>NC_133149.1:31884298-32515131 GCF_048418815.1 Hemitrygon akajei | reverse complement strand
TGCTGCTAATTCAAAAGAATAAAGAGAGGCATAGGATAATGAGGGGATTTGAGGTTCTGCATCTCAAAATAGATTCATGCTTTTGGTGTGAGGATGGGAAGACAGATGACAATACACACTCCACCAGTACTTCCATTGATATATGTAGTCCTGTTTTCCCAGACCTGGGCAACCTGAGCTTCTGCACCATTCTCTAAGGGAATATAGTGAGAGACACAGAGGTACACATTCAAATTTTAATCAATATATAAAGGGAACATTATTGTAGTTCCCCAACAAACTGGGATTAAGAGAATTTACAGTATATTAGGAAATATACTGGACCAGAAACTGTAAGCAAATACTTTGTGTATGTCTTCATGAAAGAAAACAAAAAATCCTCCTGGAAATAGTGAATAACAACAGAGAATTAAAAAATAATAATGATACTGAAACTTGATAAATTCCCGACCTGATGGTTTGTATCCTAAACTTTTGAAAAAAAGTGACGATGGAGATAATGAAAGCAGTGGTTATCATCTTCCAAAATTCAACAGATTCCAGAACTGTTCCCACAGAATAGAAGATACCAATTGTAATTCATAAAAGTAAGATATCATAAATGGGAGTCAACATTAGCCACTGTTACTTTGTACTAATAGAGAGGAACAGCTGCAAAATAGCATTGGTAGATTTAGCATCACATTGACATGTGAAATTGATAACAGCTAGAGGTTCGAATATCTCACATCCAAAATTATCAACTTCATCAGTTTCAGTCTCATTTTCCAAAAGGTTCAATGAAAGCCCCACCCCACATACTGATATATGTCAGTGTTCCATTAGCTAGGTAAATACTTTATTGATCCCAAAGGAAATTACAGTGTCACAGTAGCATTACAAGTGCACAGATATACAAATATTAGAAGAGAAGTAAGAAAGAATAAAAAATAAGTTACCACAAACAGTCTAACAGGAGGGAGTCATCACTTCTCCACCAAGAGGTTGACTCATTATAAAGCCAAATGGCCAAGGGTAAGAATGACCTCATATAGCACTTTTTGGAGCAGCGCAGTTATCTATTACTAAAAGTGCTCCTCTGTTCAGCCAAGGTGGCATGCAGAGGGTGTCCAGAATTGCCAGGATTTTCTGGAGGGTCCTTTGTTTTACCACAGTCTCCATTGTGTCCAGTTTGACTCCTATAACAGAACCAGCCTTTCTAATCAGTTTATTGAGCCTAGTTAATAATAAATAGTTACTATATTTACCACAATAAAAGATTGCCTTTCTGTGATTTTCTATGAAAAGCTGCTGTGATTTTGTAGCCTGTAGTCATGTTATCATAAGTGCAAATTTCTGTGCTGAATAAGACAATAAACAAAACTTTGATCAAATCAAATATCTGATAGCCTTTATTAAGGGACCATTTATTGTGCACTTCAGCAGCAGAAAAGTTAAATGTTTTAAAATAGTTTGGCCTCGAAATTAGAGGGAGCTGTAGGATTGAAGGGGTTAATGTATGAGAAGCATTTGACGATTCTGGACCTGTACTCACTGGAGTTTAGAAGAAGGGGCGGGGGTGGGGGTTTGCATTAAAACCTATCGAATATTGAAAGGACTCGATAGAGTGTGTGTGTGTGGAGAGAATATTTCCTGTAGTGGGAGAGCCAGAGGGCACAGTTTCAGAATAGAAGGATGTCCAGTTAGAACGAAGATGATGAGGAACTTCTTTAGTTGTAGGGTGGTGAATCTGAGGAATTCATTGCCACAGTTGACTGTGGAGGCCAGATCATTGGGTATATTTAGAGCAGAGGTTGATTAGAGGTTCTTGATTATTAAGAGTGTCAAAGGTTATGGGGAGAAGGCAAGAGAATGAGATCGAGAGGGAAAGGAAATCAGCCATAATGGAATGGTGGAGCAGACTTATTGGGCTGAATTAGCCTAATTCTCCTCCTATGCCTCATGGAGTAGATTCTTTCAGCAAGTTGACAGATACTTGGACCTGCCACTGGGAAATTCAGCAGTCAAGGACCAGAGCAGCACCTTGGGAGAGTCAAGGAAAAAAGGATGCAATATTGTAGGTACAATATAAGTGGGCAATATCTTAACAATAAGGTGCATAAAATTTTCTTCTCTCAGAGGGTAGTGTATCTCTGAAATTCTCTGTCGCTGAGGATAGTTATCAGAAATATTCAAGGTGCAGTTAGGTTAAGTATTTGAAAGACAGGAATTGAAGGCTAAGGAGAACTGGCATAGAAGAAGGATTGAGGGCAGCAAAGATCAGACATGATCATTTTGAATGGTAGAGCAGGTTTGAGATGTTTTTGTGCAACCAATCAGATCTTTCACAAGGAATTCGGCTACGTTTGGAATTAGGGTCAGGATTGGTGTCATAAAGAGGGCCAGGAATGGTGGAAGAGTGTGGAGGATCAGGATAGAAAGGGTAGGTTTAGTTCCAGTGTTGGTGGAGGGGTTGGCATTTCCAACCAGGAATCATGAAGTAGAAGGTAGGGTTTGGCAATCTAGTCAGTCACCTTGGTTGAAGGGAAACGCTCAGTGCAATCTGTGGGACATCAGTGGTCAGAGAGTGATTGGTAGAACAGATGGTGTATTAATACTCAAGAGGGGGCATATTGTTCTAATCGGTTCAGTGTGCTCAAGGGAAGGTGTATAGTTGTAGCTTGTGCATCAGCAGAGGAAGTTCAGATGAGGATTGCAAGATTAGACGGGATTAGTTGTTCTTGGAACAACTGGACATTGAAGTGCCCAGGATCTAGGTTTCCAAGCTAGTCTAAAATCTACTCAGACATACTCCCCAGTAAAAAATGCTGAAAGGAACAAGCATTGCCAAGACTTGCTACTGTAAGGCTAGCCCACCAACTATACTTACCAACAAAAAATTTGAAAGTAATGTCTAGGTATGTCATTAGATGCCACTGCACCTGTTTAAGCTCCTTCATGCAATGAGCCAACAGGTGCCCAAAGGATCTGGAAAGAAATTTGTGGGTTTAATGATCAATGTATAAATTAAGTGGTCTACATGATTAAATCCATGATTTTTCATTGTGTTTTGCTTTATCTTAAAACCGAACTGTTGTGTGCAAAAATACTACAATCCACAGACAGTGCTAAGGGAAATCCATTTATTTATTCTGAATTAAATGACAGGAAATTCATTAGTCTGTGTAAAAAAAATATAAGAAGATGTCCAGCATATGAAAAATGCTGGAAAGTGGAATATCTTAAACCAGGGGTCCCCAACCTTTTTTATGCCATGGACTCCTACCATTAACTGAGGGGTCCATGGACCCGAGGTTGGGAACCCCTGACTTAGACAATCGTGATCATTCTCACTATAATTTCAAAAGTTCTCATACTTTGATTTTGTATTCCCATTTTGAAGTTTTCTTTATTATTACCCAATGAGAAATTGAAAGAGGACCTCCTCTTTACTCAGCTGCAAGGAATGATGAAGTGAAGTGTTTTGCTTTCTATAGATGTAGTTATCTGCCACATTGATATATAGCCCCATCTGAACATAGGCTAGTGTGCTATAAAGTTGTTTTGTACTCCCCCACTTCAGCATTCGCAGGTTTGGGCTGGAGTTAACTTGTGCAGAGTCGGCTGTGGAAAATTACTTCAGTGTGAAGTCAGCAAGAGCGCACACAGTATACCATTTTCCTTGACAGATTTGTGCTGGAGGATTAAAAGAGCAGGTTGTGGAGGTACCATTAATATCAAAAAACAGGTGCTAACCGGAGGCTTATTTCTCCTGACAGAGTAGAAACTACTCTGCATTGCCTCTAAATGGTGAAGCATGTCAGCTCAGTTGCTGAATGATTACGTGCCCTCAGTGCTGTTTTTCCTCACCTTGAGAAGGACACTCAAGAAAGATAAAAGAATAATCCTCCTTTAGGCAATTCTGCTGCTAATCAGACAAAAGTTAAAAAGAAGTTTAATTTACAATGTTTCTGGAATGCTAATATCTCTTGGAAGTGATAAGGAAATTACCAAGCCACCAAGAGCTCCAGTCACAGCTTCTGATAAATAATGAAGAAGGCAGGGATGTGCACAAGAAATGAAACAGACTGCTGTCATAGGGACATGCTAAATGCATGCACTAGTCCTTAAAAAGCTCAGCACAGATTTTGGGGTCTTATACTGTTTGTCTCTTCACCCCTTACCTTTGCTTAACACACTGCAAATGGGGAACTTTTACCCACACTTCTCATTTTTTAAATCACTTTTTCTAGTTGGCGGTTAATTCTTAAATGTCACGACTATCTTCTGAGTGAAAGCTAAAGAAACAAAGTTAACCAGGTTATTTTTCCCACAGACTGAAGTTTTCAAGACAACATTTGGTCCAGAATGTTGTCTAAGCATTGGGTGACATTCATAGTACATTTTGAATAAATTATCCATTGGGTATGATTCGTTCCACACAAGGTTTTACATGAAAATAGTATACTTAAGAAGAAGCAACTTGTGGCATATATTGAACGGATTAAGGTTGCATTGAATACTCAGTGTAGCATGTAACTAACTCTATGATTCTGATGCTGATGAGCTTCTACTTAAATGCCTCATCTAAGAAACATAAATGCCATTTTGTGTGTAGATGAAAAAGGAGTGAGGAAGTCAACTTTTTTGTGTTATTTGTACTGTATTTTAATTGTTGGTGTTTGGAAGAATCCATAAATTTTTAAGTCAATCCCATGCAAGAGTTGCATACTCCTTTGCCTTAATCTAACCACATTTGATCATAGTTTGATGCTACTACACAAAGAAATAGTTTGATGTCCTATAAATTCTTTTCTTAAGATCATTTAGCCATAAATATACAATATTGAATGGTGATCAACATTAATCAAATTCAGTGGAATTATTCATATAACTTTATGCTTGCATATTCATATTAATGCTTCTCGCAGTTTTAAAGAGGAACTATTCACCTCATTATTCTTAATCATGTTGAGTCCTGTGGGGCAAAGAGAATAACTGGCTACCTTCACCAGCAAATAAATCCAATTAAATGCAATTCGTAAATGATAAATTGAATATATTTTTCAAGGGACAATTTTCTGGTACTGAAGTATCTCTGCACCATTTAGTTACAGACTGCATTTTTCTTTCATTGCCTTCACCCTGGTGGCATAAAAAGAGATACGATAGACCTACTCGCAAAATGCATGTGATCATTTTCAACTTAAAATGATGGTCTTAAATAAGAAGTGTTCCCACTTGTGTTTTGTGCAAGAATTAGTGTCTTTAACTGTGTTAACAAATGGCAAACAAAATCTTCTAAATATATTCTATGAATATATAACTAATTGAATGTGTTGCACAGAAAATACTTAATATACTGTAGGTGAGTTTAAAGTTGGAGCTGTCTGTCGTATTGCTGACTTTATATACAGTATTTTAATAATTAATCTTTTTTATATTAAGTGTCTAATATTTATAATGGAACTGAAGATTTTTGTACCATAATTATCTTGTTTATTAATAGATCTACTTTTCAAGATGCCTATTTTAGGTATTTGCATTTTTATATACTAATAAAAGGGAAGGTCATTCTACATTGATAGAATAGGAAATCAATGAGATTGTCGACAGGATTTGAACTACATAAAGTTAAGTGTAATCACTAAGATTCAAACTGAACAAGTAGTATACATGCCAACGTTACTCATGGATGTTGTGCTTCATGCTCTTTACTAATATGTACACCACTGGGAAATTATTACTGGAGGCTCATATCATAAAAGCCTTACCAAACTATATCAAGGTTCTAACTCTAAATTTTGGAAATACCAAAATTAGAGTTTCAAGTTTGATGTTTAGAATTATCAAGCTTGCACATAAACAGAACTGGTGTCTGGGCTGAAGCACTTCTGAACTGCACAATGTCTGGGCAATATTAGTATGTTCAAACAATATATCTATTTACTTGCCCCGCCCCGTTCTATTTCTCTCTCTTTGAACAGTGCTGGATGATCCTTTGATCTGCCACATCAAGTTAATTCGATTAAAACTGCTCCCAAACAACCAAACTAGACTTTATTCCACATAACAGCTGATATGCTTCATTTTCCAAGCCTTGTTTCTATTGAAGTCAATGGAAGTGAATTTTTAAAATGGATTGTATTGTGGAGACACTACTGTACTGTTCTAGGCAGTTGATACAAGTGACTAAGGACGGATTTATATTTTAATTGTTTTGGAATGGCTTCACTTCAACCACAATTACAACATCCCATTTACCCACCACTGTACCCTCATATCTGCATGCATCCACATAGAAAACATTCAACTTTAATTGTGGTACAATAATTTACTCAGGTTATGATGTTAAATTTAAACTATAATAAAACAGAATATTCCAAACAAAATACTGGAGATGCTTGATACTAAAACAAAATAACTTTTTGAATATAAAATCAGAAAATGCTGGAAATACTCAGTAGGTCAGACAGCAAGTGTCATTGACCTGAAACAATGTCTCTTTTTCTCTCTCCACAGATGCTGCCTGATCTGCTGAATATTTCCAGCACTTTCCCTTTCACTGTATATTGTAGGTTACCAGCGTCTGTTTTTTGGCTTTGAGTTTTTGTTATGTATAAGGCAGAGTACTGTGGTTTAGAAAAAAGGTAACCCCTTAAACTACCCTAAAGAAAGTTTCATTTAAAAATAAATCATATTTCTAATTGACAAATATATAATTAAACTTTAATTAAAAATAATAACATCATAACAGATTGCCATGACATTAGCACTGGAGCAGAACATTAAGCAGAGAATTGCCTAAGATTTGTAACATAGCTTATGTTAGCTTGCTAACAGAATTTGTTTTAATTATAAAATTTGCGCTCAGTTATGTGTATTTAGACTTTGATTAATTTTGAGGCTATCCCAAGATATATGAGATAGACCAAAATGTCAGCAAAGACCCAATGAGTCTTGTAGTGAAGATGTCCTGTCTAATTTCACAATCTATCAATTTTCAATATAAAACATAGAGCAGTACAACACAAGAACAAACCCTTCGGCCCACAATGTCTATGCCGAAAGCAATGTCGAATAAAACTTGCAAGTGAAAATTCCATTATGAACAGCTGATGAGGACATGATCTGGTCAGAATTCGGGAAACACAGGGTTATGTGCACCACAGCCAGGAGGCAAGCCCAAAATTAAGCAATGAATATCAGGCAAGCTGGAAGCCCGTCCCCAGAGAGCTTATCCATTTAAAGAACTTCAGAGCAGCCAGGCAGCAAAGGTAATGGGCCAGATCCCGCTCATATTTCGCCAGCAATTCGCAAGAGAAGACGTGGCTGCAGCAGGTGTGCACGTCAGCACGTTCTGGACAGCCACACCATGCAGCGCAGTGTGGAAGAACAGAATGCACTGGACAGCCTCTCCCTCCATCACAGGTCACTGAGAATAGGGACAGTCCATAGTTATCTTGAACTGAAGGGTCAGACACACATCATCTGAACAAGGTCACCAGCCTTCACTAAAACGAGTAAGTTTACCCAAGGTTTTTTCTTGCTTTTATCACTACATGCTTTAATTAATTAACAACTTCATGTTTTTATAAGTAGTGTTTTAATACATTTGAATTTTTAATTATTTAAATACATTTC
Organism: Hemitrygon akajei; assembly: GCF_048418815.1. NCBI lineage: Eukaryota > Metazoa > Chordata > Chondrichthyes > Myliobatiformes > Dasyatidae > Hemitrygon > Hemitrygon akajei. The sequence continues at coordinate 32,507,508 of NC_133149.1, read as the reverse complement.
AACATGTAAAACACTGAAAGTGGGAGAGGGTGCTAAGGACAGTCCCTTGGGGTGTGCTACCTGGAGACCTGCTTGTCATGGCTGTGGAACCGTTGCCTCATGGTCATTGACTTTCTAGTTGCGACAGGTAAGGGTGCCTCTGGGGCTGGGTCAAAGGTCGAGGGCAGGAAGCAGGTCAGATCGAGTATGATCCAGCCCAGTATTTCATGAAATGTCTGTTGTGAGTGCACTTCTCCATTTACTTACATTTATTGCTTCACAAAATTTCTTTTCCTCCTCTTTAGGTTCCTCCACAGCACTTGGCATTCTTTGCTGAGAGGCAGGGTTGGCAAACTCCACTCAGGTATCTGCCCATATGCTCCTCTGTAACTTCCCTGTAGGTGAGGTGCTCACAGTTGGCTAGTGGTGACACCCAACCTATCACTTCACTGATGCCCCATTTACCTGTGTCCTCTCCCTCCCACCACCACCTCCCCTTGTCCCACCCACTAACAGCCCTATCCAGTTTGTGAGGATGTGCCGATTGGAGCTTTACTGGCTCCAATAAATAAGTTCAAAGATGATCGAAATAAACTTGAAAAATCCATCTCATTTTCTTGTAATGTCTTGAAATGTATGCCATAACATTGGAAACATGACGTAAGGGTCAGTAATCTTTAATTGAACAAAAGCTCTCAATTTCTCCATTTTAACTTCTATGCAATCGGTTAAAAAGTTTGAATTAAAAAAGAGTTGTAAGAGGTGCAGTTGACCTTCTCAAGCGATGCAGAATGGACTCATAATGAATCAGCTGCTTTTTTCCACCATATCTGATTTTTATACTAAATCAGTCATGGTAAAAATGCATTGTAAAATTAGCTGATTCTTCACCATGAGCGCCTTCTGTATTTCTAGCAAATAGCCAATTTCACTTCTGTTCCAGCAATCAATGTTTTCATTACATTCAGAGAGAGCTGGCACCTTGGGAATTAGTGTAGAGACATTGAGGTAAGTTTTAATCCAAAATTACAGGCAGGAGAACATGGCTGGAAAGTACGTTCCAATCAATACTACCCCAACTCCACTTCAGTTCTATGGCCTGCATCCAACACTACAAAATAACACACTCAAATTGCAAATATTCATTGCAGGAATATCAAGTTTTTTTAATGTGCGTATTTAGAATTTGTTTTTTTTTTAGTGTGTATCTCCCGTTTTCTTGAATATTTTTCCAATCCCTTTCTTGTCACGTGCTATCCTTCAACAGAGAGGGGAACTGGATAACTTATTCTCTGACTTCCACCAGTGCTGTTCTGAGGCCCCGGAACTATTCAATAACGATCCTTCTTCCTTTGATTGTAGGACCGTCTCTAATCTTCACTCCAAATGGTTATTCTTAATTGCCTTCTGATCATTAAAGGACCATAATGCCCTCAAAGTTGGGTCAGTAGCTTTTTTATCTGATCAACAACTATGGCCTTTTATCAAAAGTATCTCCCTGTTACAAGCAGCAATTTCCTTTTAAAATAGAATTCGAAGTTGTGGTGGCCAGCAATGCAGAAACCCCAACCTCCATAATTGCACCTGTCCCCCGCCCTCTGAGTCCTTGCTCTTGCAGTCCATTTGCTTACTTCTTGGCAGCATCTCTGTCACATTTGTATGAGCTTGTGGCCCAAAAAGACATAGGGCAAGTCAAACCCGTCAGTCAGAGCGGACTGCTCAATCTGTCATCCAAAAGTCAAAATTGACCTCAGTTTCTCACCATTACATGAGCCACGATTGTGAGGCAGTCACCGATAAATCTACTATGGGAGAAATTAATGTGCTCAAGTGTTATAAAAAATACAGAGTTGAGTATACGACAACTGTTTTTAAGAGAAAGCTGAATGCATGTGATGGAGAAGTAACGAACTGCTGATATATTTAGATGAAGGCAGGTTGAAGGAGGCATCTGTGGAGAAAGGTCTTGTGAGCATGATCCCACACGTTGTCATTTAGCACACAGTTGGTTTAAAACCACTGAGAGTATGTTGCGCTTTGTCATTAATTATAAATTCATACGATGGCCTTAAAAGGAAACATATTCAGTTACAAGCCAAGCCTCTACAGTGCTGCAGGTGACATGGGAAATGATAAAAATGTCTCAGATGTCAGTCACTGATAGTGCTCAGCTCACTACATATGGTTCAATATATATGTGTGATAATGAGCATAGCCAGCAGCAATCCTCTCACCAAGGGCCAGACAAACTTCTCCCCATGATAGATTGTACCGTGCTGTATTCAGGTTGATTAAGGCTGAATAGATAAGAGGCAATTGAAAGAGTCAAGGGAGGGGAAGGAGCTTAAGGGTGGGGTGAATGGGGAAGTTAGAGAATGCAGAATTCAAGCCAATGTGAGATGTCATTCAAAATGGCGGTCAGGGTTGTGTGATTGGAAGCTAGCGTAGTACAGTGCTGCAGATTCATATCGGGTAGAATGCTGGTCGGCAAAGGAGGCTGTCAGATGTCTGAAATGATGCTCTGTTGTTGGGAACAGTGAGGGGTTGAGAGAATATTATAAATGCCTCATCACTTGAAATATTTCTGCATCATACTGTAGTTTGTGAAATGTTAATATTAATGCAGTGGTTTTGGCTGCGGAGCTTAAGTTAGATTACCACTCAATGTGCCTTACATCTCTGCTTTAATAGTGGGCACTTTGTAAGGAACAGAATAGCAGTGTATTGAAGCAAACTGTTGTAATCCACCTATCATTTATGATCTATACTTAATTGGATTATTACCTTTTGAGAGTAAAATCAATTTTAGGGAAAGTGAATCGGCCATGATGAAATGGCGGAGCAGACTTGATGGGCCAAATTGCCTAATTCTGTTCTGATATCTTATGATCTTATTCTAACACAATAATGTCATTGTGACACTTTAGCTTACATTGTCTTTCAATAATATCCACTGCTTTCTTTGATCCAACCCATGTTAGTTTCTTATAATATACATACTCAGTTAATAACTTCTCAAATGCTATAATGTATACGTCTATTTGCTGCATATTAGGCTCTGTAATCTTGGACAGAAGACAGGGAGGAGACAATAAAAAGAGAGAACTCAACCCAGATACCAAACCACCTAGGATAAGGGTTGAGACATCACGTTATCCTTTCTTTTTTGAAAATACTTTGTATGACTGGAAACAGCAAATGAATGAAAAGGAAATACATACATATAGCAGGACATTTTATTTTCAGAAAGAAGCCAGTGTGCGGATTTAGAATTTATACTAGCAGTCTATCATCTTAATTCTGGTTCAACTGTTTTTATCCAGTGGCAATTGGAAATTTTTGGAATAAAAAGATATAGAAAAATTATATCTCTTTTTACCCATTTAAGGGAAAGTGGGCCGGGTTGCTATAGATTATGAATCACTGATTGACATCTAACCAGTTTTTTTTCTCTCAGTGCCCCTTGGAACCACCTAAAGCAAACTGTTCATTGCATATGTAAATATGGACCAAGGGCCTGGTTCCAACCAGTTGAAGGAGGAGTGGACCTTTCCCATTTTAGGTGGCATGTTCTTCCCATTCTTTAGGTAGTTAACCTGCGATTTATTACTGATGCCCCCCAGTCTCTGATTTAAACAACTACAGGATATTTCTGCGGAGGCAAAGAAGGCAAATTAAATGTGGTGGTATGAAAGGCATGGCACGCTTGCCCAAATTAAACAGGCAAGGCCTGAAGTATAATTTGAGGTGAGCCTCAGGCTTTGCGGTTGGGACACATGCTCCACGTGCCAGAAAATGGGCCATAATCATTTTCCACCTTCATGCTCCTTCCTCTTTACAGAGAACCAGCATCTGACAGAGTGCACAGTGATCTGGACTTCAGTTTGCCAGGTAGAGTTCGAGATTTAATGTTTCAGTTCCCTTCGTAGTGACTCTTGATCTCATTTTTTTTTTTGGTTAGGCCAAAATACCCATAGGTAAACAGGCTCCTCGCATGAGGATAAGCAGGAATCCTTTTATTTTACAAAAATGTTTTTATTTTATAGACAGAGTCCGTACAAAGAAATGAGTGGGATTCGAATCCAGGTGTTCTGAGAACAGTGAAATCGCAGTCCATTGCTTTAACCCTTTTTCTCCATAACATTTATCCAGTCATTCCTCTGCACTGCCATATGACTTGTTACAATCAGACAAAGCCCAAGTACTGGGAGTGTATCAACTCATTGTTCTTTTTTGGATAAGATGATCAACCTGGCCCAAGGGAATGCAGAGACTAGGAAATATAAAATAATAACATTTTTTTTTAAAAACTTAGACGCATTCAGGCAATGTGAGTCAAATACAAAACTATTTAAAATATCTTAGATCTGGTCTGTCCAAACAAATGGTTGAATTTTGGTTCGGGCACTACAGTTAACATTATAATAAGCAGATGTTTTACTACAGCAAGTTGTTGTTCAGTAATGATGAATAATTGCCACTCAGACTAACTGTTAAGGTTGAACTTTTCCCCATCCCCTTTTCTGTTTCTCTTGGTTTTGCAGGAGGCCTTCAGATACACATGGTGCGGCTGCTGTACCTGAGAGCTTCGAAAGACTGAAATATCAACGTGTGAGAAAGCCCAAAAAGGCAACCCAGCCCCCTTCGAAACCACGCCGAAAAAACAGTGAGTGATGTGACAAACAGAACTAGAATTGAACATTAAATAACTTTGATTAGGAATGAAACCCTTTCATATTTTCCAAAAGTTTTTCTTCAGAGATATGTTAAATGTATACTTTATATTGGAGCATTTTGACCATTTACATAGCAATCTTTCACCTGACACTATAACCCAATAACAACATCAATTAATGCTTTAATGTTTAATGCTTAAATCTGCATTTTAAGGAGAAAGCTGATAACTGCCTTGCAAATATTTCAGCTGTACATATCATCAATAAAACTGTCTTTCATAGATTTTAGTGGTTCTTATATTAATTACCATGGCAACCTTAAATTTAGTGGCAAAATTAAAATTGATGGAAAAAGAAAAAATTTAATGGCAAGAATTGAAGGGAACAGCTGCGGTTTCCCAACAATTAGTTGCAGGAAATTTCTATTGACCCAGCCAGGAAGTTAAAAATGAGACAGTAAACAGTCAGGAGAGGTGATGATTATGTTGTCAACATACATATGGTAAGTGATATAGAATTTTTAGATAACTTATCCAGTACGTGAGAGATAAGGGGTGCCCTTGAATTCCTGGGAGCAACTGAGGTAATGAAGCGAGGAGAAGTCATTCCTGGAGATTCTCTGGCTCAGCTGGTTAGATACAAATTGAGCCAGATCTTCACCTGATGGACATGCTGGAGAGGTGTCATCAATCTCAAAGGATGCAGGTAGTTCCATAAGAATGAGAAGCCAGTATTAATTTTTGTCACAACACTTAGGTTCCAATATCATAAGAAGATAAGAAATTTGTAAGTGGCGTTTAAAAAAAAGATGGACACAGATGTGGGAAAGACTACTACATTCAAATGCTTTGGAAAGGATTGGCAGTTAACCCATGGTTGTTATTTTTTTAACATCTATAGGATGGCCAGGCAATTCCAGACCTTCGATGCTTGGCACAGAACGAAAGGGGCACTGCAGTGTGCTTAGGAAAACATGTTACTGATTTTTGTAAGGTCAGGAGGAGCCTTAATGTCCTCTATTTTCTTACAAATAAATAAATCCTTGATGTGGTCTTCCCAGGAAACATTGCTCTTTCAAACTCTCTATTAATTTACCTGATCTTGGTGGGTTCTACCCTGTTTTGTACTCTTGCATGATGAAACGATAGTAGGTCTCAACCATAAGTTATCTCCCTTTTGCTGTGACTTTGGACAGAGCTGACATCCAACAAAGCAGCAACTCCCGTATCTCAGAAAATGTTTTATTACATAAATGAAACATTTTTGCTGAATGCTTTTCCTTGTTCTCTTTCTGCTCTCTTTGCTAAAGATTTTGGTAAGACAATTAGTAGCCCTTAAAAAAATATGCGTTGAAAGAAAATAAGTGAATATAAAAAAGGATTTAGTGCTTTCCCGGTGTATATGATGAATGAACTCTTCTCAGGCTTCCAGCCGGGTACAGGTATCGATTTTAACCGACGTGTCAATGACAAACTCTGCATCTTCATCAGGGATAACATCTGGGCATGTCTACTTTAGTGGTATTTATACCCCCGTCGTCCATCGCTCATGATTGGTTAGTCCACATCCAATCAGGTTTCCGCTGTCCCACCTTCTTTACAAACAAATTCCAGTTCTTACTTAGAGCAAGACCTTCATCTTCGTTAAAATTCTTTTCCTCCAGTTTTATTTCAATAGCTTTCTTCATCAGGCGGTCCCAAAAGCCATTGGCATGGCACAGTTGGTTTGTGCCGTCAAAGTCAATCCTATGGCCATTGCAAATGCAGTGTTCTGCTACCAATTATTTCTCTGGGTGACCCCAGTGGATACACCTCCTGTGCTCCTTGATGCAGGTATCCACCATGTGTCCTGCTACCATGGCCAATATATGCTGCTCCACATTCACAGGGAATCCTGTAAACGCCAACCGACCTGAGTCCCAGGTCATCTTTGACCTGCATAAGCTATGATTTGAGCTTCCTTATGGGTTTGTGGATGGTATTAATCCGGTATTTCTCCAAGATCCTGGCGATCCTTCCAGAAACCTTGGAAAAATAGGGAAGGCAGGTGGTAGCGACAGGTTCCTCCTCATTGTTAAGTTCCCTGGTTTTTCCATCGGCTCTTTTAAGGGCCCGATTGATTTCCTTCACCTTGTAGCCATTCTGTAGTAACATCATGCGTAATCATCTATTTCCTTGGGGAGTCTCTCTGGGTCTGAAATAGTTTTTGCACAGTTAATCAAAGTAGAAAGAACCGCTCTTTGTTGGGAGGCGTGATGGTGGCTGTTTTTGCTGAAGGATAAGTCAGTGTGAATGGATTTCTGATAGATACCATGTCCGAGGCTACCGTTCAGTTTCCATCATATTAGAAAGTCCAGGAATGGGAGGCAACCATTCTTCTCCATCTCCATCATAAAATGCTGTTCAGATGGCCATGGAACTGTTGGAATGCCTGGAGTTCATGAGGCCACACTATGAAGGTGTCATCAACGTATCTGAAAAGGCATTTGGGGCTTAAGGGCAATGAACTCAGAGCCCTCTCCTCAAAGTCCTCCACATAGAAATCAGCAATAGCCAGCAACAAGGGTGATCCCATGGCCATTCCATCTGTTTGTTCATAGTTGTTCCCCTTATAGAGGAAGTACCTGATTGGATTAGGACTAACCAATCAGGAGGAATGGACCACAGGGATATAAATGATACCAGACTAGACATGCCCAGGCATCATCCATGCTGAAGATGGCAGAGTTCGTCATTGAAACGTCGGTTAAAACCGATACCCGTGCCCAGATGAAAGCCCGAGAAAAGTTTATTTGTAATAAGTGAATATGTCCACTTTAGTTATGGACCATTTCCTACAGTTAACAACCTGTGGCTCAGCTAAGACTTTAGTCTCAGACTGTACTACAAATTTTGTGTCAATTCAAAGAGCTTTTTACTTGCATGTGAAATTTGCGATATTGGAATTAGAATTAGTTTATGCTTGTCACATAACTGAGATACAGTGAAAAGCTTGACTTGCACTATTTATACAGATCAAATCATTACGCTGTGCATTGAGGGAGAACAAGGCAAAGTAATAACACAAAGCAGAATAAAGTGTAACAGCTACAGAGAAAGTGCAGTGTAAGTAAACAATAAGGTACAAGGACATACCAAGGTACACTGTGAGGTGAAGAAGCCGTCTTATCGTACTGGGGAACCATTTAGCATTCTTGTAACAAAGGGGTAGAAGTTGTCCTTTGGTTGTCCTTTCAGGTGTTTGTATCTTCTTGGAGAAGGGAGAAGAGAGAATGGCTGCACAAGTGTGAATGCTGAGGGCAGACACGTGTCTAACTCTGAACGAGTAAGCATGCGTCACGGTTTACAGTGGTAGGACTGAGAGTGGAGTTCTCTGATCTGACTGATCCCCGCAATATTCCTAACAGTACAGGAAAAGATTTTGCAGCAACTGCCGCAGGTGAAAATCAACCCAACATCACGTCTGTTTATACTTTGTAAAAACACGTTCAATATCTAATGTGTTGCAGCATGATATGAGCAAGAATTTTCTGGATTTTAAGCGATCAATACCTTCAGGTTGATTTTGGTTTCAGTCTTGTCAGATGGAAGCAATTCACTTATTTTAAGCAGAAGTGCTACTTAACATACAAATAGTTAACTGGATTCAAGCAGACAGAATAGCTGGAAGTGCCTTCACTTTTTATTTTTTCTCTTGTCTGGTATCTGCTGATAGGTGACTAATTCAATGTGGTGCATCAGCCCTGCTTCTCCTCAGGTCAGTGAAAGCTGTCCAGCTCAAAACCCTGCCTAATGTCCACTTTCCTCCTTATCAGACCAGAATGATCTATCTGTTCTAATTGTACTGCTGGGGATCTAGGTTCTGAGAATTACAAGGTCTTTCAGTTAACACTTGACTGAATAGCAAATTGTTATCAACTTTCTGTCTGGACACAGAAAGTCAAAAAGTCATCCATCCTTCCCTCTGCCAATAAACTACCTCCTGAACTGATATACATGCTGCAATCAACAGGTCGTTTAGAAAACAAACTTTTCCTCTGTTTTCAAACTCCTAGTTATCTGTCTGTCTGAATCATGCATTAAAAATGTGCAACTTCCCCGTTAGTCTGGTATTAGGAGCATGTTTAATAAAGCACAGTACATCCTGGCCAATACAGGCTGCTCCCAGAAAATGAATAGACATCCAGAAGTCAGAATCAATTTTATTATATGTGTTTCAAAACATAGCAACACAACCTAAGGATGTGCTGCGGGCAGCCACAAGTGTTGCCACACATTCTGACGCCAGCATAGCATGCTCACCATGTTCGATAGAACAATACAAGCAACAATAACAATACAACGGTAACAAAACAAAACAACAGCAAAACAACCCCCCTTTCTCCCTCCCATCCACCCACTCACACACACTGGCCTCCAACCCCAGGACAGGCCACCTCCAGGCCTCCGGCCTCCAGACCCTAGCCCAGACTTGTAGACTCACAGACACTGGCCCTCCGACTTCCAGACACACTGACCCAGAGACCATCAGGCTTTGACTTCCAGACTTGCCAACTTCAACCTTCGACCGTCAGTATCAACCCTAGGACTTGGCGAAAATGGGACTATGAATACTGGGCTTCAAGCTCTGGACTCACGTGGACCTCTAACCCTGGGACTTACTGACCTTGAAGGGGGTGTCGCTGGCCCTTGTGGATGCTACCGACATGAACTCTGACCTTTGGATTCACTGATTTAGGGGAACTTGTCAACCTGGGGGAATCATCAAGCCTACTAATCTCAGTCATTGACCATGGGGATCACTGGTCTTCATCCATGGTACCTACTGACCTGATATCTGTCCATGAGGATCACTGGCCTCCTCCTGCAGAGCACTCGGACGTGGACTCCAGTTCCTTCCCCAACTCTTCCTTTAGGCCCCTTTCCTCCCCATTCCTAAACCCTAACCTGTCCCCTAACTCCCTGGCTGCCCATTAAACCGTCCCTGCGAATATAAAAAGCAGCCAGGTCCAAGCTATGACTTTGACAGACATCACAGCTTGGTGCCATTTTGACTGGAATTTTGACGTTGGCCTCTCTGATATCATACTTTTCAAATGGCATGAACAAGAAAGTGGTAAAGCTGATAACGTAAGTCTTGTATTTCAAGACCAGAAATCCATTGGTATTGACTAGTGATGCAAACCAAATCCCTCCATCATAGATCAGGAATCTGATGCCAATTACTGGCTGAAATCCAGATTAAAAAGACTACTGCCAATATCAGAAACTGCTGTATCATCGTAAAAGCCTGTTTGACTCATCTTTCCAGAAAGGAAACCTGCAATCTGTTCCTGACCCTGCCAAAATTTGACTCCAGGATCCTCAGCGATGAGGGGATTCTTAACTGCTCTCTGCATTAGTCCAGCAAGCCATTCAGTTCAAAGCAATGAATACTAGCCTTGCCAGTCACTCACATCTGTAAATGAATTTAAAAGAAAACATTTCATACAAATATTTTGTCTCCACAATTAATGATAGTCCATTATTTCTTAACTCAGTGACTATTTTCATTGATATAAATAAACAACAAGAGATGATTTGACGATCTGGGCATCAGTTATCTATAATCTTGTGTTCACCTATTATCCCAGAAATCTAAAATGAATACAAACACCACACATTTGTCTCTGCCAGTTCTTCAGCACAAAAATTTCATCCCACAGTTTTTATTTTTACTCTTTTTCTCTCATTTGTATACATGTCTGCTTTTCAAAATAGTAATTGTTCCTCCTCGACTATTCTATTTTCAACAAAGATTGTAATATGACTTCTCCAAAACTCTTTCTTTATGGGAATATTAAATCAATACCCCGAAATGCTCTCTACCCAAGATCCACAAACCTGACTGTCAGGGTAGGCCTATTGTCTCTAACTGATCCTGCACCACTGAACTCGAATCCTCATACCTTGACTTGATTCTACCCCCCCGGTTCAGACCCTGCTCACCTACATCCTCGGCACTTCTCACGCTCTCAATCTCCTCATTAACTTTGAATTCCCTGGCCCTGACCGCCTCAGCTTCACCACGGATGACATTTTTATCGCTCATCAAGAAGGCCTTAAAGCTCTCTGCTTCTGACTCAATAAAGGAAGCAACCAGTCCCCCTCTACCACCACCCTCCTCCACCTGGCAGAACTAGTCCTCACCCTCAACAATTTCTCCTTCATCTCCTTCCACTTTCTCCAGTCATGAGGTGTAGCCATGGGCATTCTCAAGGGGCCGAGCTCTGCCTGCCTTTCCATTGGCTACATAGAACATTCCATCTTCCGATCCTTTCCCAGCAACACTCCCCATCTCTTCCTCCGCTACATTGACTGCATTGGTGCTGCTTCATTCACTCATGCTGAGCTTGTTAATTTCATCAACTTTGCCTTCAAATTCCACCCTGCCCTTAAATCCACTTGGTCCATTTCTGACACCTCCATCCCCTTTCTCAATCTCTCTCTCCATCTCTAGAGACAAGCTGTTGACTAACATCTTTTATAAACCTACCAATTCTCACGGTTACCTTGACTATACCTCTTCCCACCCTGTCCCTTGCAAGAATACTATTCCCTTTTCTCAGTTCCTTCATCTCTACCACATCTCTTCTCAAGATGAGGCTTTCCTTTCCAGGGCATCAGAAATGTCCTCCTTCTTCAAAGAACAAGTTTTCCTCTCTCCACCATTGATGCTGCCCTCATTCCATCTCCTCCATTTTCAGGACGTATGCAGTCACCCCATCTTCCCGCCACCTTAACAGTCATAGAGGTCTTCTTGTTCTAACCTACTACCCTGTGAGCCTCCACATCCAACTCATGCTCCACAAATTCCAGCGTCTCCAAAGGGATCCTACTAACAAACACATCTTTACCTTTCAGTCTTTGCTTTCCGCAGGATTTCTCCCTCGATAATTCCCTTGTTCATTCATCCCTCCCCACTAATCTCCCTCCTGGCACTTATCCCTGCAAGTGGCCTAAGTGATACATCTGCCTATTCACCTCCTCCCTCAACTCCATTCAGGGCCCCAAGCAGTCTTTCCAGGTGAGGCAACACTTCACCTGCTGGGGTCCTCTATTGTATCTGGTGGTCCAACGTGGCCTCCTTAACATTGGTGAGACCTGTCGTAAGTTGGGGGACTGCTTCGTGAAGCACCTCTGCTCTATTCCCATGGGCCAAACATTTTAATTCTGATTCCCATTCTCATTCTGACATGTAGGTCGATGGTCTCCTCTTGTGCCAAGATGAGGCCACTCTCAGGGTGGAGGAGCAATATCTTATATTCCTCCATCCTGATGGCATGAAAATAAATTTCCCTCCCCCCTCCCTTTTTCTTCTATTCCCCACTCTGGCCTCTTACCTCTTCTCACCTGCCTATCACTTCCCCCGGTTCCCCTCCTCCTTCCCTTTTTCCTATAGTCCACTCTCCTCTCCTATCAGATTCCTTCCTCTTCAGCCCTTTACTTTTCCCACCCACCTGGATTCACCTATCACCTTCAAGCTCTCCTCCTTCTCCTCCCTCCTAATTTGGTGTCTACCCTGTCCCTTTCCAGTCCTGAGGGAAAGGTCTCAGCCCAAAACGTCGACTGTTTTTTCATTTCCATAGATGTTGCCTGATCTGCTGAGTTTCTCCAGCATTTTGTCTGTATTGCTTAAAATCAAGAACCAATCTTTACATATCCCCAGAAAGTAAAGATAGTCTTCCCTTCTACAATTGCTAATAATTTGACAATTATCAATTTAATTTATACTTAGGTTCTTCTGGTCCAGTAGAAATACTCCTAGTCTCTCTTTTATAGATCTCCATGTTATTATTCTGGTGAATTTAATGTGATCTGACAGCAATGGTTACTGGCTTCCAGTAAAGTCGCTGGATATTGGCCATCAAGAAAACTCTAAACGTCCTAAATCCAAAGCCTATATCAGTTGTATCCTGGATGGAGATTAGAACAGACTTCAAGCTAAGTACCTTCTTGTTGTAGAAATCTCAGAACCGTGTAATGACCCATCAAGTTCTCAGGCTGACAAGTAACAGTGATCCTGGAGTGGATTCCAAAAAAACAAAGTCAGGGTACTTTTATATGAAAGGAAAAATGACAAAATATGGTTTACAAAACTGCTCTTAAATCATTTTAAATGTTGGCTTTGACTTTTTTTCTTTAAACCTATTATGTGACTGGATTAACTGGATTAATTTCAAGATGGATTTGACATGGTCAACTGACAGTGCAACAAAATGCAATGGAAAGAAACATATTTCATACTGCAGATCTGTGCAATGTGGAATACTGTGCAGGTTTGGTTTTTAACTCATTATACATGCTTCTGCCTATCAGTGTCTTCACAAGGCTTACATGCCATGAAATTGCATCCTGCTGACATGTGTTGTGTCCAAAGTCAACTACTCTGACATAGTTGTTAAAGACTGTATAGAACTCCTCTGTTGTCCCTGAAATAGATTCTAGTGTTCCTACACTGCCAGGATAGTTCATCTTTGTGTATTTGCCACGTTTCATATTGAGTATATGCAACTGATATAGAGATCCAAGTCACCTTGTCTCATGGATCAGTGAGAATCTACTTGGGATACTGCAAATCTGTGAGCTGTAACCACCATTAAAAAGAAATTTCAATTGCCCCCATCTAGGCTAACTTGACTGATTCTAGTCAGGACATCTATAAATGTCATGCCTTTATATTCAGAATTCTCTGAACCTTTTCTAGAGACACTTCTATCTGAATATCAAGCCTTCAAATAGTTCCACTAAAAGTTTATGTAACTTTAGTAATCATAAAAAGTGTAATTAATCGGTCCCAGAATATAAGTTAGAAATTACTTAGTTAATTATGTATCCTTCTAACATCGCTGGCTAAGTCGCTTATTTGCAGGTAACGATAATTAGATTTGTGGATGGTTTAGCAGAAAAAATAAATTCATGTTACCATAGAATGATATCTATCTGAGGAAAGGTTAAGCCAGCGATTCCAAAGGGGGTGGTTACATGTCCTAAGGGGGCATTAGGTGAAATAGGAGTTGTTGGGATACGTTCAGTATTCTTGAGGGGGGGGGGGGGGAGGTGGTAATTGGCATTCTATCTTGAGTTGTGAGACCTGATCAACCATGTCAACTTGCTGCCATTATCAACATCCAATTGGCATTCCCAGTTTGTGTTATTTTTTATTTAATTTAGCTATATTAATGATGGATAAATACGTATGTCACGATCTCTGTGAGTCTGAAGGTGGGGAAGCCTTGAATTCTAATCCTGTTAAAAAACAGAAGCTACAGAAAGTGCATCAATACAATGTTCCATACCAGGAGTATGGTTTTATTCCATTCCTGTCAGATCAGCGATGCCCCATGTGTTTTTCTTGTAATACTGTACTGTCTAATGAAGCCATGAAACCATCAAGATTGCAGGAACACTTCTGTAAAGGACACCCTGAAAGACTACTTACGGCATTACTCAATTTCAGAAGATGAAAGAAGCATTTGAAAAGCATTGCACACCTGAGTCATTTGCCAAGAAGGGTAAAAATGACCTTGATAGTGGTCTCATTGCTTCTTATAACATTTCCAAAATGATAGCAAAGTGTGGAAAATCTCATACAATTGGTGAAAGATTAGTAATGCCTGCTGTATCAGAAGTCCTCACCACAGTTCTCAATGGATGCCAGCATTTTAAAATCAATTCCTCTGAGTAATATCTCAGTAGCTTGTCGTATTGACGAGGTGAGTGAAGACATTGAGTATCAACTATGCACAGAGCTACAAAAAACAGAATTTGGGATACAATTGAATGAGTCAACTGTGTGAGACAATGAGGCATTGCTATGTCCTATGTACGGTTTATCAAAAATGGAAACGTTTATGAAGAGATTCTCTTTTGTAAAAAGTTAAAAGCAAATGTCAACAGAGAATCAATCTATGATGAGCTCAAAACGTACAGTGCCTATAAAAAGTATTCACCCCCCCCCTGAAGTTTTCATGTTTTATTGTTTTACAGCATTGAATCACAGTGGATTTAATTTAGCTTTTTGACACTGATCAACAGAAAAAGACTCTTGTGTCAAAGTGATAACAGATCACTACAAAGTGATCTAAATTAATTACAAATACAAAACACAAAATAATTGATTGCATAATTATTGCAGTACCCAGATATGCAAAGCTGATAGAGACCTATCCACACAGATTCAAGGCTATAATTGCTGCCAAAGATGCATCTACAAAACGCTGACTTGTAGTGTGTGAATACTTATTCAATCAATTATCTTGTGTTTTATATTTGTAATTAATTTAGATCACTTTGTGGAGATCTGTTTTCACTTTGACATAAAAGGGTCTTTTTCTGTTGATCAGTGTCAAAAAAAAGCCTCCTGATGAAGGGTTTCGGCCCGAAACGTCGTTATTACCTCCTCCCATAGATGCTGTCTGGCCTGCTGAGTTCTGCCAGCATTTTGTGTTTTTATTTATTTCCAGCACCTGCAGATTCACTCATGTTGCCGATTTAAATCCACTGTGATTCAATGCTGTAAGACAATTAAACATGAAATCCTCGGGGGGGGGGGGGGTGGGATAATACTTTTTATAGACATTGTATATTGAGGATTAGGAACATATTGGGTATTCTGATTAGGATAATGATTTCTTGTGCAACAGATTGAGCACCATATATGACAGGTCACCATTCTGGTTTAGTGGCATTTATGAAAAATGAAATTCAAAGTCTGTTTGCAATCCATTGTGTAATTCAACATTAATACCTCGCAGCCAAAAACCTCAGCCAGTGTCTCTTTTCAAGCATGACTCTTGTAATACCTGCTATCAACAAATTTAAAGCACATCCATTAAATAGCAGAATATTTGATCAGTTACGCCAAGATAACAATGAAGAGTTTGAACATTTGCTTGTTCACACTTTAACAAGTGTGTTGGCTGTCAAAAGGCTGCTGCTTAAAATATTTCTTTGATCTTTTTGACACTGTAGTTGAATTTTTGCTCAACATCGACAAGAGCTTGGGAAACACGATTGAACTTCTACGTGGAGATGTGACATACCTAGCCAATCTGTATGAGAAAGTGAACTCTTTAAATATGAAACTGCAGGGTGAGAATTTCAATTTAATCCAGGCATAAAGTGCAGTGTCAATTTTCATCAGAAAATTGGAAATATATAAGCAAAACATTTGGAGAAGAATGTTCTCGCAGTTTCCCTGCATGGAAAGTATGGCACTCTCTTTCACAGACGGTGATTTGCAAGAGTGCTGCTTAAACCTGTAGTCACTGAAGAAGGATTTTCAGAATCAATTCAAGGATTTGTACGATCTGGAAATTCCAGACTGGGTAGTTACCCCACTTCTTTACAAGATGGAAGAACAGGAAGAGAGCTTGCAAGAAGAAATTATTGAAGCTTAGAATGATGAAGAACCGAAACGCTTTTCAAAATTGTCGGCTTTTGTGGTACATGGCTATACTGTCATATGAAGTTTCCTAGTCTTTGGAGAAGAACCAAACTCCTCCTCATTATGTTTCCTTGCTTCAACCTTGTTGAAAGAGGCTTCAGTGCAGTGAACCACATACTCACAAAAAACAGAAACTGCTTGGACATTGTTACACAGGGGGACTTAAGGCTTTTGTTGTCACAACTTAGAACCTGATATTTCAACTTTTGCTAAAAGCCATCAAGCTTAAGGATCACATTGATATTGAAGCTGCTGTACAGCAGAATAAAGCAGAATAATTTTTCTCATGTTAGTATATAATAGACATGTTTTTACATTGTGGGGGTGCCAGAAAGTGCATTGTGCCTAAGAGGGGCTTTGGCAAGTATGAAGGTGCTTTAGAGAGGCGTTGAGTTAAAAAAGGTTGGGAAACACTGGGTTAAGCGATAATGTTTTGCAGGCCAAGATCATAACATATATATCACTGCCCTTTTTGCAATTTGTGATGCAACTCAAGTGTAGAAAATAAGGTATGTGCAATAATCATGAGATTGTTTTATCCTTGCAGATTTGTTGAAACTCCCTTTCAGAAACAAAATTTCCATATTTCCAGATTTTTAGAAATTGCAAATGCAAAACAGCTCACTTCAAACTCGGGATTCAGATTTCAAATCACAACACAAGTTGTTAATCAAACACCATGACTGCAAATAAACAATTTCAGTCTATTAACTTGATTATCATTTAGGTAGATTGAAACTTGTGATCTATTTCCATTTACAATTCCATTTGCACTGTTCTTTAATTTTCATGAGATTTTCATTAAACTGATTTGAACTAAATTGCCAAAGCTTGACAAATGCATTGTCTTTTCCTAATTCTTATTTTTTCCTATTGAGTTTTGTACTTTCATCAACCAATGACTTAATTTGGTGCTTAGTGATATGGGCAACTTATTCATTACAACCAAACTTGTAATAAAGTGACTTTTCTGTATCATTCTATAGTGTGAAAAAGTAACTAGGAGTATTCTAAGCAAAGAAAATGGATCTACCTAACTATACATTCAGTGGCAACTGAATACAAGTACCCTTGTATACCTGCGTGTGAATGCAAATATCTAATCTGCAAATTTTGGGACTTGCATCTGGGATCTTAGTCAGTATGTAGTATTCAGAAGAAGTATGAGCTACCAGTAAATCCATCAATTGGTATCTGTACTTCCTGATATGGAATTACTATAGTTGGATATTCATCATCACTGAGCACTGTGGCAGAAAGTCAATAGCACTCAATGTATCTGGGCGAGATTGTCAATTCATAGATTAGCATTTATAATGATAGATATTGGAAATTCAACGATGTTGCAGGATAGAATGTGGATAGGCAGAGCGATTGCAAACCACCAACCTTCCCCTCTCCCCAGATGCCAGCTCATCACCTTGTGCTGAATTCAAATGGAAGCTGGAATATCTAGGTCTTTTGGGTTGGCAGGCAGCCGCAAGTCCTGGCAATCTAGCCAACGTTAACAGTGGTGCTGCTGGACAACTGAATGATGGGAGGCCTGCAGCTCAGTGTGACACAGTCTCTGGTTCAGTTTAGCACTGAGAAGTGGTTGTGTTCATGCTGAGTTATCTGAGCAGTGCAGCCAAGTGTTAACACAGACTGATAAATGGAGCATATAATTATCATATTATTAACATCTTTAAATCTGTGTTGGTGCTGCCAAGTTTTCTTGCACCTTGGGCTGGGTTCCCCTCATCTTGAAGCAACTAAAAACTAAGCCTGACTCACTGCAGCAGGACTAAATTAACACAAACCACTGAGTCCAAGGCACTCTTAGTTCTGCAGAACAAACTAAAAGAAAAGGAAGGTGTTATGTTTGTTCTTAATAAAGGCAAACTTGGTGTAGGTAAACATTTTATTACTGAACCATTGTTTAAGATTGAGCGCGTGCGACCAGCTTGCCGTCAAAGCTTCCAGTTCCAGGTGAACCGCCAGCATTGACCACTGACTGAAGTTCCTCATTATGCACACACATAATAACACAGAAGGAAACTGAGTGTCTGTGGATTACTAGAAACCAACTAATCATCTAACCATGCGTGAAACTGGACCAATGAAGGCAAATGGTCTCTACTCAGGACTGGTTTGTGGGAAGCAGTAGGTGACAGCAAAAGCCAGAGAATGGGATAGGATCTCTTTCTCTTCATATCTGCCTCAAGCCCAGCCCCTTTAGCTGTGAAGAAAAACCTTACCGCATTTCAGGCTATTTGGTGGGATTGTCCCTGATAAAGGCAAACTTGATTTGAAAAGCGTAATGAAGAAAGAGTCCAACACCAGATAGTTGGGTGGGTTCCCAAATGTCAATCAAGATTTTGACTGAAGGTACAACTAAGTCCTTCATGGGTAAATATTTGGTGTCATTTAGGAGGGATATAAACCACTGCAAAACCCTTTCATCCCATAAAGGAATCTCAAATTCTTTCACTGTCACTTTCCAAAGCCTCTGAATCACTGTCCTCCAAATCTATGTCTTTTTTTTCCTCAGTCTTTCAGGATTGAGGAAGAATCGATTCCATTCCAGTTCAATGGTTTCTGAGGAGATTGATTGGTTCTATACGAGATCCATGAGCCTTCCCAAAGGTGGAAGGGATTATGTTTGATGGGTTGGATGGTAGGCAGTGTAAGGACATAGTGTGCCCCTTCTGCTGTACGTGCATCATCTCCATATTCGCTCGTCCTGGAGACTTCAGCTGCTCAATGCCTTTCCATTTCTTATCTACTTTGACTGGTCGCAGGTCTGAGGTGGTTACTCTTTCAAGAGGATATTTTTGGAGGATGTCCTTGTGGCACAGACTCTCTGTTCTCCTGGAAGCCTCTTGCAGTGATGGTACTCGGATAAAATGCTTGCTTTCAGAGTCTGGTGTCAGACATACATGGAACATTGCAACACATGAACAAGCTCTTTGGCACACAGTGTTATGCCAAAATAATTAAACCAATGTCCTCTACTTACACTAATCCCTTCTGCTCTATATCCCTCCATTCTCTGCATATTCACTGATGCACCATCAATAACTCTCCGAGACGTGAGGCGAGATATAGGCTTTCATTGGCTGGAAGAAAGAACAAGCAGCAATTGACCACCATACTACATCCTGGAGACTGAGGGCAGGGCTCAGGCCCCAATCGCCTTTATACCGGGGTCTGTGGGAGGAGCCACGGTCAGTGGGAGGAGCCACAGGAGCAGTCAGCAGGGGGGGTGTGTCCAGACAGGTATACGTAGTTCACCACATTCACAAGCCCATGTAAGAGCCTCTTTACTGACTCTATCATATATCATTACCATTGCCCCGGCAGCAGATTCCTGGTGCCCACCACTCTTTATATATAAGTAACTCACTGCCTCTGGAATGCACTGCCTCGGAAGGTAGTGGAGGCCAATTCTCTGGATGCTTTCAAGAAGGAGCTAGATAGGTATCTTATGGATAGGGGAATCAAGGGATATGGGGACAAGGCAGGAACCGGGTATTGACAGTAGATGATCAGCCATGATCTCAAAATGGCGATGCAGGCTCGAAGGGCCATATGGTCTACTTCTGCACCTATTGTCTATTGTCTTCATATCTCCTTTGAACTTCCCTCCTCTCATCTTAAATTCATGCCGTCAAGTATTAAACATTTCAATCCTGGGAAAAGAAGAGATTTGAGTATTCTATCTATGTCTCTCGTAATTTTATAAATTTCAAGCAGGTCTCGCCTCAGCCTCCGCCACTGCAGAAAAAGCAACCCTAGTTTGTCTAACCTCTAATCTAGGTAGCATCCCAATAAACTATTCTGCACCCTCTACAAACTCTCGACATTCTTCCTATTAATGGGGTGATGAGAACTGAATGTAGCTGTGGCCTAAACAGAGTTTTATAAAGCTGCAACATAACTTCCCGACTCTTGAACTTGATGTCTCGAATAATAAAGATAAGCATGCCATTTGCCTTCTTCATCAACCTGTTGACTTTCAAGGAGCTATGGGGCTTGGACCCCAATATCCTTCTGTATGTCAATGCTGTTAAGGGACCTGCACTCCCTTTACATTTGATACCCAAAGGTCAACACCTCACACTTGCTCAGATTAAGCTGTATCTACCGTTTGTCTTTCTTTTTCTACAATCAATATCTCACAATCTACAATGGTCTATCGATCTAGTGATCTTGAGATCCCTCGACTACACAGGCAAGGTAACCCACCCATCAGAGCTGTTTGAGCATGATCAAAGCTTTGATAGTGGGATGATAGTCTGGGAGAGGACACTGACATTGGACATCATCCAATGTCAGTGTCAAGGCATGTAGATATTGCAGAGGCAATTGATGGCACTTTTCCAACGCTTTGAGGAGCTCAGTGTTGGTTGGAAATTCAGTGTGCAGGAAGGTGAAGGTACGTGAATGAGCTTTGTGCCCAACTTGAAACTTTGGTTATCAAGCACACTTAATCTCAGTCTATGGAAAGCTGAGAGGCCACACTGGAAGTTCTTGAGATTTCCATGATCAATGCCTGCTTTCTCTTAGGGGTGACTCCTGAAATAGGGAAAGTGGTTCACATATTCCAGGATTGCACTGTGGATCATTATCATCAGGGCCCAGTGTTATGCAGCAAGAACAGCTTCATAGAGGAACATTGTCTTCCTGGTGCTCATATATGGAAGAGATTGAGATGAAGAAAAATTTCTCTAGCCAGTAGATGGTGAGCATGTGGAATTCACAGGCAATGAATTGGGTATATTTAAGGCAGAGGTTAATAGGTTTTTGATTAATCAGACGTCAAAGGGAGAAAGCAGAAGAATGGGGTTCAGAGAGATAATAAATCAGCCATGATGGAATGGTGAAGCAGACTTGATGGGCTGAATGGCTTAATTCTCCTCCAATGACTTATGGTCTTATGGAATGAATGCATCCAGTGTCCTTGTGCTGTAAGTTATTCTCAAAAGTAGTTATGAGGCAGGTGCTGGTGCATTAAATCAAACAGAATCAAGTTTGTATGCAAAGATCAATGTTGCTCTGGTCGTCTTGTAATATTGATTCCCCATCCTCAGTCTTGCCACCTGCTAGATCTTTAAAATGTCACAAGTGATTTGATTAATCCACTGTCATAATATGCTGGAGAGTTCTCTCTGCTACCAGGCTGCTGTAGGGAACTGCTAAATAGAGGATCAGTGTTTCTCTCTAGTGGTTTTAGAAGAGAGTGCTGTGGGGCAAGTTGAATTATGATACATTGGTTACCCTGAACAATTGTCATACCTTCCTTCCTAGTGGGCAATACAGAATTATATTTGCCCAAGGTTAAAAACAGACATAGCTTCTGGGCTGAAATAAAATGTGTAGGAAAGCTAAACTAATGACAACAAATGCTGAAAGACAAAATTAAGGTATCTTAATTCTCTTTTTACCAATATAAAGTGTTAACTCATACCTTTGTCAAACCCCAAAGATACTGAATGGTTATTGGTGTTTCTAAAACTTAATTCTTGTTTTCCAGTTTTTTAATAGCAGTAGGCCAGCATTTATGTTTTTATTTGTATTTCTAATATTATCTTGCAAATGTGTTTAGTCTTCATAATGAGCAAAATAGGGTCGATAACTGCTTTCTTTTTTCATCAAAAGCTAGAGATGAAGGCTAAGAATTGCAAAGGGGATTTGCAGACAGATTTCTTTTCACAGAATGATCAATATGGAGAACATATTACCTGAGGAATCAGGTAGAATTACTATTTTTACTTAGGGACTTATCTTGGCAAAGCATGGAAGGATATAGGCCTAGCACAAGCAGAATAGTGTAGATGGGCAGAAAGATCAGAGTGACTATGGTGCTCTAGAAGTCTTTGACCCTTATGAAATGAAATTCATTAACTAAAATTTATAATGAAGCAGCTGAACATGATTTTGACCAGTTTTTGCTCCGGGTATGAGTAAAGGAGTTGTGTTTTCCACAAAATAATATATAGTGCTGCAGATGTACTTTTTAAAATCTGCCCCTATGTAGTTATGAATAATACTCTACGAAGAGATCAAATGTTAATTCCTTTCCTTCAATCGTTAAGGCTAATCAAAACCCAAGAGCATTGACTAGTTATAGTTATCACTAATTAAATGCTTTCTCTTTTTGGTCAGGTTTTCCAATCTCACAGGTCCAGCAGCCCGGTGAATCTCAGGATCTCCAGCCCCAAGGCATTCTCTACCTCCAAAAGAAGAAGAGACACTCCCGTCAGGACCCTTATGCTTATTTTTCTGCCATGAAGGAAGAGTTTCACAAGTACAGACACCAGCCTGAGGATGAAGTGGCCATTCTGGGGAAGGTGGATCATGAAGAACACCATGGGCAGACAACCCTGCTTAAGTAATAGTTATTAGTTTAACAAAATATTTGACAAGATTTGTGAATCAATGTACAAAATGTGTTTCTCTGGTCAGAGAAGTTAAGTACAGACCCCGTGGTAGAAGTTAGCCTTATGGAAACAGCAACATTACAGTGCTATTTTCTTAGCTACCTATGCCACAGTTCAAAGTTTCAGCACCGTATTCATATATATACCTATCCCTTCAAAGGTCTACGTAAAGGGTGGCAATATTTTTATTTACCAACCTACTTAGTTTAAGTGCTTGAAGAAATTGCTGTGAAGAAACATGTAGTTTGTAATAATTTTATGACGAGAATATAAATACACATCTAAATGGAGAACATTTATCTGCCCATCAATATCCTATCCCCTCTGAGATGACTTCATAGTATCAGTGTAACAAGTCAGTCATTGATGGCATGATGTCATAAAGTCAATCATTGATGTGAAATGGTATGTATGTTTCTCCAGATCTTGCTGCTTTACGATGTCATAGTTTCTAATAGATGCATATGTTCCATCTCAATCCACCATTTAAGATGGCATCGTTCAGGTGCTGAACTTATATACAGCACATCCAAACAGTAAAGCTACTTCAGCAAGGAAAATCTATGATGGAAATTTAATGCTGAATGGTACAAGCCTGCTGTCACTTGTTAATATTCTCGTAATACTATTGGAAGGACCTAAGATTCAGTTCATGAAAATATATTTTAAAAATGCAGAGGACATAAAAAATGTTAAAGGCTGCATAAGGTGGCTTTTTTAAGTTTTAAGGTTTTCTCTTTAGCGCAACATCACAATTTTCATAATTGTATATTCAGTGAATGAGACAAACTGGATTTAAGAAGTCTATAACAATTATGAGAAATTCACCTGTCAATGCTATAGAACTGCATTCTACTAAATGCACGTAAGCAAGAGGAGGAAATAATGTATTCACCTTGCTCAAGATTATTTTAAAACTGTTGCAACACTGATAGGACTGACAATCATTGTTTTTAATTCTTCCTTTGAGTTTTCAATTTGAAAGCCTGCATTTAGTCGTGAATTAACCCATTATGTTTTCAATGCTGAAATCAGTATCCTTAACATCATATTTGAGGGTTCACCAGGGGTGTTCGTTGCCCAAGTCAAATAATCATCAGTGGATTAATTCATTCCTTCCACTCCTCCTGTACTTCCAATGTCCTGTAACAATTTTTACATTATAAAAATGGCAATAAAGCAGGTTTCTACCCATGAAGTTACTGGGACAGAAAATTCCTTCGTTAATCCTGTGACCTATATTGCTATATATGGAGATCACTCTTGGCATTCTTTGGTATGATGTCCAACTACAAAGAACTGGTAACAAATGTGATTACTTACGTTCAGTTTTTATTAAATCAGCTAACATCTTGTTGTTATCAGTGCCTGTTTATATGAGAACCATAATCTAATTGTGTGTTTGGATTACTTGCTTTTAAGAGGATCAAGTGGATTTTTTATCAAGGAGGTTGATTGAAAATTCCAAAATCAAAATTGTCAGGGTGAACCTCTGAATATTGCAGATTCAAAACTAATTAAGTATTACATTTTTCATAAGCAGTGGATATTGCAAAAGTAACCTTACCCTAGTATTCTGATATGCATTAATAAACTGTCAATAGAATATTCTCATTGTCACAATAAATCTTGCATTTAATAAACTAGCAATCAAAAAGTAAATTTTCAGATTTAGCTCTTCTCTATTTTTTTAGGTAAAGTGAAGAGAGGAGGAGTGATTGATATGAAATAATATTGCAACAGCTAAAATTTATTTCTTCCATTTGTTCTATCGATTCTATTAATGTGCAAGACTTGTTAATGGATAATAACAGTACACTGGAATAGTTCCCCTGTCCCACCCCCCCCCCCCCACCCCAAGGCTGCAACCTGTCCCTCTTTGTAATTAGTTTTCTTTTCTTTCCAGATTGCAGTATTTCTTTGTGTGGACTAACTGTGCAGTAAACTAATAAAATGTGAAATCATTTAGGTGAGATCCAGAAACAACAGTCAATAATTGACAGAAGAAAAAAAAAATCCTACTTGCAATTTAATATTATATCAAAACCCTTACATTGGCCAATAAAATGCTGCTTGGGTGTTCAATATAATAATGTTCTGTTAACAATTGAGTTCTTACAAAAACACATTAATAGTGAAAAAATGTCCTAATAATTCTGCAGGAGGCATTGGCATCCATCCATATCACCATAAATTGAAAGTTTATGAGTTTATTGAGTTGGGCCATTTTGTCAAAGGTCTGCTGGAATGCAATGTCTCAAGTGGGATATCCATTAATCAGCCTGCAATGATTTATATTTGTGTGGAGTATGACTTCCACATTCCCATTGGTTCACACTGCCATTGCACTAAAAATATTTTAATCTGAGATTTCTTTAACATCAATGCGTATGGTATGAGTAAAATACTTGTTAATGAATGCTGGCCTGTGAGATTATCCCACACATGACATTCTGCAGTATTTTTTAAAGAAATAATTGAATAATTTTAACTGAGCGACAAGAGCTTTCTCTCTTAACTTTCAGATGTAACCAGTGTGAAAGTTAAGGGCAAATGTACTTGTATAATGACATCCTCCTCTGAATTTAAATTCTTTTCGGCTTGGTATGAAAACATTTTTAAGAAAAAAAATGTTTATTCAGAAAAAGTACTGAAGTTATAAATATGAGAGATATATTTATAGTTCGATGTAATTAATGTGACATCTGCCTCAAAAAATATTGGATAGTAACATTATCCCTTTGTAGCAGAAATCTGTACAGAGACATTTTTACAGTTGCTTTATTAATGATGCATGCAGCTTGAAAGTCAAATATACAGTGCTTTGAAGAAATGTAGAGGAAAATGAAAGTGAAATTAGTCAGGAAAATATATAAAGAAACTAAACAGTAGGATATTAAAGTAGTTGTTTAGCAGAGCAAATCTGCTGCATGGTAGAGCTTTGGGATGTATTTGTTGATGTGAGACGTAGGGAATGAAATTTGGGGATTTCTTTTTCAAAGTAGCTTGGCATTTCTCATTCAACATGCCAATGGCATGTTTGCATAAATGGGGGAGTTCTGAAAAGAAAAAAATATTTATCATGTACACGTACTGAGTAAAGTTGTAGTGATAAGCACTGCTCATACCTGGATCAGATTAACTCTCAGCTTTATGCATCCTCTTCTGATAATGTCATCCTTAAAGCCTTGGTATCATTATGTGTTATACAATTTCAAAGTCAACAAATCAGTCTAATCAAAGTCATTAACAAGGTTAAGGGATTCAGTAAAGTAGCTGCGGGGAAATTATTTCCTTGCATGGGGATATTAGAATTATAGATCATTTTGGATTGAAAGAACAATGCACTTTCCCTTACAAAGAACAGTAGAATTATGGAACTCAGTTCCAAAGAGGTTGTAGATGGTCAATTGGAATTTCCTTTTACACAAGTTAGTTCTTTTCTTATTAACAAAAGTTTTTTGCTAGTAAGGAAAGAGCAGCCCTGGGTAAAATGAAGTGAGATAGGTCTAACTGAACAGTCAGTAGGCTACAGGAGCTAGATAGCTTATGCCTGTTCCCCTATTAATGTCAGACGACTCTGGTGATATTTTGACATCTGATATTAAAGTGTGTCGGTCTCTGCCATTCCTTTGGATTCATCAGCTGTATGGAGAGGGGGAGCCAGCTACATGGGCAACAGCTTGCTCTCTATATCATAGTGCCCTGGCTTGTCTCCTTTTCATCATTTACACAGGACATCGGACAGAATAGGCTTTATCTCATCAGATTCGCACAATGACTTGTTAGACAGTTACAAGGCTATAGAGTGCTACATATAAAGGCAACAGAATAGGATGGACTAATACAAAACTGATAAGTTGGTTTATTGTAGAGGCACAGCAATAAAACTGTTCTGTACACCATCCATACAGATTATTTCATCACATCAATATATCAAGGTCGTACAAGGGAAAAGCAATAACAGGATACAGAATAAAGTGTTACAATTACAGAGAAAGTGCAGCACGGGCAGACAAAATGCAAGGCCATGACTCGGTCGAGGTCAAGTGTCAATCTTATCAAGGGGACCGTTCAATAGTTTTGCAACAGTGGGATAGAAGCTGTCCTTGAGCCTGGTGGTATGTGCTTTCAGTCTTTTCTGTCTCCTGCCTAGAAGAGAGAATGTCCGAGGTGCAAAGGGTCTTTGTTGTTATGTATGTTATGTTAAATAATAACATTCCCAGAATAAAATGAGGAGTTAATAGTAATACCTGAGAAATATGAAAAGTAGCGTGGATAACGAGAAATTCAAATAGTGTTGGTGTGACAGCACTGGTTATGAGTTCTGTACATTAAATGATCCCACCATTGTTTTCACAGGAAGGATTTTTCCAAAAACAAATTGAACACTAAATTCACCTCTTTTAATCACTGCTTCAGTCAATTCTGTCTCCAGCCAAATGGTTCCTTTTCCTAGCACCTCTTCTACTGTCCATTTTCATGGGCTCTTTTTTTTTGCTAATTTCAGAACTCCAATTTTCCTATGATAAATGGTTCCATCAGACTTTCCTCCAGACCAAGTGTACAGAGGTGGAGATTTTTCTTTATCTCCAACACTAACTACTCTGAAGGAATAAAACTCTGCGTGTAAAATTAAATTTTCAGAATAATGATTGTAGTTAAGAATTCATTTACACCTGAATGCATCACCACTGATGTTGTCCGACATATGTGGTTGGTAATTATGGAAAGTACCACCAAGTCATAATTTTATCACTAAGCCTGCCATTGAAGTATTGATAGAAAACTTAGACCAGAGCTTCCAGTTTTCTATTTCAGCTGTGATTATGACAAGTTTATATGATACTGTCTTATTTGCTCTACAGGAAGACTGAGTGTGGTTAGAGTCATGATTATTCTCAGTGCACAATAGTTCTTTTCTGTTTCTTTATTAATCTGTTTGAGTATCCGCACCAGCGTTTTAGTTCAAATGAGATTACAGCCTCCAGGTCACTTATACTGCCCCAGTCGTCTTGCACTGCATGCCACTGGACCCGGTCCCCAATCTGTCAAGGACTGTGTGGTGGCTGCCCATGCATCAGCCCCCCATGTTAAACAGAGTCACACACAGGCCTTCACCAGTAAGGGGATAACCTCTCAAGAGAACATCATACTTGTCTTGAGTAATTGCACTGCCACTGCCTTTCACCTTGAGTGCCGTATCTGCATCAATACATTTGGCTTATTTTGTTTTATACATGCACTTGGAACTGAATGTCGCTGGCAAGAGCGGTATTGATTACCCATCCCTAACTCCCCTCAAGGAGGCAACAGTCTGCTAGCTTTTAAAATCATTAAAATACTGCCAAATGCCATTTCTAGCCCTGAAATTTCCAGCTCACATTTTACAGGTGGATTTCCATTTCTTTAGAATGTGATTAGCTTTGGATAGTTAACAAGTGAAAGGACACCTTTAATTTTTTTCTGTCTCCCACAGAATTGTTGAGGAGGAAGTTCCAGGATTTAGACTCAGTCAGGGTGAAAGACCAGCAATATACAGTATGTCCAAGTCAGGACAGTGTGTGATTTCAAAGGGAGCATGCAAGTGGGGGGGTTTTCTACTCTTCCAAAAGCCTGAATGGCCCCTTAACAATTATTCAGTTTTTCAAGTGAATAAATGCTGTGTTAGACAACAATACCCATATCCTGTCAATGTAGTTTGAAGAATGATATCATGATCCTTTTATAGATCTTTATGATTTGTAGAACATTGCTTGTTTGGTGCACTCTTCCTTTCGAGAAAATCTTTAAAAAATAATGCTTTCACCATCCTCAACCTCAACTTATGTTGACACCACATCATCTGTCAAGACGTGTTTAAGCAGAATCTCTAGCCATTACTTATTTATCACACTGCTGCATTATTCTCCAGTGCCCTGGACTGCATGATTTCCTCAATAATTTCACTCCACACTCTCAAAAAATCCTTGCCTAATCCACAGGTTAAGGTACATCCAGACTAGAAATCCAAGAAAGCGTTCTGTAGAATATTATTTGACCTATGGTCTTTGATTTTATTGGATCTCCTCTTACTGTTCTTCTTAATTTTATATTTTCAATTCATGCAATTTCATGCCATTTTTCTAGAAAGAATATTAAAGAAGAAAAAAATCATAACTCATGACAAGTTTTTTCATAATAAGCATTTGATCCCCATGATTTTATTAGTGAGCAATCACGAGGAAGACGTAAGATATGTTTTTCTTTAAAGGAGAAGTGTTAGAGTGTGATACCATGTATATTTTCAACACCAACTGAAAGTAAAATTGTCATTGTGGATTGGATCTTCTTAAGATTATTGCCCAAAGCTTATTTCTATTAAACAAAAACGAGAACGCTAAAGTTATTTTTGTTACTCGCCAACCACTTAGATCTAACCACCTTCATACAGGATATCATGACATTTTAGGGGTCACTTTTCCCTTTACTGGATACTTCAACTACAAGATTAATTACACTGGATATAATCATATCATCATCAAATAACTATACAGAAAAGAAAGCAATTGAATTTTGTTTGTTAAAATATTTCAGTACTCCCTTTGTTTTAACATGAATTGTGTTAAGGACATTGAATAATCAGTACTCTTTGCTTTCCATTATTAAAAGAAAGTTATCGAAGAAAATAAAACAAAAGCAAAGCTTGTGTTGAAAGTTTCTCACTTGGTTCCTTTTTTGAGTAACCCTACATGTCTTCCATCTCATCTCTTATATCAAACAAGACCTTTGTCAAAGTGTTGTAAATATGCACATGACTTTCCTTGTAGGACAATCACAAGCAGAATATAGGGAACGTTGCCATGACAACATCATGCTGAAACTAATGAGATGTTGCTTCCCGAAGACAGCACTTAGTAGTATTTCATGTGCATTGTTCCCAGACTCTGATTATTACCGATTATAAATCTGAAAAAGGCAGCAGAGGACTAAAGATTAGTAATGGGTAAGGGAAAGCTATGGTCACTTCTTTCTCTGGTCAGCTTTGTTATGCATGTCATGAGTGTTTGGTAGAGGATTGGGGTGGGTAAAGTTGTTTCATTGTCTCATTTTGAGAATCAACTATCCTGAAACCGATGCAGGTGTTTAAGTGAATAATTTTAAAGGAAGAAATATGTAAAATCTGTAAAAAGTTCAGCAGAAAATACAATGGACATTCATATAAACATGGGGTTATTTATATTCGTAGTTCTATTTATTCAAGATGATGATAGATAAACTGGACAGGATCATAATACTTCCTAATTTATAATGAGTAAAAAAAGGGAGTGTTGTATATTTTGGATGTTGTTGATAGATACAGAATTATAATTGACAGAAACCACGTCTGCAACTGTCTATGGAGGATGCACCATCTGACCACCATTACCCTGCAAAGTGACTCATGAACATTGATTTTTCATGTTTGAAAGAAAAATTATACTTGTGTTCCATTTTAATTTAGAAATGTAATTTTTTAACCATTCAGTTCCTAATAGGATCATATTTCTTTTGAAGCAGTCATCATATCAATTTATTATCTTACTCTCTTGAAAACTGTTATCTATGAGATCCTACGGAGCACTGTCAGCTTTTTTGGGAACAATTGCATGTTGAGACATGTTTGGATTTCTAAAGTAGGTATTCATGAGGTTATTTCAAAGCATGTTTAGCTTTTTCTCAGAGCTGGAGTGAAATAACTAATTAAAGAAGACTATTCAGGGAGAATGTGAAAGGCAATAATATTCTGATGAATAAGCGAATGACTGGACCGACTTATTTCATATAATGATGTTTCCACAATTTTCTCTTCCCAAAATTTTAGCTAGCTAAAATCTACATGCCTCAACTTTGGTCAGTTTATGACATGGTTGCCGTCCTCAGAAAGGGTTTTGTTTCATTTCACCAGCTATTTTTGTAGGTTGAGTTTAGCTTACTGTCCTTTCCTTTGATCTTTAGAATTCCATAATGAATTAAGTGACAGATGAAAGAGAGCCCCAAAGAAAAATCTTAATCTATTGAGTCTAATATGCAGTGGATATAATCATATTTTATTCCCATGTGGTAGAAATTTCTAATGCAATTTCAACAGTGATTTCCTGCAAATGCAATATGGCTGAGGTACAAAATATCCTCCTTATCCATTGTACTGGTGGATTGAGAATGGTATCTTTCGTTCTTTGACTCCTTATTCAGTAAAAACTGCACAGTTGTTCAACTCTCCATACAAAATTTATTCAAGTGAAGTATTTAAGGAGTTTGGCATAGCAGTAGAAATTAATAAGACCTTTTTACATCAGCAAAAAATACTCAAAATGTACCTAACACCCTACCAGGGTAACACTGATCTGTGCGAGAAACTTTGTACCTAACTAACTAATCAAACCAAAAATAACAAGAAGCAACAACTAAAATATTGAATTCAGTGTCAAATCATGAACTAAAAGCAAATTAAAGATTGCATTAACAAAGATAAAAGAATAGTTTCAAAAAACTATACTTTTAAAATCTTTAACCATAAGTAAAATCTCATGGAATGAGACTGCATATTAAAGTCAGTGCTTAGTGGTTTCTTTTGAACAAAATTTAAGCTAGGGCACTGTAACAAAAAGGTACTTGCACTGAAATAAGACATTTTAATCTGCTTTACAGAAC
This sequence comes from Hemitrygon akajei, assembly GCF_048418815.1. Classification (NCBI taxonomy): domain Eukaryota; kingdom Metazoa; phylum Chordata; class Chondrichthyes; order Myliobatiformes; family Dasyatidae; genus Hemitrygon; species Hemitrygon akajei. The sequence goes on along the minus strand of NC_133149.1, from coordinate 32,476,271 downwards.
TTTGTATGTCTCAGGTGCATATTTCCAATTCGTAGCAAGTACTAATGTAATTAGTTTTCTGCATGAGTGGATGACTTTAGACAGCACCTACCTAATTTCTACAGTCCATCTAACAATGCTTGAGGATTATCTCTGAATCCACACAAGTAATCTTGAGCACAAATAAAATAAGTTCATTTTTACTCCTTCCACAAAATTCGGCCCCAAGTTTTACTTTGATTTTGCTGCATCCCAGCTCATAACCTTTGCTTATATTGCTGTGATCTATGCTTCTCGTCATACAGTAAATCACACAGGTTATGACAGAGAGCTAAATAAATTGCATCATTAGTTATTGTCTACAGGGCTTTGTTCATTGTACACAGTAACTAAAATGTAGATACATTTTATTCATAGTTTATAAGACCATAACTCAATCATCATTGTGTGCGTGTTGTATGATGTGGGCGATCATGGTCTATCACCATGATTGTTCTTGACAATATTTTCTGCAGAAGTGGTTTGCCATTGCCTTCTTCGGGGTAGTGTCTTTACAAGATGGGTGACCCCAGTCATTGTTACTACTCTTCAGAGTTTGTCTGTCTGGCGTCAGCGGTCGCATAACCAGGACTTGTGATATGCACTAGCTGCTCATATGACCAACCACCTGCTCCTTTGGCTTCACCTGTCCCCAACCAGGAGGGTTAAGGAGGTGCTACACCTTGCTCAAGGGTGACCCACAGGCTAGCGGAGGGAAGGAGTGCCTTACACCTCCTTTAGTAGAGACTTATCTCCACCTTTCCTCCCACATAAGTTAATAGTAGCAGAATTAGGCCACATGTCCCATTGAGTCTGCTCCACCAGTCAACCAAAGCTAATTTATTTTCCCCCCTCAACCCCATTCTCGATCCTTCTCCTATAACCTTTGATGTCCTTCCTAATCAAGAACTAATCAACCTCCTCTTTAAATATACCCAATGCCTAGACTTCAATAAGCATCTCTGGCAATGAATTCCACAGATCCATCACTGTCTGGCTGAAGAAATTATAAAAGTAAGTTTTAAAAATGTGTCTTTTTCTGGTGACACAAGAGATTGCAGGTGCTGGAATCTGGAGCAGCACACAAAGTGCCAAAGGAACTCAGCAGGTCCAGCAGCATCTATGGAGGGAAATGAACAGTTGATGTTTCGGGTTGAGACTCTTTATCAGTCCAGGTGAAGGGTCTCCCCACCAAAAACATCAATTGTCCATTTCCCTTCATAGATACTCCTTGACCCACCGATGACTTCTGGCACTTTATGTGCATCTTTTTTTTAAATGTTTTCCGTTGTTACAGTGTAGACCAGTAATGTGTCTGCTTTTGAATTCTGAATGGACTGAAGCAGTGCTGTGTACCTTATCCCACCACGTTACTGGTAAAGAGCTAACCTCCAGTCAGGGCTTTGAGAAAAATTACTCCATTTTTGGCCCTTTGCCCCTTTTCTTCTGTTACGAGGAACAACTTCTCATGTTTGCATCATTACAAGGAATAGGTGATGAGGTTGGTGTAGGGTGGGCAGCACAGATGAGTTTATAGGGATGGGTATAGAGTAGGAATTCATGCTACTTGTTTTTAAGAGAAGCACTTGTAAAGAAAGGTAAAGAAGCAGTTGGATGTAAATAAGCCTTCTTTGCTAAACTATTCCCTTAACCTTTAGGGACTATAATGTATATATTTTGAAATGTGATTACTGTATTCTCACCGTTTTAAATCAGTATTGAAGAAAGCTGATTTTGATCTTGGTAGTGTTTAGGCTCCTGTCAATTAGAAACCCTACAGTTAGATGAGGGTATGTTTATTGAATCCGCTTTTCTCCTTGCTTATGGTAACCCTGCTGATGATGTTTATGCAGGATAATGCCTCATTGCTTGAGCTGGAAGCTCATGTATATGCCTCTTCACTTTGTGAGTCTAAAGAGATACCACTGGTGACTGATGTAAATGTGGGGTATCACGCCTAACGAATATCCTGATGTCTGACTTATGCTCATCTAGATCCATTTTCAGTAAGAATAGAAAACAGACTTCACAAATGGCCAACTGATTTCTCTCTTCCTGCAAGCCACAAGTGAGACCAATTACAGTACCTTTCCTCATCCACTGCCAGTCTGGCTGACATTATCAACTGATTAGCACAGACCAAAAGTTAAACTTGACTTCTTTGGTCTGAGTGTCTTACTGTTTGCCCAGGGGTACGAGAACATACCTGGATAGCCCTGTCAGCCATTGCTGTTATATATTTTTCTCGAATGTTAGAGAAACAAGTCACTGATAAAACTGTGGTGAAAAGGTAAGGATGATCTGTTAGCAATAGTTTCAAACTTAAATTCACTTCCACAACTTCTACCATCTACACCAATTAAACATTACATATTAAGTGTTAAAACTGGGTTTAATTATGCATATGGCTTTCAAATGAAGTTAGTTTACTAATTAATCTACTTGGTGCTTGTTGGTATTCTAATAAGTCTAAAGAAAGAAATTACACCTTTTCTGAGTCATCAAAGTTGTGTTTCATTATTTTTTTACAAAAACCTATAGAATTTTATGCGTACTTTAAGAAAAACTACATTTTTTTCAATTACCTGAGATCTTTTTATCAATGTATATGGCCTTAGCTCAAAAAGTGTTTCACATCAGATTACAATCGACCATCGTGCAAATGTTCCAGTATTTGCCATTTGTTAGAAGTACATAATGAAGGAAGACCTTTGTATAGTAACTGGATAACTGTCTTTATAAACATTTAGCAGAAAAGACAGTGATGTACTTCTACAATACAACAAACAGGATTCAAGAATCTGAATCTCATAGGGATTGGTGGCATTGATTAAATATGACCAATCGTGATTTTAATAGTTTTAATTGCCTCTTTAAAAGACTGAAAATTTTAAAGAATAAATATGCCACCTGTCACTAACTCCATTCATTTGTTATAAACACAATGCCAATAATAATCATTACTGGGATACATCTTACAATATGTAATTGTTTCAATATTTGTGCCATATACAATTCTGAGGAACTTAGATAGATGGTATATTTAATCTTTGGAATCAAAGGATGGAATTTGGTGTAAAACAATAGCTATCGACATCAGAATTTTCAAAAACTCAGTCTGTATAAGACCAGGAATATCCAGTTAAAAATATTCTGTATTTGATCGAACATAATTATTGTTCTAACCATTTCTAATGAATGTTTAAAAAGCTGTTATAAAAATAATTGTATAATTTTTGCAGAAAGATTACTTTTTATTTGAAAATTTACTTAGTGTTATTAATGCCTTTGTGTTTTGATACACAGTCTACATAAACCAGAAAAGTGTGTACTGTCTTTTTAATGTAATTGTGGAATTAATTTTAATACAAGTGATATTGAGTATTATAATTGTCTCTTTAAGAATCCACAGGACAAGCCGTTAAGTTACTGTAGGTTTTGCATTTTGATCATAGGGAGAGATATCTTTGGTTACAATAACACTATATGAATATAGACCACATTTTACAGTATGTTTTTGGAATAAAAAAATAAGGCGGTTCTAGAGTTAATGTGCACGTTGATGCTCATTTTTGCTGCATCCTATCACAACTGACCCTGTTTCAAGTCTTAAATACACAGAATTTCTCTGTTCCTCGAACTAAATGAGAAATTCGCTCTATTTTAATCTGAGTAAATCTTCTAGAAATCGAACTGACTACGATTCTATTAAAATAGCAACACACGCATACTGAGCCAATATGTGAAGTGTAATTTCAAGACTTCTTTTGTGATGGTGACTTGTTCAGATTACCACTTTCCCATTGCTAATGCTCACAAATCTCATCTCAGTGCTTCAGCTGAGGTGTCGTAGTATTCGCCTTCTCCAAAATATGTGGTTCATGAGCTTTATTTATCAACGCCTCACTTAGAATATCATCGCCTTGTATATTATAATAGCAAACATTTGGAGAAGTAATTGTAAGCACAGTTTTGCTGAGACATTAACCCTCTTGATGCTGTTGCTTCTGCCCAACATTTAGCAAAGTATCTCATTGCTGAATGCGTACAAACAAGTCCATCAGTCATATTTTCTAAATTCTTTTTTCAGGGGAGAGGATGACTGGTTAAGGGAAAAAAAAGCAAATAAATTGATTTGAAATAATTTTGTAGTTTTCTCTCTGGTTTATAAACTTAAGCAATGTGATGCATCATTTTTTACATTTAAAGGCAGGAGTATGCACTGCCTGTAGCATCACTGCATGTGTTAAGTGACCAGGAGTGCTTCACAATGATCTTAAAGGGGGAATTCTGTTTCTGGTTTCCCAAACCAGGCATTATGCAGTTAACATTTGAAGACATTGCCTACAGATGGCAACTAGAGGGTTAATTGAATCAACTTCAGGTATTACTGCTGTGATTTTTTTTTCCCATAAAGGCAAAATACTTGAGTGTGTGATCATAACAAAATGGTGCTGTACCAAAGCCTTATCTGTAGAATATTTACTACTATATATCCTACATAGGCTCTTAGCCGCCTCCTACTTCCCCCAACCATGTAATACTAAAATCTTTATGGGAGTGATTCAGCCGACTGCCGGATTACCTGGATGAGGTGCAGGATAGACAGGGAATGACAAAAATAAAAATTGAATTATTTTGAGATTTTACAAGCTGAATTACAAAGTGGCTAATGATTGAAATATGGACTTGAGTAGAAGAAAATGTATGTGAAGTGCAAAGATGAGTTGGGCAAAATGAACTGCTTCTCAGCTGTAGAAACTATGTAACAGAAGGACTAATTTTTGATGAAAAACTGGATACAAAAATTGTCCAGATTTAAAAATAGCAATGAACATTATTCTTTGAACTCAAGTCATATGTACAATTGAAGGAAGCGATGTCATTACCATTTAGTTTAAAGAAAAGGTGGCCACAATCTTTGCAACAGCCTGAAGCTCTCTGTCAATTGATACAATGTTTCAATGGTCTTTTGTTGACTTTGTTTGTTCTTCAGTTCTTTAAGTTATTTAACTTAGAATGGGGTGGAGTGTGATTCTGCGATGAAGGTATCAGTAGTTTCCTTTGTCATCGAAGGTAGTGAATCCAACTCTTTCTCCTGAGTTTCTCCCTTTGCTTTGTTTGCCAACCAATGATAGTAAGATTGTGGATTCTTTAGAATGATGCTGAAAGACATCCTAGGATGTGCTGGGGCACATCATCTGTGATGTAACCTAGGGTCACAGTTGTGTTGGGTCTTGCAACATCAGACAACTTCACCCAGGCGACCCAGCTTGTGTCCCAGGAGCATTGGTCCACAGGTCAAACCTCTTGATCCATAGCCACCTGGAGTCTCAATCAGCAGCTCTGTGATGGTTCTTTTCTTTTGCAGCCTTCATAGGTTCTGCAAAGTGAGCAGCCAGCAAAACCTCTGCACCCCACCTCTATCCTGAGCAGCACACCATCCACCCCTGTCTCTGGCACTGTTCTACCAGCTCCTGGTATTGGACTTGCTTACACTCGATTGCCTCCTCAATCCAGTCTTCCCAAGGAACTGTCAGTTCTATCATGACCACCTGTTTCTGACAGAGTGACCATGTCAGGCCTCGGAGATGATGATGCGATGAACAACTGATACTAAGTAATTGAAACCCCGAGATTTATGGATAGATAATTACTTCACTCCAAATTTGTGTTAATTCTCCCCCAAATTTCACCTACCTCTAACATATTTCCATCTCTAGGATCATTCTATAATAACTTACATATTAATTTGAAGTCTACTCTTCATCTTATTCTTTCCTTTATTTCTGAACACTTGCTGTTATCTTTCTGCAACATATTCTTGCCACAGCAAATTGGCACAATAGTTAGAGTTTCTCTTCAATGCTTTTGTGACGTAGATTCAATCCTTATATTTACCAATCTTTCCTGTAAATGTGTGGATTTCCTTAGGTGCTCCAGTTTCTTCCCACGTTTCAAAGGTGAGCTGGTAGGGTAATTAGCTACTGTAAGCAGGTGGTAATTGGCAATATATTCAAGATGAATTGATGAATATGTCAAAGAATAGTTTACAGGAGAATAAATGTAGAAATTGGACTGATAGGAGATATTTGACAGGCCAAATGGCCTCCTACATAATGAGGAAAAATTAGCATGATTATGTTCTCAAGACGACATTGCTCCAACCCATACACAATAACCAATTTAAAAATAGTCTGATTTGGACACGTTTATGTAGAACAAATGCAAACAAAAATCAAATAATGATCTATGTAGAGAACTAGAAAAACTGAAAATGGTTTGAAATATATTTAAGTATTCAGGACTCCATGGCACCTAGTTGCTAAAATAAATGTTGACTGTAATTGTTATATTTACATCTTCACATTTCAGTGTTGATTAATTTAATTCAAAAGGTTTATAACCTTTTTCAACTGTATGCTAAACCCTTTGATAAGTTTTATGACTTTAGTTTTCAATCACATTCATGAATTGTTATTTTAAAATGAATGCATAGTTGGCTAGCTAAATGAACATATTCATCAAATGTAGAAGAAAACAATGAAATTGTGTAAGAGAAAAGAACCAAGAGCAGCAGGTAAAGATTTATTGTCCTGGCATTATGCCGTTTATGTAGTTCAGATAACTAAAAATAAATTAGTTGATTTCTGCCTCTGTTAAAACACTTTTGAGAACATTTATCTGACAGATTATCCATAGTCCATTTTTTATACATCTGTTGCATTCATCTTTATTAATTTAAATGTTTTGTGATAGTTTTAGGATCATTTTAGCAAAGCCCAGGGGTTTCTCTTTATTATGGTTTTAATAGCTTCAGTCCATTCCAATCTACATACATACATTCCAATCTACTGATCTCTGATGTTTAAACATAGGTTCATGTTTAGAGTAATAAATCAGAGTCTGGAGTGTAGCAGTTTCTCACTATTTCAAGCCATTCATAAATATAAAACTGACTAAGTTCGCAGACTTCTCAAACAAGGTCCCATTCAGTATAAACAGCATACTATATATATCATTTAGACCTATATTATATGTTGTAATTTATATACTGTATAAATATGCATTTACAAGATACGGACAACACTGACAAGGCCAGTATTTACTTCCCATCTCTAATTCCCTGCATGGTGGTTGTGAGCAACTATTTGAAATACTTTTGGATCACAATGAAGGAGCAGTAGTATATATATTTCCAAGTTAGGATGATTTACATATTAGAGGCAAATTTCCGAGTACTAGTATTCACTTCCTGCCATTCACAGATTTGGGACAGGTTGACACAGAGATATTTAAATGAATTATTTCTCAAGCCCTTTACACACCCACAATATGATACTGCTCTGGCAGAGCATAATCAAGAGGTAACGTGACTCCGTTAGCATTCACAATGAGGAAAACACAACACCTTATAATAGGTAGGGCTGCATATTTCATAATGTGAACATTTCTCACTGCCAGCAGACTCAATGTGCCCAGATGCAGATTTCTTACACTTGTATGGATTTTTAATTCTTTTTTTTATATAAACGAGTTCTGAATGTTTTACTCAGTTAAGAATTGTATCTTCTGACAGGGAAATCAGGCTTACACTGACGGGTGATACGGTAGTCCAGCTAACACTAATTTCCAAAAAAGTTATTTAATATATTCTAAGGATGGGAGGAGTACTGGTACCCAACCATTTCTAAACATTTCAAAATTATGTAATCAGAGTAAAAACATTGCATGCTCATGAAGAAATATATGTGCTCGGCAAAGAGCATGTGACAATTTGTTCATTGTCAAAACAACAGAGGACATTTAACTGCAACGTGGCGTAGGAACTACTGTGTGAAAAGATTCAGCTGCTTAATGCCCATGTTACATTGTCCTGCTTCAAAAATGTTTTGTATTTTGATATAATAAATCTTTGCAAAAAAAACTTATCCTGGAAGTTCCTTTATTCTGGTAAATTATGATTGCTGTAAGATAAATAGGTTACACGAAGAAACTGCATGCTTACCAGTGACTTGAAGAGGCAGATTTCAGGCATTTAAAATGTTTTTGTTTGACACAAAGGATGTCGCTTGATGCTAGACGAAGCCAACTGATTGTAAATTTGAATCAGTTCAGCAGATACATGCATTCATTCAACATTCCAAATCAATATGGCTCTAGACTCACGAACACCCTCTCACGCTCAACCAACTACTGATCTTCCAACAGCGAAACAACGCCCCCCTAAACTCCCCAGCCCCATCCAACTGCCACTGAGGATCCCTTGGACTTATCAGTGGAGGCACCAATCTCGTGCAACATCGACAAGGCACTAATCAATGGCCAATTGGACCTCATGCTGGCCAAACTAAACCCTGATCTTAATCAGGTGTCTGGCACAGAATTCCAGCCCCTCCCCCCTAGGTCTCCAGGTACAGATATTCTCTTCCTGCCAACCATATGGACATAGTTCCCTTGCAGTCAAGGTATTTCCTTTTGTAAATTCCTAAGCGAATATTGGGTGCAATTGTAATTTGCAATGAACAGCAAGACCATAACCTTGCAATGCCTAAATCACACCCCATAACAATTGAACTACAATTATATGCCTGTTCATTCCAAATTTTAATTTAAGAAAACACTGAGGAATAGAAGTACATTAGCCAAGTGAACTGTTTTAAAAGGGGATCTTTAACTCTGTATGCAAAAAGAAACTTACATAAAATAAGCAGAAATTTTACCTCAATCAAGATATTGATATAAGTACAGCTTTTTGTAGTTACTTAAAATAAGGCAAAGTAGAAATAAAACTAGAACCTTTCCTTTCTAATGCAAAGTTATTTTAATCTACACCAATAGATCTGCGGATCTCCAGTTCTCATCACATGTTGCTTCTTATTTCCCAGTCTTCTGGGCCTGTTGCCAAGTTCCTTACTTTCTTGAAACACATTTTCCTCCATTTATAGTTGTCTCTGTGAAATAAGTTGTTAAAATGAGGACTGAGATCAGGATTCTGACAGAAATGGATTTTCAATATACAATTTTTTTTTATCAGAACAATTATTAACTGAAAACAATAATCAAAAGCTGCAGATGACGGGAATCTGAAATATAAAAAGAACAGAAAATACTGGAAATGCTCAACAGTCAGGCAGCATCTGTAAAAAGGGGTCTGGCAAAGAGATACCAAGTGAAACATTAATTTCATTTTTTTCTCCACAAATGCTGTCTAACCTAATGGGTGCTCATAATATATTCTATTTATAAGTTAAATATTGGATTGCAATTTACATCCCCACTGTTCTCAAAAGAAATACACTGATCATAGTGCCCAGAATTGTAACCAATTCACATACTTCTACGGGCACATAACTTGCTTGTGCGTGTTAGATCATGCTCATGATCATTGCCAGGTAGGAAGTATAAGGAAGTAGTTGAGGGCAGCACTGTGAATGTCAAATCCTCCCCCATCATCAGACTTGCACCTAATACAGTCTGCGTAATTCAGGGGAGAACTCTGAATGATTTAAAAAGAGACACGTTGCCCCATCAATTGCTTTTTTGCAAATACCATTCTCACGTTCTATCACTCAGAGTATTTTATACACAATGACGGGAGTACAATTACTTTTTGCAGTCTTTCTACATAACAACGTGCTGCAATCTCCATCAGTCTGCAGAGCCTACCAGTAACATGGCACGTATGTGGCACAGAACTAGCATTCAGAGATGATCTTGGGGGGGGAGGGTTGAGGCATTCTTGATCTCCAATGAAGGTAGGTGTTCCTTTATTTTGTACCTGCGACCTTCAGTCCCTGACCACTTCACCAAGAGGAGCAGCATTCTATTTTCCTGTCTTGTCTCAGCACCTCATCATTTTATAATCTTTTTACAAACCTCCCCTCAGCTTTCTCTCCTCCAAAGACTGCCTTACTCATCTATTCTCATAGCTGTAGTCCCTTTCCCCAGGGAATGTATTTGTAAGCCTTCTGTGGACCCTCTCGATTACTTTCACATTTTCCCTATTGTGAGGCAATCAGAATTGAAAACAAATGCTGCAACAGAGGCTGGACAGAAAGAATTTAAAGGTCAGTATGATTGCTCTGTGTGTCTCTATCGATAATGCTCAAAATTGTTCATGTCTTATTTACCTCAATCTGTCACTTTCAATTACTTGTGCACACATACCACTTGGCCTCTCTGAAAACTGAAAGCTGTTTAAATTTCTCCATTTTGACAAAGACAAACTTTATTTGTCACATGGACATTGAACCACGTAGTGAAATGCAGCGTTTTCATCAAATCAAATCAGTGATGTCATACTGGGCAGCCTCAGGTCTCCCTGCTTCAGCAGCACTTTTTAATTGTGCTCTTTATTGCATATTTTCCCTCTTTATTCTTTTTACTAAAACACAGCACCTCATATTTACCTGTCCATCACATCAGCAGTCTATTGCTTTCCTCGTCACAGTTCATTAAACTGCCAAGTTTTTGGTCATCCAGAAATCTAAAAGTTGTGACTTACAATCAGAAGACTGCGTAATTAATATATAATAGGAAAAAACAATGGTCCCATTCCTGGGAATGACCCTCTTGCCTGGTACTTAGAGACCTTTAAGTACAACTTGGCTGGCACATTGGGACTTCTGCATGGGATTTCCAAATTTCTTGGCACTTGTAGATCTAAATGCTGGCAGTACAGAAAGTCTCTCTCAGTGCAGAAAGAAATGATGGAAAAAGTGGAATAGACAGCAGTCTATCGATTCAGCTGCAGCCAAATTCAGCAGAAGATGTGCACGTGTCCTGGAGAACTCTAAAAAGCTAGAAGCAATGACATTTGAAAGAAGGTCTCAATGGTGTATAAGTTGTCAAGGATGGATAATATATGGAGCCATTAATTCACACTTAGGTTGAAAGGGCTGATGCAAGTAAAATGCCTGAAACCAAAGCAGTGGCCAGAGATGGTGGTGAAATTAATTGCAAATCTTTGGAATTTATTGCAATGCAGACAGCAATTAATATATCCTCCTCAATCACCTGTAAAATATTACATTTATACAGGATATTTAGAAAATAGATATAACCCTTGTGACCTCATCAATCCCATTATCAACATCATTATCTGTCTTCAGACTATGGAATGAAGTAAACTTCTTGCTTCTCACTAACTTTATTAGTCGTCAGTCCTTAGCCATAACTCTCAGAGCTGGTATTAAACCATTGTCACCACAGATTTGATAGACTGCTGAGGAAATAGGGATAAACTTATTCTTGAATCTGCCTCCACTTGTAATCATAAACTTCCCAAACTCTCCCATTTTCACAGGATCATAAGGATTTATCTGGAGATATCCTACCAACCACTAGATTGTTCTTCCTGAGTAACAACACCAATATCTCCCTTTATGGTATTTATTATTTATCCAAGGACTGCAGGGCCATTATCAGTCAACCTTTCTTACGATTCATTTAATTCTTTGGATGTCTTGATGCAAATAAGCACCCCCAAAGTCTTTACTAAATTTCCTTTCCAGAATCTTAAAGTATGTTTCTTTCCACTGCCCTCTCGAATGTGTATAGGTCACAGTTTCAAAACATATGTAAATTTTAAGCTGGCCAAATTATATATTTTTTTCTCTTGCTCTGTTCAGCATTTTCATACAATTTCCTATAACAGTCAAGGACAACTAACACCTAACATATTTTCATTTGGGTTTAACATACAAAAAATAGAAGATTAAACTCTAACTGGACAGTTATATGTTGAAACAAGGGTATTTTCAGTACTCTTGAATGTTAATACTTGTCAGCTCTGTTCCTGATTAGATTTCCAGCATTTTTAAGAGAGGACATGTCAGGGTTGATTCAAGTTCACAGCATTGCAGATTTTTTTTCATTTTTACACATCAGTTAACAGCACTTTATGGGGAGAAAACTATTCTGCTGTCACCAGAACTCAATCGAACCTGAATTATGTGGCAGGTAGACACAATTCAGTTCACTCTCCATAAACAGCCAGTTACAGCTTACCAAGTACATAATGTTCAAAGATGGCTTGGAAAGGCCAACAATTGGTATTGTTTTGTTAGCTGATAAATTGTGAAAAGAGGACATCGAGTTCTTGGGATTTATATAAGGTAATAGGCACTTGGATTGAAACTTAACTGCTCCTGAAGCTCCATGGTCTGTTGAAAACCATTGTCAAAGACATACACCACAGACAACCATGCTTTACAGGGCTATAGTTCCAGATGCAAATCATTGCACAATTGAATAAATAGTTTGGAAATTGCAATAGAGCTATTATTTCTGCATTTGCTCTCTGTCAAATTCAGTTCTTTCTCAGAAAACATTAAAACATCAATACTTGTTTAGCAGCATTAGTGTTGTAGAGGGGAGATGGGAATGATCGATCCAAATAATACTACCTGACTATTATTGAGATTCTCATTCACAACAGATGCAAGAAAGTGCCATGAAGTTCTACAGGCACTAATGGACATGCAAGATGAGTGATGCACCATCAATAACTCTCAGAGACGGGAGGCGAACGATAGGCTTTTATTAGCTGCAAGAGACGACGATTAGCAGCAAGAGACCACCACACAACATCCTGGAGACTGAGGGGGGAGCAGTGCCTCCAATCGCCTTTATACAGGGGTCTGTGGGAGGAGCCACAGGAGCAGTCAGCAGAGGGGCGTGTCCACCCTGTTCACCACAATGAGTGAACAGGGTAGCAACCATTCTGGCTATTTGTTATCAATGCAATAAGGTGACCAGACCAAGAATGGTGGGCTGAAGTTGAAGATATCTGAGCTTTGCAATTTAGATACCCGCTGTGAAGAGTGACCAAGGCCAGGAACATTTTGATTACTGGAAGGGAGAGATATGAGACTAACAGAGGGTGGTTGGAAGAGCACTGGGAACATCAGTGAGAGAAGACGTGCCCGATTGGGGAAGCACCAGATCAAGAAGTCAGAACCTGGCTAAGACCATGTTGGGGCAGGGAGTGGAAGACTGAGATTTCAGGACCCTTGGCCACTTGCAGGGTCTGTGAGCCAGGCTAGTGCTCAGGAGGTAATCAAAGATTGAACAAAAGAGCGAACATATGCATTTCAGTTACATGAGAATCATCTTCATCTGGCAATTGACTGTGAAGACCACATTGTTCAAGATGGTCACCTAAGGAAAAACATGATCCAAAAAGAGAATTGTACAGTGAATGATGTCTTCACACAGGGTTGCGAGAGAGCCTCAAACACAAAAGTTCACAGGTGAATATCTGGAATGATGCAAAATTATCAAGAAGTGGTAATTTCAATTCAACTCTGAAAACAAAAAAGTGTTCATTTGCTAATGCTGAAAATATAATATTGTGGAGATAAATTTTAAGATATTTTTTACTGACAGTCCCCTTCTCAGGGCTAAAATAATGGAAGCTGATATTCAACTTAGTTGAGATAGTAACAGACAACAGTGCTTTTGAACTTCTGTAAGTCCCATTGTGATGTCCATACACTTTAACTCAATAGAACAGAATATCAAGCACAGGGTGGTTGAAGAAAGCCTCCTTTTTAAGCTGAATTTCTACTTTTTTATGTCCTCTCAAAAGGTTACAGTCTACTGGAATGCTTCCACTATATAAATCATTGCTCAGGGATTGTTACATAAATTAAAATGTGCTCCAGCCCTGTCAGAGGCTAAGAGACTTTGCAAAAACATTTCTGCAACAGAGCTCCTGTGAGCATTTTAAATGTCATTTTTCACTAATCAGAATTGCTAAGCAGTGCCCATTTGTCACATGAGGAGCTGAAAAACAAGCCAGAGATAACACCAGTGACATGCTGAGTCTATAATTATCTAGTCTTGTCCTTTCTGCAGAGATGTCTGATTTGAATATCCTGTCTTCACTGACATTTTAATGGGATAATATCACTACAGGCTTGACTTCTCTAAGTGAGTTCACAATCCATCAGAATTCTTCAAGTGGCTAACTTCTGTACAAAGTTCATCAATGGGAGAATTAACTTAGCCTCCTGAAAACTGAATGTTTGACCTTCAAAGAAATGCATTATTACGGTTGTCGGCTGTTGCAGTGGAAGATGCAGATATTTTAAACGGGGTGGATTTTGCCAGATTTTTTCCTCAGCTCCTTCCTCCAGAAATTGCTGATTCCATCTGAAGTTGAATCAGATGTGATTTAAGAAAGCAACTGATCAGCCATCAAGGTAAGAACATGAATGAATCACTGTGACAATTCTTTGTATAATTTATTCATTCATGGATCTTAAATGTTACTAGTAATCCCAACATTTATCCTCCATCCCAATTTGCCTCCGCTATGAGGAGGCAGCTAAGAGTCAACAAGATCAATAAGACACATAAAGGTCAGACCAGGTAAAAACAGTAGCTCTCTTTCACTGAAGGACATTTAGTTTTTTTTATATAAATAACAAACTGGTAACATCATCGTTACTAATGCTGAAGCGAGCTTCTTGTAATTCATGACTTTATTGAATTATTTTTAATTTAAATACCATGGCTGCCATAGTAGCATTTGAATTTCTCTTTCTGAATCAATACCTGGGAACCCTGCTCCTAGCCCAGCAGCAACCACTAAAGCAACATACCCATGCATAACATAACTGGAATAAACTCCATCCTCCTCAGATGACATTGCAATCAGAAGTATCATTCTGAGCACCCCTGACGATAGGTCTCAGGCCGAAACATCAATTGTTTACTCTTTCCCATAGATGCTGCCTGGCCTGCTGAGTTCCTCCAGCATTGTGTGTGTTGCTTGGATTTCCAGCATCTGCAGATTTTCTCATGTCTGTGACCCCAGAATGATTAGCTGGAGTTCAAGCACCTTTGTCTATCAATTCATTCCAGAACATGTAAGGGCATTACCCAGATACAGAGTTCTTAAACATCACAAGTTATACATAATATAACCTGAATTAATCAATTCTAGGTTTACATATTATAGCTGAGCATTTTCTTGACTAATCCCTAGATATTTAACTATTATCTTTTAACCAACCAGGGATGGGACTTCTGAGCCTGATCAATGTCTAATCAAATATTATTCCTCTAATTCAACCAATCAATCAGTGTCAGCCTACCTCAGAGGTCAGAGGTTTAAATAGAAAGCTGAAAAGTAGGATCTCCACGGTAGTAATCTCTGGAATGCTGCCTGTCCCACATGCCAGTGAAGGTAAGAATGGGATGATTTAGCAGACGAATGTGTACCTGAGGAATTGGTGCAGGTGGCAAGGTTTAAGATTTCTGGATCATTGGAATCTCTTCTATGAAAGGTATGATCTGTACAGAAAGGACAGGTTACACCTGATCCCGTGGGACCAATATCCTTGTGGGCAGGTTTGCTCCAGCTGTTGGGGAGGGTTGAAACTAATTCAGCAGGGGAATAGTAACTGAAGTGATAGAGCTGAGGATAGGACAGTTGGTGTATGTGGTAGATACAGTGTGTCGTGCGACTGTGAGGAAGGACAAATGATAGGGCAAATTGCAGTGACTGGGATGAGTTGAAGTGTAACACGAGGGCAAAATCGAAAAGGGTGATGAATGCAGGACTGAAGGTGTCATATTTGAATGCACGTAGTATACAGAATAAGGTGGATGATCTTATCGAGCAGTTAAAGATTGGCAGGTACAATGTTGTGGGTACCACATGGCTGAAAACAGATAATAGTTGGGAGCTTAACATCCAAGACCACACCTTCTTTCAAAAGGACAGGCAGGTAGGAGGAGGGGTTGGAGTGGTTCTGTTGGTAAAAAAAAGAAATCCTTAGGAAGAGGTGACATAGGATCAAAAGGTATAGAATCCTTGTGGGTAGAGTTAACAGACTGCAAGGTTAAAAAGACCCTGATGGGAGTTATATGCAGGCCTCTGAACAGCAGCCAGGATGAGGGATACAAACTACAGTGGGAAATACAAGGCATGTAAAAAGGGCAATGTCAAGATAGTGGTGGGGATTTCAATATGCAGGTAACTTGAGAAAATCAGGTTGGTGCTGGATCCAAGAGAGGGGATTTGTTGAATGCCTGTGAGAATGTTGCAACGAATGAGGTGAGCCCAAGTGCAGGACACAGGCACGGAGATTTAGTTAGGATGCAGACGTGGATGGCAAACAGGAGGGAGAGCAGGAAGGCAGGAGACGGACAGAATCGGAGTGTAAAGAGAGAAACGGCAGACAAAACTCTTCTTAGCACGGAGAGATGGAATTACGCAGACAAACCTTAGAAGGTAAAACTTAGAAGACTTATCTTGACGTGGAGAGGCTGGGTTTCACAGGTAAACCTCTGAACTGGAGTTGAACTTAGAAAACTGATCTTGACACAAAGAGCCTGAGTTTCTCAGGTAATTCTCGATACTGGAGCAAAACTTAGAACATACAGTCCTAAGCGATCGGGAAACTTTAATTACCACACAGGCAAAACCAACGATCTGGCAACTAGTGGTTGTAGTACCGGAGTTCTTATGCTGCAGGTCTTGATGGAAACCAGGTGTGCCATCATCAAAGAGAATTAGGAGCAAATGGGGAATTAACGGTCGGAACCATGGCACAATCAAAGGGGATTAGGAGAAAATAGGGAATTAATGGTCGGGACTGTGACAGAGAAGACTTTTTAGCGCAGCTTGTGGATAAAGGCAATTCTGGATTGTGCATTGTGTAATGAACCAGGTTTGATGAGGGAGTTTAAAGTTAAGGGACCCTTAAGAGACAGTGATCATAATATGATAGAATTCACCCTGAATTTTGAGAGGGAGAAGATAAAGTCAAATGTATCCATATTACAGTGGAGTAAATGGAATTACCGAGGAATGAGAGAGGAGCTGGCCAAAGTTGATTGGAGGGGTATACGAGCAGGGATAACAGCATAACAGCATTAGATGGAGTTTCTGGAGGGGCAATTTGGAAAGCACAGGATAGATACATCCCAATGACGAAGAGATATTCTAAAGGGAGGATGAGGCAACCATGGCTGACAAGGGAAGTCAAAGGCAGCGTAAAGAGAAAAGAGTGGGCATATAATAGACCAAACATTAGTGGGAAGCTAGAGGATTAGGAAGATTTTAGAAACTAACAGAAGGTAAATTAAAAATGCCATAAAGAGAGAAAAGATGAAATATGAAGGTAAACTAGTCAATAATATCAAAGAGAATACCAAGAGTGTTTTTTCAAATATATGAAGAGTAAAACAGAGGCGAGAGCTGATATTAGAACACTGGGAAGTGACACTGGGGGACAAACTTATTAAGTATTTTGTGTCAGTTTTCATTGTGGAAGACACTAGCAGTATATCAGAAATCTGAAAGAGTCAGGAGGCAGAAGTGACTGTCTATGGAAAGTTCCTTGGGAAGCTGACAAGTCTGAAGGTAGATAATTCACCTGGATCAGATGGACTACACTCCAGGGCTCTGAAAGAGGTAGCTGAAGAGATTGTGGGGGCATTAGTAATGATCTTCCAAGAATTCAAGAATGAGAGGTGCAAAGGGACTTGGTAGTCCTCGTGCAGGATTCTCTAAAGGTTAACTTGCAGTTTGAGTTGGTGGTAAGGACGTCAAATGCAATGTTATCATTCATTTCAACTGGACCAGAATATAGAAGCAAGTATGTAATGCTGAGGTTATATAACGCATTTGTCAACTGCACTTGGAGTATTGTGAGCAGATTTGGGCCCCTTATCTAAGAAAGGATGTACTGACATTGGTGAGGGTCCAGAGGAGGTCCACGAGAATGATTCCAGGAACATAAGGGTTAATGTATGAGAAGCATTTGATAGCTCAGTGCCTGTAATTGCCGGAGTTCAGATGATTGAAGGGGATCAAATTGAAACATATCAAATATTGAAAGGTCTGGATAGAATGAATGTGGGGAGGATGTTTCCTATAGTGGGTGAGCAGAGGGCACAGCTTCAGAATAGAGTGACATCCATTTAGAACAGAGATGTAGAGGAATTTCTTCAGCCAGAGGTTAGTGAATCTATTGAATTTATTGCCACAGACAGCTATGGAGGCCAAGTAGCTGAGTATATTTAAAGCAGAGGTTGACAGGCACTTGATTAGCCAGGGCGTCAAAAGTTACAGGGAGAAGACAGGAAAATGGGATTGAGAGGGATAATAAATCAGCCATGATTGAGTGGTAGAACAGACCTGATGAGCCAATTGGCCTAATTCTGCTCCTATGTCTTACCGTCATTTGTATCCAACAGTTTTCTATTATCAGTAGTCACATTTCCTCTGTGTTTCCAAAGCCATCACCTCTCAATGCCTGTGACTCCTTTTTATCTTAGAAAATATTTCATTTGGCAGTAGCAAGTCAATTAAGTTCTGTTGTGGTACCTCTATCTGTTTGTCATATATGTAAACCATCGTCCTTAATACCCATGTTATCTTTGAAACACTTTCCAATTATCTCCCAATTCTCCAACTGAATTACTACTTTTTTTCTGGTCTCTCAAAGGTAGCACAGTATAAAAAAATGCTCTAGAATTGTTAGAGAAACTGAAATGTGATACAGCCCAATTAGGTGCTAAGAGATTTGATTCAGTCCTGCTTAGGCTTCTCTATTGTTTGTTCTTACTTGTTATATCATTTATGGTAAGCCATAGCCCCTAATGGCCATGGACATCCCTACAAAGATCATTCAGCCTGGGCATTCATATCTTTAAAGAACATTCCAATCAGTTGTTCTCTTTCTCCCTGGTTGAATTTGTTTAATAGTACAGGGATTTTGTTCTTTTACATGTTTTATCAACTGTACTTGCATCCACTATTATTAAAATACATCACTGAAATAATATGCAATGATGTACTTGATAAGGTCCATAGATATTTATTGTTTTCTTAACCAAGTACTTGCCTAGCTCTTTGGCATACACCAGATCAGCTACTCTTACTATTTCATCTTCATGCTCCCCATTCGGTCGAAGTTTCTTCTTCTAATTTATTGCACAAATAGCAATTCTGCAGCCACAATTAAAGATGACTTCTGGTGTAATATCAAACTGAGTTAACAATGTTTATAATCTGTAAGAGGCATTTAAGATGTGAAATTTAAATATATGATAGATAGATAGATAGATAGATAGATAGATAGATAGATACTTTATTCATCCCCATGGGGAAATTCAACATTTTTTCCAATGTCCCATACACTTGTTGTAGCAAAAACTCATTACATACAATACTTAACTCAGTAATAATATGATATGCATCTAAATCACTAACTCAAAAAGCATTAATAATAGCTTTAAAAAAAGTTCTTAAGTCCTGGCAGTTGAATTGTAAAGCCTAATGGCATTGGGGAGTATTGACCTCTTCATCCTGTCTGAGGAGCATTGCATCGACAGTAACCTGTCGCTGAAACTGCTTCTCTGTCTCTGGATGGTGCTATGTAGAGGATGTTCAGGGTTTTCCATAATTGACCGTAGCCTACTCAGCGCCCTTCGCTCAGCTACCGATGTTAAACTCTCCAGTACTTTGCCCACGACAGAGCCCGCCTTCCTTATCAGCTTATTAAGACGTGAGGCGTCCTTCTTCTTAATGCTTCCTCCCCAACACGCCACCACAAAGAAGAGGGCGCTCTCAACAACTGACCTATAGAACATCTTCAGCATCTCACTGCAGACATTGAATGACGCCAACCTTCTAAGGAAGTACAGTCGACTCTGTGCCTTCCTGCACAAGGCATCTGTGTTGGCAGTCCAGTCTAGCTTCTCGTCCAACTGTACTCCCAGATACTTGTAGGTCTTAACCTGCTCCACACATTCTCCATTAATGATCACTGGCTCCATATGAGGCCTAGATCTCCTAAAGTCCACCACCATCTCCTTGGTCTTGGTGACATTGAGACGCAGGATATATATATATAGATAAATATATATAAAATATATAGATAAATATATATGCACAGATAAAAGTTTAGAAAGCTTTGTCTTTAAAAAAACATCTTTGGCTCTTCAAGGTTGAATGGAAATAACAGCAATGAAGAGACCAAAAGTCATGCACATTTGCACGTGCCAATGTAGTCCACCAACTGGCCTCATATTTGACACAGAGAGGAAGGTACATAAGGTAATTATGGAGAAGGTTGCTCTCTCTTCACTAACCCACAAACCTTCAAAGGTACATTTAATGTCAGAGAAATGTATACAATATACATCCTGAATTGCTTTTTCTTCACAAACATCCATGAAAACAGAGTGCCCCAAAGAATGCATGACAGTTAAATGTTAAAACCCCAAAATCCCCCCAGCTCCCCTCCCTCCCATGTGTAAGCGGCAGCAAGCAACGATCCCCCATCCCCTCCACCAGCAAAAATAAAACATCAGCACCCACCACCAGCAAAAATAAAGCATCAGCACCCACCACTGAGCACTCAAGCACTGAGCAAAGCAACAGCAAAGACACAGACTTGCAGTTACCCCAAAGACTACTCGTTCACCCGGTATTCGACATACCACAGGCTCTCTCTCTCTCTCCCTAATAAGGGAGAAAGAGGTGTCTCCATTTCACAGCGAGAGGGGAGACATAACAACAAACAACTTGCTGGTTTGCGATGTTATAAGTCCGTTGCATCATTTTTTTCCAAGCTCTGTGCCCAAAGATCTCGGGTCTCTGGGCACATGGCCAGAGATCTTCCGACTCCCATGACACACCGATCTCCTGCCCGGACACCGGCCTTCGATCCGACCGTCTCCAGAGCCACGAGATCTCAGACTTCCGAAGGCGAGCGAAGCTCTTAAGTTGCGTCGTCGGCATGTCGAATAACGGCTAGTCATGAAACCCCAGGAGCGGGTCCCATTCCCTCAAAGAACCAAAGTCAGGATGGAAATAGAGCTGTTTCTGAGGATGCAAGCAAAGGAGTCGCCATTTAGCGCCATCATAACTAAGCTCTGCCCTCTTTATCTATTACTTACAAGAAAGTGCAACATAACAGCTGCCCTGCACTTGATGGTGCTGTTAAATCACCACAGATTTTTTCCAACATATGGAACAACCATACACGTCATTCTATTAATCCATCTGTTGATCACCTTCTGTTGAGAAGATGGGCACCTATATCCATCCATGTGAATGTGCCAACACCTCCAGAGATAGTCTCAACCCAAAGCATCTTGCAGTCATGATGTTGCTTAAACTGCTGAGTTTCTTCAGCATTTTCCTTTTTGCTCAAGATTGCAGCTTCTCTTGTGTCTCCAGAAATACTTCGTGGAATCCTGAAAGGGACCAAAAAAACCAGGCAAGACCTACTCCTATTTAGTTTGGTCAAGAATAATCCCTCCGTGTTAATTATTGTTGGTTTGGAATTTTCTACTAACAATTACGAAGCTAAATTTCTATCCCTTGTCTTTAAACTTACTCTTTTTTTATGAATAGATACAATAGAAGTTTCTGTAAGAACAACAAGAAGACATTATGCAAAGTAGAACCACTAACAAATGTTCCTTGTCGATTACTTACAAACATGCTAGGGAAGATTTTCAACTTCCTGTGGCACTAAACTCAGAAAGTAATTTCCGGATAATTACTGAAATCCATTAACAAAGTAACTCAGCTTCAACAGACTAAATGTAGAATTAAAGGTAAACAAACTGATTCAGCTTCTGAAAACAATTATGCAACAATACTATTCTCTGTGCATTTGTGACTATAAATTATTCCTGCAGCCATGGGGGACCTCTAACAAGTTGGTTATCACAGGACTACAATAGCAAGATTGCTTGGTTTCCCACTTTAGCAACTAAAGAATAACTTACGTTTTACACCAGGTTTTTGTAACAGCTCAAAGCTAGGTGAGTGAACAAAGAATCAAAAAATTGCTTCAGCAGAGAAGGAGGCAATTTGGCCCATCAAGCCAACCTATTCAGCTCCATCCCTTTCCAGTACCCTGCAAAGTTTTTCCCCTCAATTACCTATCCACAATAAGACTCTGACAACCCAACACCCTTGGTGGTGCCAGATTTTCTGGACACAGGATGATACTCCAACACATGCTTAATTCACATGTTTTTAGATATTACATGGTAATATAATAGTTTTCTTTCAATAAACCTGGTGAGTTTGAATGGAGTACTGGAAACTGCACTCTGTGGATTAAAATGGAGTGTGGGAAATGTCACCCTGTGAACCAAATGATGAACCATCTGACTGGTGTGGGCAAGTTGGGCCAAATGGCCACTTTCCATGCTGAATGATTCCACAATTCCCAGACAATGGAATAACAGATCTATTGTCATATTCAGACTGTTAATGTACTTCCTCAACATTTTATTCCTCCACCATTAACGGGGGGGCCCATGTACCCCAGGTTGGGAACCCCTACTTTAAACAGAGCCCAGAATTTGAATCACATTGCACTCTTTTTTTCAGCATCACGTAATCCAAAATATATTTTTCTTGAAATAAATCATATTTGTGATCATTTCTAGATAATTCAAGTTCCTCATGAAATTGGTCTGGTGATTTCTAGGTGTGATGAGCAAAGAAGTGGCAGATGGAATATAGCATTGGGAACTGCATGGTGTAAGTGTAAAACACACTTTGGTAGAAAGAATAAAGACTAGACTGTGGAGAAAAGATTCAAAAATCAGATGTGCAAAGGGACTTGGGAGCCTTGTGCAGGATTCCCTAAAGGTTAACTTGCAGGTTGAGTCAGTGGTAAGAAAGAGCATCAAAGGTTATGGGGAGAAAGCAGGAGAATGGGGTTGAGAGGGATAAAAAATCAGCCATGATAGAATAGCAGAGTAGGCTCGATGGGCTGAGTGGCCTAATTCTGTTCCTATGTCTTATGATCTTAAAGTGCTGAAGGAACTCTGCAGGTCAGGCAACATATATGGAAATGAATAAACAGCTGATGTTTCAAGCTGAGATCCGTCATCGGGACTGGAAATTTAAAATGTGGGGGAAGGGCAAGGAGGCTGGCTGCAAGATGATAGGTGAAGCCAGCTGGGTGGGAAGGGTAACAGGGTGAAGAAGAAGAAATCTGATAGGAGAAGAGAGTGGGAGAAAGGGAAGAAGGAGGGATGCTGGGGGAGATGATGGGTAGGTAAGGAGAATTGGCAAGAAGCCAGAGTGGGAAATAGAAGAAGTAGGAAGTGGGAGGGGAAGAGAAAGAATGGTGTTTGCTGCACCATTTAGCTACTGAGATATTCATTCAATACTCATTACTGAGGCTTTGAATTAAATGTAATTGAGCATCAGGGAGGCACAGGAACCCTGGGGCAAGCAATATAGACAACCCACTGCATCACAAGTTCGCTGTTGAAGAGCACACATAGAAGCTGGTACGAGAGGAAGAGGAACAAGGAGAACAGAGCCTGAGGGCTGTGGGGCAGATGGCAGGGGCAAGAAGAGCGGGGGTGGGGGCAGGAATGAAGGTCCAGAGGGATGTGCAAACCAAACTTCATCAGACCTGCTGAACAGAGGAGCATGTGATTGTCTGGACAGGCAGTAAGAAGCCCCCTGATAAAGAGCAACACACACAAAATCCAGGAGGAACTCAGCAGACCAGGCAGCATCTACTGAAAAATAGTAAAGAGTCAACATTTTGGGCCGAGGCCCTTCTTCAGGACTGGAGAAAAAAGATGAGAAGTCAGTGTAAGAAGGTGTGTCGAGAGGAGGAAGAAATACAAGGCGGTAGGTGATAGGTGAAACCAGGAGGGGGGAGGGGTGAAGTAAAGAGCTGGGAAGTTGATTGGTGAAACAGATTCAGGGCTGAAGAAGGGGGAATCTGATATGAAAGGTCAGAAGGCCATGGAAGAGAGGGAGGTGATAAGGTGAGAGAGGGAAATGGGAATAGGGAATGGTGAAGGAAAGAGGCAGGGAATTACCAAAGGTTCAAGAAATCAATGTTCAATCCATCAGGTTGGAGGCTACCCAGATGGAATATAAGGTGTTGCCCCTCGAACCTGAGTGTGGCCTCATCGCTGCAGTAGAGGAGGTCATGGATTGACATGTCAAAATGGGATGGAAAGTAGAATTTAAATGGGTGGCCACTGGGAGATAAAGCTTTTTCTGGCGGATGAAGCACAAGTGCTTGGCAAAGCACCTTCTTACTCTGACTTCTCAGGGTCACGTGAAGCCGTGGGAGCAGGTGGTGGATGGTCATATGAGCAGATGGTGCATATCACAATCCTGGTTATGCGACCACAGACGCCAAGCAGGCAATCTCTGAAGAGTATTGATAATGGCTGGGGTCACCCATCTTGTCAAGACACTGCCCAGAAGAAGGCAAAGGCAAGCCACTTCTGTAGAAAAATTTCCCAGAACAATCATAGTCAAAGACCATGATCGTCTACGTCATACGATGCAGCACGTAATGATGACAATGAATAAAGTGTAACAGTAAAGTGCATAATCATTATGAGATAGATTCTGAGGTTAAGAGTCCATCTTATCAACCTAGGGAACCACTCAATAGTCTTAATACAGCAGGGTAGAAGCTATCCTTAGGCCTGGAGGTATGCGTTTTCAGGCTTTTGTATCTTCTGCCTAATGGAAGAGCGGCGAAGAGAGAATGTCCAGGGTGTGAGGGGTCTTTGATAATGCTGGCTGCCTTATGGAGGCAGTGAGAAGTATAGGCAGAGTCCATGGATGAGTCTGGTTTCCATGCTGTGCTGAGCTACATCCAGAACTCTGCAGCTTCTTGCAGTCACAAACAGAGCAGCTGTCTTATCCAAGATATGATGCATCCAAATAGGATGCTTTCTACATTGCCTCACCTTTTAATTCAAGCCCTCCAATCCAAAACCTTTTCTAGCTTAATCATATCTTTCCTACAGAATGGCAACCAGAACTACGCACAATCTCCAAGTGAAGCTTAACCAACAGTTCATACAACTGTAATATGATGTCCCAACTCTTAAACCTGTTGATTTAATATCCATGGATTGACATAGACCCTACCGAAGGTGAGGTTTGAACCTGGGTCCCTGGAGTTGGGAAGCTGCAGCAGTAACTGTAGAAGCACTATGTTGCCCTTTGTTGGATTAAACACATTTATAGATCTAGGGACAATGCAGAAACAACTTCTACTTCCATGAATGACTCAGCTGATGAAGACGATGAGTATCTTAAGCAAAATCGCAAACTTGGAAGAACTCACGGCCAACTTTGTAATAGTGGGCTGGGCATAGAGGTCAATTATGGTCCAGGCTCTAGCGGGAAGTTTGACTGTCACACCGAGATTTAGGCCAGTTAGAAGAGTGGGCTGAAAGATGGCAGATGGAGTTTAATGCTGATAAGTGTGAGGTGCTACATTTTGGTAGGAATAATCCAAATAGGACATACATGGTAAATGGTAGGGCATTGAAGAATGCAGTAGAACAGAGTGATCTAGGAATAATGGTGCATAGTTCCCTGAAGGTGGAATCTCATGTGGATAGGGTGGCGAAGAAAGCTTTTGGTATGCTGGCCTTAATAAATCAGAGCATTGAGTATAGGAGTTGGGATGTAATGTTAAAATTGTACAAGGCATTGGTGAGGCCAAATTTGGAGTATTGTGTACAGTTCTGGTCACATAGGAAAGATGTCAACAAAATAGAGAGAGTACAGAGGAGATTTACTAAAATGTTACCTGGGTTTCAGCACCTAAGTTACAGAGAAGGGTTGAACAAGTTAGGTCTTTATTCTTTGGAGCATAGAAGGTTGAGGGGGGACTTGATAGAGGTATTTAAAATTATGAGGGGGATAGATAGAGTTGACGTGGATAGGCTTTTTTCCATTGAGAGTAGGGGAGATTCAAACAAGAGTACTTAAGTTGAGAGTTAAGGGACAAAAGTTTAGGGTAACACGAGGGGGAACTTCTTTACTCAGAGAGTGGTAGCTGTGTGGAACGAGCTTCCAGTAGAAGTGGTAGAGGCAGGTTCGATATTGTCATTTTTAAAAAATGGATAGGTATATGGACAGGAAAGGAATGGAGGGTTAAGGGCTGAGTCCAGGTCGGTGGGACTAGGTGAGAATAAGCGTTCGCCATGGACTAGAAGGGCCAAGATGGCCTGTTTCCATGCTGTAATTGTTATATGGTAATACAGGCATTTGTCAGGAGAATAGAAATCTCACGTGGAGTGAAAGGGCAAAAGTTTAATATCATTACGATATCCTTAACACTCTGAGGTCTGAATACCTATTCACAAGAGACAGAGATAGAGTTTACATTTGGCACAGGACCAAACATAGAGAGAATGTTTCCTATGGTGGGGGAGTCCAGGGCCAGAGGGCACAGCCTCAGAATGCAATGATGTCCCTTTAAAACAGAGTTGAGGAGGAATTTCTTTAGCTGGAGGGTGGTGAATCTGCGGAATTCATTGCTACCAGCGGCTGTAGAGGCCAAGTCAGTGGGTATATTTAAAGCGGAGGTTTTTAGGTTCTTGATTGTAAGGTTGTCAAAGGTTATGGGGAGAAGGCAGGAAATTGGGTTGAGAGAGAAAATAAATGATGGAATAGCAGAGCAGGCTTGATGGGTTGAATGGTCTAATTCTGCTCCTATGTCTTATGGCCTTATGGTCATTTCAGCTCAGAGCAGGCACAGATCATAAACCAGGAAAGGAAGCAGGAAGTGGCTGAACACACAGTGGTCTGCAACTTCTGAAGAAATGCAGGGAGGAAGGAAGGGGTGAAAAGATTAAAGTATACAGCTTGCCATAGGAATTCTCCAGATACACTTAAAGCCAAAATTAATAATGTGTCAGTAAAGGATGCCAATAATTGAAGGAAAGCTGATGCTTGAAGAATACACTGCTATTTCTCTTGCCTTACTCAGTTAACTTTGAGGTCTGGCCCATTGGACTGGTATACCTCTCCCAAGACTTCTGATAGCTATAGTCACAGAAATGCTTCACATAAAAGCTCTGTGTCAGTAAGATTGATTGGAATTCTAACACAATAACTTAACCATATTCTTCCAACCTAAAGTCAATCACCTGATGCATCAATTCAGTTTTTCTCCCAACAAATGCTGCCTGACCTGCT
This sequence comes from Hemitrygon akajei, assembly GCF_048418815.1. Lineage (NCBI taxonomy): Eukaryota > Metazoa > Chordata > Chondrichthyes > Myliobatiformes > Dasyatidae > Hemitrygon > Hemitrygon akajei. The sequence continues at coordinate 32,449,273 of NC_133149.1, read as the reverse complement.
AAACTTCTCCAGAATTTTCTGTTATTTTAATTTCCAGCAGACACATTATTTTCTTGTTTCTGAACAATTCCATCACTACAGTATAACATTAGAATTTAAGCATATTTATGACTTTGCCATTGCTTTCCACAAGGAGGCCTAACGACCCATGAAATCGAAGTGTTTAGGGTTGGTTAGATTAACACTGCAGTGAATAGCCCGAATAGAGCCTGCCCTTTACAGCAAATTACCAGTTAAGCCCATGAGACAGAAATGCAGAACAACCAAGATTTTATTCAAACTGTAACCTCAGCAGAGTAGGTTGTTAGACCCCAAGATTCACATAAAGCTGGCAAGGTTGGGGAGGGGAGCAGAAGGGATGGTAGGAGATAACTACCTGCGCAGAGCAGGGGAACTGTAACGTTGCAGACAATTAGGATGCCAATGCAAAGGCAGTGGATCCTTCTGTAAATATGTAGATTGAGCCCTCTGTAGCCTGCGTGAAGTGATAGTCATCTCTTCCCCATTTAGCCCAGCTGTTGGGATGAAACCAATGATCATGAAGAACCTTCACCATCCGGGGACATGCCCTCTTCTCATTACTCCCATCAATAAGGAGGTACAGGAGCCTGAAGACGCACCCTCAATGTTTTAGGGACAGTTTCTTCAACTCTGCCATCAGATTTCTGAACGATCTGTGAACCTGTGGTGAACTACATATACCTGTCTGGACACACCCCCCCGCTGACTGCTCCTGTGGCTCCTCCCACTGACCGTGGCTCTTCCCACTGACCCCGGTATAGAGGCGATTGAGGCCTGAGCCCTGCCCTCAGTCTCCAGGATTTAGCATGGTGGTCAATTGCTGCTTGTTCTTTCTTCCAGTCAATAAAAGCCTATATCTCGCCTCACGTCTCGGAGAGTTATTGATGGTGCATCAGAACCAATGAACACTACCTCACTATTTTGCTGTATTTTACATTATTTATTTTTTCTCTACTATATTCTTATTGTAACTTATAGTATTTTTATGTACTGCACTGTACTACTGCCACAAAACAACAAATTTCATGACATATATCAGTGATAATAAACCTGATTCTGATTTATCTGACCCACCAGGCTTTCATTACCCAGGTAGTGCTCCTTTTCAACTCCATTCATTCTGGTTGTAAAGTCACCAAAAAGATGGGTTGGTCACCAAGCAGAGTCATATTGCTGAATAAAAATAAGCTCACTGATTTTGTTTTTTATGTTGGGGCAAAATAGTAAGTGATTTTTTTAAATGCTGGAGTGGGCACACTATTTTTCCATTCCAGAGTATTATTTTCTTGTCAGTATAAATATTCAAAATATTGCATGTTCCAAAATTCCCTGAGGCCTTGTAATCGCTTTGTGTGATATTAATGTGTGTGTACTTAGCATATTTACACAAGGCTCTTTTGTCTGTTTTGACAGGATGTATGTTATATATTTGTAGGTCTCACTGGCATTGTATATTTTCAAGAACCTTAAATTTTATTTCAGCAGGAGCGTGCATTCCTATTTGCAGCGTAGATGCCTCTTTCATGGTCAGCAGACAGTGCAGGTAAGAATAAATGAAGGTTATTAAGACAAAGAATGACAGGTCATCAATCAGTACTGACAAGACACACACGGAATAGGAGCAATCTCCAGTAATCATTTAATGTTTCATTTTATGCATGACTTTGCAGTGTAACATAATTTGACTCAAATAAACAAGTCTGTTTCACAGAAACATTTACATTGTATAACAGAAGCTGCAAATTATTGAAACTGGCAACAGCGCATAACTTTAGTCATTAACATAATTTTTGAGGAAGATTCTGAGAAGTCAGCGGGACTGAACACATATGCCTAGAAATTGTATTGCACCAGTTTTGGTTGCATTAAAATGTCATTGCATTTATCACTGGTGCTCCATTTGGCACCCTGCAAAGAAATGGTCAGAAAGCTATTTGAGTGGTTTCTACCCAGTAATCTGTGCTAAAGCAGGATCCACGTAGTTACTGATGGGATCAGCAGGAATTGAATACAACTGCTGACACTGTGCTCTGTAGCAATATGGAGTTCAACTATCTGAATGGAAAATGGACGTGATTTCACGACATGAGACAAGTCAAAAGGAATACAGAGAGCAATACTGTTGTAGCAGCAAGAATAGTGAGGGCTAATAACTAATTTTAAAAAGGGTGTGAATTGTGCTAATGTAGTGACAGTAAACCGCAGACAAGAGACATGGAATGCAGCAGTGACAACACCCAAGTTTCAGGAACATCACTAATTATGTTATGCCATGCACCCATTGTTGGTATAGGAAATTGGATTTACTTTTAGCCCTGTGAATAATCATTTTATTCTCTAAATAGGACCTGGTCTGTTATTTAATTAAGTCTTCCTGTAGCCACCATTCTGTTATCAAAATGTAGTTTTACTGGTAGTCTCATCAGCTGTGAATGTAAAAACTGTACCAAATTCATGAGTTTTGGCTGGTCTCCTGGTATGCACCAGTTTTTAATGAATCTTTTATTATTTTGAGCACCAGCTCTGTGTGATCTTTCAGTTTGATCCTACAAATAGCAACCACACTTTCCAACTTCACTGAAGACTTGGATTCTGTTATTTGGAAGAGATTGTAAGACATCCTTCTCAATTTCACCTCCCTCTTGCTTTACGGTGGCATGGAACCATGGGTCTACATCAGCGCTGATTTTAGTGCAGGCTGTGTCAATGTCTTAAAACCTGTTTAATCTTTCTCACTGCTCACCAAATAAACCTCCCACTGGAGTGGAACTAACGTACAGAACTACTGGGAAACTATTCAATCTACATTAGCTTCACTTCAGAACTAAGGTCACCCAAACTTTGGAAGTCAAGCAGCAGTGCTTAAGCAATGTTTGCATGTCTACACACTTGGAGGCCAAACCCCAAGCTATCATCAGCTCATTTTCTGAAGCATAAAAAAGAATATTCCTCATACTCAACATTGATAAAACAAATGGCAATCAAAAAATGGAGTGTTATGATAAGAGAAAAAAGCTAGATTGATTGTGGAGTAGGTCAGCACAACATCATGGGCCCAAGAGCCTGTACTGAGCTGTTCCCTTCTCTGTTCTACATTTCAAAAAATTACAGATGCTGGAAATCTGAAATGAAAACAGGAAACATTGAAAACTCTGAACAGGTTAGAGTAGGCGTCTATGGAAAGAGAAAAAGTGTTAATTTTTCAAGTCAGAGATCCTTTGCCAGAACTGGGAAAGAGAAAGCAAATTAGGATGGTGAAGATATAGGTATTACAAGGGAAATATCTTTGATAGGATGAGGTAGTGTTATCCTGAGAATAAGCTGCAGACAATGAAGATAACTGCTATGGAATGAGGGTAGTTAGAGAACAAGAACACAAAGGAATGCAAAAGCTGCAAAACACGGAGCTGGAGGAATTGTCCGGCAAACCAGACCGTGCTAATGGTGAGAGAAGAACTAAGCAAATATCACAGATGGATGATCTGCAGCGTAACTGAACAGATCTGAAGCAAACAGAGGAAGTGATAGAATTCACTACTGAGCCCAGAAGAGTGTTACGTATCCAAGTAGAAGATGCTGTTCCTCACACTTGCATTAAAGAACAATACAGGAGGCCACAGGCAAATTAGTCAGATAGGAGTGGAGAAATAAAATGGAAAGCAGCAGGAAACTTGAAGTCACCCTGCAGACTGAATGCAGGCACTCTGCAAAGCTGTCATCCAATCTGCATTTAGCTTTTCCAGTATAGAGGAGATCACAATGTGAGTATCCAATGCAGTGCACTAACTGGAAATTTCTCCCACTGTCAATGAGATTCCAGCACTGTCTTCACAACATCCCCATGAAAAACAAAGCGCGCGCGCACACACACACACACACACACACACACACACACACACACACACACACACACACACACACACACACACACACACACACACACACACACACACACACACACACACACACACACACACACACACACACACACTTATTCCTTGCCCAATTCCTTTATCTGCTCTTCTGTCTCTAACAACTACTCTCCTTCTTATGACATTTGTATCACTAGGATCATAAAAAAAAAAGCTTTTGGCACATTGGCCTTCATAAATCAATGTATTGAGTACAGGAGATGTTGAAGTTATATAAGACATTGGTGAGGCCTAATTTGGAGTATTGTGTGCCGTTTTGGTCACCTACCTACAAGAAAGATGTCAATAAGATTGAAAGAGTGCAGAGAAAATTTACGAAGATGTTGTCAGGACTTGAGGACACAAGTTATAGGAAAGGTTGACTTTATTCCCTGGAGCATAGGAGAATGAGGGGAGATTTGATAGAGGTATATGAAATTATGTGAGGTATAGGTAAGGAAAATGCTAGCAGGCCTTTTCTACTGAGGTTGGTGAGACTAGAACTAGAGGTCATGGGTTAAGGTGAAATGTTTAAGGGGAACATGAGGGGGAACTTGTTCACCCAGAGGGTGGTGAACGTCTTGCTTGAAGTTGTGTGGACCCAGAAGACTCCATCCTCTGTTCTTGAGGCCATGCACATTTCTTGGAAGAATTGGATGATAATCCCATCATTGGATCAGATTGAGCATGTGAGTAGATTGTTTGCCTGCTGATTGACACATGGTGAACATTTACTGCAGGAGCAAAGACACACTCCACTTTCTTGCACACCTCTTCACCCTGAACCAACCCAAGCAAAGTGCAAAAGGCATAATTGTTGTAGCCACACATGATGAAAACTAGAGTATTTTTATCACCACATACTGTACATAACAGGATTAGGATCTATTTAAAATTGAGTTTATTGTAATATGCACAAGTCCACATTTGCACAGGTGCAATGAAAATTTTACTCGCAACAGCATCACGGGGATACAGCATACACACACCATTCACAAGAAACGCATAAGTTATATACAAGTTTTACAAGAACACAAAAATACCAATTGAAGTGCAGAGTGGTCAAAGCGGGCATACTGTTGTTATACTGAGTTGTGATTAGAGTTGAGGTGCAAGTTGGTTCAGGAACCAAATGGTTGAAATAATCTTAAGTTTTCTTGAACGTGTTGTTTACAGCAAGGGTGGACTGTACCTCCACAGACAAATCCATTAGAATCCTAAAGTTTGTGGATAACACGACTGAGGTTGGTCTCATCTCTAATAAAGATGTGACCTGCTATCAAAGTGACCATCATGCAGCAAGGTGTGCTTGGAACATCTTGGATCTTAATGCTATCAAGACAGTGGAAATGAGGATTAACTTATGCCAACAACCTCCTACCTTCCCCCCTGAGAAATTGATGGTCAGGCTGCATCTGTGGTCAAGTCATTCAAATTCCTGGGGACTACCATTACCAATACGTTGAAGCATGTTACACAGCCCAGCAGATTGTTCTTCTCTATGCCGGTTTAGGAAATTTAACATTTCAGAGTGTATCCTGATGAATTTTCACTCAGCCATCATTGAGAGTGTTGTGAACACTTCTATCATTGTTTGGTTTCCAGTTGCCTCCTCCCTCTCCAAGTCCAGGTTGCAGCAACTGAAGCACCCAGCAGAGAAGATCATAGGCTGTCAGTTACTGCCCAGCTTGGAAAAATGTTAGGGTGTATTCTGGAATTTGGGTATATAGCAAATAGTAACTTCAGCAACCAATCTTTAGACCTGAATGTGGATTGTAGATTAAATTTAAAATGTATCCCTGAACAATCATTTCCTGGAGCTGTGGACATCAGTTAATTGAAAAGTAGGCAATGCTGATTAGCATTCATTTTGGGTGTCTGGAGTGTGGGTGCAACGAAGGTGGTGTGAATATTATATGTAATTCAAAAGAAGCATAGTAGATACATTGTAACTATAGAATTGTCCTGCTGTTGCCTTTAATCCTTAGCATATAAAGTGTCATGTAATATTGGATCGAACAGGCCTCTTCCTCCACAAGTGTCTAATTTTGTTGAATAAAACACTTCTGTATCCATTAGCTTCAGTGTCTCTTCAGTGACTTTGTTCACATTACAACACACCCTGTCTATGCCTCTGATGATTTTATATACCTCTATAAAATCATCTCTCAGTCTCCTATGCTCTTTTCACAACACCTGCAGTCTCTGTTGACAAAATTGTACAGAAAATGTGAAAATGCCTTGTGTTGCAAGGTGCCAGTACTCCTCGGGACAACAGCCTCTCATCTTTCGTGGTTTCTTTCGTGGTTTCCATTCACTCCTGATACTTATGTGGCCTTTATCGTATCTACCCTTGTCTTCTACCACTGGGGAACAATAGTGTGGTCTTTACTGTAACCAAAAAACCCCTTTGCATAGTGTTTTAAACTGTAAATATTCTGCAGTGTACATTCCTTTGGGACTTGGGAGTCATACGTGCCATTTGGAAATTCTTCTTGTCACCCACATTGACCTACACACTAAGGGAGTAGAAATCTTACTTGTTCATGTAAGGTGCAGGTTATTAGAGGGAGCAGTAATTAGCAGAGGCAATCCCTGACAGTCCTATGTCCAAAAGACTACCACGTCTTACTGAAGAGATGAAGCATGGTAAACCTGATGAGAGACATGACCAAAATCCGCTGCAGCCACTTAGGAAAATCTTAGAGGAAACTGAACAAGAGTCAGCATTATTTTCACCTCCCTGGAGAAGGCAGGCCATGGCTGAAGGTTGTCATGCAAAATACCTCAAAAAACCTGAATCTGCAAACAAAGCAGGCCAGATATGTGTTGTCTCTGAGGACTCTTCAATGTACGGTATATCTATGTGCTATGTTGAAATCCTCAATCCATGCTGAGTAGCCACTTATGCCATCTCAAATGCCATCTATAAATTTACTGATGACACAACTATTGTTGGCAGAACTTCACACGGTGACGAGAGGGCGTACAGGAGCAAGATATATCAGCTAGCTGAGTGGTGTTGCAACAACAGCCTGCACTGAACATCAGTAAGACCAAAGAACTGATAGGACTTCAGAAAGGGTAAGATGAGGAAACCAGTCCTCATACAAGGCTCAGAAGTGGAAGGAGTGAGCAATTTCAAGTTCCTTGGTGTCATTTTCACGCTTTGAAAGGGAGAACACAACTACAGCTGCAAAGATCCCTGCTGCACCTGATGACCCCGTGATCTCCGTCTCAGAGGACAATGTTAGGCTGTCTTTAAAGAGAGTGGACCCTCACAAGGTGGAAGGTCCTGATGGAGTACCTGGTAAGGCTCTGAAAACCTGTGCCAACCAACTGGCGGGAGTTTTCAAGGATATTTTCAACCTCTCACTGCTATGGGCAGAAGTTCCCACTTGCTTCAAAAAAGCAACAATTATACCAGTGCCTAAGAAGAATAATGTGAGCTGCCTTAATGACTATCGCCTGGTAGCACTCACATCTACAATGATGAAATGCTTTGAGAGGTTGGTCATGACTAGACTGAACTCCTGCCTCAGCAAGGACCTGGACCCATTGCAATTTGCCTATTGCCACAATAGGTCAATGGCAGGCACAATCTCAACGGCACAGAACCTGGGCCTCTGTACCTCCTTCTGCAATTGGTTCCTCAACTTTCTAACTGGAAGACCACAATCTGTGCGGTCTGTGTGGTGATAACATCTCCTCCTCGCTGACAATCAACACTGGTGCACCTCAGGGGTGTGTGCTTAGCCCACTGCTCTACTCTCTCTATACCCATGACTGTGTGGTTAGGCAGAGCTCAAATACAATCTATAAATTCACTGATGATACAACCATTGTTGGTAGAATCTCAGATAGTGACAAGAGGGCGTACAGGAGTGAGATATGCCAACCAGTGGAGTGGTGCCGCAGCAACAACCTGGCACTCAATGTCAGTAAGACAAAAGAGCTGATTGTAGGCTTTAGGAAGGGTAAGATGAAGGAACGCATACCAATCCTCATAGAGGGATCAGAAGTGGAGTGAGTGAGCAGTTTCAAGTTCCTGGGTGTCAAGATCTCTGAGGATCTAACCTGGTCCCAACATATCGATGTAGTTATAAAGAAGGCAAAACAGCGGCTATACTTCATTAGGAGTTTGAAGAGATTTGGCATGTCAGCAAATGCACTCAAAAATTTCTATAGTTGTACCGTGGAGAGCATTCTGACAGGCTGCTGGTATGGAGGGGCCACTGCACAAGACCAAAAGAAGCTGCAGAAGGTTGTAAATCTAGTCAGCTCCATCTTGGGTACTAACCTACAAAGTACCCAGGACATCTTCAGTGAGCAATGTCTCAGTAAGACAGCGTCCACTATTAAGAACCTCCAGCACCCAGGGCATGGGTTACTATCAGGTAGGAGGTACAGAAGCCTGAAGGCACAAACTCAGTGATTCAGGAACAGCTTCTTCCCCTCTGCCACCCGATTCCTAAATGGTCATTGAGTCTTTGGACACTACCTCACTTTTTTTAATATACAGTATTTCTGTTTTTGCACATTTTTTAATCTATTCAATGTAAATAATTGTTTATTTAATACTTGTTTATTTATTATTATTTTTTAATTTTAGTTATTTTTTTCTCTTCTATATTATATATTGCATTGAACTGCTGCTACTAAGTTAACAATTTCACGTCACATGCCGGTGATAATAAACCTGATTCTGATTCTGATTCTTTGAGGATCTATCCTGGACCCAACATATCGATGGGTCCATGAAGGCATGAAGGTGGCTATATTTCATTAGGAGTTTGAGGAGATTTGGTATGTCACCAAAAGCACTCACAAATTTGTACAGTGGAGAGCATTCTAACTGGCTGCATCACCATCTGGTATGGGCGGGGGGGTGGGGGGAGCGCTACTGCACAGGATCAAAAGAAGCTGCAGGGAGCTGTAGTCTTAGTCAGCTTCATCATGGGCACTAGCCAGGATATCTTCAAGGAGCAATGCTTCAAATAGGCAGCATCCATTATTAAGGACCCTCATCAACCAGGTCATGTCTTGTTCTCGTTGCTACCATCAGGAACAGGGTACAGAAAGCATGAAGGCACACAATCAGCAAATCAGGAACAACAAATTTCACAACGTATACCGGTGATATTAAAATTGATTCTGATTCTGTTCATAATGACACCTCATTAATGTTACCATGGAGACAGCTTTGAATAAGTATTTCAGCAGTTAAACAATGGGAACAGTGCACATCTATTTAACACACACTACTGACATTGGCAGTGTTTGAGCAGACCACAGTCACTTTTGAAGCTTCCCAATCAGGTGTCCCATTGTCAGCAGATTGTCCTTTCAAGTAATGAGAAAAGCATCAAACTGGAGTGCTCACAATTCTACTGACTGTTTAATGGGACCCAGAGTACAGACATTCTGTTCCAATTCATGTGCCATCAGATGATGAGCTGGACAACTCAGTAACCTGAGCACAGCAGTACCTAGTCACATTTCAAGATTGTGCAACTTCATCTGCCTCGGAAGGTAGTGGAGGCCAATTCTCTGGATGCTTTCAAGAAGGAGCTAGATAGGTATCTTATGGATAGGGGAACCAAGGGATATGGGGACAAGGCAGGAACCGGGTATTGATAGTAGATGATCAGCCATGATCTCAAAATGGCGGTGCAGGCTCGAAGGGCCGAATGGTCTACTTCTGCACCTATTGTCTATTGTCTATAAGAACCTCCAGCAGAATCTATTCTGAATAAAACTGAAATGGGCCTGAAAAAACAAGCACGGTATGATCCAGTTTGTACGCTGAAGTCATGCGGAGTCTGTCTGCATCCACGAGGGCAAGGTCATGTCAAAGTACAGTGAATTTCTTTTTTGAGAAGATAGTAAACTAGCAACATGGTGGAAGGGAATGTCTACAGATGTGCATCTGTACATTTCCAGAAGCCGCTTACCTTTCCTTACACCATTCCTTAGGCTTTCCACTATTTGTTTTATGATCTCAAATGAATAAAGTTTAGCACAGAGATTAATGTGAGCCATTGAGAGTGTGCTACATAGTTACAGTATAGAGGAGCACAGCAATGATCACTTTGGTAAGAGCAAACTTCATAAGCTGCTAAGGTCCACAATCTTCCAAATCACAGTTACACCAGAACACAAAGAGAAAAGAGTAGATGAGATTGAGGTTCCAGAGGTTGAGGGGAGCAGAAAGACTGGCCAGAGAGGACTGATTATAATCTGTGGTGGGTGAGGTTTGGCCAGTCAGAAATCAGCAACTTTTGCAGTTGGGATAGCTGAAGAGAGATGTGTACAATGATCAGGGAATTTGGAGTAAAGAGATTCAGGATATGAAGAATTATGACAACATGAAATAAGGGAATCAGGGGTTTGGCAGTTTGGGATAGGGAAGGTTGGCTCAGGAATAATTGAATAGTTGGATGACTTCATTGGACCAGGGAGCCCAAAACCATTGGGAGTGAAGGATGGGGACTATAGTAGAAGGTAAACAATGGAACTTACCTCAGTGGGCTGTTAATCTGGTGCAGCGCTTTTAAAACCTAGTTGGTCTGGAGCTGTCCACCATTAGGTGCTCAGAATATTTCTCTCGTACTAGGACTCTATAGAGAGAATGCCATCCTTCTATGTCTCTGGTGCTGAAAACAAGCCAGATTCACACTGCAGAGTCATACCAGAAAAAAACCAAACATTTAGAGTCATATGAAAAGACCCAGAGATAGCTGGTATTGTAGTGTTTACAGTTACAGGAGAAACGTGTCAGAGTTGGTGCACTCCACGGGGAACCGCGTGGTGCAGCATCCAGGCAGAAACTGGTGCTGCCCCCACCCCAATTGTTTGCTCGGGAGAAGACAATCTGTATTGTGGTCAACTGCAGATTTCTGCAGCATTCATGGCCCGAGCCTGGACTTTTTACTGCATGGCTGTATCTTACTGATATCTTTATGTGTTGCTATCTTGTATGTGCTATGTGTGGTTTGTGCTGTGTGTCAGTTGGTACTGTGTTTTGCACCTTGGCCCCAAAGTTACACGGTCTCATTTGGCTGTATTCAGGGGTGCATGTGTATGGCTGAATGGCAATTAAGCTTAAATGGAATTGAATTGAATAGTCATAGATCATGGAGACAGGCTCTTCTGCCCAACTGGTCCATGCTGACCAAGATTTCAATCAATGCTAGGCCCATTTGCCTGCATTTGGCCCATGTGCTCGTAACCTTTCCAGCTGAAAGGTTGGTCGTGACTAGACTGAACTCCTGCCTCAGCAAGGACCTGGACCCACTGCAATTTGCCTATCGCCACAATAGGTCAATGGCAGACGCAATCTCAATGGCTCTCCACGTGGCTTTAGACCACCTGGACAACACAAACGCCTATGTCAGGATGCTGTTCATCGACTATAGCTCAGCATTTACACCATCGTTCCCACAATCCTCATTGAGAAGTTACAGAACCTGGGCCTCTGCAGTTGAATCCTTGACATCCTAACCGGAAGACCACAATCTGTGCGGATTGGTGATAACATCTCCTCCTCACTGACGATCAACACTGGTGCACCTCGGGTGTGTGATTAGCCCACTGCTCTACTCTCTCTATACTCATGACTGTGTGGTTAGGCATAGCTCAAATACCATCTATAAATTCGCTGACGATACAACCATTGTTGGTAGAATCTCTGGTGGTGACGAGAGGGCGTACAGGAGTGAGATATGCTGACTAATGGAGAGCTGTCGCAGCAACAACCTGGCACTCAACATCAGTAAGATGAAAGAGCTGATTGTGGACTTCGGGAAGGGTAAGACGAAGGAGCACATACCAATCCTCATAGAGGGATCAGAAGTGGAGAGAGTGAGCAGTTTCAAGTTCCTGGGTGTCAAGATCTCTGAGGACCTACCCTGGTCCCAACATATTGATGCAGTTATAAAGAAGGCAAGACAGTGACTATACTTCATTAAGAATTAGAAGAGATTTAATATGTCAACAAATACACTCAAAAACTTCTATAGATGTACTGTGTAGAACATTCTGACAGGCTGCATCACTGTCTGGTATGGGGGTGGGGGGGATCTACGATACAAGACAAAAGAAGCTGCAGAGGGTTGTAAATCTAGTCAGCTCCATCTTCGGTATCAGCCTACAAAGTACCCAGGACATCTTCAAGGAGTGGTGTCTCAGAAAGGCAGTGTCCATTATTAAGGACCTCCAGCACCCAGGTCATGCCCTTTTCTCATTGTTATCATCAGGGAGGAGGTACAGAAGCCTGAAGACACACACTCAGTGATTCAGGAACAGCTTCTTCCCCTCTGCCATCCGATTCCTAAATGGACATTGAACCCATGAACACTAACTCACTTTTTTAATATATATTATTTCTGTGTTTTTGCACAATTTTTAATCTGTTCAATATATGTGTACTGTACTGTGATTGATTTACTTATTTATTTATTATTATTCTCTTCTTCTATATTACATATTGCATTGAACTGCTACTGCTAAGTTAACAAATTTCACGTCACATGCCGGTGATAATAAACCTGATTCTGATATACGTATCCAAGAATCCTTTAAATGCTGTTAATGTACCTGCCTCAACCATTTCTTCTGGCCGCTCATTTCAGATACTGACCCACCTCTGCATGAAAAATTTGCCCTTCGTGTTTCAATTGAAACTATCGTCTTTCATACCTATGCCATCTAGTTCTTGATTCTCCAGCCTTGGGGAGAAAAGACTGTGCACATTGATCCTTTCTGTGCCCTTCATGACTATATATACCGAAATAAGATCATCCTTTATTTTCCTTTGCTCCAATGAAAAAATCCAACCTGTTCTACCTCTCTCCATCACAAACAAGAGAAAATCTTCAGAGGCTGGAAATCCAAAGCAACACACACAAAGTGCTGGAGGAACTCAGCAGGCCAGGCAGCATCTATGGAAAAGAGTACAGTTGACGTTTCGGGCCGAGACCCATCAGCCTGACTGGAGAAAAATGATGAGAATTCAGAGTCAGAAGGTGGGGGGGAGGGCAGGAAGTACAAGGTGGTAGGTGATAGGTGAAACCGGGAGAGGGGGAGCAGTGAAGTGAAGTGAAGAGCTGGGAAGTTGATTGGTGAAAGAGATAAAGGGCTGGAGAAGGGGGAATCTGATCGGAGAGGACAGAAGGCCATGGAAGAAAAGGAGCAACGGAGGGAGGTGATGGGCAGGTGGGGAGATGAGGTGAGAGAGGGAAATGGGAATGGTAAGGGGCGGGCATTACCGGTAGTTCGAGAAATCGATGTTCATGCCATCAGCTTGGAGGCTACCTAGATGGAATATAAGGTGTTGGTCCTCCAACCTGAGTGTGGCCTCATAGCAGCAGTAGAGGAGGCCATGGACTGATATGTTGAAATGGAAATGGGAAGTAGTATTGAAATGGTGGCCACTGGGAGATCCCGTTTTTCTGGCAGATGGAAAGCAGGTGCTCGGCGAAGTGGTCTGCCAATCCACGTCGGGTCTTACCAATGTACAGGAAGTCACTCCAGGAGCACTCGATACAGTAGATGACCCCCAACATATCACCTCCCCTGGAAGGACTGTTTGGGGCTCTGAATGGTAGTAAGGGAGGTGGTGTAGAGGCAAGTTTGGCACTTGTTCTGCATGTAAGGGTAAGTACCAGGAGGGAGATGAATGGGGAGAGGTGAATGGGCAAGGGAGTCACTTAGGGAGTGACCCCTGTGGAAAGCGAAGGGGAGGGTAAGATATGCTTGGAGATGGAAGCACGTTGGAGATGGCGGAAGTTGCCATCATTATGTGCTGGATGCAGACGCTAGTAGGGGTGATAGGTGAGGACAGGAGGAACCCTATCCCAGGTGTGGTGGCAAGAGGATGGGGTGAGAGCAGATGTGCAGGAAATAGAAGAGATGCAGGTGAGGACGGTGTTGATGATGGAGGAAAGGAAGCTGCTTTCTTTGAAGAAGGAGGACATCTCTTTAGTTCTGGAATGAAAAGCTTCAACCTGAGAGCAGATGCGTCAGAGATGAAAGAATTGAGAGAAGGAGATGGCATTTTTACAAGTGACAGGGTGGGTAGAGGTATAGTCTAGGTAGCTGTGAGTATCAGTGGGATTATAAAAGGTATCAGTAGATAGACTGTTTCCAGAGATGGCAACAGAGAGATTGAGAAAGGGCAGGGAGATGTCAGAAATGGACCAAGTAAATTTGAGGACAGGGTGGAAGTTGGAGGCAAAGTTAATGAAACATGGGTGCAGGAAGCAGAGCAAAGAGAGAGTCCAACCTCTCTCCATAACTTAATCCCTCAAGTTCTCGCAACACCCTTCTAAATTTCCTCTGCACTTTTTCCACCCTAAAGGCATCCAGCTTAATGGCAGGGTGACCAAAACCGAATGCAATATTCCAAATGCGGCCTCATCAACATCTTGTACAACTGCAATATAACATCACAATGTCTATACTCAGTGCCTTGACTAATGAAGACCACCATGCCAAAAGCCTTCCTTAACTCGCTGTCTACCTGTGATGCCACTTCCCGAGAACCATATATTTGCACTCCTAGGTTCCTGTTTCACAACACACCCCAGGGCCCTACCATTCACTATGAAAGTTCTAAAGTCACTTGCTTAAATGTATTTTAACCCCATAACACTGAAATTAACAGCACCACATAAATGCATTTCTAAGCACCACATGATGTTTCCAAGAATCCAGATGACAGTCAATTAGGAGCTACAAGTAATTGAGTGGATTGTTGCAGGAAGTAAAATCAGAAGATGCTGGGAACACTCAGCAGGTCAGGCAGTATTTGTAGAGAGAGAAAGAGAGTTAACGTTTCACCATTCATCAGAATTGATTTTCATTAAGTGAAACACAATCTGATTAAATGCATAACTATGGAAGATAACTGTGTGAGGATGTATGAGGTTATTTATTTGAGAACATTAACCAGGTTGGTACCAAAATGTAAGTGAGAGAAGGCTGCACTTTTGCATTGTTGACGGAGTCACCTTTTCAGATGAGATGCTTTGCCAACATCATATCAGCCTGCTCTAAAGGACTACAAAATCCCGTCGCACCATCTCAGAAATGTCATGTGAATTCACTGAATATCCCTCAAATTTTATCCTTCAAGTATTAACACTGAAAGCCAACCAGTTCGCAGTCTGTGTAACCATTGCTCTGTGTAAAATAATGACCATGATACCTTTGGTCATACTGGTATATATTTATATACACACACACACACACACACACACACACACACACACACACACACACACACACACACACACACACACACACACACACACACACACACACACACACACACACACACACACACACACACACACACACACACCAAGGTGCCTAAGACCTTTGCACAGTACTATATTTGTCAATGTGAAGTGGAGAGTGATTTGTAAATCTGCTGGGAGCAAAGGATGCTGGGAATGCCAAGGGAGATGCGCCGCGGGAGGGGAGCGGGATAGGTGGCAGAGAAGGAGTGCCAAGACGGCGGAGTGAGGGTTGCAGGTGCAGACACTCCCAGCACTGAGGCATCAGGCAAGATAATTTGATTCCAAACAATTGGGTTATTGACCATTACAGAATGTCTCCCTGGTGCTTCCCTTGCCCCCCCCCCTCTCCCTGCCTCTTTTCCTAACCATGATTCCCCTCTCCCTGCCCGCTTCCCACTCTCAGTTCACAATAAAGACCCATATCAGAATCAGGTTTATCATCACTCACGTGTCACAAAATCTGCTTTTTTTTGTAGCGGCAGTACAACCATACTGTGCAAAAGTCTTAGGCACCCAGCTATATCTATGTGTGCCTTAGACTTTTGCACAGTACTGTATAAATGAATGTTAGTTATTTTTTCAATGCTTAATGCAGAGAGACATGAAGACTTCATCGAAAGAAAATAAAACAATGTCAAATAATAATAAAATTCCTTCAAAAACCAATACAGAATCAAATCATTGGTATTGGCGATTTTTTATGTACTGACTGTTGTATTAACAAATGCCCCAATGTTGATATCTGTGCACCTGGGTTAAGGTGAGGAAGAATGAATCATCTGGCAGAAATGTTCAGATTCAGTTGGAATATTTTTCTTGCTTGAACAGCTTCCTGACATTCTTTGTACAATCTTATGATCACCTGCCTAATGTGATGGCCGATATTTGGGATCCATGAGAAACATAAATGTGATCGTGTTTTAATAAGAACCAAGACCAGGAAAGAAAATAAGAGATTTAAAGAAAACTAACATAAAATAACAAATCACCAGCAGTGGAATGAATAAATTATGATCTTGTTTATAAAATCTGTGGCCACGTCATAGACATAAGGAACTAATCTGATGAGTAAAAGCACATTTTGTTAGGTTTAATTCAAGATTGTCCGTGGTTTTACAAATGGGTAAAGACTGAAAATGATTATTATGCTCAGGTCATAGGGAAGTTTCCTTTTCCAAATTTATTTCTGCAACAAGGCCGGCACGGTGGTGTAGTGGCACAACGCTTTACAGTGCAGGCGACTTGGGTTCAATTCCCGCCACCGCCTGTACATTCTGTCCGTGACCTCAGGGATTTCCGGCTTCCTCCCACAATCCATAGACGTGCTGGTTGGTAGGTTAATTGGTCATTGTAAACTGTTCCATGAGTAGGCTAGCATTTAAAAAAATTAGAGGATTGCTGGGCAGCATGGCTCAAAGAGCCAGAAGGGCTATTCTGTTTTACTACTCTATTTATCATTAGAACTTTTAATTGAATATCTCTATCATGGCTTCGAACCTTCCTTCAATCACAGAAAAGAAGCTTTGCTCAATTAAAATTGAATGTAAATTGAAGCATACATCTAATTTTCATGCTATTCATTTTGGCTTGAAATCCTTTTGGACTTTCTTCAGTTTATGACTAATTAGCAAAAGTTGTTTCCGGCAGCTTGTTATTATTAATATTTACAGGATGTGGCAAGTGCAGCATCTATTGTCTAACTGAAATTCCCTGTGAGAAGGTCATACTGAACAACTGCAAACTTTCTAGTGAAGGCCAGAATGTCATTGGACAGGGAGTTCCAAAATTTAGAACCAGCTATCGTGAAAGCAAAGGGATATGTTTCTAAATCAGAAAAGTACATGACATGGAAAATAGCCAGCAGGAAGTGTTCAGTGAAGGTTTTGTCGTTCATGCTGGTCGAGGCTGAAGCTTGGGAATTTTTTGCAGCAACCCCGGTGAATTAAATGCAAAACATTCTGTAGATGGTACATAATGCAACCACAGTGCACTGATGATGATGGGGGTAATTTTTTAGCACGATGGATGGAATGCCAACCAGATTACTGGTGGATTCGGAATTGTTATAATAGAGGACTATGGTGCTGAGAATATTATCTCCAGTGAGCTGCAACTCCAACATTCCTGAGATGGCCTGGAGTCTTAGTAAATTGAAGGTTAATCTCTTCAACCCTCAGATGTGTAAAATAGTAGGGATAATAAAGAAAAGTTTTTTCCCCCATCTTATATATATAATTTATTTGTCTTAAAATACAGAACATTGGTTAATATACATTGGTAGGGCTGATGAAGGTCATCTGAATTTAAACTTAAATTAGAAGTTTTTTTCTGTTTCTTAGTTTTATATGTTTTCCTGTCATGGGATGGCTGTGTAAATATGCTGTACTGTATCTGCTCTATGATATGCTGTGCTGCTTTGTAAAATAAGAATAAATAATAATAAAATTTGAATTACAAAAAAAAATTACCAGGCGTACTTCCTGTGTGACTTCAAATTTTTGATTTAAGTAATCTTTAAATAATGTTCAAATGAAGACCCATCCATTTTTTTGTTAGTTTGTGTTCAGTGATATACTGTTCTTGAGGAGAGCTCACATCAATATACTACTCTCTCATTGAAAACAAATGGGTGCATCATAGTGGAAATTTCTGGTTGATGGTCAATTTCTATAATTCTGGGCTTCATTTTCTTGCATCTCCTATCTTGCATCTAGGCTCAGCGCTCAAGAAAAGAGTGTTTAATCCTACATTGTGCTCTGGGATGTAGACATAGACCCCACTGACAAGAAGTAGCACAAAGCCAAGGGAGTGAGAATATGGCTTGAATTCAGATATTGTAGCAGCAATGATAAATATTTACTGAAAACATTGATAATCTTTATCGTAAAGTTTTCCACTTCATAAGAGACCAAAGTTAAGGAAATACACTCTGATCACACTGGACAATAAAGATCTTACTTCCTGAATACTTTTGGGTGTAGCTTGGGGATTTTGGGCTGCTGATCATGAAAACCACCATGAAATTTTCCTTTCGTGTGTCATTTTTAAAAATCGCCTGTATTTGTTATTTCAATTCATAATTCAAGTCAACTAAAATGTTGCCCACAATGTAGGCTGAAGCCATGAAGTGCAACATGTCACTGAAGATTCATTCTCTGCATTCCCATTTAGTCTTCTTTCCTGTAAGTCTTGGCGCTGTCAGTGACGAGCACGGTGAAAGGTTTCACCAGAACACTGCGGTCATGGTGAAACGATATCAGGGCAACTGGAATCCATCAATGCCGGCTAATTATTGTTAGACACTTAAATGAGAAACCTCAGACACTGAGTACAAATAATCATCAACAAAACATTTTTAACTTAGTTAACTATTGCAAAGCGTCAGCACCACTTGGCAATCAAATGCATTATATTAAATAGAAGTTAATTTATTGTTTCTCCAAATTCCTATATGATACAAGTAGTCTGAAATTATATTTCTGTTCAGCTTCAAGGGGTCCATTTTAAACATAAAAAATTCTGAAGAAGCAAAATTTTCAAAAAAAAATTGTTGTCCAGTGTTATCAGTCTGTGTGTGTCTCTTTTGCAAGTGCTCATATACTATTATGAGTACTGGGTTGGAAATATTATGACAAAGGATTATCATTATAGTTCATCCAGTAAGCTATTCTAGGCTAAGGATGGTGCCCAGATCTGGACGTACTAAGCCAGCAGTAAAATCCCAATGAGTGGTGGTTTATGTGTGTTATTTTCTCCTTGGTTCTATGCATAAAGAAAAGATGAAAGAAAAAAACAGCTCCAGGCATTAGTTCTGTGATTAGAACAAACAATTCAGGTATTAAGGTTGCCTAACTAGAAATATTGACTGAAATAAATGTCAATTGATTCACCGTTTTTAAATATTTGTTAATGTCAAAATTGGTTAGTCTGAACTTGGAAGTTTTTGAAACCTTTGCCTTTCTTGAGGTGCAATAGTTTACGAGATGCTCAGTGTCCGATCACCTCACTGTAATCCCAAGATATGGATCTCCCCGCTTCTACACCAGAATTAAAGAATTACAGAACCTATTTGGTCTTTCCTAGTAGAAAGTACTAGTAGAAAGACAGTAGAACCTCTAATGATGGAGTGGGTGACTGAAGGGAAATTTGAAACTAATGTCAATAATTTGCAATTTACACTTTTGTCAAATTGGAGATGCAATTTGGAGACCTGTTGTAGAAGTTCTCTCATTTAGCTCCCCACTGCTTCAGAAATAGTAATTACAGAGGATGTGGTATTTCTAGGCTCCAGAAGGAGCACTTCATAAAAATTATACCAAAGGTCTGTTATCTAGATGTACACTAGGAGCTTCAAGTAAAAGCATATGTTATTTTTCTTTCCTAATCTAACAACAAGGCCCAGCAACATGTAGTGCAAACATCACACGTAGCCATGACCATATCTTTACATTCTATACCACATGACTTATTTATATTTCATACATAAACACAACACATTACCTTCCCTCTTTGAAAACAAGGTTGTGAACTCTTCAAATGTATAGACTGTCATAGCAGTTTTAATCTGCTGTCTAGCTTCCTCAATCACTTGAACATTGTTCTCTGATTAAGTCTTTGATTTGGAGAAATTATAGCCTCCCACTTGTTGCTCTTCCAGTGATTCTTCAACAGTCATCGATACCAGGAATAGATTCAACTTCGCACATCATTATCACGCTGTGATCATTTGATTAGCATGGCCCATATTTCCAAGCAGCAAGTATCATTTCAATCTATGGATTTCAATTATTGCACTGGTGTCCCTTTACAGAGTCTTTTACTTATCTAGTTAGTCTGAGTCCTTCGCTCTTCTTTACCTTTCAAATTCAAGCTCAAGTTTCAAATTCAAGTTTAATTGCCATTCAACCAGCCAAATGAAATGGTGTTTCTCTGGGGTCAAGGTGCAAAACACAGAACCAACAATCACACACAGCACACAGCACGTATAGCACATATAATTATGATAGCAAGAAACATAAGGTTATAGAAAAAATAATATAGCCCAACTCCCTGAGAGTCAAGGCCTGTGGATTGATGGGGCATGGATGTTGTCCTGGAGCCATGTTTCTGCAAGAACAATCCGCAGCGGACCCTCATCTCACACAAGTGCATTTGCAGATGAACACAATCCAGCTTGTCTTCTACCGAGGGAAAATTGAAGGGCAGTACCAATGGGAGGGGCCAGCTGGAAACATACAGTGGCCCCAACAGGTGGCCCCAAGGCATGAGGGCCTGATCTGCACGACAGCGGAGGCCACACAGCTCCTCCGCTGTCAGTCTCGCTGATGAACCAGTGAACCAGACTTGCAGTATCCTGCATTACCAATGTCCAACAGGGTCTTGTGCTCACAATGAAAATGTCCAAGCCAATCTTTCCACAGTTTGTCAGATCGCCCATTGCCTCTGACACCTTCTTCCCTGGGTAGCAGTAGCAGGCTGCAATACAACGCATAACAAGTCCAGATCCACTGCTATTGAGCAACTTACTAGTGGTGTAGACCTGCAGTATTCGATAATCTTGATAATCGTAGTGTCTTGTAATTGTAAAAAAGACATAAAGGACGAACAATTACATCTTTGCTTGGACCCAGAGAGGCCACTTCATCCAAGCCATTTTACCGGACGCATCTTTACTCTTACTTTAGCTATACCCTTTGGTCCAGATTAGGCTGTAAGTCTTTATTTGGATGCTTGTCCAGGCTTGTACACTCTGTAAGTTCAATTATGGATGCACTTCAAGAGTAGTTCTTGCTGAATCATCATAATAATCTCCATAGCAGTGACCAGGAAATCAATATGAATGCAGAAATCATGAATTATTAAATAATTCTTGATAAGAGGTTCAACAACAACATTATATTTGGACACGTTTAATTGTATTCCTAAACTTACACCAAATGCTCCCACCTTTGCGTTCTAGAAACTGTAACTTTCAAAACTGTTGCTTCAGAAGCCAGAACTGTTAGTAATGGTTTTAATCCAAAAGAACAAAAAAATCATTCCAGGAGGAACTGATTAACTTCTTTCACACTGTTACTGATTGCTACTTCTTTCTCAATTTGTATATTTGCATCTGACAAGAAAATGTATAGCAAATTCTACTGTATTTTCCTGTGTGCATGCAAAACATGAACTGATGACAGTGCCTAAGTAACTTGAAGCATCACAGAAAACTTCTAACATTCTAATAAATAATTGATGCTTAAACTGCGCTTCTGTAGATCAATTGCATCTTGTGATGAGTTGTGTAACTTCCATTTCTCAATCCTCTTCCCAAGATGGCCAAAGGTGATCCCAATCTCTCCCTTTTCTCTTTCTGCTCTCTGCCAGATCCAGTGGCCCCAAACACCCCATCATTTTCTCCTCCCCTACCCATCACTCAACCCCCACCCCCAATCCCCACTGGTTTCCTTACCCACCTCTCTCGCTTAATTCCATGCTCCACCATACTCCCCTATTAGATTCCTTTATCTTCATCCTTCTCTCACTTCCATCTGTCCCTTTCCAATTTGTGACAACATTCCCACTCTCCCCCTTCCTTCACCTGCCAGCTCTTACTCTACCCTTCCTCTCCACCTTTTTATACTGGCTGTCTCACTTTTTATCTTTTCAGTCAAAATGAAGGACCTTGGCCTGAAATATCTGTTGTCTATTCCCTTCCACAGATGCTGCCTAGCCTGCTGAGTTCCTCTAGCACTTCATGTCTTGCTTCAGATCCCAGCATCTGCAGCCTCACTTGTGTTACTCCTCTACAGGCTATACAAGACAAACCAAGACTATTTAAGCTTCTTGCTCTGACAATGGAGACAATCCAACACTTCCTTCAAGGTAAAGAGATCATTTTCTATATTGACTCTTCCTTGAAAAGACTTACCCTGCAAACCTTTGTTCATGGTGGACTGAGATATCTTTGCTGAGTATTTGACCATGTAGAACAACTTTATGGTGGACAATAGCTCTTTATTTATGGAGACAAGAGAGATTACAGGTGCTGGAATATGGAGAACCAAACAAGATGCTAGAGAAATTCAGCAAGTTAGGCAGCATTTGTGGAGGAAAATGGACAATCAATGTTTCATGTTGAGACTGTGTATCTTTATTTATGTGATTGTGAGTACTTCAGACTGTCTGGCTGACCTTTGTCATAACAAGCTGAGGCACAGATACGAATTGACAAACCCATCATCCATACAGGACCTGGATCTGATAAGCCCTGGGAATGTATTTTGGGATAGATCTAGGATTGTGTTGACAAGCCCTAATCACAATATCATACGAGACTGAACCCCAGACTCTTCAGAATAATGGGGAGTTCTTGATTAAGAACTAGCACCAAAGAACACTAATATGTTGTAATAAACATCTCATCTTCTCAGACTATTGCATGGGCTGGGTGACTTGCTTACACTCCATTCCTGTGACTTCTGAATTGGCTGATGAAGTTAATGTGGGATGCATAGACTGCATCCTGCGAGTCGGTCTTGATGAGTGTGTACTTTTGGAGAAAGTCAACTCCTTCCACCATTTTTGCTGGATATCCAGCGCCCTTTATGAAAAGGTGCAATGCAGATGCACATTCTTCACTTTGATTGGAATTCAATAGGTCTGTGTGCTTGTTACATCTTTTCTCAGAGAGGCTTTGAAAACATTCTGGAAGCAATTCTGCTGTCCTCCACATAACCCCTCACCAGGTAATCTCTATATCTTATGTACTCATAATAACATCATTATATTGTGTCTCTGATTAATTATTTACTACACTACACTGAAAAACTTGTACTACATTCATTATTGTGCCTATGATGAAGCAAATATCATCATATTCCCATCCTTCTGATGAACAGCTCAAAAAACTAAGCCCATCTTTCGTCTTCAGATGCTGAATGACTTGGTTAGATTCAAACATTTAAGGTTCCCTGTAAAACCCACTGCAGCTTATCTTTTAGGAGGAGTAAACATAGAAACTCAATCAAATCCAGATCTCCACCTCCCTAAGACCAAAAGACAGGAGCAGAATTAGGCCATTTGGCCAAATCAAGTCTGCTCTGCCATTCCATCGTGGCTGATTAATTATCCCTCTCAACCCCATTCTCCGACCTACTGCCCGGAACCTTTCACGCCTTTGACACCACTACTAATCAGAAACCTATCAACCTCTACATTAATGACTTGGCCCCCACAGTCGTCTGTGGCAATAAATTCCACAGATTCACCACTGGCTAAAGAAATTCCTCCTCATCTCTGTTTTAAATGAAAATCGTCTGTCCTGAGGCTTTGCCTCAGCATGATAGGAAACATTCTCCGCACATCCACTCTATCTAGGCCTTTCAATATTCGATAGGTTTCAATTAGATCCCCCCTCATTCTTCTAAACTCCAGTGAGTGCAGGCCTAAAGCCATCAAACGCTCATTATACATTAACCCTTTAATTCTTGAGATGATTCTCATGGACCTCCTCTGGACCCTCCAAAGCCAGCACATCCCTTCTTAGATAAGGGGCCCAAAATTGCCCCAAAAGAGCAGTCTGACCTATGCTTTATGAAGCCTCAACATAACATCCTTGCTTTCATATCCTAGTCCTCTGGAAATGAATGCCGACATTGCATTTGCCTTCCTCACCACCAAATCAACCTGCAAGTTAACCTTTGGGGAATCCTGCACAAGGACTCCCAAGTCCCTTTCCATTTTGAATTTTCTTCCCATTTAGAAAACAGTCTTCTACCAAAGTGCATGACTATGCACTTCACAACACTGTATTCTATCTGCCACTTCTTTCCCCATTCTCCTAATCTGTCTAAATCCTTCTGCAGCCTCCCTGCTCCTTCAATACTACCACCCTCCATCTATATTTGTATCGTCTGCAAATATAGCTACAAAGCATTAATTTTGTCATCCAAATCATTGAGTTATAACGTGAAAAGAAGTGGACCCATCGCCTGTCCCTGTGGAACACCACCAGTCACTGGCAGACAACTAGAAAAGGCCCTATTTATTCTCACTCTTTGCCTCCTGCCAGACAGCCTATCTTCTATCCATGCTAGTATCTTTTCTGTCTTCTTTTCTGCTCTTATCTTCTTTAGCAGCCTCATGTGTAACACTATGTCAAAGGCCTTCTGAAAATCCAAGTAAACAATATCCACTGATCTCCTTTGTCTAACCTGCCTGATATTTCCTCAAAGAATTCCAACAGATCTGTCAGACAAGATTTCCCCTTAAGGAATAAGGAGTGTTTGATGGCTCTGGGCCTGTAGGGGTGATTTCCCCTTCCCTACGGATGCTTGCAGTTTTGAAAGCTGAGTAGAGATAATTTCATTTTCCAGGAGTTTACAATGTCCAATGTACTATAAATGGTGCTGAATCAATTGTAGCATATTCAGTGGTGAAAGAAAGAAATTTCAGACTAGTATAGTTATATGTCTAGCATTGATGATTTAAACTATTTATACTGATTATGTTGAATTTTTAACAGTCTTCTGTATTGGACTGTAGTCATTCATTTTCACCTCTAAATATACTGAATAGGTCTTCAAACAGTCTGCAGTATCTTTTATGGGTTGCAGCAAAAATAAGTATGCTGCAGGACTGTAACGCTTGTAAAATTTCAATCAGGACTGCAGAAGGCATCGACATGCCACAGAGATCTGCATATTCTGCATCTTTGTAGGTTCAGCTGTCTTTGAGAATTAATTTGACTTCTTAAGCTTTGCAGCACATGCCTGTCTCCTGAGGTCTGGCCCTTGAGAATTTCAATTGTTATGACCCTCAAGAATAATCAAAGACATTTACTGTGCATTATTCTAAATGACAGAATGTTAATTAGTTTCTGGATGTTAATTGCAATAGAATTACTAATGTACATCCAGAATATGATCCAGGCTTCTAGTCTGATGGAAATTAATCTGTTTGCCTCCTATCTTTCCAATTATATATGTTACTCATTTCTATTGCATTTTGTATCATTGGCAATAACTGCATCAAAAGACATACTTAAATATTACGTAATTAAATTGTCCGACAGTTAATTAAATTTATGAATCAAAGAAATGGAATTTCCTGATTGTTTTTTTTTATATTTTTGTTTAACTAACATTTGGATTACAAGTCTTCAGGGTATACAATCATTCTAAGCTTTCTCTTTGCATATCTGTACACCCAAAGCAGCCATATAATTCCACAGAAAATCCCACAAAGTTGTTACACAATGCTAGCTTGATCAAATCAAAATCAAAGCTATACTGATGGCAACCATTATTTTGTTGATAACATTTCAAAACATTTAGTCTAATATTTCAATGCAAATTGTTGGAATTTTCAATGTAATTTTTTTCAATCCTGGGCTATTAAAATAGTATTAAATAAGAATGATGCTTGAACACTTCTGAATCTTAAGGCAAAGTTAACAGCTCCTAGAAAGTTAATCAAGCTATGCTAAGATGTCCAAAACTAGCCAGGGGGATTTTTAAATTCATTTCAAGTACAAGTTTGAGTTTATTGTCATCTGACTGTACATATACTGTATATACAAGCAAATGAAACAACATTCCTCTGGACCACAGTGCACCCACAAAACATAACTATATATCACACACTGTTACGGGACACTCCCAACCAACTTCCAAGATTTAAATGGTCTAACTCTCTGAAGTACAGATAGCAGGCATGACCTCTTTAAGGGCTTCAGAAGTTCCTGTTAATTGATAATCATGTTTTGGGCACCAAGAACTGAGTACTTAAGGAACACCTGAACATAGGTTCTGTGCTCAATCGTGAGCCTACCAGTGATTTTGTCTAGCATTTGTTTTGTGTTCAGTTTCTCAATCCCATTTAATGTGTCTTGATCCCAGCCTTGGATACTCCACCATTTGGGTCCAAGCCATCCTCAGCAAGGACTCTCATCGCAGTACACTTGAGCCAACATGGACCCAGTGGGGTATCAGAGTCTATCGTCCGCTGTGACCAGCCACAGCAAAGATATTTCCAGACAGAGCCTGGAGATTCATGACCTCCAAGTAACCATTGGTCAACTTTTGCAAGGAGGAGACCAGAGAAGAACCAATCATTTCTGTTCTGGAGCCAGTACATCTTCCAACCCCGGAGAGATTCGATGGTAACCCAGGCTCTTGCCGTGGCTTCCTCATTCAATGCTCATTAGTATTTGAACTTCAGCCATCCCGGTTCCCTTTTTAGCATGTAAAAGTGGCCTTCAATATCTCCCTCCTGACTGGAGGAGCCGTGGCCTGGGCGACCGCACTTTCAGAACACAAGTCAGAGATTTGCTCTGACTTGGAGGAATTTATGGCCGCCATGAGGGAAATGTTTCATTACCCCACTGGAGCCAGCCGAGTCTCAGACTGCCCAATGAAGATTCAACAGGAGGGGCGATCAGTGGCTGATTATGCCATCAAATTTCGGACCTTGGCCCAAGAGAGTGGTTGGAAATGGGAGGCCTTGGTCATGCTCTGTCACCACAGACTCCTAGATGAACTGAAGGATGCTCTCGCTTTTCCCCAATCCAGGGTGGTAGCACCAATTCATTGGGGAATTGACACCCTTGTTCACAAGGCCAAGCACAAGGGGAGATTCCTGAGAATGGTCCTCTGGATAGGCAGTTCATCCCAAATTTCATTCAGTCCTAGGTACTGCAATGGGGACATTCATCAACAATGACCACATGGCCAGGGATTTCAGGAGCCCTCGAGTTTATCAAGAAGAGATATTGGTGGCCCAGAATAACAAGAGAAGTTCGGCAGTACATGCAGGCATGCGAGGTGTGCACCCAGAACAAAGAGCCCGGTACCCAACGTTGGGCTCCTTCACCCCCTACCCATTCTGAAAAAACCTTGGGCACACATCTCTATGGACTTTGTCACGGACCTCCCGCCATCCAAGGAGAAGTTGGTCATCATGGTGGTTACAGCCTGGACAACAGGCCTGGCTGTCCACACAAAATTTACCCCTCTGAGTAGAATCTAAAAAGTTGGCACCCAAGTTCACTGGACCCTTTGAAATCCTGAGGAAGGTAAACCCAATAGCTTACACCTTGCAGCTCTCCAAGACCCTAAAGATCAATCCCACCTTCCACATCTCTAAATTAAAACTTGTCTGCATTAGCCCCTTTGCCCCACCACCATCAGCCCCATGCCACCCAGGTTTGTCGAGGGGCAACAGGTCTTCATGCTGAAAATACTTTTCGACTCGCGTATTGTTCAAGGGGTTCAGCAATACCTGGTGGACTGGGCAGGGATTCAGACTGGAGGAAAGGTGCTGGGTGCCAGGAAGAGACATCCTGGATCCGACTCTTATCCACGATTACCATCACCACTTGTCCGAGCAACCAGGGCCACCAGGAGTCGGCCGTAGGGGAGGGGGTCCTGTTACAAGACACCCCCAACTGTGTGAGCTTCCAAGCTTTAAACACGCTAACTCTCCAGAGTACGGATAGCTGGTGCAGCCTCTTTAAGGGCTTAGGGCATTCTCATTAATTGATAATCATGTCTTGGGCACCAAGAATTGAGTACTTAAGGAACATCTGAACATAGGCTCGGTGCTCAGTTTCTCGATCCTGTTTGAGACCGTGTCTTGATCCCAGCCTTGGATACCCCAGCATTTGCGTCCAAACCATCCTCGTCAAGGACTTTTGTATCACACTCACAGCATACTGTATAAAACAAAATATTATCACAAATAAGTTAATAAATAAAATTCAAAATGCATGCAGTGCACGGCACAGGTAAACAGCAAACACTCAACTGTGTCGTAAACAGCTCACTGTCCTAGTGACGAGACCTCGGTGGTGGCAGGGTATTCATTAGTCTCACAGCCTGAGGGATGAAGCTGTTACTCAGTCTAATAGCCCTAGTCCTGATACTTTTGCACTTCCTTCCTGATGGCAGTGGGTCAAAGAGAGCGAGGGATGGGTTGTAGGTATCCTCAACAATGCTTCAGGCTCTTAGTGTACAGCGCTCCCAGTAAATATCACAATTAGGGGGAAGGGAGGCCCAGTGATCCCCTTGCCGGTTTTTACTGTCCTCTGAGGGTCTTGCAGTCCGATGCCTTGCAGCTTCCATATCACACAATGATGCACCGGACAGGACACTCTCGATGGCGCTCCTGCAGAAAGTTGTTAGAATGAGGACGGGAAGCTTGACATGCCTCATTCTCCTCAGAAAGTGTAGATGCTGCTCTGCCTACTTGACTAGTGAGGTGTTGTGGGTCCAGGTTAGATCATCCGTTATGTGCGCACCAAAGAACTTTGTGCTCTTCACTCTCTCTGAGGCAGATACCTGCACCTTCCGGAAGCTCACAATCACCTTTTTCATCAAGATCTTTACTGTCCATTCCTACTTGCTCCCAAGGCAGCAAATAATCACCAGTAGAGACACGAGAGGCTGCAGATGCAGGAATCTATGGTGACAAACAAAATGTTGGAGGAACTCAGTGGTTCGGGCAACATCTGTGGAGAGAAATGTCTCAGTCTGAAACATCAACTGTCCATTTCCCTCCATAGATTGTGCCTGAACCACTGAGTCCTGACCAGCATTTTATCTATTGCTAACGAATCGCATGTAACATCTCATATAAAAGCCAGACTGATAACACACACATTTAGCTACTTATTTTCCAAGTGTTCCAAGTGAGTTAAAGGAAAATTTGAATAGGTTAGGACTTTATTCCCTAGAGTGCAGGAGAATGAGAGGAGATTTGATAGAGGTATACAAAATTATGATGGGTATTGATAGGATAAATGCAAGCAGGCTTTTCCACTGAGGTTGGATGAGACTAGAACTAGAGGTCATGGGTTAAGGGTGAAAGGTGAAATATTTAAGAGGAATATGAGGGGGAACTTCTTCACTTAGAGGATGATGAAAGTGTGGAATGACCTGCCAGTGGAAGTGGTGGCTCCAGATTCAATTTCACCATTTAAAAGAAATTTAGATAGGTGCATGGATGGGATGGTATAGAGGGCTTAGGTCTGGGTGCAGGTCGATAGGACTAGGCAGATTAATAGTTCAGCATAGACTAGATGGGCTGAAGGGTCTGCTCCTGTGCTGTAGTGTTCTATGACTTTTGTGAAAGGAATTGACCCACATAGATTTCAGGGCAGTCTATTTTGCTGGACTTCCTAAGTATTTGTGATACAAAACCATCACAAGAACTACACTGATAACTGGCAGGGATCCTTGCCTATGCTGAAATTTGTTCAGTTATAACCACTACATCACAGTTTACTGATGCAGGAATTTTAAATAAATTGTGCCCTTAAATGGACCTCTTCCCTCACACCCCTGCTCCAGATCATTCTCTCAGGGCTTGCTTGGTTATTTCAGTAGGCAAGTCAGACGAATACCTTGGGCACACTGAATAACCTTAGGCTAAGATTATGTAATGCTTGTCAATTTGACAATAATTTTGATTTTCTACAGTACAACAGAGACTACCCTTTAAGAAGTATTTCATTGGCTGAAAGGCATTTTCAGAGGTAATTGAAGGCAATTCAATTTAACTTGCTTCCTTTTGCAATCTTACTTCAAAGAAAGAGCATAGAGAACAGCTGCTGATGACCTCGAGGAGAAATATCAGTACAGTGGATCCTTCTCAACCAGTAGTAATTAAAAGGTGCTATGTTCTTTTGGAACTCTAAAACTTTTAAGTAAATCAGCTTATAAACAGCAGGACTCTGAAGCAACACAAAACTGAGGGAAGAACTCTTCTGAATATCAATACCCACTCACATTAAACTAAAAACCACTGAGCTGAAAATTTAGCATAACATCAACCCCAATGGTGCACCTTAGAAACACCATTTAACTACATGATGAAACTGGAGATGTAGTCAGTACTTCCAAATGGGAAAAGCAAATTGAATATTTAATAGATAATGTAAATCCCAGTGGTGATGCTCTTCCTGTCATCAACAATTCATCACCTTTTCTTAAGCTTCCAGTCAGACAGCAGTGTGTTCATGTGTTTAATCACAATAATCCATATCTGAATGTATGGTGTAAATCCTGAACATATAATAAACCTACACTCAGTGGCCACTTTATTAGGTACACCCGTACTCCTACTCATTAATGCAAGTATCTAATCAGCCAATCACGTGGCAGCAACTCAATGCATAAACGCATGCAGGCACGGTCAAGAGGTTCAGTTATTGTCCAGATTGAACATCATTTGGGGAAGAAATGTGACCTAAAAGACTATGACCATGGATTTTTTGTTGGTGCCACACAGAGTGGTTTGAGTATCTCAGAAGCTGCTCATCTCCTGGGATTTTTACGCACGATAGTTTCTAGAGTTTACAGAGAATGGTGTGAGATATAACAAATATCCAGTGAGTGGCAAAATGTGGCAAAACATTAATGAGCGAGGTATAGCCAGACCGGTTCAAGCCGACAATAAGACAACAGGAACTCAAATAACCACACATTACAGCCATAGTGTGTAGAAGAGCATCTTTGAACGCACAGCAGTGGATGGGCTACGGCAGTAGAAGACCACGGACGTACACTCAGTGGCCACTTCATTAGGTACAGGAGGTACCTAATAAAGTGACAATTGAATATATTATATATCATTTAAAATATGTTCCAATTAAATGCTTTGCAGTGATAGGCAAGTTAATTCTCTTTTGTGCATTGTTATTTCATAAGCTCTGATTTTGCCGGGGATTTACAAAACAGTAACTTGTTCTGTAAGACATCAACGTTGCTCACATCCTATTAAAAATGACAAAATAATGAAACAACAAAGTCATGTGTAAAATATGCTTGCTTAGTCACTGGTACATTTTAACAAGCTGAAGTTTCTGCAAAAAACTGATCATAGTCTGCTTTACCAGAGAGATAACAAGCAACACAGACATCTTCCTGGAAACTGTACAGGCAGGCAAATATTCATTGAAATGAAATGATTTATATCATCGTTAGAATTTAGAAAAATAAGGAATTTAAATTTATTTACTGTGACTTAAAATCACAAGGCAACCGAAAATGATTTACTGTACACACACACGAGAAAGTCTGTAGATGCTGGAAATCCAAAGCAACACACACAAAATGCTGGAGGAACTGGTTATGGTGAGAAGGTAAGAGAATAGGGTTGAGAAGGATAACAAATCGGCCATGATGGAATGGCAGAGTAGACGCGATGGGCCGAGTGGCCTAATTCTGCTCCTATGTCATATGATCTTAAAATGCTGGAGGAACTCAGCAGGTCAGGCAGCATCTATGGAAATGAATAAGCAGTTGCTGTTTTGGGCCGAGACCCTTCTTCAGGACCGAGAGGGAAGGGGGAAGTCACCAGAATAGGAAGGTGATAACTGGAAGGTGATAGGTGAAGCCAGGTGGTTTGGAAAGATAAAGGGCTGGAGAAGAAGGAATCTGACATGAGAAGAGAGCGGACTATAGAAGAAAGGGAAGGAGGAGGAGACCCAAGGGAAGTGATAGGCAGGAGGGAGGAGGTAAAATGTCAGAGTGGGGAATAGAAGAAGAGGGGAGGGGGAGGGAATATTTTTTTACTGAAAGGAGAAATTGATATTCATGCCATCAGGTTGGAGGCTAGCCAAACGGAATATAAGGTGTTGCTCCTGCACCTTGTGGGTGGCCTCATCTTGGCACATGTTGAAACGGGACTGGGAATCAGAATTAAGATGTTTGGCCGTGAACACACTGGTTTAATGTAGAACTGTAATAATCAATGCAAACAGAACAAGATTATGGAATTAGTTTATTATTATCACATGTACCACAATACAGTGAAAAGCTTGGCTTGCATTCGGTTTATACCATTTCATTACACAGTGCTCTGAGGTAGAACAAGGCAAAACAATAACAGAATAAAGTGTAAAAGCTACTGAAAAAGTGCAGGTAAACGATAAAGTACTAGATCATCATGATGTAGATTGAGATATCAAGAGTCCATGTTATCATGTAGGGAACCATTTAATAGGGTGGAAGCTGCCCTTGAGACTGGTAGTACACACTTTCAGGCTTTTCTATCATCACCCCGGTGGGAGGGGGGAGAAGGGAAAATGTCTGGGGTGGGTGGGGTCTTTCATTATGCTGGCTGCTTTACTGAGGCACTGAGAAGTATAGACAGAGATCTAGCAAACAACAATGCCATAAATATCTCGGTAGCAAAGATAGATCCGCATTAATATAGTGTCTTTGACTTCCTTCCAGTATTTCCAAGGTGCTTTTGAAGAGTAGTTACCGTTACAAGAAATGCTCTGATGCTTTTGTGATTTTGGCTGGTGAAGACATTTTGTATCAGAGACAGCACCCCCCCCACCCCCACCCATCCTATTCTACTTCAAACAGCATCATGGAATATTGCATTCCTACAGGAGAGGAAAGATGATGTTCTCCAACACCACACCAAACTGACAGCCAGTTCACTGGTACCCATAAAGCCAATCTGATATTGCAAATCAAAGGGCCATTATTCAAAATCAGAAATCCAGTATACTTCTTAAATTGCTGTAATTTTAACTGAAGACCAACAATGGACTTCTTATGGAGCCTATTGGGGCGGTACCATCCCCAGATATTGTACAATTCCCCAGCAGGAGTGGAATACGTTGGTGCAGGAGCTACTTTGAGCCCTGGGTGCAGAACATAGAGATCTGAATTCAAATCCTAACATGGCATTTAAATTCAGTTAATAATATGGAGTATAAAATAAAGCCAGTCAGTTGACCATAAAACTGCAAGTTTGTTCTAAATTCTCACCAATACCTGTCAGCAGAGATTTAACTGATTTGTTCTACGTACATCTCCAGATCCACAAATGAGGTTGATTCTTAAATGCTCCCCAGGTACTTTTGCAAGTCATTCAATTCAAGGGCAATTGGGTGTGATGAATAAACTTTGTCCTTACCAGTGATGCCCATATCCTGAATTATAAGTAAATAAAATAGCATTGCATGCAGTCTGCCCTAAATTTGCATTAGGATCAAAAACACATGGAAGTGCAGATGCTAGAAATCCAGAGCAACGCACACAAAATGTTGGAGGACCTCAGCAGGTCAGGCCGCATCCAAGGAGAGGAATAAACAATCGATGCTTCGGGCCGAGACCCTAAGTCAGGATCAGCCTGGTGCAGGTTCAGTGGTTCCATTCATTCCAATGGAAAGGAACAGCTGATAGGGAGAGGAGTAGCCTTCGGTTAATATATAGCGTTTTTGTGTTAAGCTAAGTGTATTTAATTACTTAATTGCACTTGTGTTTTATAAATTTTAAATATAGCTTTTGTTATTTTGATTATATCATCAATTTTTAATAAAGAATATTTTCAGTGTTTGTGAGTCATTCATAATTGCTTGACATATTTGACAGTTAGTGTGCCTGGGGTCATGCATAAACCAGCCTGGGGCTTTCCATTTATAACCGGAATGTTCTGTTCCAATCAGGACCTAATTTTACAGTACAAGTTGCCAATGCAAGTGAATATAGTAGGAATGCAGATGGTGAAGTGGCTTCTAGGGTGCTCCTGTCTGGTTTTGGTTGCTACGAAATCTACTGTCAAATAGCTCTCTCTCTCTCTTAGCTGAGCTTTGACAGAGTGAATGAGAATGTAATGAAAGAATGTTCATCAAATTCATCCTGTCAGTGAGACTGCAAAGTCAGGACAAGGTTATTGGAGCCTGGGGTGATTGAGGAAGAGATCATTTTCTCCCTCAGTGGAATATTGGATGAATATTGGAAGCAGAGGAAGATTGGGAAGAAGAAATTAATTAGATTAGTTTTGAATTCCTCAAGCACAGATCAAGGGTATTATAGTAGTCTAAAATGTCACCTTCTGTTTCATAAGTAACTGTGGTCTGTAACAGCTGAGGCCCACAGCAGGAAAACTGAATCCAGCA
Source organism: Hemitrygon akajei (assembly GCF_048418815.1). Lineage (NCBI taxonomy): Eukaryota > Metazoa > Chordata > Chondrichthyes > Myliobatiformes > Dasyatidae > Hemitrygon > Hemitrygon akajei. The sequence goes on along the minus strand of NC_133149.1, from coordinate 32,415,134 downwards.
CTAATTGTCTTAGTTCACATGTGGAGAATAACCATTTTGGGCAGGATACATTCAGCATGTGTCAATACCTTTGTTGGGGAGAAAGAAAGAAATTTATCCAATGTTAATCTGCTCAGTTTGTAAACTTTCTGATGTTAATGCCACAAGTGCTCACGTCTTTATCTACAGTGTGCCCTGGTAACTTTCCCTCAGAATCTTTAACAAAAAAAATGCCAGCAGTCACCTCACTTCTTGTTTGCTCGGCAAATCTAATCTCCCAAAATTATTCCTTAATGTTCAAAATCCATAAGCTCTTGCACTATCCTCAGAATATCAGGACATTCAAAATCAGTATTCACTGATGGCAAGGCAGGGGCCATCAGCTTGCCACTTGTCAAAGACTTATTTAGCCACTCTATGGGCTGCATTTGACCAACCTTCCCACTAGATCTAACCATATGCTTCAAGAAAGCCTTGACATCACATAGGGCCTCACCAAATGAAACCAGGAGGCTTTTGCCTTCCTGATATATGTAAGGTAGACACAAGATAAGGTATATGAGTTTCAAGTCCAGGCAAAATCTTGACAGATATTGCAGAGTGCCAGAAGATGTAACTGGTGAACCAGAACAATATCAAAGTCAAAAAGTCGAGTTTATTGTCATATTAGCATGTCCCAAAGACACTCGCAAATTTCTCTAGATGTACCACAGAGAACATTCCAAATGTCTGCGCCACCGTCTGGAATGGGGGTTGGGGGTGGTGTGGAGGGTGGCTACTGCACAGGATTGAAATAAGCTGCAGAGAGTTATAAACTTAGTGAACTCCATCATTGAGACTAGCCTCCATAGTATCCAGGACACCTTCAAGCAGCGATGCCTCAATAAGGCGGCATCCATCATTTAAGGACCCCCATCACACAAGTCATGCCTTGTTCTCACTGCTGCCAACAGGGAGGAGGTACAGGAGCCTGAAGGCACACACTCAATGATTCAGGAACATCTTCTTCCCCCCTGCCATTTGATTTCTGAATGGACATTGAACCCATGAACACTACTTCACTACTTCTTTATTTCTACTTTTACACTAGGTATTTAATTTAACTATTATATATATAATAATTTTTTATTATCATGTATTGCATTGTACTGCTGCTGCAAAGTCAACAAATTTCATGACATATGCCACTGATATTAAACTTGATTCTGATTCTGATAGGCAATGAAAAGCTTACTTGCAGCAGTATCATCATATAAGCAGAACTCACAGGCAAAACATAAATTAAACATTTTTTACAAGAAAGAACATAAGTAGAATAAAATAAAACTGTCCACTTTAGTACAGGGCACAAAGTGATCATAATGTTGCTAAACTGTAAAGATTAGGTTGTGCTAGTTGGCTCAAGACCCAAACAAGTGAAGGGAAACAGCTGTTCTTGAACCTGGTGATGTGAGGCTTCAGGCTTGTACTTCATGCCCTGATGGTGAGGAATTTTGATGACCGATGGTGCCCCTCTGAGGCAGCGCTGCACATACCACCTGTGGTGTAGAGGAATGTGCCCGCGATGTATTGGACAGGGTCCACTACTGTCTGCAGCTTCTTACATTCTTGCGCATTCAAATTACTGTGCCAGACCATGATACAAGCAGTGAGTTTGTTAGAGTGTTCAGTGATAAGCCAAACCTCCTTAACCTCCTCAGAAGGTAAAGACATTGGCACATTTGCCTTGTGGTTGTACCTTTGTTCTGGCCCAGGACAGGTCATCCAATATGTTCACACCCAAGAATTTAAAGCTGCTGACTCACTCCACCGCTGATTCCCCAGTGTAGACTGACCCTCCTTCCTCTAAATGAAGTCAACAGTCGGCTCTTCTGTTCAACCGGCACCGAACAAGAGAATGTCATTGTGGCATCACTCAACCAGGTGTCCTATCTTGCTCCAGTAATCTATCTCATCACCACATGCGATTCAGCCAACAACCGTGGTGTCATCAGCAAATTTCTCTAGCCACACAGTCATCTGTATACAGCAAGTAGTGTAGGTGGCTAAGCACACCGTTTTAAAATGCAAATGAGTTACTAGTCAACGAAGAGGAGATGTTGTTACCAATCCTTACTAACTAAGGTATGCCAATAAGGAAGTTGAGTATCTATTTGCAGAAGGAGGTACTGAGGAGCAGATCTTGAGCTTGATGATGAGTTTGGATGGGATGATTTTGTTGAATGCCTGACAAATTAATTCCAATTTTCCAGATGGTTCAAAGCAGAATGAAAAACCAGAGAAATCTGCTATTGACCTGCTGTGGGTGGTAGGAAAATTGAAGTGGATCCAGGTCATCTCTGGTGCAGGAGTTGCTTTGCGCCATAACCTACCTCTTAAAGCACTTTACTATGGTTGATGTACGCACTACCAAATGATAGTCATTGAGACACATCACCACCCTCTTCTCAGACACCTGAACAATAAATGCCACTTGAAATAGATGAAGAAGTGAGAAGTTGAATATGGCCGTAAATACTTCTGCCAGTTTGCCTGCACATATCTTTAATCCTCAGCCCAGTATACTGTTTGGACCAGAACCCTTTTGTGGATTTGCCCTCTTGCAGGATGCCTGGACATTGGCCCCAGAGACTGAGATTACAGGGTCATCAAGAGATGTGAGGGTTTGTATGGGTGTATCACAGTTCTCCCTATCAAAACACATATAAAATATATTGAGTTAATCTGGGAGTGATTGCTGCTTATGCTAACCAGTCTCATCTTGTCAGAGGCAATATGGTCAAAGACCTGTCAAGTGTCCATCTGTGATTCCAATATGTTGCTTCATAGTGAGGGATGGTGTGCCTGATATAACTTATTTTCAGAGTCACTAACATAATCAAATAAAGGAAATTCTGCTTTTATATTGCTTGGTGTTCAGATATTAATACAACAGCAAAATGAGTTCAGCCTCTCAAAGTCCAACCCCACATCCCCATCATGGGAGGTGGAACCGGGTGAGGCCAGTCAACAATGTTACCGGACAGTAAGCTCCAGGATTTAGATGCTTTTTATATTTCTAGGTCAGGATTGTGTGTTACGTGAGGTGGTGATCTCATGGACCTGTTACCCTTGTTCTTTGGTGGTGGAGGAGGTACCATTTTGGAAGTTGCTGTCAAAGTAGATTGGGTGTAGGGCATTTCATCAGCCAGCCTACCTCACTAAGATAGGCTGTGATCACTATACACAGAGGGTGGATTAAATCAATGCTTAGACTGTTTAATGGTGTACCAATCAAGCAGGCTGTTTTGCCCTAGATGGTGTTGAGCTTCTTCAGAATTGTTGGCACTCATCTAAGCAAGTGGAGATTATTTCATCACAATTTTGATTTGCATCTTCCAAGTGGCGTCAGAAGGTGAGCCACCATTCACAGGCTATCTACCTCTGCTCTTATAGCTATGCTATCAATGTGGTTTGTCCAATTTAGAGTCCGGTGAATGATGACTTTGAGAATATTAATGGTGGGGCCTCTGCAATTGTAATCCATTGAATGTCAAGTGCAGGTGTTTAGACTTTCTCTTGCTAGAGATGGTCTTTGACACACACTTTTGTGGTACAATGTTACCTGCTACTTATCAGTTCATGTGGGAATTTGTCTAGGCCCTGTGGCATGCAGGCATGAATAGTTGTAAAAGGAAATGAGAATTGTGTAATTGTCAGTAAACATCTCCATTTTTGACCTAATGATGGAAGGAAGTTCATTGATGAAAGGTGGTTGGGTCTAGGACTCTGCCCTCAGGAGGTCCTGCAGTGATGTCACTGGGCCAGCTTCCTTGATTTCCTATAATCATAACTATCATCTTTTGTGCAAGTGACTACTGCCATTGTCCAGTTTTATCAGGGTATGTTTATTCTTCTGTCAGTCAAATACAGTTCCCATGGTAATTACCTCAGCTCTAGAATTCAAACCTTTGCTCAATGTTTGGACCAAGGATCTGATAAGATCTGTAGTTGATTGGCCCTAGTAAAATTTCAACAAGGCATTGGTGAATAACTGAACAAACAGACGAGTGTCACTCAACACACACAAAATGCTGAAGGAACTCAACAGGCTAGGCAGCATTGTTGGAAAAGAGTATTTGTCCTGATGAAGGGTCTCAGCCCAAAATGTCGACTGTACTCTTTTCCATAGATGCTGCCTGGCCTGCTGAGATCCTCCAGCGTTTTGTGTGTGTTGCTTGGATTTCCAGCATCTGCAGATTTTCACTTAGTTGAGCATGCTGACTTCCATCAGTTTGTTGATGGTTGAGAGTAAAATGATTAAAGATATGGATGTGGAGAGTAGTGATTGCGTGGAACATTCCTATCAGTTTCTGTTTTACCTTGACTCACTAATAGCAGTCTTGGCTTTGAACCAGAAGGTTGAAATCCCTTAATGGAGAGCTGGTCACTTAATCCATCTGATACTAAAGGAGCAAACTTTTAATGAGATGTTGAACAAAACTACTTGCCTGTATGCTCAAGTGGACGTAAAATGTCTAAGCCTGTTATTTGATTATCTGCAGAGAGCTCTCAGAGTTTCCAATGCTTCTGAAATAACTTCAGCCATGCTGGGTAATTCACACTTGTGAAAACTGCCTAAAACAACGACAACACTTCAAAACTAATTAATTCATCAAAAAATACTCTTATCATCTTTAAGTTGTATTAAGTGTTTTTTTCATTCCTTCCACAATTATTTTGTAATATTTGTGTGGCTTTCATTTTCTATTAACTCTTACTTTGTATTCAATATGCTTTGCAATTTGAGAATATAAGCATGGTGTATCAGCAGAGTAAAACACAGTGATCAATGGCCTGAATAGATATTAGGCTGGTGAGGTGGTGAATGTTGTGTATTGATATTTCAATAATATTTGAGTAACCTTGCATATATATTTGATTAAGCATTCTTGTTTGTTTAAAATATTAATTATGGGTTATAGGTAAAAATATGTTAATTGCATATGTCATGACGCTACCACACCTTGCTTAAAGAAAACTGGAACTAGACCTGTATTCCTGGACTCCCGCATCTTCATTGGAATTAATTGAATGTTTTAAAGTTACTAAACATAACAGTGAAGACCACAGATTCATTAGAAAATAGTTTCAATTTTCTTGTATCGACTTAATTATTTTTTATAGCTAAGGCTGTTCATTGGCACATTCATGGTAATGACTTACATAAAATTAATTTTGAGCAGTAGCATTTTAATCAACGGGTAAAAATACCATTCACTTGCCACTTGTTTATTGTTTTGCTTTATGTGTGTACATGCTATCTACATTAATCAGTAGATTAGTAGTAGAGCTACTAGGACTTGATGTTTCAATCCCAATGATAAAGTCAGCACTCTCGATGTTGGCAGTGGCTTGGAGTGGTGACGAGGAGGGTAGCTACGTCATCGGGGTCATCAGGTGGGCAGCCTCCTTCTTTGACGATTCGTTGATAAGCCCATGACGTCTCCAGAGGGCTCAACGGTGCTACCTGGCATCCCAGATACTTACTTATCTCTACAAACTGAATTCTTATCTTGAAATTATTTATCATAATTGACAATTGCACACTGGTGACACTTTTTAAACAAATTAATACTTAATGCATTATATACGGTATGCTATGGCATTACCAATGAGTGAATGGAGTGGTTTCATAAACTGATCCACAGTCTAGTCAATATCTTTAACAGGGATTATAAATCGAAACAAAGTTAGAACTTATCTCCTGGGAACTCATTAATCAGTGTTAAGGTTATTCAGAGTTTGAACCGTGCATCACCTTCTTTGCACTTCAAGCACTGATGTCAGCATATCAAAAACAACATGCAATTATTCTTTAACCATGAGCTTGTATTATCCATTATCCATTTATCTGTAATTCCATTGTCAAAGATAAATGTAAGTATACTTGTTAGGTGTCATCTTCTTCTTAAACACAGATTTATGGAAGAAAAGTGTAAATCCCAGTTACCATCCTGAGCAACTATTCCAGATGTGAAGAATCAAGCTTTCCGGTCTGAGTGTACTTGAATGAGCCTGGCATATGGCAGGTCCCGAATGGTGCTCTGCAGAATTCCTTAAATTTTCAAAGAAGAATCGCGACTTGAAATATCAACAGTCCGTTTCCCTCCGTAGATGCAGCCTGAACTTCTGAGATCCTCCAACTCCTTTGTGTATTGCTCCAGATTTCCAGCATCTGCAGTCACTTGTCTCTCTTGAAACTCCCGTGAAGGCTTTGGTGGCCAGCAAATTCTCATAGCCATCTTTGGCAACTCTCAAGTTCATCAGAAATCATAAATGTTTCTGAATGTTGTTGGCTTCAGAAGCATTAAAAAAAATTTAAATTGAATAAATCACTTTAAAATAATTACATTTAAAAACCCCAACAGCAGAGCACAATAGAATATATGGTGCCCAATATCATCCAGAATGTTCAGGACATTTGACCACATACAAACAAAATCAAAACTGTGCTTCCAACAAGATTGTTTTAAAGTGAGTAGGAGATGTCAGAAAGAATGCAAGAATTTGTATTACAGACTTGCAAACTGAGATGTAAGAATATTGGAAGCAACACACAGAAAATGCTGGAGGAACTGAGCAGGTCAGGCAGCATCTTTGGAAATGAATAAACAGTCGATGTTTTGGGCCAAGACCCTTCATTAGGACAGAGTAGGAAAGGGGAAGATGCCAGAATAAAAAGGTGGGGGGAGGGGAAAGAGGACAAATGGAAGATGATAGGTGGGTGGGAAAGGTTAAGGGCTGGAGATGAAAGAATCTGATAGAAAAGGAGAGTGGACTGTAGGAGAAAGGAAAGGAGGAGGGGACCCAAAAGGAAGTAATAGGCAACTGAGAAGAGGTAAAAGATCAGAGTGGGGAATAGAGGAAGAGGGGAGGGGAGCATTTGTAATAATATTGGCATTGATATCCCAGCAAGAATACTCGTTATGGTCTTTGCAAAAATCTTTATCCCTCTTCACCTTAAATACCTCACTATATCTTGAAGATAATGGTCTCAGTTTTTATATCAACTAGTTTAAATGAAATTAAAATGTATTCATTCTGTCAAGATCTGGCAAGCTACTGAGTGAATAGATCAACCAATTATCTAGGGTCAGAGCATTTATTTATTTACTTATTTGTATATTTGCAGGTTTGTTTATTATTTATTTATTTGTTCATTCATTCATTCATTTAGATACAGAGCGGATACTTCTGACCCAACGAGCTTATTTAACCCTAGCCTAATCACAGGACAACTTACAATGATCGATTAAGCTACTAACTGGTACGTCTTTGGAATGCAGGAGGAAACCTAAGTACATGGTGGAAACACACTTGCTCACAGGAAGGGTGTACAAACTTCTTTCAAACGGCGTTGGCATTGAACTCCAAACTTGTAATAGCTCCACACTATCCGCTATGCTACCATAAGATAAGATACAACTTTATTTATCCCAAAGGAAATTATTGTTGCAAGTTTAATCAGTCAGAAATATATACTTTAAAATACAAAATGTGAGCATTGAGGTATGAAAAAATAGAAAATGTGCATTAAAAAGTTATAGTGCAAAATACAGATGTGCAATGAAACCATATACGTATACACTTAAGGAGGAGGAGTTGGAGAGTCTTATAGTAACAGAGAGAAAGGATCTCCTGAGGAGTTCAGTGGTGGAATCAGTCTGTTACTAAACGTGCTCCTCTGTTTGTCCAGTATGTCATGGAGGGTGTGAGAGGGATAGTCCATAATGCTTGACAGCTTCTGCAACATCCTCCCCTCAGACACAACCGCCAGGGAATCCAGTTCCACCCCCAGAACAGAAGCAGCCTTCCTGATGAGCTTATCGATCTTCTTGGAGTCGGCTGCTCTCACCCTGCTGTCCTGGCAGACCACAGCGTAGAATAGAATGCTGGCCACCACTGAGTCACGGAACATCTGCAGACATTGAATGATCATCTGGTGCCTATAAACAGATAAGTGTTTGGAAGGCAGATTAGACAGATTAGACAGATAATTGTTATGGTGGTTAACTGCTTTCTGCCTGGAAAGTTACAGTTGAAATTATTCAGCAGGTTAATAGCAATAGACAGGCATGTGGTTAAAAATATTTCCATCTATTCTAACCTCTTTCTTTAGACCTGAGATTGGTTGTTTTATCTGGGTAGATGGGATTGGGTTTTTGACACATCTAATCAATAACTTCTTCAGAGACCTGGTCGGTTCCTTCTGCAACATCTGCTCCTGGGTACATTCACCTTCTGTTCTGGTAGCTAAATCGGGGTTAGCTGCCAAAATTCTCATAAAGTGAACGTGCATCTCGGTCACACTTGTACCTGCCTGGATGAACAATTATCTAACAACAATCACTGCAAATTTTCCCCACACCCACAGAGAAGCACTTCTTGATGTTAGGTACCCCTCGTGTTCGAGTCAAAGAATTCCTGTGTATTCTTCTGCAAACACTATAACATGGATTCTTGCAAGTTGAGCTAAACTAGGAACAAAGAAGTGGGTAAATTATTTTTACATCAAACCCAACATATTTATTCTTATGAATAAACTTTCGCAATTCTCAGTTACAAAATTTGAATCTTCTGTAATCCAACACTGTACTGGCATTCATCCATCAGCCTAAATATTTATCTCCATCACAGATGCATAGTGGTTCCAAGGTGTATCATCTATAACATACCGTTACTTACCTCAGCTACTTTCTAACAACATGTCCCAAACCTATTGTCCCTGACCACAGGAAAAGGATAAGACAGACTGTGCATTGGCTCCTCTGAGTCATACACCATTCTAACTTGGAAAGATGGCTCCATTCCTTCGTGAATGCTGAGCATTGTAGGAATATCTTCATCAGAAAGAATGTGTCTCACCATCACCTTCTCAAGGCGATTGGGGATTCTGCCCTTGCTTAGTAACACCTGAATTCCTGGCGAGTAACAAACTAGAATATTCAAACTTTTAGGCATCGATACTGGGATACAGGCGTGTTGTTAGTCTGATAACATTGATGATGAACAAATCAATAGTTGAATGTTCCAGCTTCTCATGACTACAGTCATGAAAGTTTTCATCAATTCCCACATACTATACATCTCCCTCAAACAAGTTATTTCCAGCTTTATGGCCTGATTTCTAAGTTTTCTACCCCTGGGAGGCATGATTCAAAATTTAAGTCTTCATGTTTTAATTAAAGCTGAGCCTTTCCTTTCCTGGAATTCACCGTCACAAATGAATCAACTTTGAGGTACTTTGTAGGGCACTTCTCCACTGCACTGCAGAAGGCAATTCAGACCTAAATATTTTAAACTCCCATTATTGTCCACTTAAAACATTTGGAATTATCTTATCTGTTAGGTTTAATTGTGCTATCTGGACATGATTGCACATGTTGTTACCACATCTTTTACTAGCTCCCTCCGTTATTGCATTAACCTTACTCACTGTCACAATGCCTGGTAGAATCAATGCTATTTATCCAATTATGTTGCTCACTCACAGATTACCATCAGTTAAAAAATTTAGAAAACCTTTTATTTCCTTATTAAACCCCCACCACTTACAAATAGTAGGTAGATTAGTCAGCTGACAAAGGTGTCAAAAGCAATGAACATTAAAGGGTTCCAAAATCATAAAAAAGTCATCAGTTCATGAAACAAGAAAAACAAAATTAGTAAAGCATTCTGAATTAAAAATGAGGACATTTAAAACACTTAGAGCATTCAAATAAACTCAAACAATTAAAAGGAATCTATTAATACTGACCTTAATCCACGGCAGTCACTATCCTCAGGGTGGCACAGTTAGCAGAGCCACTGCCTGAAAACGCCAGAGATCTCAGTCAATCCCGACCTTGGGTGCTATGTGATGGTGTAGCTTTCCTCCAGGTGCTCCAGTTTCCTCCCAAACTCCAAAGATATGCAGGTTTAAAGGTTCATTGACCACTGTAAATTACCCCCCAGTGTGCAGGTGAATGGCAGAATTTCTGAGGAGTCAATAATGAAGGGAGAATGAAAAATGGGATTAATATATAAATTGGTGACTGACAGTCAGCACAGGCTCAGTGAGATGAAGGACATGTTTTTGTGGTGTACGGCTCTAAGCACCTCCTCAGAAATCAGGTTACTACAGTGGGTTCCCCATTGTATGCAATGAGGAAATGTTGTTATTTCATATTCTGACACAGAATTAACGTGAAGCCCAATAATATCCTGCAGGTGGCAAAACAGCACTAAACAGTTGTCAATAAATATAGCATGCATAGAAATCGCAAGCTGCCTGGCACTTACAAAGAGAAATCAAGCCCAATATGAGAAGGGATGCTGTTCACCCTGAAAGAAAAACAGCAAAGACAATTATAAGAATTCTGAGTAAAATATTTTTTTTCTTTGCAATATATTTGCTCAGAAATGAAAACAGACCGTGCTGGCAGCACATAGGAGAAGAAGCAGCATCAGATTGGAGAGAAATAGAGTCAACATTCTAGGTCAAGGATCCTTTGTCAGAACTGGAGAAGTGAGAAAATGAGTGTGTTTTAAGTTGCAGAGACAAAGCAGATGGAATGAATAATACAGTGTACAGAACACCGTTGCCAAGGTAACAATTACAGGCAATAGCAGAGTTACCATAAGACATAGGAGTAGAATTAGCCATTTGGCCCATCGAGTCTGCTCCACCATTACACCATGACTGATTTATTATCCCTGTCTAACCCTAATCCCCTATTTTCATCCCATAACCTTTGACACCCTGGCTAACCAAGAACTATCAACCTCTGTTTTAAATATACTCAACAACTTAGCCTCCTCAGGCGTCTGTGGCAATGAATTCCACAGACTCACCACACTCTGGCTAAAGAAATTCCTCCTCATTTCTGTTCTAAAGGTTCTGTTTCTAAGAACTGTCTATATACTGATTTTTCCATAGGTCAGAAATATCTGTTTATTTTTAAGAGTTACTCACCTTATTTGAGCTATAGACACCTGCTATCATAATTACATTTCATTGAATATTTACTTGAACACTATCCATATTTCAACTACCAGTAATGGAATATGAAATATCATTTTGTTCTGATTACTATCACTAGCTTGAAAAAACTTCTAAAAATGTATGGGAAAATTTGTGTAAAGTCGTACTTCCCTAAATCAGGTCATCCATTACCCAGGGAGCCACTGAATTTTACAAACAGCATTTGGAGACAAAAAATGTGAACAAAATTTGAAATAGAAAGTTATAAAGTCAAAGTGGACTTTATTGTCACATGCACAGATACACGTCTGTACAGGTGCAACGAAAAACTTTACTTGCTGCAGTATCAGGAAATAAGTACAAGAGCATTAAAACCCACATTCAAAGACTGAGAAGCAGCTCCTTCCCTTCCACCATGGGGTTTCTGAACCCTTGAGCACTACTGTACCCCATTCCTTTTATGTACCTAATTTTGTAATTTATAGCACGATTTATCACTTTCAGTAATTTTTGTAATATTATGTCTTTGCACTGTACTGCTGCTGCAAAACAACAAATCGTGACTCAGCAGTAACTTCTAGAAGATAGCATGGCATGGGTGTCAAAGATCTTTCAGAACACTTGTAACACGTTACCTTCTTGAGGCAATGCTGCATATAGATACACCTGTTTCCATCCAAGGGGTCAGTGTGGACATGGTGGAGGATTACAAATACCTGGGGATACGAATGGACAATAAACTGGACTGGTCAAAGAACACTGAGGCTGTCTACAAGAAGGGTCAGAGCCGTCTCTATTTCCTGAGGAGACTGAGGTCCTTTAACATCTGTCGGATGATGCTGAGGATGTTCTATGAGTCTGTGGTGGCCAGTGCTATCATGTTTGCTGTTGTGTGCTGGGGCAGCAGGCTGAGGGTAGCAGACACCAACAGGATCAACAAACTCATTCGTAAGGCCAGTGATGTTGTAGGGGTGGAACTGGACTCTCTGATGGTGGTGTCTGAAAAGAGGATGCTGTCCAAGTTGCATGCCATCTTGGACAATGACTCCCATCCACTCCATAATGTACTGGTTAGGCACAGGAGTATATTCAGCCAGAGACTCATTCCACCGAGATATAACACTGAGCGTCATAGGAAGTCATTCCTGCCTGTGGCCATCAAACTTTACAACTCCTCCCTCGGAGTGTCAGACACCCTGAGCCAATAGGCTGGTCTTGGACTTATTTCCACTTGGCATAATTTACCTATTATTTAATTATTTATGGTTTTATATTGCTATATTTCTACACTATTTTTGGTTGGTGCAACTGTAACAAAACCCACTTTCCCTCGGGATCAATAAAGTATGTCTGTCTGTTTTTATACAGCTTAGGACTTTTAGCTTCACCCTCTATAGCTGTATTTCTCTTTGCTCTCTATATCAAATCTCTTTCCTTCTTGCTACTTGTTGCCATTTCTTCTTAGCTTGTAGTTCCACCAGGATGGTCATTCACAGTTTCAAGCAGTGAGTCATCGGGATACTCATTTCCTGTTAACTTTGCCACCTACCTGGACACCTGCACAATTTGCAATGGACAAATAACCAACCAACCCCATGCCAAGTTGCAAGTTGAGGATGCTGTCCAAGTTGCATGCCATCTTGGACAATGTCTCCCATCCACACCATAATGTACTGGTTAGGCACAGGACTACATTCAGCCAGAGACTCATTCCACCGAGATGCAACACTGAGCGTCATAGGAAGTCATTCCTGCCTGTGGCCATTAAACTTTACAACTCCTCCCTCGGAGTGTCAGACACCCTGAGCCAATAGGCTGGTCCTGGACTTATTTCCACTTGGCATGATTAACTTATTATTATTTAATTATTTATGGTTTTATATTGCTATATTTCTTCACTATTCTTGGTTGGTGCGGCTGTAACGAAACCCAATTTCCCTCGGGATCAATAAAGTATGTCTGTCTGTCTGTGGTGGGGAGGGATATGCCCATCATGTTTTGGGCTGCGCCCACTGTTCTCTGCAGTTTCTCATGTTCCTTCCAATCAAAATGTCATATCAGACCATGATACAACAATTCAGCATACTTTCAACAGTACATCTGTATATGTTTAAGTGTTTAATGACAAGCCAAATCTCCTTAACCTTCGAAGAAAGTAAAAACACTGGTGCATCTTTCTTGTGATTATGTCAATGTGTTGTTCTAAAAAAAGGTCATCTAATATGTTAACACTCAGGAATTTAAAGCTGCTGACACAATTCTCTAACTGAGGACTTACAAGGGTTTATAAAGACTTCCTGCCCTGACACATGTCTGTGTTTGGTGAAGCTCTGAATCACAGTGGCATTACATGGAATGAACAGCTGATGCACCAATGTAGATCAACACATGTTTACTCTCCTTCCCTTTCCTGAAGTCAACAATCAGCTCTTCAGGCTTTACTGACAATGAGCAAAAGGTTGCTGTTGCGGCACCACTCGATCAAGTGTCTTACGTTGCTTCTGTACGACGATGTGGTTCGTCCAACAGCAGCTGGGTCTATGGAGAAAGAGAAATCAACGAGGGTTTACCTGAGGATAGTTAAGTTGGATATTATGACTGGAAGGTTATATAGCCAAACAGAAGAATACAAGTTGCGGTAATAGTCAAAAGAATTGGTGCTCAGTTGTCCCGTTGGTCTACCAGATACACTGAAACAAGATCTTGGCACTGAAGTACATATAACATAAGGTTGGCTCTACTTCCATGAAAGAAACACACTAAAGCTCACCAGAAAAGACTAATACTTGTGCACTGCAGTCTGTGGATTTTTAACATCTTAAAAACATTATAGCTCCATTACTACCAAACATCCTCTCTGGTTTTGAAATGTAGCACTTCCGTGTGTAACATCTCATTCAGAATATAATTATTGCTGGAGATTTTGTAAAAATGCCAGCTCTTTTTTGTATTTTCTTCTGATCCCTTTGTCTACTACCTTTGTTTCGATCTATTTCACTTTCTGGGTGTGATTTTTACATATTCAAATATGCATTTTTTTGACTGGGTGAGAGTGGATTCTACAACTCATATTGGTAGTATTATTTATTCACTTACTTTTAATATTTGCTTCTTTTTCACATTAGTTGTTTGTCAGTCTTTGTTATGAACAGTTTTCATAAATTCTATTGTATCCCTTTATTTTCCTGTAAATACCTGCAAGAAAATGAACCGCAAGGTGACATATATAGTATTTAATTAAATAATAAATTTACTTTGAACTTTGCACTTCGAGTCAGCAACAGCAACATGGAGTGATGGGGAAAATATTCAAGGTGCAGTTTCAGGGAACAGGCATGTTGTGGGCACAGTCTAGAGCAAGGGAAATTGGGGAGGGGATATAATCTCCTCACTTACCTGCAGGTCTCCCAGATGTGCTGAAATGAGCTTCCAATCTGAAATGTGTCAGTGCTGTGTGATCAAGTTTCTCAATCATTGTTTCTTGTTCTCACACTTCTAAGGTTCCATGTAGAGCAGGGTTCACAACCTGGGGTCAATGGACCTCTTGGTTAATGGTAAGGATCCATGGCATAAAAAACTGGTTGGGAACCCCTGACCTAGAGGCTATGGGACCTCCCATGAGTGAAACAGCAAATCTGCGTGTCTGCAAGGAAGTTTAAATTCCAGCATCTTCAGATTTTCTCTTGTTTGTGAATGGTTGGAAGTGTTCAAATCTGGCTCCGATGTAACAGAAACATTCAGAATCTTTGAATTCTTGGTAACAAATGCAATTTGATCTCTCTCACTAGTACTCATTCCATCAACCCAATCAGTTAGAGTAAAATAATGTGATATATCTGTACTTGTTGAAGTAAAGGAAGGTTCTAAAATCATAAACTGAAACAAAATTCTGACTTTTCAGTACTCATGCTGCATCGCAATTGTCATGAACTACAATGATGGGAAATTTAGCTTCAATTAATGCACAAGCTGGGACCATTTTTTTTTACTGCAGACAGCTGACTTTCCAAAATAAAATAACCTCAAGCATGAATAACTGTCAGAACAGTTCATTGTCCCTTACTGACATGACAGTTTTAAATCCAAGTACCATGGCTGCACAGTAGTTATTTCTAAAGCTCAGCAACATCTTTTGTTCCAGGATATTATTATCCAGTGTTAAAAACAAAATCAACGTTGTCCTGTATTTTCTGTGTTTACTTGTTCATACACAGTGGATTCCAGTTAACTGGGCCATCAATTAATTGGGGCAACTGCTTATTTCAGAATCAGAATCAGGTTTAATATCACCGGCATATGTCATGAAATTTGTTGTCTTTGCAGCAGCAGTACAATGCAATATATAATAATAGAGAGAATAAAACTGAATTACAGTAAGTATTACAGTATATATTAAATAGCTACATTAAGTAAGTAGTGCCAAAAAAATTAAGCACAGAGGTAGTGTTCATGGGTTCAAAGTTCATTCAGAAATTGGATGGCGGGGGGAGGAAGGATTCTGTTCCTGAATTATTGAGTGTGTGCCTTCAGGCTCCTGTACCTCCTTCCTGATGGCATTTCCTAGGTGATAGGGGTCCTTAATGATGGATTCCGCCCTTTTGAGACATCACTCCTTGAAGATGTCCTGGATACTATGGAGGCTCGTGCCCAGGAGAGCTGACTGAGTTCACAACTTCCTGCAGCTTATTTCAATCCTGTGTAGTAGCAGCGTTCCCCGCCACCCCCCCCCCCCATACCACCCATACCAGATGGCAATGCAGCGAGTTAGAATGCTCTCCAGTGTACACTGGATCAATTCCTCCAATGGTAAATATTAGGAACTAAAACACAGTTTTACAGTATTGTAGTGGCATTGATAGCATCCTAATTTGCTCTGTATTTCATTTAAATACATAATTTATTACTCAGTTAAACAGAAGTTTGTCTCTTTTATACTTTTTGAACTATTCTCATGAAACTTCGGCTAATCAGGGCAGCCGCTTAATTGGCCCAAAATGTATTGGTCCTATAGTGTCCCAATTAACTGGCGTTCACTGTATTTTCCGAAAGTTGTATTATACTTGTCTATATGGGGAGGAAGGGTTTTGTATGGAATAGAGTGCTTCAAGGGTTAATCCTCCAGTAATGACTTAATTCCATATTTTGTCTATCTAGTGAGAGATGTGCAACTACAACTAATAACAAATATTATGTATTCAGTGAAGATCATCATTGGTGGGATTAGAGGCAATGCAGTTATTTCAAGGTCTTAACTTGAAACTAATCAGTTCGCTATTAGTATTCAGAGCGCACAATGTTAGAATGCAGGAACTTTGGGAATATTCTCAGTGTTTAGTGAGCATTGAAGCTGAAGGTCTGTTCTATGTTACAGTTTACCTCTGTTGCTCAGAGTGCAGCTGTAATTAATGTGATCGTAGGATTAATAAAGAGTTCATCTGTTTCGTGGATAAATATTTAAACAGAACATCTCAGAAGGGTAAATTCTATTATACAATATCGTTTAAAACACCTCCTTGTTGTACACACCATTTATTATATAATTTTAAAAAAAGAACGAACTACATTTCATTTAGGGGATGTTTTATGGGTAAAAGATATCAGCTGAGGAGTTGACATATTGTTTCAGTATAAATAATAATTGCATTAAGTTCACTTACGAAATAAGCATGCACCAAATGCTTCCTGTCTGATATTTAAAAGCTTAATATTTCTCTCTCCTCTACCTTCCTATTTCACAGATTATGGAGCATGGAGCTGCCTGAACAGTTACAGTGACAAATGGAAGAACTATCTTACATCGCAGGTGAAAATGCAAAGCATTGACATTTTCGATCATTTGATGGAAAATCAGACCGCTGTGGTTGAAAGTACTCCACAGTTCGGACAGCATTTGTGAAGAGAGAAACAGTTATTGTTACGGGGCAATAACTTTTTTATTAGAAAGATGTCAGCACTTCTTCGCATCAATGCAAAATTAGAATTCCTCTATAGCATGTTTTCATGTTTTATTTTCCCGACACTGCAGCTAGCCTGAAATGAAATCATGTCCTTAACCAGCTTTGTAGTCATAGTCAATTTCCTAATTTTGGCTTTAATATTTTATTGTTCCATCTCACACGGCCGAAACTCAAGATTCAAGATTCAAGTTTATTTGTGTCCTGACGAAGGGTCTCGGCCCGAAACATCGACAGTGCTTCTTCCTATAGATGCTGCCTGGCCTGCTGCGTTCCACCAGCATTTTCTGTGTGTTGCTTGAATTTCCAGCATCTCGTGTTTGCTTTTCAAGTTTATTTGTCATGTGTACATCGAAGCATACAGCAAAATGTGCCGTTTGTGTTAACAGACATTCCGGTGCCAACATAGCATGCCCACAATGCTCGGCAGAACAACACTGAACACAACGATCAACAAAAAAACAGCAAAACAAGCCCCCGTTCCTCCCTGCCACCCATCCACAGGTTTCTTCAACCTCCAGCCTCCAGAGGCCTCAGATTCGGACTTGGACAAGCAGGTATTGAGCCATAAGACCATAAGACAAAGGAGCAGAAGTTGGCCATTTGGCCCATCAAGTCTGCTCCGCCATTTTATCATGAGCTGATCCATTCTCCCATTTAGTCCCACTCCCCCACCTTCTCATCAGAACCTTTGATGCCCTGACTACTCAGATACCTATCAATCTCTGCCTTAAATACACCCAATGACTTGGCCTCCACTGCCGCCCATAACAACAAATTCCATAGATTCACCACGCTCTGGCTAAAAAAATTTCTTCGCATCTCTGTTCTGAATGGGCGCCCTGCAATCCTCAAGTCATGTCCTCTCGTACCAGACTCCCCCACCATGGGAGTCCCACTCCCTTATTCTTCTAAACTCCAAGGAGTACAGTCCAAGAGCAGTCAAACGTTCCTCATATGTTAACCCTCTCATTCCCAGAATCATTCTAGTGAATCTTCTCTGAACCCTCTCCAATGTCAGCACATCCTTTCTTAAATAAGGAGCACAAAATCGCACACAGTATTCCAAGTGAGGTCTTACCAGTGCCTTATAGAGCCTCAACATCACATCCCTGCTCCTATACTCTATTCCTCTAGAAATGAATGCCAACATTGCATTCGCCTTCTTCACCACCGACTCAACCTGGAGGTTAACCTTAAGGGTATCCTGCACGAGGACTCCCAAGCCCCGTTGCATCTCAGAACTTTGAATTCTCTCCCCATTTAAATAATAGTCTGCCCGTTTATTTCTTCTACCAAAGTGCATGACCATACACTTTCCAACATTGTATTTCATTTGCCACTTCTTTGCCCATTCTCCCAATCTATCCAAGTCTCTCTGCAGACTCTCTGTTTCCTCAGCACTACCGGCCCCTCCAACCATCTTTGTATCATCAGCAAACTTAGTCATAAAGCCATATATTCCACAATCCAAATCATTGATATACAACGTAAAAAGACTAACCCAGTGGATTCACAGACCTGGGGCTCCAGCCCACAAGCTTTTACTTCCAGACATCTGATTCCAATCCTCGGCACTAACCCAGGGCCTGTCAATCACCAAACACCGGGCCTCGAACTCCGAACTTACCGATGACGGGACCCTGAATATTTTGTAAATGGAACATTATTCTCGGTATCAAATTGCCTGAAGCCACTTATTTGTCAGGGCACTTCCAATTTCTTCCTTTATATTAATATTATTTTTAATCTAGTCTGTATGTTTCTTTGCTATGTCTCTTCTATTGTTTTCACTATTTAAATAATTATTATTTTATCAAATCATTCAATTTGTTTTAGCAAATGAAAACCTGCAGACACTGAAAACCTGAAATAAAAACAGAAAAAAAACTAGAGTAATGCTCAGGTCATGCAGCATCTGTGCTGGACTGACCAGAGAGTAATCAGCAGGGGAAAACAGGACTCATTTTTTTCATCCTCTGAAGTGCTCAATCTAGCAAGATTTTTTTTAGAAGATTAGTGTTATTTGTCACATTGCATCACAACATACAGTGAGATTATTCAGTTGTGCCAATGACCAACACGGGCTGAGCTGGGGGCAGCCCGTAAGTCTCACCGTGTTTCTGGTGCTAACATAACAAACCCACAATTTAATAGTCTTAACCCGTACATCTTTAGAAAGTGGAAAGAAACCGGAGCACCTGGAAGAAACACACACAGTCACAGGAAGAAAGTACAAACTCCTTACAGACAGTGGCAGGAATTGAACCCCAATCACTGATCACTGGCATTGTAATTGTGATAACCAGTACACTACCAGTTAAGAGTTCAAAGTAAACTTTATTATCAAAGTACATATTTGTCACCATATACAACCCTGAGATTCATTTTCCTGTGGGCATACTCAGCAAATCTATAGAATAGTAACTATAACAGGATCAATGAAAGATCAACCAGAGTGCCGAAGACAACAAACTGTGCAAATGCAAGTATAAATAAATTGCAATAAAGAGCAAGAACATGAGATAATAAGGTAAAGAGTTCTTTAAGTGAGATCATTGGTTGTGGGAACATTTCAATGATGGGGCAAGTGAGTGCAGTTAACCTCTTTTTCTCAAGAGCCTGATGGTTGTTGGGTAGTATCTGTCCTTGAACCTGGTGGTGTGAGTCCTGAGGCTCCTGTACCTTCCACCTGATGGCAGCAGTGAGCAAAGAGCAGGACTGGATGGTGAGGATCTTTGATGATGGATGCTGCTTTCCTACGACAGCATTTCATGTAGATGTGCTCAGTGGTTGGGAGGGCTTTAACCATGATGTACTGGCCTGAATCCGCTACCTTTTGTAGGATTTTTCATTCAAAGGCATTGGTGTTTCCATACCAGGACATGATGCAGCCAGTCAATACACTCTCCACTACACATCTATAGAAGTTTGTCAAAGTTTTAGATGACATGTTGAATCTCTGCAGACTCCTAAGGAAGTAGAGGAATGACGTACTTTCTTCGCAATTGCGCTTGCGCACTGGGCCCAGGACAGATCTTCTGAACTACTAACATCCAGGAATTTAAAGTTACTGACCCTCTCTACCTCTGATCCTCTGATGAGAACTGGCTTGTGGGCCTGTGGTTTCCCTCTCCTGAAATTTACAATCGGTTCCTTGGTCTTGCTGAGATTGACTGAGAGGTTGTTGTTATGATACCACTCAGCCAAATTCTCAATCTCACTCCTATATGCTGATTCATCACCAATAAATCAGCAAATTTAAATATGGCATTAGAGCTATGCTTATCCACAGTCATAAGTGTAAAGTGAGTAGAGGAGTGGGCTAAGCACACAGCCTTGTAGTTCACCAGTGCTGATGGAGATCATGGAGGAGATGTTCTTACCAATCCAAACTAACTGGGGTCGGCAAGTGAGGAAATCAAGGATCCAGTTGCACAAGGAGGTATTGAGGCCAAAGTCTTGAAGCTTATTGATTAGTGTTGAGGGGATGATGGTATGGAATGCTGAGCTGTAGTCGATAAACAGCATCCTAATGTATGCATCCTCACTGTCCAGATGTTCCAGGGTTGAGTGAAGAGCCAATGAGATGGCATCTGCTGTCCACCCATTGCTCTGGTCAACCAAATGGAGCAGATCCAAGTCACCTCTCAGGCAGAAGCTGATATGTTTCATCACCAGCGTCTCAAAACACTTCATTATAGGGTTTAAAGATGGCACTACCAAATATGTGCGACAGCTTCTGGTAGTCAAAAGGCTAGGAAATCCAATTAAAAACATCACCTTAAAATACTTTTACTGAGGTAAATTGTGTTAAATTATCACCGCAAACAGTGAAGGGATGAGGGATGGCGAGGTGAGTTCGAGGGATGAACCGAGACAGTGTATTGCAGAATTGGTGCAGATGGATTTCTGATGCCTGTACAACTGGCCCAGGTGCGAGGTTGGATCACTCTGGGCGCCAAGCTGATTTGAAGGGCTTCGGGCTAGGCAACAAAATCGGGCCTGGAGCGAGTCGCTGGGTGGTGTGGTCTATGACCCGAGCCCTTTGCAGCAGCCGGGCCCTAGTGCAAGGTACAATTTGCTCTTTAGACAATCTAAACATCAGCCCAGATCAGAGGCAAGAGCTAATTTCGGGCATTCTCCACAATGTACACTCCTCTCTCCAGGGCACCAGAGCCTTCTGCTGATCCATTGTTTGGTCAATTTAAACATCAGACCAGATAGATTGAAAAGACAGGGTGTCGGTCGGGACAAGAGCTGATTTTGTTAGCTCTCCACAATGTTCACTCCTCTCTCCATGGCACTGAAGCTATGAAGACTGCCCCAGCTGCCTGTGCTTCATGTACGCTTTGGGCCTACTCCAGGCTGTTCCCGGGTTTGAATCTGAGGACTCATTTTGGTTCAGAATTCTATTGTTCGCTTCAATTGTTTGCATGATGTGTGTTTTTTTTTTCTTTCTCTTGCGCATCTGGCGTTGGTCTTTTATTTTTATTTTTATTCTTTTTTTTCTTTAATTGGGTTCTTTTGGGTTTCTTGCTTTGTGGCTGCCAGTAAGCAAACAAATCTCAAGGTTGTATAATTTATACATTCTTTGATAATAAATGTATTTGAATCTTGAATCTTAAATCACCGTGGATGTAAGTGTAACTGGACGATAGTCTTTGCGGCAGATCACACGCTCTTCTTGGGTACCAGTATAATTGAAGCCTGCTTGAAGCAGGTGGGTACCTCACACTGCTGAAGGAAGAGGTTAAAGATCTCAGTGAACACACCAGCCCAGGTCTCAATTAGCAACAACACACACAAAATGCTGGTAGAACACAGCAGGCCAGACAATAGACAATAGGTGCAGAAGTAGACCATTCGGCCCTTCGAGCCTGCACCGCCATTTTGAGATCATGGCTGATCAATTACTATCAATACCCGGTTCCTGCCTTGTCCCCATATCCCTTGATTCCCCTATCCATAAGATACCTATCTAGCTCCTTCTTGAAAGCATCCAGTGAATTGGCCTCCACTACCTTCCGAGGCAGTGCATTCCAGACCCCCACAACTCTCTGGGAGAAGAAGTTTTTCCTTAACTCTGTCCTAAATGACCTACCCCTTATTCTCAAACCATGCCCTCTGGTACTGGACTCTCCCAGCATCTGGAACATATTTCCTGCCTCTATCTTGTCCAATCCCTTAATAATCTTATATGTTTCAATCAGATCCCCTCTCAATCTCCTTAATTCCAGCGTGTACAAGCCCAGTCTCTCTAACCTCTCTGCGTAAGACAGTCCTGACATCCCAGGAATTAACCTCGTGAATCTACGCTGCACTTCCTCTACAGCCAAGATGTCCTTCCTTAACCCTGGAGACCAAAACTGTACACAATACTCCAGGTGTGGTCTCACCAGAGCCCTGTACAAATGCAAGAGGATTTCCTTGCTCTTGTACTCAATTCCCTTTGTAATAAAGGCCAACATTCCATTAGCCTTCTTCACTGCCTGCTGCACTTGCTCATTCACCTTCAGTGACTGATGAACAAGGACTCCTAGATCTCTTTGTATTTCTCCCTTACCCAACCCTACACCATTCAGATAATAATCTGCCTTCCTGTTCTTACTCCCAAAGTGGATAACCTCACACTTATTCACATTAAACGCCATCTGCCAAGTATCTGCCCACTCACCCAGCCTATCCAAGTCACCCTGAATTCTCCTAACATCCTCATCACATGTCACACTGCCACCCAGCTTAGTATCATCAGCAAATTTGCTGATGTTATTTTCTATGCCTTCATCCAAATCGTTAACGTAACTGGTAAACAGTTGTGGTCCCAATACCGAGCCCTGTGGCACCCCACTAGTCACCACCTGCCATTCCGAGAAACACCCATTCACCGCTACCCTTTGCTTTCTACCTGCCAACCAGTTTTCTATCCATGTCAATGCCTTCCCCCCAATGCCCTGAGCTTTGATTTTACCCACCAATCTTCTATGTGGGACCTTATCAAATGCCTTCTGGAAATCGAGGTACACTACATCCACTGGATCTCCCCCGTCTAACTTCCTGGTTACATCCTCGAAAAACTCCAACAGATTAGTCAAACATGATTTACCCTTGGTAAATCCATGCTGGCTCGGCCCAATCCTATCACTGCTATCTAGATATGCCACTATTTCATCCTTAATAATGGATTCTAGCATCTTTCCCACCACCGATGTCAGGCTGACAGGTCAATAGTTCTCTGTTTTCTCCCTCCCTCCTTTCTTAAAAAGTGGGATAACATTAGCCATTCTCCGATCCTCAGGAACTGATCCTGAATCTAAGGAACATTGGAAAATGATTACCAATGCATCCACAATTTCCAGGGCCACCTCCTTTAGTACCCTAGGGTGCAGACCATCTGGACCTGGGGATTTGTCAGCCTTCAGTCCCATCAGTCTTCTCATCACCGTTTCCTTCCGAATGTCAATCTGTTTCATTTCCTCTGTTACCCTATGTCCTTGGCCCATCCATACATCTGGGAGACTGCTTGTGTCTTCCTTAGTGAAAACAGATCTAAAGTACTCATTAAATTCTTCTGCCATTTCTCTGTTTCCCATAACAATTTCACCCAATTCATTCTTCAAGGGCCCAACATTGTTCTTAACTATCTTCTTTCTCTTCACATACCTAAAAAAGCTTTTGCTATCTTCCTTTATATTCCTGGCTAGCTTGCGTTCGTACCTCATTTTTTTCTCCCCGTATTGTCTTTTTAGTTAAGTTCTGTTGTTCCTTAAACACTTCCCAATCATCTGTCCTCCCACTTACCTTAGCTCTGTCATACTTCCTTTTTTTTAAATGCTATGTAATCTCTGACTTCCTTTGTCAACCACTGTGGCCCCTTTCCCTCCTTTGAATCCTTCCTTCTCTGGGGGATGAACTGATTTTGCACCTTGTGCATTATTCCCAAGAATACCTGCCATTGCTGTTCCACTGTCTTTTCTGCTAGGCTATCCTTCCAGTCAACTTTGGCCAGCTCCTCCCTCATGGCTCCATAGTTTCCCCTGTTCATCTGCAACACTGACACCTCCGAGCTGCCCTTATCCTTCTCAAATTGCAGATAAAAGCTTATCATATTGTGATCACTACCTCCTAATGGCTCCTTTACTGCGAGATCGCTTATCAAATCCTGTTCATTACATAACACTAAATCCAGAATAGTCTTGTCCCTGGTCGGCTCTCGTACAAGCTGTTCCAAGAATGCATCCCGTAGGCACTCTACAAACTCCCTATCCTGCGCTTCTCCCTATAGATGCTGCCTGGCCTGCTGTGTTCTACCAGCATTTTGTGTGTGTTGTTTGAATTTCCAGCATCTACAGATTCCCTCGTGTTTGCTCTCAATTAGCAAGTTGCTTAATAAGCAGAGGTTAAAAAAAAAATTAGATCTGGGATATCCTGATAACCATTCAGTTTTACATTTTTTTTGTTAATTGAGCCAGCCTGATAAAACAAGCAGTGAAATGACAGCTGTACTGGATCAAGTATAACCTGTTGTTCCTTCAAAACTGTAAATGCTAAAATTATGCGCAGTAGTAAAAACCAGTAAGTCAACTCGGATACTCGTAACAGGGTAAATATATGTTCAAATAGTCCCATGATTAGGTTCAATTTTTGGGATCGTGACTCAAGTCTCACCCCAGTACCAGGCATGTTCTCAAAAAATGGAAAATTCTCCAAGAAACATCTTTAGAAGAGACTGCCCTCTGGTGGCCGATTCTGATCTTTGCGCCTTTCCTTTCTGCAATTTATCTGGGGTGCCTGCTCGATTTTTGAATATGTACCTTTCAACTTAAGGTAACAAATGACTTAAATACCCTAATTTGGATACAAGGGGCTTGGAATAATTTGTACAAATTAGATCAAATTCCAAAACCAAAACATGATTGACAAGCGTCAATTAGTGATTTTTTGGGGGGTTTTAAAATACATTTTCTCTGATGTGCTTTTCACTGTTTCATTATTGCTAGATGCACCTTTTCCTTCTCTGAGCTCAGACTATGAATTTGGACTCAGAGTAAAGTCTTCCATTAATGGCAGCTGATAGGAATATGTCACCAAGCCTCATTAAAAAGACTGCTTTTGGTAGGATATCTGAGACGCCGTTGTTGGATAGTGTATTCGAATCACTTAAAAATACAGCTTCATCAAGAAAGGTTCACCATTTTGCTGCAAGCACCAGTGGTGACATCATAATATTCTAACCTCAACAGACAATCGGGTATAAAGAGTGAGGTTTTCGTTTGCTAATGTCTCAAAGTGCCTAACTGTGGATCTGAGAAACTGAATAGCTGCATACAAATAAATTTAGACAGTAAGTATTATCTTCTCTGCTTACTAGATAAGTCAACAAATCTGTCAAGGCAAATTTACACGTATTGCATCTCCACATCTTCTCTTTTGTTTGCCAATCTCTCTTCGGTTATAAATATGATGCTCCTTGATCTATATCAAAGTAAACATGTCACAGTAGTGCTGTATAAAGACAATACAAGTGTAGGAGTACAGAAGGAAGTTCAGGCTTGTTTCCGCCTTTGTTACCACCAGTAATCTATGATAAGTACTGAGATATTACAATTGCATGTCAGACAATAGAAAAATTATTCCTGTGTTCATCAAAATAAAAATCCATGTGCCCGCTGCAATACTGAAGCATTATGGCCAGCACATCACACTCCTTAATTGCACCTTTAGCTGTGTAATAAACAGAGTAGTGTTCATAACCCTGAGCTCTGTGCTAATGCCAGGACATCAGGTTTTAAAGAGAGGCAGAATAGCTATCAGACTGCTGGAAAATGATGCTGGAGAGGTAGTAATGGGGGACAAAAAAAATGGCAGATGAACTGAATATGTATTTTGCATTAGTCTTTACTGTGGAAGGCTCTAGCAGTATGCCGGCAGTTCAAGAGTGTCAGGGGGCGGAAGTGTGTGAAGTTACCATTACTTGGGAGAAGGCACCTGGGAAACTGTAAGGTCTGAAGGTAGAGAAGTCATCTGGACCAGGTGGACTACACCCCAGCATTGTAAAAGCGGAGGCATTAGTAATAATCCTTCAAGAATCAATTGATTCTGGCACAGTTCCTGAGGTATGGAAAATTGCAAATGTCACTCCCCTCTTCAAGAAGGAGGAGACAGAAGAAAGGAAATTATAGTCTAGTTAGTCTGACCTCAGTGGTTGGGAAGAATTTGGAGTCGATTATGAAGGATGTGGTTTCAGGATATTTGGAGGCACGTGATAAAATAGGCCGTAGTCAGCATGGTTTCCTTAAGGGAAATTCTTGCCTGCCACATCTGTTGGTATTCTTTGAAGAAATAACAAGCAGGATAGGCAAAGGAGGATGTTGTGTACTTGGATTTTCAAAAGGCCTTTGACTAGGTGCCACACATAAAGCTGCTTAACAAGCTACAAGTCCATGGTATTACAGGAATGACTCTAGCATGGATAAAGCAGTGGCTGATTGGCTGTAGGGAAAGAGTAGGAACAAAGGGAATCATTTCTGGTTGGCTGCAGGTGACTAGTGGCGTTCCACAGGGACTGATTCTTTTTCAGCGATTTGAGTAATGGATTTGATGGTTTTGTTGCAAAGTTTGCAGACAATCTGAAAATAAGTAGAGGGCAGGTAGTTTTGAGGAAGTAAAGAGGCTACAGAAGGACAGGTTAGGAAAATGGGCAAAGAAATGGCGATGGAACACAGTGTCAGGAAGTGTATGGTTATGCACTTTGGTAAAAGAAGTAAAAGGGTAGACTGTTGTCTAAATGAAGCGAACATTCAAAACTCTGAGGTGCAAAGGGACTTGGGAATCCTCGTGCAGAATTCCCCAAAGTTTAAAGTTCAAAGTTGATTTATTATCAAACTATGTATACATTATACAACCTTAAGGTTCATCTCCTAACAAGCAACCACAAAACAAAGAAGCACAAAGGAACCTATAAAAAAGACCATTGAACACCAAATGTGCAGAGAGAAAAAAAGCACATTATGCAAAACAATAACCGCAAGCAAATAGTGTCCACAAAGAGAGATTAAAGATTAATTTGCCTAAAGGTTAACTTGCAGGTTGAATCAGTGCTGAGGGAGGAAAAGGCAATGTTAGCATTCATTTCAAGAGGTCTAGAATATAAATGTTGAGGGTTTATAAAGCACTGGTAAGGTCTCACGGCGAGTGTTTGAGCAGTTTTAGGCCACTTATCTTAGAAAGGGTGTGTTGACATTGAGATGGTTCAAAGGAGATTCACAAAAACGATTCCACAATTGAAAGACTTGTCGTATGAAGAGAGTTTAAAGGTTCTAGGCCTGTACTCATTGGAATTCAGAAGAATAAGGCATGACCTCATTGAAATCTATCAAATGTTGAAAGGCATCCATAGAGTGAATGTGGAGAGGATGTTTCCTATGGTGGAGGAGTCTAAGACCAGAGGGCACAGCCTCAGAATAGAGAGATGTCCTTTTAGAATGGAGATGAGGAGGCATTTCTTTAGCCAGTGGGTGGTGAATCTGTGGAATTCTTTGCCAAGAAGAGTCTTCCCCAATCAGAGGCTCTGGATGAGCCATGAGAACTGCAATCTGCTGAGGGCCAGATCAGAGGCATTCAAGTCTGGTGGACCAAGAGAGTTACAAGAGGTCCAGGTATGATCTCCAGAAAGCCATCTCACAGGCAAAGTGGAAATTCCGGACCAAACTTAAGTCAATGAGGGATGTTTGACAGTTGTGGCGTGGCAGGGCTTGAATACTATCACCTCTTATAAGGTTAAATCAAGCGACATAGACAACAACAGGGCTTCACTTCCAGGTGAGCTCAGTGACTTCTCTGCTCACTTTGACCATCAAAACATGGAGGAACTCCTACAGCCCCCGTTGATTCTATGATTTCAGTCTCTGAGGCCAACGTGAGAGCAGCCTTCAGGAGGATGAACCCATGGAAAGCATCCAACCCAGACAGGGTACCTGGCCAAGTACTAAAGACCTGTGCTGATCAACTTGCTGGAGTGTTCACTGACATTTTTAACCTGTCACTTTGGCAGTCTGGGATACCCACCTGCTCCACATACTCCAGTGCCTAAGAAGAACGAGGTAACCTGCCTCAATGACTATTGTCCGGTAGTGCTTACATCTACAGTGATGAAGTGTTTTGAGACACTGGTGATGAAATGTATCAACTCCTGACTGAGAAGTGACTTAGATCTGCTCCAGTTTGCCTACTGTCACAACAGGTCCACAGCAGATAGCATTGCATTGGCTCTTCACTCAAACCTGGAATATCTGCACAGCAAAGATGCATACATTAGGATGCTCTTTATCGACTTCAGCTCAGCATTCAATACCATCATCCCCTCAAAACTAATCAATAAGCTTCAAGACTTTGGCCTCAATACCTCCTTGTGCAACTGGATCCTTGATTTCCTCACTTGCAGACCCCAGTTGGTTCAGATTTCCAACATCTCCACAATCTCCATCAATACAGGTGCACCACAAAGCTGTGAGCTTAGCTCCCTGCTCTACTCACTTTACACTTGTGACTGTGTGGTGAAGCACAGCTCCAAAGCCATATTCAAATTTGCTGACAACACCACTGTCGTTGGCCAAATCAAAGGTGGTGATGGATCGGCATATAGGAGGGAGATTGTGAATCTGGCCGAGTGGGACTACAACAGCAACCTTTCACTCAATGACAGCAAGACCAAGGAGCTGATTATTGACTTCAAGAGGAGGAAACCAGAGGTCCATGAGTCAGTCCTCATCAGGGGATCAGAGGTGGGGAGGGTCAGCAACTTTAAATTCCTTGGTGTTATCATTTCAGAGGATCTGTCCTGGGCCCGGCACATAAGTACAATTACGAAGAAAGCACAGCAGCGCTTCTACTTCCATAGAAGGTCGCAAAGATTCAGTATGATATCTAGAACATTAACAAATTTCTATAGATGCACGGTGGAGAGTATATTGACTGGTTGCATCACAGCCTGGTATGGAAACACTCTTGAACAGACAATCCTACAAAAGGTAGTGGATACAGTCCAGTCCATCACAGATCAAGCCCTCCCCACCATTGAGTACTTCTACTCTGAGTGCTGTTGCAGGAAAGCAGCATCCATCATCAAGGACCCCCACTACCCAGGATATGCTCTCTTCTCACTTCTGCCATCAGGAAGGTTGATACAGGTGTCTCGGGATTCACACCACCAGGTTCAGGAACGGTTATTACAACCTGGTTATTACCCCTCAACCATCATGCTTTTGAACCAAAGGGGATAACTTCACACAATTTCTCTAGCCCCATCACTGAACTGTTTCCACACCCACTTTCAAGTATTCTTTATCTCACATTCTCAATATTTATTGCTTATTTATTTATTATCAGCATTTCTTATTTTTTCTTTTGTATTTGCATAGTTTGTTGTACTTTGCACATTGGATGCTTGTTTAGCTTGTTGGGTGCATATGTCCGTAAGAAAATGGATCTCAGGGCTGAATATGGTGACATACAGTATATGTACTTTGATAATTTTACTTTGAATGGCAGTTTTGTAGACTTAATTGAATGGAGTTTCAGAAGCAATGAATGATCCCAATGATAGCAAATTCTATTAAGCTAACTAATGAATATTCATCACTCAAACAGTCATCCACTAAGTCCCATCCATTATGTGCAATATTTATTCTTCAAAATGTTTAATTTTTCAAAAAATCTACCCCACCTCTACCAAGTAAATTGAGCCATCAAGAGAAACTCAGTGGCTCAGAACTAATGCAGGGCTTCCACATGGAATGTGGACAATTCCTTCCCCCTCCCACAAATGCTGTTCAAACCAGAGTTTCTCCAGCAAATTGTTTGATGCTCCACATATCAGTAGCTGCAGTCTGATATCTCTCCTATATACCACCATGTTTTCTATGTGCTACAACAGTCTTTACAGAGATACTATCACAAATATACTTCTAGTTAAGCACACAACTGTTTGCTCTTCTCAAACTAAAGTGAGACATCATTAATTATTTAGCCACAGCTGGACAACACCACCCCCTAGTGGCTGTGTCTACAAACACACCCAGATCTCATTCAGACATTGCAAAAGAATAAACAAAGTCCGCATTGGTCCTGTAGAAAAAAAAGCCAGGGGAATAAATAATGGAAAACAAAATGATAGATAAATTGAATATGTTTTTGCATCAGTCTTCACAAAATAAGACACAAGTAATATTCAAGAAATAATTGCAAATTGGTAGAGAGTGAGGGTGATCAAGAAAATTATATGCACCACAATAATGAGTAGTAGTATTGAGCAGATAGTCGAGTGTGGCCTGATAAGACTTTAGTTGGACTCCATCCTAAATGAATTGGCAAGAGAGGTAGTTGGTCCATTGGTTTTAATATCCACTTGGTTGAGAGAGGGGCAGGAATGGGTGATCAATTACCAGGTTTTTGAGGTTTTAAAAAAGAGAGGTAAAGGTGGGGGGGGGGGGGGATTGAGTTGCACTACTAATTAGGGACAATATCATTGCTGCACTCAGGGGAGAGATAATGGAGGGTTCAGACACCGAGTCCATTTGGGTGGAACTCAGGAATAGGAAGGGCGCAATCACACTGATGGGATTGTATTACAGACCCCCCCAAGAGCCACTGGGAGTGAACATTACCAGTAGCCTGTCCTTGTCCACTCACATAGACATCACCAATGTCTTTGCTTACTCTGAAGACTGAAGAAATTTGACATGTTCTATCTCCCCTTACAAATTTTATCAATTTTATCAAAATAACAGATAAGATGTGTCGAATAGTTTGAAGTGTGTGTATTTTAATGCTAGAAATTTTATGGGTAAAGGTGATGAACTTAAGGTGACTGTTGTAGCACATAGAAAGATTTTGTAAATCTTTTCAGTTTTACAAAAGATAGAGGAGGAGGTAAAAGAGGTCATGGAGTTGCACTACTATTCAGGGACAATATCACAGCTGCACTCAGAGGAGACATAATGGAGGGTTCAGAGACCGAGTCCTTTTGGGTGGAATTCAGGAATAGGAAGGGTGCAATCACAATGATGAGATTGTACTACAGACCCCCCCCCCCCCCCCGCTAGCCAATGGGACATTGAGTAACAGGTACGTAATCAGATGAAGGAAATGTGTAAAAGTAATAGGGTTGTTGTCATGGGGGATTTCAGCTTCCCTTGTATAAGCTGGGATCTTCTTGGTGCAAGGGTTTTAGATGGGGCAGAATTTGTAAAGTGTATCCAGGAGAGTTTCTTAGATCAATATGTGGATGGTCCAATGAGAGGAGGGACTATATTGGACCTGCTGTTGGGTAATGAGCCTGGCCAGGTGACTGACCTTGCAGTGGGTGAGCAGTTAGGGAACAGTGACCACAATTCCTTAACTTTCAGGATAGCTATAGATAAGGATAAGTATGATCCTTACGGGAGAGTTTTAAATTGGAGTAGAGCAAATTGTGAGGGCATTAGGCAGGAACTAAGAAGATTTAATTAGGAACACCTTTTTTCTGGCAAGTCCACGTCAGACATGTGGAGGGTATTTAAAGATCAATTGCACAGAATACAGGAAAGGTATGCTCCTGTTAGAAAGAAGGACAGGAATGGAAAGATAAGAGAACCTTGGATGTTCAGAGATGAATTTGGTCAAGAAAAAAAGGAAAAGATTGTAAGCTTTGGGAGTTAGGCTCAAACAAAACACATGAGAAGTCATAAAGAAGCCAGAAAAGAAATAAAGAGGGAATTAGGAAACCCTGGAGGGGCCATGAAAAGTCCTTGGCAAGTAGGATGAATTCTGAGGCATTCTATGCATCCGTTAAGAGCAAGAGGGCAACTAGGGAGAGTGTAGGACCACTCAAGGATAAAGGGGGTAACTTTTGCTTGGATGCAGAGAATGCAAGTGAGGTACTTAATGAGTACTTTACTTCAGTACTTACCAACAAAAAGGATATAGAGGACCAGGAGATCAGTGCATAAATATGGTAGAGTGTTTAGAGGTCAAGGAGGAATAAGTGTTGGGCCTCTCAATGAGTATTAATGTGGATAAGTCTTGATGAGATTTAACCCAGGTTATTGAAGGAGGCAAGAGACGAATTTGCTGAGGCCTTGACCAGTATCTTCATGACTTCTCTTGGCACAGGCAAGGTCCTGGAGGACTGGCAAGTGGCTAATGTTGTACCTCTATTTAAGAAAGTAGCAAGGGAAAATCCTGGGAACTATAGACTGGCGAGGCTCACATCAGTTGTAGGGAAATTGCTGGAGAAAATTCTTGGGTATATGAGCATTTGGAAATCCGTGGCCTAATTAGGGAGTGTCAGCATGGCTTTGTGGGTGGCAGGTTATGCCTTACCAACTTGAGTTTTTTTGACAAGATGATGATTGGTGAGGGTAGGGCAGCAGATGTTGTCTACATGGACTTTAGTAAGGCATTTGACAAAGTTCCTCATTGGAGGGTAATCCAGAAGATTAAGATGCATGGGGGTCCACGGCAAACTGGCTTGCTCATGAAAAGCAGAGGGTAGTGGTTGAAGGGACCTATTCAAGATGGACGTATGTAATTAGTGGTGTTCTATGCTGCTTATGATGTATATAAACGACCTGATGAAAATGTAGATGAGTGAGTTTGTAAGCTTGCGGTTGATACTGAGATTGATGGAGTTGTGGATAGTATAGAAGACCAACAAAGAATACAGCACGATATGGATC
This sequence comes from Hemitrygon akajei, assembly GCF_048418815.1. Classification (NCBI taxonomy): domain Eukaryota; kingdom Metazoa; phylum Chordata; class Chondrichthyes; order Myliobatiformes; family Dasyatidae; genus Hemitrygon; species Hemitrygon akajei. The sequence goes on along the minus strand of NC_133149.1, from coordinate 32,382,480 downwards.
AGTTGCAGATATGGGCAGAGAAAGGGCAGATAGAATTTAACCTAGATAAATGGACAAGATCCTTAACAATGTTGCTGAATGGAGAGATCTTGGGATCCAAGTTCATAGCTCCTTGAAAGTGGCTTCACAGGTCTATAGGGTGGTTAAGGCGGCTTATGGAATGACTGCTTTTATTAGTCGAGGCATTGAGTTCAAAAGTCAGGTTATGTTGTAACTTTATAAAACTCTGGTGATGCCACATCTGGAGTATTGCATACAGTTCTGGTCACCCAGTATAGGAGGGATGTTGAGGCTTTGGAGAGGGTGCAGAGGATGTTTACCAGGATACTGCCTGGTTTAGCGGGCTTGTGATATGAGAGGCTAGATAAACCTGGGCTGTTTTCTCTGGAGCGCTGGAGGTTGAGGGTGAGATCTGATAGAGGTTTATAAGATTATGAAAGACATATACAGTATCTGTTTCCCAGGGTAGAAATGTCTAATGCAGAGTATGCATTGAAGGCGAGAGACAGTACGTTCAAAGCAGATGTGAGGGTCAAGTGTTTTTTTTTACTCAGAGTGGTGGTTGCTTTAAGTATGCTGATCAGAATTTGGTGTACATCACCACTATATTGGGGAAACTAGGCATATATTGTATGATTGGTGTGTTAGGTTAATAAATTGGCATAACAGTATGGGCCAAGGGGCCTGCACTGTAATATTCTTTTGTACTCTCAAGGCGTCCCCCTAGATTCTAGTCACCTATCACTTTAATTTTCCATCCCAAACTGATTCAAGCTGATGTGGTCACCTGCAACTTTTTCCAAGTCTCAATGCAAGGTTAAAGATGAGCAATTAACTAATACCCAAATGATATAAATTTGTTTTTCATTTTTACTACCCACTTTCAGCCAACATTATTACATTATTCCAATCACTGCTGGCCTTCACCCTATTAACTTTCCCCTTTCTCCCAACCCCTCTAACTAGTAGAATACTAGTTACTAACTGCAGATACTAACTTTTCCTTGGTTCTAAGATGTCCACCATCTTTTCAATCTGATGTCACCTGACCCAATTTCCAACATAGCTTTGAACTCAGGTTCCAGCACCTACAACAATTCACTTTATTGTAAAGAAGGTATTTTAATCTGCAGCCCTGTATCATAACTTGCGTGAAGAGAGGCATACTGTGCAGTACCAATTCTACTTTAGGCTGGTTAAATATCCAGGCACGACAGCCAGCTGTAAAATGATTTCATATGAAAGCAACATCTCTCTCCATCAAACCCGGAAGAGATATAAATTTTGAAATACTGTATTGCATTTACCAGGAAGCCTTTACTGCCTCAAGCTATGCTACTGTTTCCACTTGATCTCAAGTGAATATAGTACCTAGAAGATGTTATGCTTAACGTTCTATCCACCATAACACTAAACTGCTAAAGGAATTAAAAGCAAAGGCTTTATACTGCAAATAGATTGAAAATTTTAACTGCTATTTGACTAATTGGTTTAATTCACCAGCTTGTCTTATAAGGAATGTTGTGTTAAATCTACATAAATAACAGGGATCAGAAAGTTACGATGGGTGACATTTAAATCTGGAGCAATATTAAAAAGCAAAAATGAATATGAAGAATTCCATGGAATCTGTTTTAACTGTCTGAATAATCAGTCAGCTCCTGGACTGCTCTAATGGATTAAAATCCATGTAATTTTAACACTAGTAAGAGATGTAGTTTTGGGAAATGGGATAAGAAATAATGCACGTCCATTAAGGCTACAAACAAGAACTTCCATTATTTAGGACATGATGCATTCTTAACAATTAACATGTAGCTGAGGATTCAGAGTAACACCAGGATTCAGATGCAGATCATCTTTCCTCATTCTCAAAAAGCAAATGAACTAAAATAATCTGTAAAGATTAGCTTTTATGTCCTATGTACATCAAAGCATACAGGTTGCACAAACAACCAGTCTGAGTGTGTGCCGGGAACAGCCCAGATTCACTACACTTCCAGTCCACAATTAACTAACTCTCACCTGTACATCTTTGGAATGTGAGGGGAAACGGTAGCACCCCGCAGAAACCCACATGGTTATGGGGAGAATGTATAAACTCCATACAGAGGCAGAAATTGAACCTGCATCACTGGTACTGTAAGTGTTATACTAACCGCTACATTACCATGTTCGCAAAGGTCAAATGACTCTGATCCTAATGATCCATTTAAAACACTGGCCAGCTTTTGATTGCTGATTGGCATTTACAGGTAGAGGAAAACCAAGCACTTGTCACAGGTCCACTTGACAAATTTGCAACTCAAAGATTTACATTTAACATATTGACTATCCGCATTGCAAGTGTTATTTTTAAATGACTACCCAGAAGTTGTACAAACAGCATTTTAATTAAAACCCTGCTGCAAATCTAATCCAGCCTCAATTTGTCCATAATTGTACACAAATTCAAACTACAGCAATTTTGTTATTCCTGAAAAACTGTCTACAAGCAAAACAGTGGTCAGAAGTTTTAATTACCAGACAAAAGCTCGAGCCTGTATAAGTTGATCCAATTTAATATTTCTCAAAGAACCTATATCCACATTTGAAATACTTCCAAGAGCGGGCACTTTCAGTCCTTAAATGGCTGATATGCCAGCAGACTGTCTGCTCTGAATTTACTATTTTCCCCACTTTTAAGAAATTGAGCACTAAGATGAGAAAATCTGTAGATGCTGGAAACCCAAGCAACACACACACACACACACACACACACAAAATACTGGAGGAACTCAGCAAGTCAGGCAGCAGCTATGGAAATGAATAAACAGTTGATGTTTCGGGCCAAGAGCCTTCATTAAGACTGGAAAAAAAGATGAGAAGTTAGAGAAAGTAAGTGGGGGAGGGGAGGTAGAAGTACAAGGTGATAGGTGAGACCAAGAGAAGGGGGGAGATAAAATAAAGAGCTCAGAAGGCAATTGGTGAAAGAGATAAAGAGCTGGAGAAGGGGAATCTGATAGGACAGTGTTAGAAGACTATATAAAAACAGGAAGGGGAGGAGCAACAGAGGGCAGGCAAGGAGAAATTGACTTTACACTGCTCCTTTCAAGTCTTTGCACCCTTTCAACAATGGATCTGCAGATTGGTAGATTTAGCACAGGCTTGCGTGGTTATAACACTCATTTCAGCAGCTACCAGTACATATTTATAAATGTAACTGGATGTTGCAGTTACTGACTATGCAGCATTTTAAAGAAAACTATGACTACTTTTGAGCAAAATGTGGTTGGATAATGCACTGAAATTCAATACCCCTCTGTATGACTTCACCATCCACAAATTGATTTGATAAACTTAGTCTTTAATTAAATTATGAATCTATACTACTGAAAATGGTGAACCAGATAATGCAAACCCCTTGGAACAAGTTTTCTGTAAGACCTTATTCCCTAGATATTAAACTTCAACTATATGTTCAGCCCAAAAACTTATTTGAAATTTACACTAACAGATTGTGAGATAACAAACTGAAACAGAAAATAGATTTTGAATATAGCTTTATCTGGTATATTAACAATGGCAATTGACATTACTGCATATTGTCATCAAGTGTAAAAAGATATACCAAAGTTCCAGAACTAAATCAGACCACACAAAACATTCTAAAATATTGCACATTTAAAATGAGAATAAAATTGTACAACAGGTAACTCATTTTAAACAGGTACAAGTATTTAGTACTTAAAAATTCTTGGTTCTTATTCCAGTCTCTTCCATAGGTCACCATCACACATCAATGAAAAGAAAAATTAGAACAATTAAATATGCATATTTTTGTGCATTTTATTTTTACAAAAACATTGCTTTAAACGGTAAAACAGCCAACACTTCACTGGAAACATTTCTAGTCCTTTTGAAAAATCACATGTTCTGTATTTTCCCCTTTCCCAAGAGGAGACTTTAAAATTTTTTCAAAAGAATTGTTTTGTTTAAGTTATAAAAGACTATAACACCAAAAATACAAATCTGTTGCTCATATGCACCTAAAAATTGGTACAAAACAAATTTCAGTTAGGAGAGCTTAGTTTTAGAGGAAAAAGACTCAAAACATGTAACTAGATAGTGTTTAAAAATATTGAATAGGAAATATGCCTAGTAATTATTAATTTACCTGCACTCTCCACATTCCTACTCTAAACAACTACTTTTCAAGGTAGTAAAGGGAGATTAAACAGCCCCCATTTATCTCAATACATATTGGAAAATTAAGCAACTTGGAAGGAAAACAGAAACAACAATCCAAGAACAGGTGTTATTCCATTGCCTTCCTTAAGTACAGGAAGCAATGTCACACAGTAACTACGTGATGTTAACTATCAAGTTTTGAAACAGGACAAGATAAATTTAGCTGTTACTTGTCTCCCAAATTCTAGATTCTATTTAGGAACAAGCTACCTGCCACCGTAAAACAACTGACAAAGACAAACTTGTTTAAATTTAAATTGTTTAAACTTGTTTACAAGTCTTCACTTGTTGATCGTTAAATAATTAGGTTGTTCACACTCAAGGGCTGATCCTTTAAAATAAGGTCCTTCTCAGCCAAATACGCAGATGTGTTTTTCTTAATTTACTTTTTAAAATAAGTTTTTTTTTTGCAGAATGACAGCAGCATGTTAGGTTCTAATCCATCAAGTACTGGTCATGCTACTGTGCGCAAACCCTTTGAAATTAGTAAATTAATAATACGTTGGAAATCAATTCAAATGGCTGGAAGCTCTTATGTGCACTACAAGCAATAAAAGCTTCACTTCACTTAAAACAGCAGTTCCCAAGCTGGGGTCCACAGACTCCATGGTTAATAGTAGTGATCCACAGCTTAAAAACCTCATACTTGTTTCAAAAAAAGCTGGGAACCCCCATTTTAAAACAATACCCATACATTGGAAGAAGAGTGACATCCTGAGTGACAGGAGACAACATGAGCACCCGATTCATTCAAGATTCTCAATTGGGCACTGCTACTCAGAAATATTATAAGGTAAAATGGAAGAGCACAATGTTGATTTATACAATCAATATAAAAATACAGTGCTATTCTTTACATTTGTACTGAAAACTACTGCATTTGCATCACTATCAAGTTTCTAGTCACATGCAATATGAGCAAGATCCAAATTATACACAAGTTATTTGATGTTGTACGTACTTTCTTTGAAAAAAATGGAAATTTGGAAATCCCAATAGGGGCATATCAAGCACTGCCTAATGAGAGTGGAAATCAGGCAATTCTTACACAACTCCTTCCTACTCATCGGAAAAAAAACCGTGCTGAACACGGGAAACTTACAAGTACTACTGAGGCAAAGACGGGTACTAATAGAAAATGAATATTAATATAAATAAAGGAACTTAATCATATGAACATTACAGGGTAATGACTAATATAGACAAAAACTCATTTTAACTTTTGTACAGGCATCACAATTTGCACATGGAGAAAAATAATTTTATTTTCTTAAAAAAAACAATTTTGTCAAATTCTAATGGGAGGGGGAATGAATCAAGGTTAACTACCACAATGCCAGTTTATTACCAATTGCTTCGACGTCTTACACCTTTGGGGTACTCTCTCTTAGCCTTGTACTCATGCTCCCAATTTCTGCTGTGATGAGAGGCTTGGTCTTGTTGGTAGTCAGACTCACGGTTTCCCCTGTAGTGCCAGTCTGGAGTATGATCCTTGAAGCAAGGATCTCGGCTGTAATGACCGTTGTCTGACTGATAGGAACTATATGATTGTTGCCTTTGGGTGCCAGATGGCTTTTCTGAATGCCTCATAGTATGCAAACTTGCACTGGATGACCATGGCTGCGCAGAGTTGCCAAAATTCTGAGATGACATTTGCAGGTGAGAAGGCGTTCCTCGACTTGGTGTTTGCAGTGTGGAACGGTTGTTGGTGCTTGGGTGTTGCAATGAAGGATTGTAATTCTGCTGCCCTCCCCTTGCATGCTCCCGCCACATATTGCTTACCTGAAAGCAAAATCAAAACAGTTTAAAATATGCAACATCCAACATTAAGAGACAATAAAGCAGGTCTTCAACCAATCTAAAGAAATTGAAATCCATTCCACTGACAGGTGAATTGGCAAGACATTTAATCTAAATGGAATTTAAAAAAGCAAGAGAGAAATCAAGTTTTCTTATCACCAAATAGTAATGTGCTTAAAGACAAAGAACAATGAATTCAAACTTAAAATCCAAAAGGAAACTGATATCAAAAACAAAATCCAACACGCTGGAGGAAGAGTAGCAATGAAGTTAACTGGTAAAACCAAGACACGAACAAAGGGGGGGAAAAGAAGTCTTTTGTCACAACATTATTCCAAATATAGAATCCCAGCAAAATAGGGGAAAAGGAACTATCCCAACTTAAGCATACATCGATAAAGTTAATTCATTACTTACTGGGCACAAGCAGCAAATGACAACACTGGTTAATTGTGTATCAAAATCATTAAATTGAAAACAAATTGTTTTAGCATCTCAGTCATAGCAGGGCCAATAAAAACCATTTATCCTGCTCACAAAACTCATTACTATTAAAAGATCTGAAATGGAACATAACCAGATATTTTATCTCCCACTTGCAACCATTTTAAATACCTTTCCCCAAACTTTTCTATTTCAAATAGCAATCCGAATAAGGAACAATATGAGACAATATTGTTATTGTCTCATATACTGAGATACTGTGAAAAGTTATTGTTTTGCATGCCATCCAGACAGATCCACACAGAAGAGCATCAAGGTAGTATCAAGATAGAACATTTCATCAGAACATAGAAATATACAACACATTATATAGGCTGTTCAGCCCACAATATTGTGCTGACCACGTAACCAACTCTAGAAACTGACTCGAATTTCCCTACCACACAGCCCTCTACTTTTCTAAGCTTCATGTACCTAATCCAAAAGTCTCTTAAAAGACCTCATTGTATCTGCCTCTACCACAATCACATTCCATGCACCCACCACTCTCCGTGTGAAAAACTTACCTCTGATATCCCCCTTGTACCTACTTCCAAGCACCTTAATACTATGCCCCCTTGTATTAGCCATTTCAGTCCTGGGGAAAAGCCTCTGACTATCCACACAATCAGTGCCTCTCATCATCATATACACCTCAATCAGGTCACCTCTCATCCTCCATCGCTCCAAGGAGAAAAGGCCAAGTTCACTCAACCTATTCTCATAAGGCATGCTCCCCAATTCAGGCAATATCCTTGTAAATCTCCTCTGCACCCTTTCTATGGCTTCCACATCCTTCCTGTAGTGAGGTGACCAGAATTGAGCACAGTAGTCCAAGTGGGGTCGAACTATGGTCTTATATAGCTCTAACATTACCTCACAGCTTTAGAACTCACCCCCACAGTTGAAGGCCATCACACACCATACTCCTTAACAACACTGTCAACCTGCGCGGCAGCTTCAACTGTCCTATGGACATGAACCCCAAGATCTTGCTGATCCTCCACACTGCCGTCTTACCATTAATATTATATTCTGTCTTCAAGTATGACCTACCAAAATGACCTGATAGAGGTGTACAAGATGATGAGAGGCACTAATCATGTGGATAGTCAGAGGCTTTTTCACAGGGCTGAAATGGCTAGCATGAGGGGGCACAGTTTTAAGGTGCTTGTAAGTAGGTACAGAGATATCAGTGGCAAGTTTTTAAAAAAAAACGCAGAGAGTGGTGAGTGCGTGGAATGGGCTGCTGGCGACTGTGGTGGAGGCGGATACAATAGGGTCTTTTAAGAAACTCCTGGATAGGTACATGGAGCTTAGAAAAATAGAGGGCTGTGGGTAAGCCTAGGTAATTTCTCAGATAAGGACATGGTTGGCACAGCTTTGTGGGCTGAAGGTTTTGTATGTTTCCATGTAAAATGAACCACCTCACACTTATCTGGATTTAACTCCATCTGCCACTTCTCAACCCAGTTCTCCATCCTATTGATGTCCCACTATAACCTCTGACAACCCTCCACACCATCACAACACCCCCAACTTTTGGGTCATCAGCAAGCTTACCAATCCACCCTTCTACTTCCTCATCCAGATAATTAATTAATAAAAAGATTTTTATCAGAGAAGAAAGTGTAAATAAAGAATAGACATGGGTATGGAAGACAATAGGAAGAAAACTTAAATAGTGGGAAAACTGAAAGATCAACCAAAATATTGAGAGGCAGTAACACGTCTAACAATCCATTCAAATCAACTCCATTTTAGAAAATGAAAGGCATAATACCCCAAATCAGAGGACATGTCCTGGGCCCATCATGCAAGTGCAATTATGGCAGTACCTTTAACTCCTGATGAGTTTGCGAAGATTTAACATGATGTCTAAAGTTTTGACAAACTTCTATAGAGGTGTGGTATAGAGTATAAGGACTGCTAGCATCACGACCTCATATGGAAACACCAATGGCCTTGAATGGAAAATTCTACAAAAATGTAGTGGATACAACCCAATCCATCATGGGTAAAGCCCTCCTCACCATTGAGCACATCTACGTGAAACACTGTTGTAGGAAAACTGCATCCATTATCAGGGATCCCCACAACCCTGGGCATGCTCTCTTCTCACTGCTGCCACCAGGAGGAAAAAACAAGAACCTCAGGACTCACCAAGTTTAGGAAGTTATAACCATAACCATATAACAATTACAGCACGGAAACAGGCCATCTCGGCCCTTCCAATTACCCCTGAAAGAATAGGTTCTTGAACCAGAATGGATAACTTCATTCAACTTCACTTGCCCCATCACTATAATCTTCCCACAATCTATGAACTCACTTTCAAGGACTCTTTACTATTTTCTTTACTATTTTAAGCAAGAAAACTTTTATTTCCATCTTTTACAGTTTCGAAGTAACAAAAAAAAAGGCCTGAAGCAAAAGTTTGGGCACCCTGCATGGTCAATACTTAGTAACACCCCCTTTGGCAAGTATCACAGCTTGTAAATGCTTTCTGTAGCCAGCTAAGAGTCTTTCAATTCTTGTCTGGGGGATTTTCGCCCATTCTTCCTTGCAAAAGGCTTCTAGTTCTGTGAGATTCTTAGGCTGTCTTGCATGCACTGCTCTTTTGAGGTCTATCCACAGATTCTCAATGATATTTAGGTCGGGGGACTGTGAATGCCATGGCAAAACCTTCAGCTTGTGCCTCTTGAGGTAGTCCATTGTGGATTTTGAAATGTGCTTAGGATCATTATCCTGTTGCAGAAGCCATCCTCTTTTCATCTTTGGCTTTTTTTAAAAAAAAAAACAGATGGTGTGATGTTTGCTTCCAGAATTTGCTGGTATTTAATTGAATTCATTCTTCCCTCTACCAGTGAAATGTTCCCCATGCCATTGGCTGCAACACAAGCCCAAAGCATGATTGATCCACCCCCGTACTTAACAGTTGGAGAGGGGTTCTTTACATGAAATTCTGCACCCTTTTTTCTCCAAACATACCTTTGCTCATTGCGGCCAAAATGTTCTATTCAAAAGGTTCAAAGGAGCATTTAAACAAGCCTGATGCATTTTGGAAACAAGTCCAGTAGACAATGAAGTTAAAATAGAATTATCTCCTCCCACTATCAACATATAGTCATTTAAATTAGGAAGGGGTATGAATAAGTGTTTAAAAATTCAGGATAATCAATAATCAGAGCATAACCATTAACCATAACCACTTGTTTTATTACAGAGTAGGCCAGTAATTACCAAAAATCTACCATTCGAATCCGAAATTGTTTCGTAATGAACAAATGAAATAGACAATCTATAAAAATAGAAACACCTTTTACTTTAGCCTGGGAATTCGAATGTTATTGTTGGCCTTTCCAAAACCTGGGGAAAAAAACGCTGATTATCCTCTTTCCTCACAAGTTTCTTGTGAAAAAATAATATGGGCACTCATTCTGCAGAATACCTTGAAAATTTTTTTCCGTTTAATCGGATGGTTTAAATCGTTTGTATTCCACGAAACAAAATTAATAAGCTTATCCATCATAATAAAACCAGTAATGTGGTACGTAAAGGGTTAACCAGAATACAAACTCAGGAACTCGGAAGAGGAAAAAAGGTTCAAAGAGGAACCGGAAGTTACGACATATCGGACATTTTAGTAGTTTCGAATTAGCCCAAGTGAAAAAATCTAGTCTAAAAAGAAAGAAACCCCCTCCCCCCACCCAAAAAGACCGAGAAAAAAAGCCAGAGATTGGCCAAGAGATAAGCTAAAGCTAATTCTACCCTCATCTCTCCTGATGGCAACCCAAAAGATAAAAGTTTTTAAAAAGCTACCCATAATCCAAAAAAAGGACAAAAATTATCAAAGCAAGAAAAAAAACTACTATTTTTTATTAGAAAAGGTTAAATCATGGAACAGAGTACTAAGATACTAGCATTTCAGAAAAAAAGAGAAAACAAGCACCAGTTCATGTTGTTGATTATTTTCACGCATAAACAATTGAAAATAATGCAGCAGGAAAATAAGGTCTTATGGGAAGAAGAAAGCAGGACAACATCTTAAAATGTAAAAAAGAACTGTAATTCCCTTCAAAAAAAAAAATCGAACAGCAAAACATCTACTAAATAATTTCAAAAAATATTTTAAAAAGCAGAGTCCCAAAAGGGAACAGAAAGTTAATCGAGAAATACTAAAAATACCTACAGTAAGAATGTGTCATCTTTAACTTTATGCCTTTTGGAAATCAGTTCATCTTTTTCTCACTTAGCTATTCACAGTAACAGAAATTTTGACCAGGGGTGCCCAAACTTCTGCATGCCGCTGTATATATAGCGGCAAGTTTCCTAAATCATTTCCCTGCACTATGTTTCTTTCACACACCAGAGTTCAAAATTATTATCAAAGCACACATACGTCACCATATACAACTGAGAGTCATTCTCTGGCAGGCATTCACAGTACAACAAAGAAAATGCAATAGAATCAACGAGAAACTACACACAAATACTGACAAGCAACCAATGTGCAAGAAAAAAGACAAACTGTGCAAATTTAGTAGTAATAATTTAGCGCCTTTACTTCCTGAGAAAGCTGAAGAAATTTGGCCTGTCCCCTAAAGCCCTCACCAATTTTTATAGATGCACCGTAGAAAGCATTCCTCTAGGGTGCATCACAACCTGGTATGGAAATTGTCCTGTCCAAGACCAGAAGAAGCTGCAGAAGATCGTATACATAGCCCAGCACATCACACAAACCAATCTTCCATCCTTGGACTCACTTTACAAAGCACGCTGTCGGAGCATTGCTGCCAGGATAATCAAAGACACGACCCACCCAGCCAACACACCTTTTGTCCCTCTTCCCTCCGGGAAAAGGTTCAGGAGCTTGAAGATTCGTACGGCCAGATTTGGGAACAGCTTCTTTCCAACTGTGATAAGACTAAACGGATCTTGACCCGGATCTGGGCCGTACCTTCCAAATATCCGGACCTGACTTGCACTACCTTACTTTCCCTTTTCTATTTTCTAATTTTGATTTATAATTTAAATTTTTATTATATTTACTTGGATTTGTACTTCAGGGAGCCCGAAGCACAGAATCAAATATCACTGTGATGATTGTACGCTCTAGTATCAATTGTTTGGTGACAATAAAGTAATTAACATAAAGTAAATAAGTAGACTAATAAATCTGGGAACAGGAGTTGAGAACATGAGAAGTTGCTTCTTCCTCATTGTTGCCAATGAGAGTTGTATCAAATGAACTTATGGTGGTGTGAGCGGTACTTAACATGTGCAGTGCCTGTAAAATGGTCAGAAATGGATAATTGCTGAATTGAGAGTCAGACAGGCTAATGTAGAAGAGGAGTTGTACATAGCCCACAACAGGGTATACAGAAAAGTGTTGGGAGTTACAAAGAAAGTGCAGCACAGATAGAGAAATGGCCTCAACAGAAATATCAAGAGTTCATATTTTCACATACAAGAGGTCAGTTCAAAAGTCTGACAACTGTCATATAGAACCTGTCTGAGTTTGGTGGTATGTGTTCTCAAGCTTCTGCATCTTCTGGCCAATGGAAGGGATGAGAAAAGAGAATGGAATTGAAAGGGCCCTTGAATATCTTGGCTACCTTGTCAGAGGCAACAGGAATCATTGGCAGTCAACGCAGGGAAGGCTGGATGAGCTGCTGCATTCATAACTGCAATTTCTTTCAGTCTTAGGCAGAAAAAAAGTCACCAAACCAAACGGATGGATCCAGATAAGATGCTTTTAAAAGGTACATCTATAAAAATTGGTAAAAGTCATGAAAGACATACCAAATTATCTTAATCTTCCGAGGAAGTAAGGCACTGTTGTGCTTTCTTGGTGTTAGTGGCTGCATAGTTGAATAAGGGCAAATCATTGGTAGTGTTCATAGCCAGGACTTAGTGGTTACCCATCTCTACCACAGTCCCGCTGATACAGACAAGGATGTTCTGTCATCAAGACAGAACTCTTGCTCTCATCTCTACCATCTATTACCCACCACTTCAATTCCTCAAGGCACTATGCCACCCTCGTCTCTAATTTTAAAAATGTTAAAAATTTTCTATAAATGAAAATTTATTCCAAGAAACTTAGGATGAAAACATACTTTTGCCATAAACACCCACTTCTCTTACCATGACCTGTCTTTGAAGATTATCAGGTGTAGAAAATGACCTCTGAACCAATTGCGGAGTTGCAAACATCTGAGGTCCTCTATTATCTGCTGACCGATCCAACCTGTTAGAAGTTAGAATGGGAGGAATAGAGAAAGGGAAAATATGAATATGGAATAAAAAGTAGCAGGCATCTCAAAGCTGTTGAAGTCAAACCAGACCAACACAACAATGATTGGTGAACTGAATTCCACAACCACATTCAAATAGTTCCTTCTCTGCCGAGTGCAACTAGTTTTTGTTTTGAACCAAAAGCATTCCTTGCATCTCCTTAACAAATGCAAAGCAAAAGGCCTTACACAAGTAAATGATCAAGTCAGAAACAGAGCCCATTTTACATTGAAAATGAACAGTCCAAAATACACAACGTATTTCCTGACAAGACCATACATGAATGGTGGAGGATGAAACTTTGTATTTAATGAGTTCTGTGACCAAATCACTGATATAAAATTTAGAATCAGTTTCTAACTCCTAACTGAACCCCACTCCAAGTCCAATGCAGGGAACAGACTTGTCCTATACAGTAACTAGTTATGTAATTTGGACAAATTTAAAAAATCATTGACAAAAACTTCTGTAATTTATTTTGAATTTTAGATCTGAAACCATGACTATTCAATAATCTTATTTCTGACAACATTTAAGTCACAGAACCAACATACTGAAATTGGCTGGTCTTGCAATTTTAAAAAAGTAGTAACATGCAGACTAAAATTTTAAAAATCAAAATAATTATCAAAGTTTTTACCTATTGTTATTGAACTGGTTAGTCTGGTAGGGACTCAGAGAAGCAGTTGAATTCTGAGACAGGCCTTCCCGAGATTCATGAGAACTACCTATGAAGGGAACAAAGGTTTGTTGACAAATTTCCATTTCAAGTATAAACAATGCAAATTTAACATTCCTGCTTTACACATTTAAAACTACCACAATTTGTTTTCCTGTGCAGAAACAGCACATGGTCGTTTCTATTTTTTTTAAATCAATGCACTCTTTTCTATAAACAGAAGTAGCATCTTCACTTCAGCTAGAAATCAAAAAAAATCAGAGAACTGTCTTTCGGGTCTACTGGTGCTCCAGCAGCACGTGTCTGGAAGGTCCAATTCTGGTCAGTATCCTGGCAAAAATTACACCATGAAGTCAAAAGAACACTCCAAGCAACTCCACAAAAAGGTTATTGAAAAGTACAAGCCAGGAGATGGATACAAGAAAATTTACATGTCACTAAATATCCCTTGGAGTACAATTAAGTCAATCAAGAAACGGAAAAATATGGCACAGACGTAAATCTGCCTGGAGCAGGCAGTCCTCCAAAACTGAGTGTCCGTGCAAGAAGGGAACTATTGCAAAAGGCCACCAAATGACCCATGATAACTCTGGAGGAGTTACAAGCTTCAATGTCTGAGATGGGAGAGATTGCTGTCCAAGTGCATCTCCAGTCACAGCTTTATGGGAGAGTGGCAAAGAGAAAGCCACTGTTGAAAAAAAACTCACATGAAATCTCGGCTAGAGTTTGCCAGAAGGCATGTGGGAGACACTGAAGTCAGCTGGAAGGTTCGAGGCTCTGATGAAACCAAAATTGAGTTTTTTTTGCCATCAGATCAAGTGCTGTCTGGTGCAAGCCAAACACTGTATATCATCAGATGCTTCACTGCAGCAGGCCCTGGAAGGCTCGTGAATGGAGGGGGTGAAATGAATGCAGCAAAACACAAGGAAACCCTGATGCAGTCTGCAAGTGAACTGCAACTTGGGAGAAGATTTATTTTCCAGCAAGACAATGACCCAAAACAAAGCCAAAGCTACACAGGAATGGCTTAAAAACAACAAAGTTAATGTCCTGAAGTGGCCAAGTCAGAGTCCAGACTGCAACTCAATTGAGAATGCGTGGCTGGACTTGAAAAGGGTTGTTCACTCACGGTCCCCATGCAATCTGACAGAGCTTGAGCAGTTTTGTAAAGAATGGGGGAAAATTGCAGTGTCCAGATGCGCAAAGCTGACATAGAGACTCATCCACATAGACTTAAGTTTGTAATTGCTGCCAAAGCTGTGGAGAATATGGAAACTCTCAAAAGGGTGCAGAGGAGATTTACAAGGATGTTGCTTGGATTGGGGAGCATGCCTTATGTATAGGTTGAGTGAACTCGCCCTTTTTTCCTTGGAGCGGCGGAGGATGAGAAGTGACCTGATAGAGGTATATAAGATGATGAGAGGCATTGATCGTGTGGATAGTCAGAGACTTTCCCCAGGGCTGAAATGGTTAACATGAGGGCACAGTTTTAAGGTGCTTGGAAGTAGGTACAGAGGAGATGTCAGGAGTAAGTTAGCGAGTGTTTTTTTCTTTTAAAAAAAAGTTGTGAGTGCGCGGAATGGGCTGCCGGCAACGGTGATGGAGGCAGGTATGATATTATAGAAACATAGCAAATAGGTGCAGGAGTAGGCCATTCCACCCTTCGAGCCTGCACTGCCATTCAGTATGATCATGGCTGATCATCCAACTCAGAACCCTGTACCTGCTTTCTCGCCATACCCCCGATCCCTTTAGCCACAAGGGCCATATCTAACTTCCTCTTAAATATAGCCAATGAACCGGCCTCAACTGTTTCCTGTGGCAGAGAATTCCACAGATTCACCACTCTCTGTGTGAAGAAGTTTTTCCTCATCTCGGTCCCAAAAGGCTTCCCCTTTATCCTTTGTTAGTACTCGTGACACGTGACAGTGGTACCCTTGTCACGTGACTGGGGTTGAAGTTATACTGGACTTGATTATTTTTTTTTTATAAACAGGGTATAAAAGGAGGACCCCTCCCTGTGAGGAGGGGCAGTTCGTGGCTGGATTTGCCATGTTGACTTCATGCCACTGCGTGATTTAATGTGATGACGCAGTTTAGTTGAAAGATGAAGTTTTATCTAATGCCTAAAGTTTAAAAGGTCATTGCCAGCAGTTTCTTTACAATACTGCTAGTTGAGAATCAGTGGAGAGTGAAGATCGGAGTTCGGGAGTTAAAGAGCGAGGAGAATCGATTTCAACAGTGAAACAGGTTCGACCTTTGTTTGATCCTTATTCGGAAGGAATTCGTTGACTGTTCTCGTGTTACTCTCTGCGGGATAGCAGAAAAGATTGAGGACAGTGTGATAAAGGAAAGGTCAGTGCCTTTAAGCTGTTACATTTCGTAAATTCTTCGTGGGAAAAGAGTTTGACTTCGGGGACTGAAGAAAAACGACATGAAAGAGAATTTAAATCGTCTTAAAAAGTCTCTCCTTTAAATGGACGGTGAGCATTTTTGAACTTTTGGCAATACTACTTTAAAGAACTGTCCTTGCAACATCGCTTTAAGGACTGTAAGCTTCATGCTTTAAGAACTGTTTAAGCTGCCGCACAGCAGCTGATTTCCGGTTACGTTAGTGTTTGTTTACTTTTGGGGGGTTTGTTTTCAGTGTTTAATAAACGTGTTATTTGTTATAAAAACCCTTGCCTAACTCATATTTATTGTTGCCTGAATACGTAACATAAATATGGGGGCTGCGTTCGGGATTGGATCTTTTGAGTTTAGATGCTTGTTGAATTTTGAGTCGGTGTTTTGGTAACGGGGGAATACTCGATTCTTTTGTTTGATTGGCTTGTGAGTGGTATTCGGCAACGATGAATATTGATGAGTTTCTGGTTTCGCCAGGCGCGGCATTGTTAGCGAAGGCAAAAAAACCTGAGGTGACTGAGATAGCTAGTAAATTGCAACTTAAAGGTATTTTGCAGACTACATCAAAGGCTGTAATACAGAGGAAAATCGCGTCATACTATGTGGATTCGGGTGTTTTTGATGAATCGATTTTAGAGTCGTTTCCAATAAGAAATATAGAGATGCAGTTGCAAATCGAACAAATGAGGTTGGAACAAAGTAAAGCAGAATTGGAGCGTTGTAAGTTAGAAGCTGTTCAAAAGAAGAGGGAGTTTGATTATGCAATGGAGGAATTAAGGTCTGGGAATCAGTCTTCTGGTTCTAAAAAGCCGTTTGTTGCTAGTCAAGAAATTAAATTAGTCCCTCCATTTAGTGAAACAGAAGTGGAAAGATATTTTCAACATTTTGAAACTATTGCTCAGATGTCAGAGTGGCCAAGAGATAAATGGTCAGTGTTGTTACAGAGTGTAATTAAAGGCAAAGCACAACAAGTTTACACAGCTTTAACTGCTGCGCAAGCACTTGATTATATTATGAAAATGCATATTCTAAAAGCGTACGAATTAGTCCCAGAAGCGTATAGAGAAAGATTTAGAAGTTTGAAAAAGTCTGTGGAAAAGACTTATGTGGAATTTGCCTATGATAAAGCTGTGTGTTTTGAGAGATGGGTTTCTTCTAAAAATGTAAATGGGAACTATGATACATTGAGGCAGCTGGTTTTACTGGAGGAATTTAAAAGAAGCATTCCTGTTGAATTGCAGGACTGTGCTAGATTAGCTGATGAGTATGTTTTAATCCACAAGAATAAATTTCCTCAGGGCAGAATTTTTAAGAGGAAAAATAACATGGAGACTCAAGGTAAATCAGAAATTAAATCAGATGTTAATGAGAAAGGTAAGGAGGGAGGAAAACCTGTGAAGGAAAGACAGTTTGGTCTTATTTGTAACTATTGTAAGTAACTTGGCCATGTAATAGCTAACTGTTCCAGATTGAAAAAGAAAGAGAAGGAAGCAGTTCCAGATGCTTGTGTGCAACATACTGAAGCACCTGTAAAATTACAGGGTTTGATAAACACAAATGAGGCTTTGTTAGAGTCTGACCAAGTTAGAAAGGGATATGATCATTTTATAACTGAAGGGTTTGTATCCTTGAAAGAAGGATCTACTCTGGTGCCAATAAAAATCCTTAGGGATACCGGAGCTTCTCAATCGCTGACGTTAGACAGTGTGTTGAAGTTTAATGAAGAGTCTGATACTGGTGAGGTAAATTATACAAGAGGTGTTGGGAGTGATTTTATGCCTGTACATTTACATAAAGTAAATTTAAAATCAGGGTTAGTTACAGGATTTGTTAAAGTAGGATTACAGCATAGCTTACCTGTGAAGGGTATTTCTTTATTGTTAGGTAATGATTTGGCAGGTGGACAAGTTTTTCCTGAAGTGCATTTAATAATGGAGTCAGAGGAACCAGAGATGAATTCTAACACAGATTCTTCCTGTGTTGCGACTAGAGCTATGGCTAAAAAGATTGATGCGCAGAATGAGGTTGTTACTCATGACTGTTCAACTCAGGATTCGAGTTTTGAGGATGTGTCAGAGACTTTCTTACCTTCGTTGTTTGAACAAGATTCTTGGAGTAAGTCTATGAAGATTTATCTCTGTCTCGGAAGGAGATGATAGCAGAGCAGAATAGGGACCCTGAGATTATAAAATTAAGGGAACAAGCTTTACTAGATAGTGAAATTGAGAAGGTGCCAGTAGGATATTACTTGGAAAAAGGAGTGTTGATGAGGAAGTGGAGGTCACCTACAATTCCTGCAAGTGAGGAATGGAATGTTGTTTACCAGGTAGTTGTCCCGAAAGTTTATCGAAATGAGATTTTGACTTTAGCTCATAGTGTGCCTTTAGGTGGACATCAAGGGGTAAGGAAAACTGTGGACAAGATTTTAAAGCATTTTTACTGGCCTGGTCTAAGAAAAGATGTGGTGATGTTTTGTAAAATGTGTCATACTTGTCAAATTGTGGGTAAACCAAATCAAGTTACACCAGTAGCTCCATTACAACCTATTCCAGCATTTGGTGAACCGTTTTCTAAAGTTATTGTAGATTGTGTTGGTCCATTACCAAAGACAAAAACTGGTTATCAGTATTTGTTGACTATCATGTGTACTTCATCTAGGTTTCCAGAGGCAGTACCACTTAGGAATATAAAAGCTAAAACTGTGACAAAGGCTCTTATAAAATTCTTTACTTATTTTGGATTACCTAAGGAAATACAAACTGATCAAGGCAGTAATTTTATGTCTGGATTGTTTCAACAGATAGTTTATAAATTGGGAGCTAAGCAAATCACTTCGTCTGCATACCATCCGGAATCGCAAGGTGCCTTGGAGAGGTTTCATTCTACCCTCAAGAATATGATTAGGACATATTGTGTGGAAAATGAAAGTGACTGGGATGAGGGTATAAACTTACTTTTATTTGCAGTAAGGGAATCGGTACAGGAATCTTTAGGTTTTAGTCCATTTGAACTTGTGTTTGGGCATAGAGTTAGAGGACCTTTAGCTTTATTAAAAGAACAGTGGATTAGTAAGGAAGTACACACTAATTTGTTGGACTATGTTTTGAAATTTAAGGACAGGTTACATAAAGCTTGTAGCTTAGCCAAGGAAAATTTAAAGTTGGCTCAGGAGACAATGAAAACTTGGTATGATAAAGAAGCTAGGATGAGGATGTTTAAGCCTGGAGATAAGGTGTTGGTTCTTTTCCCAGTGCAGACAAATCCTTTACAAGCTAGATTTCATGGTCCTTATGAAATTGTGTCTAGAATCAATGATGTGGATTACGTAATAAAAACTCCAGATCGTAGAAGGTCAACACAACTTTGCCATATAAATATGATTAAACCATATTTTGGGAAACAATCAGATACTGTGATTGTTGTGGTTAGTGAGAATGAGTTTGATTTAACTGGGAACATGATAGATGATTCATCTGACATTCATTCTAAATCCAACATTGTTTCTGTTAGGTTACCTAATTCGACCATTCTGGAAAATATGGATGAGAAATTAGCACATTTACAGCTAGAGCAGCAACAACAGATGAAGGAATTGATTTTTAAGTATAAGGATTTGTTTCCAGATGTTCCGAGAAGGACTACTATAGCTTCACATGATGTAGATGTTGGAGATGCCAAACCTATTAAACAACATCCATATAGGATGAACATGGAAAAATGTGAACTTGCTGAGAAAGAAATTGAATACATGTTACAGAATGATATTATTAGACATTCTAACTCGAATTGGAGTTCGCCATGTGTTATGGTGCCAAAACCTGATGGTAGTATTAGGTTTTGTACGGACTATAGGAAGGTGAATGCTGTAACGAAAACAGATGCATATCCAATTCCTAGAGTAGATGATTGTGTAGATAAAGTTGGAAAAGCAAAGTTCCTTACAAAGATTGATTTATTGAAAGGGTATTGGTGTGTTCCATTAACGGACAGAGGTAGAGAGATTTCTGCATTTGTAACTCCATCTGGGTTATACGAGTATAATGTTCTTCCATTTGGGATGAAGAATGCCCCAGGTACTTTCCAGAGGATGATTAACTCTGTGATTCAGGGATTGAAAGATACTGATGCTTATATTGATGATTTAGTGACAGGAAATGATACTTGGGAAGCACACATAATTGCGGTGGAGGAATTGTTTGAAAGGCTTTCAAAAGCTAACTTAACTATTAATTTAGCTAAGAGTGAATTTGGACATGCCACTGTGACTTACCTTGGTTATGTTGTGGGTCAAGGTAACGTAGCTCCTGTTCAGACAAAAGTTCGGGCAATTTTAGAGATTCCCACTCCAACGGGGAAAAAAACTCTCAGAAGATTCTTGGGAATGGTAGGATATTATCAAAAATTTTGTAAGCATTTTGCTAATGTTGCCCTTTCATTAACTAACCTTTTGCAGAAGAATGTGAAGTTTGTGTGGACAGTGCCTTGTCAAGAAGCATTTGAAAAACTGAAAACAAAGATATGTCAACAACCTGTGCTTAAGGCACCTGACTTTGAAAAACCTTTTTCATTAGCTGTAGATGCTAGTGATGAGGCTGCGGGAGCAGTATTAATGCAAAGGAATGAGGGTGATGAGGTTGATCATTCAGTAGCTTACTTTTCTAAGAAATTTAATAAGCATCAAAGAAACTATTCGACAATAGAGAAGGAATTGTTATCTCTTGTTTTAGCTTTAGAATATTTTGAGGTATATGTTGGTACAACTCAAAAACCACTTATTGTTTACACTGATCATAATCCGTTAGTTTTTCTGAGTAAGATGAAAAACAAAAGATTATTAAATTGGAGTTTGATGTTACAAGAGTACAATATTGTGATAACTCATATTAAAGGTAAAGATAATGTGGTTGCTGATTGTCTATCTCGATGTTGAATGTACAATGTAATTATTTTTTTTAAGGAGTGGTTTTTTTTAAATTGTAACACTCCTACTGTATTGTGAGTTGTAAGCTGCTATATGATGGTATTGTATATTGTGTATGTTATAAAATTTATACATTTGTTTTTCTTGTAAATAATTTTTAAAATTTTTGTTCTTGTCAGACCAAAAATGTTTTTTTTTGGAGGGAGGTGTTACGTACTCGTGACAGTGGTACCCTTGTCACGTGACTGGGGTTGAAGTTATACTGGACTTGAGGTAATGGTCTTGTGATGGTGGAGTGACGTCATTTCCCCGCCAGTAGAGGTCATGTGACAGTTTTTTTTTCACAGGGTATAAAAGGAGGACCCCTCCCTGTGAGGAGGGGCAGTTCGTGGCTGGATTTGCCATGTTGACTTCATGCCACTGCGTGATTTAATGTGATGACGCAGTTTAGTTGAAAGATGAAGTTTTATCTAATGCCTAAAGTTTAAAAGGTCATTGCCAGCAGTTTCTTTACAATACTGCTAGTTGAGAATCAGTGGAGAGTGAAGATCGGAGTTCGGGAGTTAAAGAGCGAGGAGAATCGATTTCAACAGTGAAACGGGTTCGACCTTTGTTTGATCCTTATTCGGAAGGAATTCGTTGACTGTTCTCGTGTTACTCTCTGCGGGATAGCAGAAAAGATTGAGGACAGTGTGATAAAGGAAAGGTCAGTGCCTTTAAGCTGTTACATTTCGTAAATTCTTCGTGGGAAAAGAGTTTGACTTCGGGGACTGAAGAAAAACGACATGAAAGAGAATTTAAATCGTCTTAAAAAGTCTCTCCTTTAAATGGACGGTGAGCATTTTTGAACTTTTGGCAATACTACTTTAAAGAACTGTCCTTGCAACATCGCTTTAAGGACTGTAAGCTTCATGCTTTAAGAACTGTTTAAGCTGCCGCACAGCAGCTGATTTCTGGTTACGTTAGTGTTTGTTTACTTTTGGGGGGTTTGTTTTCAGTGTTTAATAAACGTGTTATTTGTTATAAAAACCCTTGCCTAACTCATATATTTATTGTTGCCTGAATACATAACACCTTAAACTGTGACCCCTCGTTCTGGACTTCCCCAACATCGGAAACAATCTTCCTGCATCTAGCCTGTCCAATGCCTTTAGAATTTTATACATTTCTGGTGTACAATGACACCCAGATCTCATTGCATCTCCCCTTTTCCTAATCGGCCACCGTTCAGATAATAATCTGTTTTCCTGTTCTTGCAACCAAAGTGGATAACCTCACATTTATCCACATTAAATTGCATCTGCCATGAATTTGCCCACTCACCTAACCTATCCAAGTCACCCTGCATCCTCTTAGCATCCTCCTCACAGCTAACACTGCCGCCCAGCTTCGTGTCATCCGCAAACTTGGAGATGCTGCATTTAATTCCCTCGTCTAAATCATTAATATATATTGTAAACAACTGGGGTCCCAGCACTGAGCCTTGCGGTACCCCACTTGTCACTGCCTGCCATTCTGAAAAGGTCCCGTTTACTCCCACTCTTTGCTTCCTGTCTGCCAACCAATTCTCTATCCACATCAATACCATGTGCTTTAAGTTTGCACACTAATCTCCTGTGTGGGACCTTGTCAAAAGCCTTTTGAAAATCTAGATATACCACATCCACTGGCTCTCCCCTATCCACTCTACTAGTTATATCTTCAAAAAATTCTATAAGATTCGTCAGACATGATTTTCCTTTCACAAATCCCTGCTGACTTTGTCCGATGATTTCACCTCTTTCCAAATGTGCTGTTATCACATCTTTGATAACCGACTCTAGCATTTTCCCCACCACCGATGTCAGACTCACCGGTCTATAATTCCACGGTTTTTCTCTCTCTCCTTTTTTAAAAAGTGGGGTTACATTAGCCACCCTCCAATCCTCAGGAACTAATCCAGAATCTAAGGTGTTTTGAAAAATTATCACTAATGCATCCACTATTTCTTGGGCTACTTCCTTAAGCACTCTGGGATGCAGACCATCTGGCCCTGGGGATTTATCTGCCTTTAATCCCTTCAATTTACCTAACACCACTTCCCTACTAACATGTATTTCCCTCAGTTCCTCCATCTCACTAGACCCTCGGTCCCTTACTATTTCCGGAAGATTATTTATGTCCTCCTTAGTGAAGACAGAACCAAAGTAGTTATTCAATTGGTCTGCCATGTCTTTGTTCCCTATGATCAATTCACCTGTTTCTGACTGTAAAGGCCCTACATTTGTCTTGACCAATCATTTTCTTTTCACGTATCTATAAAAGCTTTTTACAGTCAGTTTTTATGTTTCCTGCCAGCTTTCTCTCCCTTTCCTAATTAAGCCCTTTGTCCTCCTCTGCTGGTCTCTGAATTTCTACCAGTCCTCAGGTGTGCCGCTTTTTTTTGCTAATTTATATGTTTCTTCTTTGGACTTGATACTATCCCTAATTTCCCTTGTCAGCCACGGGTGCACTACCTTCCCTGGTTTCTTCTTTTGCCAAACTGGGATGAACGATTGTTGTAGTTCATCCATGCGATCTTTAAATGCTTGCCATTGCATATCCACCGTCAACCCTTTAAGTATCATTTGCCAGTCTATCTTAGCTAATTCACGTCTCATACCTTCAAAGTTACCCTTCTTTAAGTTCAGAACCTTTGTTTCTGAATTAACTATGTCACTCTCCATCTTAATGAAGAATTCCACCATATTATGGTCACTCTTACCCAAGGGGCCTCGCACAACAAGATTGCTAACTAACCCTTCCTCATTGCTCAATACCCAATCTAGAATGGCCTGCTCTCTAGTTGGTTCCTCAACATGTTGGTTCAGAAAACCATCCCGCATACATTCCAAGAAATCCTCTTCCTCAGCACCCTTACCAATTTGGTTCACCTAATCTATATGTAGATTGAAGTCACCCATTATAACTACTGTTCCTTTATTGCACGCATTTCTAATTTCCTGTTTAATGCCATCCCCAACCTCACTACTACTATCTTTTAAGAGACACCTGGATAGGTACATTGAGCTTCGAAAATAGAGGGCTATGGGTAACTCTACATAACTTTTAAGGTACATGTTTGGCACAGCATTGTGGGCCAAAGGGTCTGTACTGTGCTGTATGTTTTCTATGCTTCTAAAGGTGCATCTACTATCGACTTGAAGGGGGTGAATACTTAAGCAATTATTGTGTTCTATATTTGCAATTTAGATCACTTTGTAGAGATCTGTTTTCACTGACACAAAAGTGTCTTTTTCTGTTGATCAGTGTCAAAAAAAGCAAAATTAAATCCACTGCGACTCAATGTTGTAAAACAGTAAAACAAGGAAACCTCCGGGGGGAAATACTTTTTATAGGCACTGTATATAGGGTAGCCATACAGAATCCTTTCCCCTGAGCGTAGAGATATCAAATACACGCATTAAAAGGCAACAGAAATGTAAAGTTGGTATATGATTTTATAATGAGTGGAACAAGCTGCCTGAGCTAGTGGGTGATGTAAACAATAGCAACATTTAAAAGGCTTTTGGAAAGACAAAGTTAATATGCAGAGATATGGATGATGTGGCGGTAGAAGAGATTTAGTTTAATTCAACATTGTGTATGGTATAGGCTTCATGGGCTAAAGGGACTGTTCCAGATGCATCATAGTATAACAGTTTTGTCAAGTCTGCAAGGAGTTATGGGCACAGCTCAGCACATCATGGAAACTAGCTTCCCCTTCATAGACACCATCTACACTCCTCACCATCTCTGTGAAGCAGCCAACTTAATCAATAATCCAGCTGACCTCTGGCATTCTTCTCCCTCCTCCCATATGGAGGAAGATACAAAACCCTGAAAACACATACCACCAGACTCAAGGCCTGCAAGAGGATCCCAGCCTTGTTGGGCCTCAATGTCCCCAAGAGCTACAATGGCTGGAGTAAGGGCTCTTGGTAGGGTCACCTTTGCTAAATAGGTCAAAGGGTAGACAGGAGTGGTCCACAGGTCCTCCAGGTTCAGGGGTTCAGCTCAGGGCCAACAACCCTGACTGGTAAAACAAGATTGTTACGGAAACAGCAACGAAGAATCCTTCTACATCTGAGTGCATCAGTATTCCTAGTCTCCAATCAGGACTTGCATGACTGACAGTAGTGAAAACCGAGCCACTGACACGATGAAAGCAGCCCTGAACACCGTCACAGATGGCAGACTTTCAATGCTGCCTTCAACGCCAGCAGTGTAACAGGAAGTACCAGGCCAAAGGACAGTTTCTATCCTGCTGTCATAAAACCAGTACAAGTTTCCCAAGTTATCCCTTTGTGACCTCACTGTTACAGCACAGAGAAAGTGCACTGAAGGTGGGCATTTTATTCTACCTTAAAGCACTGACATAATGATTTGATTTGTATGGAGAGAATAGAACATAGAACAATACAGGCCCTTCGGCCCAAAATAGGGTTTGCCTTAAACCCTGCCTCCCTTATAACCCCCCCACTTTAAATTTAAATTCCTATTTGCATTCCAAATTGAATGCAAGGCAAATTTTTCACTGTACTTCAGTACATGCCCCAATAAACCAATTTTACCCATTTATATTCTAATTAACCAGCACTCTACAAGATGGTGCAAAGAGATTTGAAAATCTTTATGTATTGTAACTTGGTGACACAAGCAGACTATATTTAAAAATACTTCTATTATCATACAAGTACAATCTGTTTCACTTTTAAAACCAGATCAGTTGACAGCAATAAGATTAACAAGTAGTCAGCCCCTTTAGGAGCTCTTCTCAGCTTCCAGGCAGGCGGGAGGAGGCCTGCAAAACACCTAGGCCTGCAAAAAGCCTAGCAAAACACACTGATCTTCGGAGAATGAAGTATGGCGATAATGGATGCGAGAACCCTTGATTGAATTATGTTGACCCGGAGCAGTCTGATTTGCGACTGACTCTGAAGTGAGGCTGTGGGGGAGAAGCTTAAGCAATGAATTTCAGGTGCACTGAATTCAAATGGTGTGTTGGACAGATATATAAATAGGAGGGAAACTATTGACTCCAATGAAGGTTGCTGCTTGGGTATTTCATCGGTTCAATTACCAGGGCCCTCAAACACTTGGGGCTCCCCTTCTCACAATTTTCAGTCGGTGGACCCCTTCACATGTGCCAGGGCCCCCATTGAGAATGGCTGACATAGACGATGCCACAGCACAAGGAGGGAATGCATGAAGTAAATTATCTTTCCCACTTTGAACAACTGGAATCTTAGAAAGATCAAGCTCCAGATTTAAATGTGAAAATATGGGGAAATCTGAGGTGTGCTCTACTTACATTCCCCCTTCCTCCTGGAGGCATCCCTTTATCAGTAGCTGCATGCAATGGATCATCATAATCTACACTGCAGTTTCCACAATGCTTCAACACAGCTGAATATAACATTTAATGAACAGCCTCTCAACATTAGAGACTTACAGCATTCCAGGCTCAGATAATTTTCCCCTGAATCACAAAGAATTCTACATGTCCTCAGGAAATGATTTTATTCCCAGTTACACTTCCTGATCCTCATTTCCTGCCCCTTTTCAATCATCCAAAAAAAATTACCTATCTCAGGCATTACTGTTGCTCTCCAAATAACAATCCTCATTGTCCAATTCCATTTGATTTTGTGTCCCTACTTAAAACCTGTAATTTTGCTAATTAAGTTCCAAAACTTTAAAAATGCACTTTTAACTCTCGCAGCACTGTTGACCACTTTAACTGTTTACTGAGCATCTCCAACACCAAGCAAATATTTCGATTCACCATTAAGTTGACGTTTACCTGATCTGAACTGAATTTTGATAGCCCTGCCAAATAGCGGGATTCCATTCAGCAAATCCTTTCCATAATGGACCGACTCCTCGTGTTTAAAATGCACGAATGCGAACTGCTTTGACTTCCCATCCTTATCTTTGGGGATTTTTACTGCCTGAAGCGGACCAGCCTGGGAAAAAGAAACGAATCTGAGTGGTACATTCTCAACAGGATCGTTCAAAAAACACCTGCGGGGGCGGAATTGTACTTCAACAGAAGCGGACGGATTAAAATGGGGTTTGAAATCCGTGTGGCTGAAATCTGTGTAAATACATTTACAGAGAATAAAGTCTGCCTTAGAACTCTTGTAGTGCGGGGGGAAAAAAACCGCCAGCAGGACAATAACTCGGCCAGGACGCCTGCTGTTGATTATATGGGAACTTTTACGAGAGTTTCGTCATAATTTAATCAGGTAAGTCGGCCGCAGCACAAGGTAAAGGCGGATACTCCAAATAATGTAGTTTAAACAGGGGCAAGGGAAAAAAATTACCTCAAGATACATTGAGTTAGACCGTCCCTACGTATCAAAGCTCAGGGAGAACAGACGACGCAGCCGAATGACCCAAGCGGGCGCCCGAGAAGCTACAGGCCTCGACAGGCCGTCACCACCCCCCACAACCCTCCTTCATTCACTCACCTGGAGGAACAGTTCGAACAGAAGCTCCTCTGTTACTTTCGCATCCAAGTTCCCAACGAACAGCGTCTTGTTCGCATCATCCGATACTCCCATAGCTCCTACAGTCCAACGCCCGTTCGGTACCTAAACTCCGTCTGATTAAGGTGCCTTTTCAAAACGGCTCCTTGCCCGTTCGGTATCTAAACTCCGTCTGATTAAGGCGCCTTTTCAAAACGGCTCCTTGCCCCTTCCGCCCCGCTGATGTCGTCACCCCGTGCACACTTCCGCCCCATTAACCTCGATTTCAGACCACAAACTTTGTTTGAAATATGAGCAACAGACGCACGGAATACTGGCGTAACGCAATTTGCCAGGCAGCATCGGTGGCGGATCTCGGCCCGAAACGTCGACTATTTACTCTTTCCCATAGATGCTGCCTGGTCGGGAGTTACCCCAGCATTTTGTGTGTGTTGATTGGATTTCCAGCATCTGTAGATTTTCTCTTGTTTGTGACCTTTTAAAAATATAGTTATCAAGGATCTGCACCACAAAATTTTGACGGTACTTTTAACAATATTTAGAAACTGATATGGAATAGAAGTGTTGTATTTTATATAATACACATAAATATAAACTAACTGTTTAAAATGCTTTGAGAAAGAACAGAAAATGTTGTAACTATACATGCAAATTAGACTATCTGTAGAGAGAAAAATAGTATTTCAGGTGAATAGCATTTCAAACCATGCATCTCTCCGCACGAAACTGCTTAACTTTGTTTCCAACATTTGCTGATGTTTTAGTTCAAATTATCAAAGCACATATGTTAAATTCATTTTCTTGTAGGCATTTACAGAAAATAAAATATAAAATAATTTACTGACAACTATACATAAACAAAGACTGACAAACAACCGATGTGCAAAAGAGGACAAAGTGCAAATAAAGGAAATAATACTGTACTGAGAACACGAGTTGTAAAGAGTCCTGGATGTCAGAGTTGTGGTGAGCAGTTATTCACACCAGTTCAGGAGCCTAATGGTTGTAGGGTAATAACTGTTCCTAAAGCTGGTGATGTGGGACCCAAGGCTTGTCTTATGGTAGTAGCGAGCCTGCATAGTGGGGATCTTTCTCACGCAGCACTCCACAATAATGTGCTCAATGGTTGGAAGGACTTTTCCTGTGATGGACTGGGCTATATCCACAACTTTCTGTAGTCTTTCCGTTCCTGGGTATTGGTGTTTTCCTGCAGTTAGGATATTCTCCACTGTGTATCTTTAGAAGTTTGTCAAAGTTTTTGCTGACAGCCAAATCTATGCAAACTTGAAAGAAAATAAAGGCACTATTGTGCCTTCTTTGTGAAAACGCTTATATCCTGGTCCCAGGACAGGTAGTCTGATATGATAACACCAAGGAATTTAAAGCTTCTTATCCTCTCCAACCTATGATATCCTAATGAGGATTGCTCATGGACCTCCAGCTTCTCCCTCCTGTAGCCGATAATCAGCTCATCCTGATAAAGGGACTCAGCCCAAAAAGTTGCCTGCCTGGCCTGCTGAGTTCCTCCAGCATTTTGTGTGTTAATCAGCTCTTTGATTTTGATTGGTATAGATATCTTAACATCCACAAAATTATGCATTTGCATTTATTGAAAACTATTCCATTAAATATAATTGTACATTTAAAAAATAACTACCAGTACTCACAGATAAAAGGCAGAGGATAATGGTTGAGGGGTGTTTCTGCAATTGGAAGTCTGTGTACCAGAGTCATGTTTGCTAGAGACACAAGATACTGTAGATGGAGGAATCTGGAGCAAAAGAAAAACTGCTGGAGGAAATAGGCAGATCAAACAGCATCTAAGCGAGCAAAGGAATGGCCTATGTTTCAGGTTGAGACCCTTCATCAGGACAGATTGTAGAGGGAAATGGTCAGTATAAAGAAGGAGGGATCAGACAATGAGCCAAAGTAATGACCACCACAAAAACTTTGATGTTGTTAAATAAAGGAAAGCTTTTGGTTTCTTGATAATCTTAACAGGATACGTTGGGTCCAGGCTAGATCCTCAGAGATATTCACATCTAGGAACCTGAAATTTCTCACTCTTTCCACATCTGATCCCCCCCAAGGACTGGTGTGTGTGTTCCCTTCTCTCACTGAAGTCCACAATCAGTTCTTTGGTCTTACTGATGTTGAGTGCAAAGTTGTTGCTATGACACCGCTTAATTAACTGGTATATCTCACTCCTGTACGCCCTCATATCACCATCTGAGATTCTGCCAACAACATTTGCATCATAAGCAAATTTATAGATGGCATTTGTGAAATACCTAGCCACTCTGTCATGGGTATAGAGAGAGTAGAGCAGTGGGCCAAGCACACACTCCTAAGTGCACCAGTGTTGATTGTCAGCAAGGTGGGGATGGTGTTTGTGATCCGCACAAAATATGTATATTGAACAGATTTTAAAAAGTGCAAAAAACGCAAATACTGTATATTTTAAAAAATGAGGTAGTGTCCAAGGGTTCAATATCCATTTAGGAATCAGATGGCAGAGGGGAAGAAGCTGTTCCTGAATCACTGAGTGTGTGCCTTCAGGCTTCTGTACCTCCTACCTAATGGTAACAGTGAGAAAAGGGCATGTCCTGGGTGTTGGAGGTCCTTAGTAATGGACGATGACCTTCTGAGACACCGCTCCCTAAAGATGTCCTGCATACTTTGTAGGCCAGTACCCAAGATGGAGCCGACTAAATTTACAACCCTCTGCAGCTTCTTTCGGTCCTGTGCAGTAACCTCTCCCCACTCCATACCAGATAGTAATGCAGCCTGTCAGAATGCTCTCCACGGTACATCTATAGAAGGTTTTGAGTGTATTTATTGACATACCAAATCTCTTCAAACTGCTAATGAAGTATAATTGCTATCTTGCTTTCTTTATAAGTGCATTGATATGCTGAGAACAGGTTTGATCCTCAGAGATCTTGACACCTAGGAACTTGAAACTGCTCACTCTCTGCACTTCTGATCCCTCTATGAGGATTGGTATGTGTTCCTTCGTCTTACCCTTCCTGATGTCCACAATCAGTTCTTTCATCTTACTGACGTTGAGTGCCAGGTTGTTGCTGTGACACCTCTCCACTAGTTGGCATATCTCACTCCTGTACGCCCTCTCGTCACCATCTGAGATTCTACCAACAATGGTTGTATCATCAGCAATTTTTTAGATGGTATTTGAGCTATGCCTAGCCACACAGTCATGGGTATAGAGAGAGTAGAGCAGTGGGCCAAGTACACACCCGAGGTGTGCCAGTGTTGATTGTCAGCGAGGTGGAGATGTTATCACCAATCCACACAGATTGTGGTCTTCCAGTTAGGAAGTCAAGGAACCAATTGCAGAGGGAGGTACAGAGGCCCAGGTTCTGCAAATTCTCAATCAGGATTGTGGGAATGATGGTATTAAATGCTGAGCTATAGTCGATGAACAGCATCCTGACATAGGTTTGTGTTGTCCAGGTGATCTAAAGCCGTGAGAAAAGCCATTGAGATTGCATCTGCTATTGACCTATTGTGGCGATAGGCAAATTGCAATGGGTTCAGATCCTTAATGAGGCAAGATTTCAGTCTAGTCATGACCAACCTCTCAAAGCATTTCATCACTGTAGATGTCAGTGCTACCAGGCGATAGTTATTAAGGCAGCTCACATTATTCTTCTTAGGCACTGGTATAATTGTTGCTTTTTTTGAAGCATGTGGGAACTTCCGCCCGTAGCAGTGAGAGGTTGAAAATATCCTTGAAAACTCCCGCCACTTGGTTGGCACAGGTTTTCAGAGCTTTACCAGGTACTGCATGGTAAGACCTTCCACCTTGCGAGGGTCCACTCTCACTCTCTTTAAAGACAGCATAACATCAGCCTCTGAGTTGGAGATCATAGGGTCACTGGGTGCAGCAGGGATCTTCGCAGCTGTAGTTGTTTTCTCCCTTTCAAAGCGGGCATAGAAGACGTTGAGGGCACTGATTTTTTTTTAGCTGATCGAACAGCCAGCATCAACGTATAAAAGACAAGTCATGTTTGCTGAACCAAAGCAGCTTTTATTCTAAAATTTAAAAAAGAGAACTGTAAATAGTACATAGAGAAACATTTACTTGTATGGGCTTCCAGTCAATAGAGCTCATCTTAAAGACAAAATTAGTGAAAACCCAAGCTCATGGAATTGTAGCCAAATCAGTGATGCCCGGATATTGACTGAGCTGAATACCTAAAGAAGGGATAACATGCAAGTACAGTCGGCCCTCCTTATCCGTGAGGGATTGGTTCCGGGATCCCTCGCAGATACCAAAAAACGCGGATGCTCAAGTCCCTTATTCAACCTGTCTCAATGCGGTGGACCTTAGGACCCAGCGGAACCCCAGACCTTATTTAACCTGTCTCAGTGCAGTGGACATTAGGACCTGGCGGTCAAGCTCTGAATGCAGAGTGTTTCTGTTCATGAAAATAATCACGATCATGATTGAAAATAAAGTGGAAATAATAAAGCAATCGGAAAGAGGTGAAACGCCATCGGTCATTGGAAAAGCATTAGGCTACAGTCGGTCAACGATCAGAACAATTTTAAAGGATAATGTGAGAAAGGCTCTGCCCCGATGAAAGCTACAATTATTACTAAGCAAAATAGTGGTTTAATTATTGGGTTTTGGGTTTTTGATCCTCCATATCAACCAGGCACGTTAGGAGAGCACGCTCGGAAATGGTCTGTCACTGGATCGAACTTGGGAACTTTCCGAGTCCGGCGCTGAAACAGTGTTTTATATGCATAGAAAGGTAAAATATATACTATATACTAAGACAAACGTTTGACTAACTGACGCTAAATAATACCGGATGTACCTGTTCCAACTTACATAGTAAGAGAACTTCCGATTTTTTTCCGATCCTGAACCACAGTAACCTACGCACATCCTCCAGTATACTTTAAATCATCTCTAGATTACTTATAATACCTAATACAATGCAAATGCTATGTAAACTAGTTGTTATACTGCATTGTTAGGGAATAATGACGAAAAAAAAGTCTGTACATGCTCGAACAACAAGTGCTGGAAGAGCATTTCTGGGTTTTCTCAATTCACAGTTGGTTGAATTCGCGCATGCAGAACTCATGGATAAGGAGGGCCAAATGTACTCTAATTGACAAGCTATTAACCGGCAACATCCCATAGCAACCTGTATTGTGCTCTCAAATATCTTTTATTGTTTATGAACAACTTTGTGTGGCAAGATAACATTAAGATAAAATAATTTTTAAAAGTTATCCACATTCATCCTTTGCCTCTCTCCTGGCGAGACGCTTGATCCTCCTTAGATGGAGAGATGTTGCCCCGCCCACTCATGCGCAATGGCTTAACGACATTATGGCCTGCTTGGACCTCGAAAAAATTCATTATTCAGTTCTCAATTCGGATTTAAAGTTCCATAAGGTCTGGGGGCCTTTTATCGAGTACTTTCATAACCTTCCTCTTGACTAGGGTTTTTTTTTCTTTTCGGTCCCTTGCTTTCAGCTCCCTTTTTTTTCTGGTAGTAGGCATTATTATCCTCTGTTGCTAAGTGTATTCACAGTCTGGGAGTTTGACTGTCCGGACTTATACTCTCTATATTGTGTGGTGGTTGGTCTGGAATTGTTGTTTTTTCCTTGTGTTGTGGGGTTTGGGGAGGACACTAAGCTCACTTGTCTTTAATTTAGGTGCTTTTTTGTTAAATTCTCTTCCTTTGTAGCATATTGTTATTGTATGCTTAACCTTGCTCTGGATTAATGCTCCTCATTGAGATTTGGGGTTTTTAATTTTGTAAAATGTTTTAAAAAACTAATAAAAAAAATTTAAAAAAAGTTATCCACATTCAAGTTTGCTGATACCACAAAGATAAGCAACACATGGAATACAAATATTAAAGATACTTTTACAAATAAATTGGAACAGAAAATGGCATATTGTTCCTTAGATCAAGGAAGCCAAAATACAATATTAGAGCTATACATAATCCATGATATCATAATCTCATGTCCTGCTGCCCCTATGTATTGACCTTCAGAAATCCAGTTTATTATCACTGTCTTCTATGATGTGAAATTTGTTGTTTTGCTGCAGCTATAAATTGCAAAGACAAAACTACCATAAATTACAAAATAAATAGTGCAAAAAAAAAGGTCATGTTCCCACACCATTCTGAAATCTGATGGCGAAGTGGAAGAAACTGTTTCTGAATTGTTGAGTGAGGGTCTTCAGGCTCCTATACCTCTTCCCCGATGGTAGTAACGAGAAGAGAGCATGTCCTGGATGCTGAGGGTCTTTATAGTGAAGCCCTGTACCCTCTTAAGGCACTGCCTCTTGAAGATGTCCTCAATGATGGTGAGGGTTGTGGTCGTGATGAATCTTCTAGATTTATAGCGCCAAAATAGCTACCCATTAAATGAGTCTTTCTAGACAGAAGAATGATTTCATATCAGAAGAGGCACAGTAACAGATTTCAGTCATTTTGTCAATCCAACAATATTAATCTACCCAAACTGTACACCTGGATTTAGAACAAATGAACATAGAACATAGAATAGTATAGCACAGTACAGGCCCTTCGGCCCACAATGTTGTGCCGACCCTTAAACCCTGCCTCCCATATAACCCCCCCCCACCTTAAATTCCTCCATAGACCTGTCTAATAGTCTCTTAAATTTCACGAGTGTATCTGCCTCCACCACAGACTCAGGCAGTGCATTCCATGCACCAACCACTCTGTGAGTAAAAAACCTTCTTCTAATATCCCCCTTGAACTTCCCACCCCTTACCTTAAAGCCATGTCCTCTTGTATTGAGCAGTGGTGCCGTGGGGAAGAGGCGCTGACTGCCCATTCTATCTATTCCTCTTAATATCTTGTATACCTCTATCATGTCTCCTCTCATCCTCCTCTCCAGAGAGTAAAACCCTAGATCCCTTAATCTCTGATCATAATGCATACTCTCTAAACCAGGCAGCATCCTGGTAAATCTCCTCTGTACCCTTTCCAATGCTTCCACATCCTTCCTATAGTGAGGCTACCAGAACTGGACACAGTACTCCAAGTGTGGCCTAACTAGAGTTTTATAGAGCTGCATCATTACCTCGCGACTCTTAAACTCTATCCCTCGACATGTGCCCCCAGATCCCTCTGCTCCTCCACACTCCCAAGTATCCTGCCATTTACTTTGTACTCTGCCTTGGAGTTTGTCCTTCCAAAGTGTACCACCTCACACTTCTCCGGGTTGACCTTCATCTGCCACTTCTCAGCCCATTTCTGCATCCTATCAATATTTCTCTGCAATCTTTGACAATCCTCCACACTATCCACAACACAACCAACCTTTGTGTCCTCTGAAAACTTGCCAACCCACCCTTCTACCCCCACATCCAGGTCATTAATAAAAATCATGAAAACATCCGATCCTTATGGGACACCACTGGTCACAACCCTCCAATCCGAATGTACTCCCTCTGCAGGCAAGCCAATTCTGAATCCACCTGGCCAAACTTCCCTGGATCCCATGCCTTCTGACTTTCTGAATAAGCCTACCGTGTGGAACCTTATCAAATGCCTTACTAAAATCCATGTAGATCACATCCACTGCACTACCCTCATCTATATGCCTGGTCACCTCCTCAAAGAACTCTATCAGGTTTGTTAGGCACAATCTGCCCTTCACAAATCCATGCTGGCTGGCTGTCCCTGATCAGACTATGATTCTCTAAATGCCCATAGATCCTATCTCTAAGAATCTTTTCCAACAGCTTTCCCACCACAGACGTAAGGCTCACTGGTCTATAATTACCCAGACTATCCCTACTACCTTTTTTGAACAAGGGGACAACATTTGCCTCCTTCCAATCCACCGGTACCATTCCTGTGGACAACAAGGACATAAAGATCCTAGCCAGAGGCTCAGTAATCTCTTCCCTCGCCTCGTGGAGCAGCCTGGGGAATATTCCGTCAGGCCCCGTGTACTTATCAGTCCTAACGTATTTTAACAACTCCAACACCTCCTCTCCCTTAATATCAACATGCTCCAGAACTTCAACCTCACTCATATTGTCCTCACGTTCATCATGTTCCCTTCTGTTATTGGAAACATATTCATACTTTGTAGTTTGCTCCCAATGCAACTCATCAAATAATACCAACACTGCAGAGAACCATGAAGACAAGAAAGGCTTTGGTTTGTCTCTCAGTCTAATAACTTAATTAAAATATATTAGCAAAGAGATAATACACGTTATCAGTGAATTAGTCAGTAAGAAGAAACTACGGTAAGTCTCATCTACTACTTTTGAACTCCAACAGCTTAAATGCCAAGAGTGACTAGCCTACATCTCATCCCTGGTTAAATAGTCTGGAGCGGGTCAGTAATGACTCTCAACAGAGACAGTCAGCAGCCGGATCGGCGGCATTCGGACCCTCTTCAGCGGTCACTCTTTATCGAAGGACTGAGTTCATGCGGCCGCTCTCCTCATATGCAGACGAAAAGACATTTCCCATATTCTGAGATTTATGTGATTATTGGACTGTTTCCTACAATTTTTCAGTGTTTTCTTTCTTGTGGATGATCTTTTACTATTTTGTATGTGGTGGGAGGGTTGGGGGTTTGGTGCTACTGTCGCTGTTCTTTTTTGCGAGTGAGGGAGTTGGGGATTATTACGTGAAAGAGGTTGTTGATTGTTATTGTGCCTGTTTTTTGCTGGGAGTGAAGGGAGATATTTTGTGGTCTGCGAATTTTGTTTCTTTCTTTTCCATACCGGTTGGTGGGAGGGGTGGGGGTGTGGAGTATATGTCTTTTCTTTCATCCACATCCATGGTCTTTCTGTATTTAATGGTTATCTAAAGTAGACAAATATCAGAGTTGTATTATACAGGGTCACTTCAACAATAAGGTGAACCTTTGAACCTTTTAGTCTGCAATATCAAGGTTCAATTGTTGAAAAAAGCATCAGTAGGCAACAAAAGTTGTCTCAACCAGAGCTAAACATACTCATTATCTGCAAAGCTTGACAATCTAAAGACATGAAAGCAGGATTCGGAGTTTTAGCATAAGTACCGCAGGGGATAAGTGTGACAGAAATGGGATTAATGGAATTGATCTAAAAGTCAACATGGATTCGACTCTCGTTCTACATGACTGTTGCTCCAGATTCCATCATCTGCAATCTCTTGAGTCTTCACAGATTTAATGGGTTCAATGGCATTAAATAATCAGAAAACCTCAAACATTTTTCCACCACCAGAATCACCACTATAAATCGTTGGACGTCCACACTTAACTGGACAGATATTTCGTTGGTGATATCACTAAATCTCCACGTCCTTGAGGTGGAGGGACATGGTCTGATCGGCGATGAGGTACCGAATAAAGCGGTACAAAAGTCCTGGCCCAGGAACTCCCTGAATACTTGACAATGTACAAAGCTACCATTTTGCCTCTCTCAAAACTGTTATGAATTTTCAGTTTCAGAACATTTTTATTTAAACACACAAAATGATCATGGAAACGTTAATAGTGAAAAAGAATAATTAATCTTTCACATCCCCTTACCGGTGGTGCTGCCACGTTCTCAATTCTACCTCTCGATTATTCACTTTAGCATTTCTTTTAGCACTACTTCAAAATGCACCATTCTGTTCTTTTGCGCTTGATGCTGCATACATTTTTACCAAGTAGTCTCTTTACTCTGTAAGCTTCACATGAACAAGGAATTTTAATACACCCTGCTGTATATGAAAATAAACTAATTAGAATCAGATTTAATATATCGACATATGTCGTGAAATCATTTGTAGATAATCATTAAAATATTAAGGTAAAGCAATTTTTTTTAAACTTACCTCGCAGTGGACCTCCAAATCTGCTGATCGAGAATCCGCTTTAAATCAACGAGTCTCGGTTCTCCTCGGATCTGATAGACAATTCTCCGACGTGACCGTGCGATTTGAGGAATGGCTAATTCCAGTGCGGGGAACAAACTGATGGAGACAGCCGCCCATCTCGATCAGCCAGTGTATGGTGGATAGATAGTACAGGCACATCAAGTACAGGACGGACGGGCCTGTGATTACTCTGCACACGCAGAGAGACTTCACCGCTAACGTGAAGGAATGCGACGGCAGCAACATGTCTCACGGTACAACAGACCAGAGACGACCCACCAGCCATATTAGCCTAATTTAATTTAATAGGCATTGACGTTAAACAGCATGCATCATTTTTAAAAGACGTGCTGACGACAACCTGTCCCCGTCTTTTTAATTTGAACGGTGACAGAAATCCAGTCACATACCAATGGGCTAACGTCGTAAAGCCACCTGTTTTTAATGATACGCTTTGCGACAGTGGATGAGGCCTGTTGATAGGCGTGCGGGAGCCGATTGGCGACGCCGGGGTCAGGCTCATGTTGATGTTGCGTGGTTTCAGGGCTGGCCTTAAAGCCGAGTCTCTGTGCTCTGTGGCTGTGCTCTGGTCTTGGAGGGGTAGTCATTTTGCTAATTGCTTGTTCGGTAGCTTCACGCCTTCTGTCGGCCGCCCGTTTCTAGCTTCTCTGCAGCCCGTATTCCGTTCGAGTCCTGCAGCTTTGTTGATGCGTCGGCGTCTCACCACCGTGGAAGCACAAGATATGGCAAAGAGAATAGTCTGGGTAGATTTAGAGGTAATTTGTCTTACTGTACGAACAATTCTTTAGTAGTCTATCATTCCCCTATTAATGAATCTAGAGAACGGAAAGTGTCGTCATTCACTTGTTTCATAATTTGCAAAAAAAATTCAAGGAGCTCTCTAGTAGTAGTTAATGCTGCTTTTCATGAATTATCCTGAGCTTTAAATGGGTCAGATTCCGATAAATGTATTTATTTGCCTTCCTTGTTTTTACTTATATTTTTAACTTTAATTTCGTGGAAGTTAACTTTTTTGTGGAAGCAAGTAAATAATGAAGCAGAATATTGTGTGAAATTGTTTGGTTTCCCCTTGTCACAGCGTCAAATTATAATTTAATTACTGACGTGTTTTAAATATGTTGACACATGGGTTCAATTCAACAGGAATTAAAGTTAGGAAGATGGTTATGTTTGGTGTTCCTGCATATGTAATGTGCCAAGGGATGATGCTAATTCTCAGGGTTTATTTCCACTGCTGGTGAGTTTGTTGATTTGAAGTAGGTGGTGAATGGTTTGAACAATTGGAATATGACATTGGATTAAAAGAGAGCTAAAACTCATGGTTCTGGGTACCTGGCCAAGTTAGTGATGTACATAAAAAGGAAACATGAAATTTGAAAATGATCTCTATGCAATGTGTGTGCTGGGTGTTGTATAATTGAATAATAATTTCACTTTGTGCATTTTATGCTTAATTTCATCCACGTGTATTTAATGCTGCAAGGAATGTTAATGGCCAAAGCAATGCTGGAGGAATTCTGCAGGCCAGGCAGTGTCTATGGAAAAGGAACATGGTCGATGTTTTGGGCTGAGACCCTTCAGCAGGACCAAAAATTTCATGGATTTTTTTTCCCTCATGCATGTGTTTTTCAAGAAAATGAAAAACCGAGCCAAGTTATTCTATGCTATCGAAGGAACTTTATACTTTCAAAGATGCTGTCAAAGGTAGTGTGTTGTAGGATTACGCCTTTACTGTCACTCTAATCTAAAGTTACACTATGGTCTGAACATTTTCCTTTTTCTTTCTAAATAGATGACTGGATTGGATATAGAGAAAGATAAAATCATAGAAATGGCTTGCATTATAACTGATGCAGAATTGAATATATTAGCTGAGGTAAGGTACCTTCAATTTTTGAAAAGATTCACCTATTGTTAAATGTTATTGAAATTTATTTCTGTTAAATTTACATGTGAATCTCTATTTCTTCTCAGGGTCCACACTTGATTGTTAACCAACCAAATGAGCTGCTGGATGGCATGTCAGAATGGTGTGTACAACACCATGGAAAGGTACGGTATTGGTTACTAATGTGTTTATGTTGGCAGTTCTGCACAGTTAACAGTTAAGTGTGGTCTGCATTTAACATCCAGCTCTAGTTGCAAAAATTATTCTACTGTTTTGGTTCATCAAGTACTATTAATGGTTAATTATTTTTTTATATATTTGTAATTAAATTTTTAAGATAATTACATAGAATGAATAGTATAATAGAATAGTAGAGTATAATATCAGGCCTCCCCCCTCCCCTTAACCTTTCCCCCCTTAACATCCCCATCTGAAAGAAAAAGAAGGAAAAAAAGATTGCCTGGATATTGGAAGATCCCCACATGCTCCATGGAATTGAAAATAACTTTAATATATATATTTGGGGAAAGAAATAAATGGCTAATAACTATCTTCAAAGGGCCTATAATCATATTCACTTAAATTATTTTAGTAATTTTTTCAAGTGGAATGCAGCTAAAAAATTCATTATTCCAATGGTCCATAGTTAAGTATGAATCTGATTTCCAAGTAACTGCAATAGCCTTTTTGGCTACTGCCAATGCAATTTTAAATTTTTTTCCTGATATTTGTTCAATTTAAGTTTTGGTTTTATCCCTTCAATATCACCTAGTAAAAATAATATTGAATGCAAGGCAAATTTTGGTTAATTATTGTTAATTATTAAACTTAAATAATTGATTGAAATCCTTTTTCTGAAAAAACAAGTTCACCTTTGTACCTTAAATTTAAGCTGTTGATATCTCCTGAAGGATTTGTTGTAATGTCCTGTGTAATATCTTTTGGATTTCAACTTTGTTCTGCAACTTAGATTGGAGTCAATATATAAGTGCTTTTGATAAATGGTATGGTTAGTTGTATACATACTGTGATTGTGTGAATGCTTTGTGGGACAATGGAAATTGATGAATTTGACCTTGCAATAGAAATCCAAATGTTCAAACCTAATATCACTTTTCCAATACAGTGTACACAAAATAAGAGCAGGAGTAGGCTACTCAAGTCTGCTGTGCTATCCAGTATAATCATGGCTGATCTATGCTGGTTTCAACTCCTCTTCTGTGCCAGTTCCCCATAACTCTTAAAACATCTTCAATTTTTCAAATATTACCTTCACCTAGTAGATCTGTTGATTTGTTGTCCATCTTCTGGGTGTGGGGGAAAAGACTCAAAAATATTATTGTGATTCAGTACATTTACAGAATTAAAACTTTAGGTGCCTAAAGTTTTAAATACTGTAACTAATTCCAGTTGTGTCCCCTTTTTTCTTGGACTCTCCCACTATTTAAAGTATCCCAATGTGTACTTTATCAAGCCCCTTTGGGATCTTTGAATGCTAATACTTATATAAGGTTATCCCTCATACAAGGTGAAACTTCATTTTGCTAAACCCGGGAATACTGACCGAACAGTCTAGCATCTTTGATGGGACAGCCCTCTCATCCCAAGAATTAGCCTGGTGAATCTCTTTTGGGCTGCCTCCAATGTTATTATATCCTTTCAGCTAAGGGCACTAAAACTATACATAGTATTCCAGACGTAGCCTCAAATGCCCTAAACAACTGTAATAAAGCTTTCCTAGTCTTGAGGAAAGTTCAGTTGAGGCCAATATGTAGGTTGCCTGCTTAATTATTTGTTGGACCTGCCTTCTAATATTTTGTGACTTGATACCATTTCTTTTGTTTGCATAACAAACTACCCATGTAAATGTTCTACATATGGAATCGGATTGAAGAACCCTCGCTGAGAAGGTCTAAATCTGGAAAATGTAACTTGGATGATCCCTATACATAAAACAAGAAATAAACCATGAGGGAATGTAGACTTTTTAAGCCTGCATTGTTTTTTTTTAATGGATGTGATTCTGCAATTGTGACAAAATATTGTAAGATTCAGTAACTCAGTTAGGTTAGAAAGCTTTCATTCCTAAATGCTTTTGCTTTTGAATGGAGCCAATGGTCCATTGGATATTCAAATTCACATCATTCTGGCCACTGGTCTATTGTTGGATTGCATTTGCTCTTCTCGGAGACAATATTTATTATGGTCAAAGCCGGTATTGGTTCATTTTTGTTGCAAGTGCCTAGGTAGTGGAAAAACGTGGTTTTGTTAGCCATCCATATATATCATTCCAAAAACAAAGTGCTTTGATGTATACAAAGGAAAAGCATGTAGAAGATAGTCTTTCAGCTATAGAGTACAGTAATTGCAGGTAGACAATAAAGTACAAGGACCCAGGTGAGATAAATCTGTGTGGTCTGGAGTTCATCTTCAGTATACAAGAGGTCCATTCAAGAGTCTTGTGACAGTGTGATAGAAGCTGTCCTTAAGTTTTCTGGTGCA
Source organism: Hemitrygon akajei (assembly GCF_048418815.1). NCBI lineage: Eukaryota > Metazoa > Chordata > Chondrichthyes > Myliobatiformes > Dasyatidae > Hemitrygon > Hemitrygon akajei. Next base: position 32,340,836 of record NC_133149.1, on the reverse strand, counting down.
TGTTTCAAGCTTTCCATCTTCTGCCTGATGGAAGAGAGGTTGGGAAAGGGCTTTGATTATGCTGGTTACTGAAGCAATGAGAAATGTAGACCAATTCTGTGGAGGAACTACTGTACATATTTTTATATTTGGTGATTAAGCATCTGAGCCTGGTCTCAAATTGTCTTGGATCTCCATGTCATGGGACCAAGACCTTGCTGCCTAGACCAAGTGCTGGCTGATGTGCACTGGCTTTTTAATGATTTTTTAAAAAAATTATCGCTCATAGTTACCTTCCACAAGCAAGTCACATTAAGGTATCTTTATTAACTGCACATACCTTAGAAGCAGTTGTGATTCTCAGCGTAAGCATTGAGCTTTGCTGATCAAGATCACCATTCTGTAAGGTGCCCTGGAAGTAACTCAAAAGCTTCTATAGATGTACTGTGGAGTGCATTCTGACAAGCTACATCACTGTCTGGTATGGGGGGGGGTGGGGGGGGGAGGGCGTGCATGTGTAGGCTACTGCACAGAAGCTACTGAAAGTTGTAAAATCAGCTCCATCTTGGGTACTAGCTTCTCAAGACTACTTTAAATCTTCAAGGAGTGGTGCCTCAGAAAGGCATCATCCATTATTAAGGACACCCCCCCCCCCCCCCCCCAGTTTCCCAGGACATGCCCTCTTCTCATTGTTACCATCAGGAAGGAGATTACAGAAGCCTGAAGGCACACACTCAGCGGTTCAGGAACAGCTTCTTCCCCTCTGCCATCTGATTCCTAAATGGACATTGAACCCATGAACACTACCTCGTATATTTATATTTCTGATTTTGCACAATTTTAACGTATTCATTAAGTATCCATATATACTTAATTGATTTGATTATTTTTCTTGCTATATTATGAATTGTATTGAACTACTGCTGCTAAGCTAACAAACTGATTCTGATTCAAGCTCTCTATCTTGAAGTGTGTAAGATGAAGAACAGATGGCATAAACTGCTGGACTTGTTTCATAAATAACTGGAAGCACTGACATTTTTATCATTACTATTACAGGCAAATCTTGGCCTTTTGGCTGGTTTGTGGGGTGTGGTGTAAATAGAAATGAAGGTATCAATTTAAAAAAATGCACTAATCTGACTTAAAATTTGCTACAGAACTATGAAGTTGCCTTAGTTGTGATTTGTAACAGTGTGAATAATTAAGACCTCTGCCAAGAATTTGTGCTTTTGGCTTTGAAACAGTAAGTATACACTTTTTGTTTTTAAACATTACAGTCAGGTCTCACACAGGCAGTGCGGGATAGCAAAATCAGCCTGCAGCAAGCAGAATATGAATTCCTTTCCTTTGTACGGCAGCATACACCTCCAGGCCTTTGTCCTCTTGCAGGTATGTTTCATTAATTAAAGTATTCTCTGACTTGCATGAATTTTCTCATTCTGCCAGTGCCCAATACTTAGTTCATTTAAAGTAACTTTGTTATATGTGAACCCCTGAAGCCATAAGGGACAAAGAATCACCTGGTTGTAAAATAAATACTTCGTGAAATAGTTTTTTGCAGTAGGTATATAGTCTACTCAAAATGGTTGTGACACGAGTAATTATAAAATGATTGAATGTGAGTGGAAGATATGTTTTTTAAATGCTGACCTTCCTTGCTTAAAGAACGTAATTGATAAAATACTTTTTAAGATAACACATTAGACCTTCAAAAGAATTGCCAGGGCATGTTGACATATGATAAATGTACTTGTATGAGTTCATATCTTTCAAGGGATGAAATGTAATCTTGTGCAAAATTCATTGTCTCTGGATTTCTAGGAAATTCAGTCCATGCTGATAAGAAGTTTCTGGATAAGTATATGCCACAGTTCATGAGACACTTGCATTACAGAATAATAGATGTAAGCACCATCAAGGAACTGTGCAGGTAAATGTTTAATCATGTAACAAAGCCCAATATTATCAATTGACGAGCTATTTGTATATGTTATGTGCTTGAAGTAGGGTACACCCTAACATTCGACTGTTGTATGAGTTATTATCATTGAATCATCACTGCCCTGTTGTGTTGTTCAAATGTAGCACACAAGTTACTAAGAACATTCGGGTTGCAGCTAGAATAGACAGTTACCAATGGAACATTTGTAAACACACTTTGTGACACATGACAAATGCATGTTTCTTCTATGGGAGCAGACTTTTTGACCCCTTGAGCCTATTCCTCTTCAATAGGCCAAAACTTGTATACCCTAGTTCCATCTACCTGCCTTGCTACATTCATGTGATCTAGTGAAATCTTTATTTTTGTAAGAGGTCCACTCTTCTACAACATATTCTAAACAGTCCTAGAGTTCGTGCACCAACCAAGTTTTGTGCCATTGGTAAATTTGAACATGTACCAATTGTAACCCATCACTAATTTTAATAGAGATTTAAGGCCCAAGCTCCTCTTGTTGGAGCATGAATTGTTGCCTGTCTTCCATTTAGTAACTGTGCCTTTGAGCCAGGTCTATATTTTATCTTCCCTTAATGCTTTAACTATTGTTAATTACAGCTAAAATCTTTTAGATGTTATGGGATCAGAATCTGAAAGACTTGATTACTCATCCATCTGGAACTTTGGTTACTTCCTCATAAAATTCAATTTAGTTTAACACAGCCTGTCCTTAATCTATTGTATGTTGGCTTTTCAATGAGCTTGAGCTGCTCTGAATGGTCAGTAATCTTTTGTATTAGATGTTTAATTAACCAGTCTAATTTCCTCGTTTCTTTAAATTACAAAAATTGTGTAATTTCCCATCTGTATACAGAGAGTCGTGCCTGTCACGTGACAGCACTGTCCTCACCTGGTCGGAAGTCACACCACATGCCAGTCAACATTTCGCCCCTCCCAACTAATCAATGCACACTTAACTATTGGCCACCTTAATTGGATTAACCTGTCTAGCACCAAGCCGTTGGCCCCCCTGGTGAATCACCTGGGCTGGACCCTCCAGCCCCCTGACCTATAAAGGGTGCTCCATGTGCTTGGCTCGCTCTCTTTTGCCATCCTCTAGGGGCCACCCTGCTTCACTCCAGGCTGAAGACTGCAGAACAGCTCTGGAGACACGTGGTAAGGTGTGCATTGAATAGGGTTGTGGGAGCATTTATTGTTGTCCCTTTAGCAAAGAGCCGTGCCTGACCATAGTCAAGGGGTGGCAGGTATCATATTACTTTTCCCTTGCTTGTATGTGTACCTGTACTCTGTCCCCACACCGTTTTCCCGTGTATTGTACGCCGACCTGACTTTTCCCATGCTCGTCTATTCTAAGCGCGTTTGTGCGAATATTGTAGCCGCTTGTGTTGTTCCCAAGCTTTTTCTCCCCTTGTAAATAAACTCCTTATTATTAAAACTGTGTGTCCAGAGCTCTTGCCTTTGAGACCCAAAGAATCTGTCTCATTTCCATCACAACACCATCTACATAAGTATAGTTTTGGTCAGGACTTCTGTATTTCCTGCTATTAGTATCTTTTTTTATTTATTTATTAAATTTGAGAAATTACAAGGAATAAATGTGATAATAAAATAGTAAGAAAAATAATGTTGACCCTCCCCTTAACCCTCCCCCCCCTTAACCCTTATCTAAAGAAAAGAAAGAAAAAAAAAAGAAAGAAAGAAGAAAAAGATTGCCTGGATATCGGAGGACCCCCACATGCTCCATGGAGTTCAAAATAATTTTGATATTTATTTTTACTTTCCCCAATTACTATGATTTTATCTTCAAAGGACCTGTGTATTTAATCCTATCTTTTGTAAGTATGGGAGCCAAATTTTCAAAAATATATCATATTCATTTCTTAGATTATACGTAATTTTTTCAAATGGAATACAACTATGTATTTCATTATTCCAATGATCCATAGTTAAATATAAATCATTTAAAATGGAATTAAAATAGGATTAAAATAGAATTAGATAAGATAGGAGAAAATATACCAGAGGATTTTATATATAAATGGGAATCCAAATGGATACGGGGAAAAAAAGAATCTCCTATATTAAGATTGATTTATGGAATAAGGTAAATATGGACGATGAGATAAAGAAATCTTTATTAGCAAAAAGAACTTTAATTCAAAATAGGCTTATTCCTTTTACAATGGATAATAAACTTTTACATAATTGGTTCCAAAACGGGATTAAATATATAGGTGATTGTTTTGAAGGAGGTATATTGATGTCGTTTGATCAATTAAAAAATAAATATAAAATATCAAATAATACTCTTTTCTGTTATTTTCAATTAAAAGCCTATTTACAAGAAAAGCTGGGACAAACAATGTTGATGCCAAAACCTAGTGAAGTAGAAATATTAATTCAGAAAGGAAAAATTAAAAAAATTATATCTTGTATGTATAATTTGATTCAAAAGCAAACAATTAAGTTAGGAATTCATAAATCAAGGCAAAAATGGGAATCTGATCTGAATGTTAAAATTGATGGAAAAAATTGGTCAAGATTATGTTCTGATAGTATGAGAAATACAATAAATGTTTGACTTAGATTAATACAATATAATTTTTTACATCAATTATATATAACACCACAGAAAATAAATAGATTTAATTTAAATATGTCTGACCAATGTTTTCGATGTAGTCAAGAAATTGGTACTTTTTTACATTCTACCTGGTCCTGTTTTAAAATTCAACCATTTTGGATAAATTTAAGACTTTTATTGGAACAAATTATTGGAGTACAACTCCCACATAGTCCATTATTATTTTTATTAGGAGACATTGAAGGGACAATACCGAAACTTAAATTGAACAAGTATCAGAAAAAATTTATAAAAGTTAGTATCTTTTTGACATTAAAATTCTCTATTTCTAGCATTATTCAATAATAGCTTTTCTCTTTTTAAGAACATTTTTTCTGTTTAATTAATTGAAGTCTTGCTTTTGAGGTAAAATTGAGTTGTGTTTTTCTTGTATTTAGACGTTGGTACCCAGACAAATATGAAGATGCACCAAAGAAGAAAGCCTCACATAGGTGAGTAATGCCTGTTTTGTAATCTGGAGGAATAATTAACTGGGGCAAACTTATTAGTGAATGTTGCCTTTTTAACCAGTTCAGATGAAACCAAAACACCTTTGGACTATTTGAATAAGCCTTGATTTATTTCTCTCCACTGTGGCCCCCCCCCCCTTTTTTTTAAACTGTATGCAGGTCAGAGTTTGGGAAAGCCCATCCTACTATTCTAATACACTTTTATTTTAGAATAAATCTTGGTGTACTTGTAATATCCTATAGTGCTTTCTTTTGCAGAAAGGCAGGTGAGTCATATGAAAATGCATTTTTGGGGTATTAAGTATTGAAGAGTTGAAATCAAGATTAACAATGCTAGACTGTGTACAGAAATGATTTTAAATGAATGGAGCAAAAGAAGGATGGAAAACAATACCAGCCTTTAACTATAGCTTTGTAACATTAATGCCAAAATGCTAAATGTAGTTTTTAAAAAGCCAAAGTTGAAAGTAACAGTTTTGTGCAATTACCCTGGGTCTTGATTTAGTCTGACTATACTGGAAGTATTGTGAGCTGTTTTGTGCCCTTTATCTAAGAAAAGGTGTATTGGAGAGGATCCAGAGGGGGTTCATGAGAGTGATCCCAGGAATGAAAGGGTTAGCATTCAAGCGTTTGATAGCTCTGGGCCTGTACTCGCTGGAGTTTAAAGGATGAGAGAGGATCTCATTGAAACCTATTGAAAGGTCTAGGCAGTGGATGTGGAGAGTGTGGTTAGTGGGGTAGTCAAGGACCAGAGGCAAATCTCAATTGAGGGATGTCCATTTAGAACAGAGATGAGGAAAAATTTCTTTAGCCAGAGGGTAGTGAATCTGAGGAATTCATTGCCACAAGCAGCTGTGCAGGCCAGTTCATTAGTATATTTAAGCTGGAGGTTGATGGGTTCTTGATTGATGAAGGGAAGGCAGGAGAATGGGGTTGAGATGGACGATAAATCAGCCACGATAGAATGGCAGAGTAGAATTAGCACATTGAGCCTGCTTCTATGTCTTATGATCGTTTGGGATTGTAGCTTGAAAGATTGTACTTTACCTTCAAGAAAACTCACCTAAAATGTGCTATTTTACTGCAGAACTAATACTGATTTAATCTGTTTAGAGCTTTGGATGACATCCATGAGAGCATCAAAGAGCTGCAATTTTATAGGAAGCATGTATTCAAAGAAGGCAAAGCAGAAGAGAAAAAAAGAAAAATGCACCAAGAAAATAGCGACAGTAGCAAGCAAGATAGCCAGATCCAAGGCTCTGATTAACATGCTGAAAAAGCTCTTCCAACAATTCTTAAATGGCCATTTGCACAATTCTTGCTCTGACTCTGGGCACTTCAATATGCAATATTGTTTGTGACAATTAAAAGCATTGTCCAAAATATCTTCCATGTTTAGTTTTTTTTTGAGCAATTGCAATGAAACGTTAGTGAGTTGACTTCATTTTAACTGGAACCCTTTTGCAAGTTAAATTCGCAGGAGCATTAATTTGGAATGCTGCTTGAACTTTGAACATTGCATCTGATATTATCTTGTCTCTTTCTGGTAGAGAAGTGCTTTAAACCCAACTGCACGTAATAATGCATGCTCAGTGACTTATTAGTGTTTTGGCTGATCTCGAGCTGATTTTTTGTAAATCATGTTGAAATGTTTGGACTATAGATAAGAAGTTCTGATTACTGAGGCCTTTTACATTGTCTATTCACTCAGTCTCAACTTTGATATGCCATGTAACTTAGCAGTTAAATATGAACCATTTTTATTCAAAATTAAGTTCCAGCCTATTACAGCAAATGTATGTAACATTGATGATGTAACAATATACAAAAGAAAAACTTCAAGTATAAATTGCAAGGATTTTCCATATGAGAAGTAACCTACTGAATGTCAGAAACTAACTATGTATGGACATAACCTTTTGTATGAAGAAAAACAGGATAGTTTAGGGGCTATTTTAAAAGATTTGGAGGTGGGTTGAAAAACATGCATCTGCAAGAACAAGACCCTAAAATAGCTTGCCTGCTTTTCCCTGTAGCCACTCTTGACCTAGAAACTGCACAGTGCAGAGTCTTCACAATTCAGTGTCAATTACTTGACAAGCAATTACACCAGTTCAAATGTTTGAAATGATTTTAAACAATTATTTAGGTGCTTAGGTGAAGCCAATAATAAAAATAGTAGATCTGAGGCTGTACGGATGAAGGTTTTTTGCCAGTGTGCCTCTAGCTCCAGGAGTGGTGCCAGTGGGGAAAAATGGACAAACAACTTTAGCTATTTTGCCTTCATATTTAATCCTGGTGTGTATGGACATGTTCTTAAAAGAATTGCAGATATTGGAATTGACTTGAAGTCTGGAAGCTTCAAGATGGAAAGAGCAAAGTAACCAGACTAGATAAGTCTGGTGGTGACTTTTCACCAGACTGGATAAATTTAAAAGTCTCAAGTTGTAGAATTATGCAACTTGTGCAATTTCTAACTGCCTTGGAAAGTAATACTCCATCCATGGATGCTGTCTGACCAGTGTACAATAAAACTGATTTTCCACTTAACAAATTACTGCTATGCCAGAATAATAGGAATCTGATTTTCCTTGGTCCTTTTCCAGTCACTGGGTTCATTGCAAATATTTCAATACATAGCTTTTATATATTAAAACGGTGTTAAGGTATTAATAAGGGAAAAAAATAGAGGATCTCCTGGTCCATCGTCACAAGTCCCAAGGTTCATTCTGTTTGTTAATTTCTGGATGGATTGTAAGTTTTTCTTTTTGAGGCTTAATAGGTAATTAATTGAGCAACTGCACACTGCAGTTTTAACTCTGTTTAGCTTTTTTTTGTAATAAACTTAGTTACAAATATTTTAAAGGGCCTGTTTGACTGCAATAATCCATTGGATGATCAGCTATCGAGGTAACCCCTCAACTGCCATATTCAAATACTACTACAATTATGGTCATTGAGGAATAGATGGTCGTTCATTGGTGATGTAGTGTGACATTTAAAAAGACCTGGTGCTTTCAGCAGGCTGCAATCAGCATGAGTTGAATAAAAAGGTGTAAGTGGAGCAGCCGTTGTTGGAGTAGGCTAGTGTTAGAGAGGTCAGACTTGAGGCAAGCATAGGCAAAAGTTCTAAGTAAGTTTCCAGTAGTTTTTTCTGTCAGTACAGAGCTAATCCGCTGAAAATGGGTTTGGAGGGAGTGGTATGTTCTTTGTGTGCGATGTGGGAACGCTGGAAGACTCCCTGATAACTACATCTTCATGAAGTGCACCAAGCTGCAGCTCCTTAGAAACCATATTAAGGAACTGGAGCTACAGCTGGATGAACATTGACTTGTATGGAAAAATGAGGAGATGATAGACAGTGAGATAGTTGTTCTTATGTTGCAGGAAGCAGATACCTGGGTGACTGTCAGGTGAGGGAAAGAGAATGGGCAGCAAGTGCAGAGTACTCCTGTGACCTTTCTCCTCAACATTAAGTAATACAGCTTTGAATACTGTTGGGGGTACGACCTACAAGGGGGAAACTGCAGCAACCAGGAGTTTAACATCGCTAGCTGAGCGAAGGGCGCTGAGTAGGCTACGGTCAATTATGGATAACTCTGAACATCCTCTACATAGCACCATCCAGAGACAGAGAAGCAGTTTCAGCGACAGGTTACTATCGATGCAATGCTCCTCAGACAGGATGAAGAGGTCAATACTCCCCAATGCCATTAGGCTTTACAATTCTACCGCCAGGACTTAAGAACTTTTTAAAAGCTATTATTAATGCTTTTTGAGATAGTGATTTAGATGCATATCATTTTTTTACTGAGTTAAGTATTGTATGTAATTAGTTTTGCTACAACAAGTGTATGGGACATTGGAAAAAAGTTGAATTTCCCCATGGGGATGAATAAAGTATCTATCTATCTATCTGGCACTGAGTCTGCTCTCTGGCTCAGAAGGGAAGGGAGAGAAGGAGTACAGTAGTGATAAGGAATTCCATAGAGGAGCAGAAAGCAGATTCTGTGGATGTGAAAGAGACAATTGGATGGTATATTGCCAGGGTCAAGGATGTCTGGAATTGGGTCCATGTCATTCTAAAGGGGGGAGGGTGAACAACTGGAAGTCATGCATATTGGTACCAATGCAATAATTAAGAAAAGGGAGGAGGTCCTGAAGAGGGAATATATGGAGTTAGATTGAAGCTGAAACGCAGGGGCTCCAGGGTAGTAATCTCTGGATTGCTGCTTGTGCCACATGTCAGGGAGGGTAAGGATAGGATGATACGGCAGATGAATGTATGGCTGAAGAATTAGTGCAGGGAGCAGGGTTTTAGATTTCTGGATCATTGGAATCTCTTCTAGGAAAGGTATGACCTGTACAAAAAGGACAGGTTACACCTGATCCTGTGGGACCAATATCCTTGTGGGCAGGTTTGCTACAGCTGTTGGGGAGGGTTTAAAATAATTTGACTAGAGGATGGGAACTGGAGTGATAGGGCTAAGGATGGGGCAGTTGGTGTACAAGCAGAGACACTGTGTAGTGAGACTGTCGAGAAGAATAGGCAGATGAGATGGCAAAATTGTGGACTGGGATGAGATAAACTATAACGGGGCCAAAATCAGAAAGAGTGATGAATACAGGACTGATGACATATTTGAATGCACACAGTATACAGAATAATGTAGATAATCTTGTAGCACAGTTAGAAATTGGTAGGTACAATGTTGTGGGCACCAGTGAGTTGTGGCTGAAAGAAGATCATAGTTTGGAGCTTAACGTCCAAGGTTACACATTGTATTGAAAGGACAGGCAGGTAGGCAGAGTGGGAGGAGTAGCTCTGTTGGTTAAAAATGAATTCAAATCCTTAGAGGTGCCAGGATCAGAAGATGTAGAATCCTTGTAGATAGAGTTAAGAAACTGCAAGAGTAAAAAATGCCCTGATGGGAGTTATATATAGGTCTCTGAACCATAGCCAGGGTGTGGACTGCTAATTACAATGGGAGATAGAAAAGGGATGTAAAAAGGGTAATATTGTGATAATCATGGGGAATTTCAATATGCAGGTAATTAAGAAAATCGGGTTGGTGCAGGATCCCAAGAGAGGGAATTTGTACAATGCCTATGAGGTGGCTTTCTAGAACAGCTTGTGATTGACCTCATTAGGGGAATAGCAGTTCTGGATTGGGTGTTATGTAATAACTCAGATTTGATGATGGAGCTTAAGGTAGGGGAGCCCTTTGGAGGCAGTGATCATAATGCGATAGAATTCACCCTGCAGTTTGAAAGTGAGAAGCTAAACTTGGATGCATCAGTACTACAGTAGAGTAAAGGGAATTACAGAGGCATGAGAGAGAAGCTGCCTAAAGTTGATTGGAAGAGGACACTAGCAGGAATAACAGCAGAACAGCAATGACCTGTTGTTTCTGTGGGTCAATTCGGATGGCACAAGAAAGGTACACCCCAAAGGGATGAGGCAACCTTGGCTGACAAAGGAAATCAAAGACAGCAAAAGAGAGGTCATATAATACTGCAATAATTAGTGGAAAGTTAGAGGATTGGGAAGCTTTCAAAAACCAACAGGCAACTAAAAAGCTAAAAACAGAGAAAATATTAAATATTATGACAATGTAGCCGATAATATAAAAGAAGATACGAAAAGTTCTTCTTTCAGATATATATAGAGTAAAAGAGAGACGAGAGTGGATATTGGACCACTGGAAAAATTATGCTGGAGAGGTAGTAATGGGAGACAAAATGGCGGATGAACTTAATAAGTATTTTGTATCAGTCTTCACTGTGAAAGACACTAATGGCTGAGATATGAGAATGTCAAGGAGAAGAAGTATGTGTTGCTACTATTCCTAAGGAGAAAGTGCTTAGAAAGCTGGAAAGTCTGAAGGTAGCTAAGTCACCTGGACCAGTTGGATTACACTCCAGCATTCTGAAAGAGGTAGCTGAAGAGATTGTGGAGACGTTAGTAATAATCTTTCAAGAATCACTAGATTTTGGAATGGTTCCAGAGGACTGAAAAATTGCAAATGTTACTCCACTCTTTAAGAAGGGTGTGAGGCAGAAGAGGGGAAATTATAGGGCAGTTAGCCTGACTTCAGTGGTTGGGATGAGGTTTAGGGTACTTGGAGGCACATGATAAAATATGCCAAAGTCAACATGGTTTTTTCAAGGGGAAATCTTGCCTGACAAATCTGTTGGACTTCTTTGAGGAAATTACAGACAGCATATACAAAGGAGAGTTAGTGGATGGTGTTTATTTGTATTTTCAGAAGACCTTTGACAAGGTGCCGCACATGAGGCTACTTAAAGAGATGAGAGTCCTGGGTACTACAGGATAGTTACTAGCATAGTTAAAGCATGGACAAATGATTGGCTGACTAGCAGGAGAAAAACAATGGGAATAAAGGAGGCTGCCGGTGACTAGTGGTGTGCTGCAGGGGTCATTGTTAGGACCACTCTTTTCACATTATATTTGAATGATTTGGATAAAGGAATTGATGGCTTTGCGGCCAAGTTTATGGACAATACGAAGATAATTGGAGGGGCAGGTAGTGTTGAGGAAGCAGGGTGTCTGCAGAAGAACTTAGACAGATTGGGCAAAAGAAGTGGCAGGTGGAATAGAGTGTAGGGAAGTGTATGGTCATGCACTTTGGCAGAAGGTCTAAAGGTGTAGACTATTTCCTAAATGGGGAAAAAATTAAAAAATCAGAGGTACAAAGGGATTTGGAAGTTAATTTGAAGTTTAAGTCAGTGGTAAGGAAGCCAAACGTAATGTTAGCATTGATTTTGAGAGGAATAGAATGCAAAAGCAACGATGTAATGCTAAGACTTTATAAGGCATTGCTCTGACCACACTTGGGAGTATTGTGAGCAGTTTTGAACCAGCAACGCTGGCATTGGAGAGAGTCCAGAGGAGGTTCATGAGAATTATCCCAGGAATAGCTCTGGACCTGTACTCACTGGAGTTTAGAAAAATGACAGGGGATCTCATTGAAGCCTATTGAATATTCAAAGTCCTAGATAGAGTGAATGTGGAGAGAATGTATATGGGAGTCTGGGACCACAGGGCACAGCATCAGAACTGAGGGGTGTCCACTTTGAAAGAGATGAGGAAAATATTTCTTTAGCCAGAGGGTGGTGAATCTGTGGAATTCAATGCCACGGACAGCTCTGCTGGCCAGTTCATTAGATATATTTGAGGCAGAGGTTGACAGTTCTTTGAATAATCAGGGTGTCAAAGGTTACGAGGAGAAGGCAGGAGAATGCGGTTGAGGATAATAAATCAGCCATAATGGGAAGACCGAGCAGACTTGGAAGGACCCAATTACCTTATTCTGCTCCTATGCCCCATCATTGAAATGTTTCCTCAATTATCTCATTTTCAAGGATTCTTTATCTCACTATCTCATGTTTTTGTTATTTATTCCTATTTATCTATATTTGCACAGTTTGTTGTCTTCTGCGCTCTAGCTGATCTTTCATTGATCCTACTGTAGTTACTATCCTATAGATTTGCTGAGTATGCCTACAGGTTTTTCTTTCAACTCTACTACAATATTGTGATGATAAATTTAAATCGAAAAAAGAACGTAATATTTAAACAAATAACAAGTGGCTTTGCATTTCTGTTAATACTCTTACTTATTTTAATTCCAAACTAAGAAAATTATGCACGAGATTAATTTTTCAGTAATTAGACCTTGCAAATAGGCTTCAGTTTATGAGAAACCACAAACCCCGCATTTACAACGTACATCAGGAAACGGATATAAATGTAGGACTTGTCCCTGTTTCTATGACGACGGTGGCTGACAGCTGGATGACGATAGGCACGGCCAAGTCGACGGCTTCGCTCTGCGGAACTCCTCAGGTGAAACTGGTTGGGGTTGTAGTTTTCTCCTTGAAGAGGAAATTACTTGTGAAAGGGGTGGTGTGGGGTTAATGTCACTGCCGTCCTGGGCGATAAGCGAGTGCGGCCTGAAGATCGGTTTCGCTTCCGGGGCTTCATCTGGGAGCAGGCCGCGGATAGTCGCTGCAAACCGGCAGTTCGCTGTTAAGCAATTAAATAAAAACGCAACTGTGTGTGTTATTGGCCTTTACTGCCGTGTTTCTGTTTGCCACGTCAGACCTGACAATTGCACACTTAGTGAACTCGACCAACAATGGGAGTTTGCCAATGTGACAGGGTAAAACTTCCCGCGCCTGCAGCAGAGCCTATTTTTGTTTTTTTTTTGTTCACGTAAACACGGAATGTTCTGCTTTATTTTACATTGCTCTTGCTCAGATTTTCATTGGACTTGTATTTCTGTGGAGATACTTTTAACCTGTCTTTTTCCATTTTTTTTAGCAATAAACTCTCAGCATCAAGAGTTTTTTTTATTTAATTGCTTAGCAACGAGCTGCCGGTTTGCAGTGACCCAAAACGACCATAATTTCTTCCCCCCCCCCCCCCCCCCCCCCCCAATTCGTGCTCGACTCAGAGTTCCTCCAGCACACTGTTGGTTGCTCCAGATTCCAGCATCTGCAATCTCTTGTGTCTCCTAATGGTTTGTGTTTTAAGTTAGAGAACTGCCAGAAGGATTAAAAATAATATTTATTTCTGCAGTTCAAAGTTCAAGTTGCTTTTTATTGTCATTGCCATAAACTGCTGGTACAGTATGCAGTAAAAATGAAACAACGGTCCTCCAGACCCTGGTGCTACATGAAACACAAAACTACACTAGACAATGTGAGACAGCACAAGGCTACACTAGACTACATAAAACAACAAAAACTGCACTAGATTACAGACTTGCACAGGACTGCATAAAGTGCACAAAACATGCAGGGCAGTACAATAAATGATAAACAAGACAATAGGCACAGTAGAGGACAAATTATAATAATAAATTATGTAGATGTCAGTGTAGACTCTGAGTATTGAGGAATCTGATAGCTTGGGGGAAGAAACTTGCAGAGTCTAGTCGTGAGAACCTGATGCTTCGGTGCTTTTCCAGATGGCAGGAGGGAGAAGAGTTTGTATGAGGGGTGCCTGGATCCTTCATAATGCTGTTTGCTTTGCGGATGCAGCGTGTGGCGTAAATGTCTGTAATAGCGGGAAGAGAGACCCCGATGATCTTCTCAGCTGCCCTCATTATCCGCTGCAGGGGTCTTATGATCCGAGACGGTGCCATTTCTGAACCAGGCAGTGATGCAGCTGCTCAGGATGCTCTTGATACATCCTCTGTAGGATGGGAGGGTGGGAGATGGACTTTTCTCAGCCTTCGCAGAAAGTAGAGACGCTGCTGGGCTTTCTTTGAAGTTACTTTGAAAATATGTGGGATTATCACTGGGTAGCGTTCTTCAGAGTTACATTGCTATTGCTGGGAAAAACTCGTGTCAAATAGCATCTCTGGAGAGAGAACATCCGTCTCACTGATGCTGCTTGACAAGGTGTGGATGATTTGACTTTGGATTTAAACATCAAAAACTAGTTTGCAGTACGTAAATGGCATAAAATCTGAGAATGAACCAGAAAAGCAATTTTGAACCATATGATGAAGCCCTTTGTTATTTTCATAAAAGTCATAGACACGGCATAGAATAATGCTTCAGCTCATCAAGTTACACTGATCGTCAGCTACCCATTTACACAAATCTTGTAGTAATCCTTTTCTATTCGCTCCACATTATAGAACATGGAACAGTACAGGCCCTTCGCCCCACAATGTTGTGCAGACTGTTTAACCTAGTCTAACCCTTCCCTCCCACATAGCCCTCCATTTTTCTGTCATCCATGTGCCTATCTAAGTATCTCTTAAATGCCCCTAATGTATTTGCCTGTAACACTACCCCTGGCAGCATGTTCCACACACCTACCACTTTTTTTTAAGAAAGCACCTCTGATATCTGCAGCATGTTGATGCTTTTCAGCAAAGTCTAGTGGTGGATGTTTACATCTATTGTGGCTCAATGTGTTTTGTTTCCAGGATATAAAACAGTACTATCAAAGTGTGTATGGGGTGTGTTGAATGGGCGAAGGGTTGGCCTACTTGCACTTGTTACTGAGCTTGAGCTTGGACAAGATGTGATATAATAAATAGTTCTCAAGGGATCCATATCGCCACAAGAAAGGTGCAGCAAGATTTTCTAGTGAATGCGAGGGCAGTTAGTGCTAAATGTTTAGAAATCTGGAACTTGCTTTCAAGTCACACCTTTCATGATCTTTGATGTGCCAATATATTTCATAGTTCTAAGTAAATTTATTATCAATGTACATATATATCACTATATACAGCCAGTGTGCAAAAGATGACAAACTATGCAAATACAAAAAAATAAATAAATATGAAGAACATGAGATGAAGAGTACTTAAATGTTACTCTGTAGGTTGTAGGATTATTTCAGTGATGTGACAAGTGAAGTTATCCCCTTTGGTTCAAGAGCCTAATGGTTGAGGAGTAATAACTGTTCCTGAACCTGCTGGTGTGAGTCCTGAGGTTCCTATACCTTCCTATGAAAAGAGAGCATGACCTGGGTGGTGGAGGACCCTGATGACGGATGCTGCTTTCCTCCAATTATGTTTCGTGTTGATGTACTTAAAGGTGGGGAGGGCTTTACCCATTATGAACTGAGCCATAGCCACTTTTTTTTTACTGTAGAATTTTCCATTGAAGGGCATTGGTGTGTTCATGCCAGGTTGTGATGCAGCCAGTCAGTATACTCTCCACCACACGTCTACAGAAGTTTGTCACAGTTTTAGATGTCATACTGACTCCTCACCAACTCTTACGGAAGTAGAGGCACTGCCATGCTTTCTTCATGATTGTTCATGATTGCACTTGCGTACTAGGCTCAGAACAGGTTCTCCGAAATGATCGCAACAAAGAATTTAAAGTATTTGACCATCTCCACCTCTGATTTCCCCCCCCCCCCCCCCCCCCCCCATGAGACCTGGCTAATGGACCTCTGATTTCCTCCTTCTGAAGTCGATAATAAGCTCCTGGGTTTTGCTGACATTGAGTGACAGGTTATTGTTATGGCACCTCTCAGCCAGATTTTCAATCTCCCTCCTATATGCTCATTCGTCACCATCTATGATTTGGCCAATGACTGTGATGTCATCAGCATACTTAAATATAGCATTGGACCTGTGCTTAGCCACACAGTCGCAAGTGTAGAGCAGAGGGTCAAGCACACAGTCTTGTGTTGCACCTGTGCTGATGGAGATCATGAAAGAGATGTTGTTGCCAATCTGAACTGATTGGGGTCTACAAGTGAGGAAATTGAAGATCCAGTTGCACAAGGAAACCTTGAAGCTTATTGATTAATTTTGAGTGCCGAGCTGGAGTCAATAAAGAGAATCCTAATGTATGCACCTTGGCTGTGCAGATTTTCCAGGTTTGAGTGAAGAGCCAATGCAATGCTATCTGCTGTGAACCTGTTGTGACAGTAGGAAAACTGGAGCAGATCAAAGTTGCTTCTCAGGCACGAGTTGATATGTTTCATCACCAACCTCTCAAAACATTTCACCACTGTGGATGTAAGTGCTGCTGGACGATCGTCATTGAGGCAGGTTACCACATTCATCTTGGGCACCAGTATAATTGAAATCTGCTTGAAGCAGGTGGGTACCTCAGACTGCCGAAGCGAGAGGTTAAAGATCTCGGTGAACACTCCAGCCAGTTGATCAATGTAGGTCTTTAGTATTTGGCCAGGTACCCCATCTGGGGGCTGGATGCTTTTTGTGGGTTCACCCTCCTGAAGGCTGCTTGCATGTCAGCCTCAGAGACTGAAATCATAGGATCATCAGGGGGTGTGGGAATTTGTGATGGTTCCTGTACTTTGATAGTCCAAGTGAGCATAGAAGACATTGAGCTCATCTGGAAGCGAAGCCCTGTTGTTGCCTGTGTCACTTGATTTTACTTTAAGAGGTGATGGTATTGAAGTCCTGCTACAACTGTCAAGTGTCCTTGTATTGATTCAAGTTTAATCCAGAATTGGCATTTCAGCCATGAGATGGCTTTCCAGAGTTCCTTTTGCACCATTACTTGTATTATGGGTAAGCTTGTAGTGTCACCAGGTATACCCAGTACTTTGTGAAAATAGCCACCATTGATTTTCCTCTCAGGGTGTTGTTCTGCTCTCTTCAGAATCTTCAACTGCAAAATGCTGTCACAATGTGGGAGCGGAGTTAGTAGAAAATTGCAGGCCACATACTGGAAGTGTTTGACATCTGTTTTCTTCTCTCCATTAACAATGGTCTCTTTAAACTAGATATGCACTGAATTTGATACTGATTTTGCAGTCTCTTCCATTTTGGAAAAATATAATGGGTAAAGTATTTGTGGAAGAGCTTTGTTCAGATGGCAACGGAACCTGAGATTCTGTCATTTAAATTCACTTTCCACCCTTCTATTCACTCCCACCCTGCTAACCTGTTTTTTGGGCTCTCACATTGGTGCAGCAGTGTCCAGTACAGGCCTTCTGTCCCATGATGTTGTGCAGACCTCTTAACCTACTCTGAGATCAGTCTAACCCTTCCCTCCCACATAGCCCTCCATTTTTTTTGATCATCTATGTGCCTATCTAACAGTCTCTTAAATGTATCTAATGTATCTCCTACCACCACCCTAACCACTTTTCAAAAAAAACTTTTCTCTGACATTCCCCCCCCCCCCCGCCATACATTCCTCCAATCGCTGTAAAATTATGCCTCTTTATATTAGCTATCTCCACCCATAGGAAAAAGCCTCTGGTTGTCCACTCGATCTGTGCCTCCTGTACACCTATCAATTCTATTCTCTTCACCTCATCCTACATTCTACCACTCACCCATACACTATACAATTTACAGTGGTCAATTAACCTACCAACCAGCACCCAAAGGAAATGTATAGTTACAGGGAGAATGTGAAAACTCCATACAGACATCACCCAGGGTCGGAATTGAACCCAGGTCTCTGATCACATGAAGCATTGGCTCTACTACCTGTGCTTTCAACTGCATTTGCTCTGCATCGACTACAAATTAAAATCTTAGTAAATCAAGCTGGCATGTCTTAGAGCCATAAATACAGCACAGAAACAGTCCCTTGGGTCTACTGAATCTGCACTGATGATTAATCACTTTTTTTTTACACTAACACTATCTTGTATTTTCATCCTCCCATCAGCTCCAACCTCATGCCTCCAGATTCTACCTTTCACCTAGTGGCCAACTAATGTACCAATGCAGCTGCTTTTAGAATGTGGGGGGGGGGGGGGGGGAGCAAAGAGGCAGAAAAAATTGAAATGGGAGAACTTGCAAACTTCAAGCAGGTGGCACCAGAGGTCTCTGTTGAACCTGGTCTGCTGGAACTGTGAGGCAGCAGTTCTGTAAATGGTGCCACTGTGCAGCTCCTAATCTTCCAGTATAAGGATTTACTAAGAGCAAATATACTTTTAAAAGAAAGATTGATGAAATGTGTTAGGGTTGAAGTAGGAGTTAGCTACTTAGCATTTGAGATCGTCATTGAGTTATATTGTGACTGATTTGTGCCTCAACTGTCTATATTTGATATTACATAATTTATAAATTTTTCAGTAAAATATCAATCTCAGACTTGAAATTTTTACTTGAACACTAGTACAGAATTTGACAATAGACAATGGACAATAGGTGCAGAAGTAGACCATTCGGCCCCTCAAGCCTGCACCACCATTTTGAGATCATGGCTGATAAATTACCATCAATACCCGGTTCCTGCCTTGTCCCCATATCCCTTGATTCCCCTATCCATAAGATACCTATCTAGCTCCTTCTTGAAAGCATCCAGAGAATTGGCCTCCACTACCTTCCGAGGCAGTGCATTCCAGACCCCCACAACTCTCTGGGAGAAGAAGTTTTTCCTTAACTCTGTCCTAAATGACCTACCCCTTATTCTCAAACCATGCCCTCTGGTACTGGACTCTCCCAGCATCTGGAACATATTTCCTGCCTCTATCTTGTCCAATCCCTTAATAATCTTATATGTTGCAATCAGATCCCCTCTCAATCTCCTTAATTCCAGCGTGTACAAGCCCAGTCTCTCTAACCTCTCTGCATAAGACAGTCCTGACATCCCAGGAATTAACCTCGTGAATCTACGCTGCACTTCCTCTACAGCCAAGATGTCCTTCCTTAACCCTGGAGACCAAAACTGTACACAATACTCCAGGTGTGGTCTCACCAGGGCCCTGTACAAATGCAAGAGGATTTCCTTGCTCTTGTACTCAATTCCCTTTGTAATAAAGGCCAACATTCCATTAGCCTTCTTCACTGCCTGCTGCACTTGCTCATTCACCTTCAGTGACTGATGAACAAGGACTCCTAGATCTCTTTGTATTTCTCCCTTACCCAACCCTACACCGTTCAGATAATAATCTGCCTTCCTGTTCTTACTCTCAAAGTGGATAACCTCACACTTATTCACATTAAACGCCATCTGCCAAGTATCTGCCCACTCACCCAGCCTATCCAAGTCACCCTGAATTCTCCTAACATCCTCATCACATGTCACACTGCCACCCAGCTTAGTATCATCAGCAAATTTGCTGATGTTATTTTCTGTGCCTTCATCCAAATCGTTAACGTAAATGGTAAACAGCTGTGGTCCCAATACCGAGCCCTGTGGCACCCCACTAGTCACCACCTGCCATTCCGAGAAACACCCATTCACCGCTACCCTTTGCTTTCTATCTGCCAACCAGTTTTCTATCCATGTCAATGTCTTCCCCCCGATGCCCTGAGCTTTGATTTTACCCACCAATCTTCTATGTGGGACCTTATCAAATGCCTTCTGAAATTTGGATGAAGAATGTATGTTTCCATGATACTATGATACAAGTCTTCCTGCTTTCTTTCCTGAATAGCCTGCTGTGGGTTTCTGATGGTCTATATTTTTGTTTAGTCTCTTATCCATTTTAGCCTTCTCCAATTCCTACTTCCCAATCAATAATCAACTCCATATCACAAGGTTAATCCAATTTTGTGCGTGTTAAGTTTTGTATATTATTTATCAAAATTAACGAGACATGCTTTGTGAAAATTCCTAAATCAATGTACATAGATGCTCTATTGTGTAAAATGATGGTAATTTTTCTCAAATAATAAAAGTAAGTTACTCAGACTTCCACTACAGACATGGACAATGGCTTACACATGTAGGATGATCTCGTTGGGACCTGGACCTGGATATGTGAAGTTAAATGCTGTTTTTGTTTCAAAACTTTATTGCAAGATAATCAAGATCTCTCGTTGGGACCTGGATATGTGAAGTTAAATGCTGTTTTTGTTTCAAAACTTTATTGCAAGATAATCAAGATGCAGTCAGGGTTAGACATTTTTTTTTTTACACAGCCGGTACTGGAGGTCTATTTGTATCACCCCTAGTTATTCATTCAATTATTTTTGCTTATTTTCCTAACTTGGTGATCAATTGGTTTATCTGGTGTATCATTTCTGTTCTTTATTTTCTCTGCCTGTAGTTTTGTCCAATGGTAAATTAGTCTTTCTTTCTTTTTCAATCTCTTTATTATTATTAATAATATTATGAACAAAATACAATTGATATATTAACAAAGGGATTACAAACATACAAATTCCCATTACACATGAAAGAATACGTAAGCAATGATTACAGTATAAATGAGTTTTCCCAAAACATGGACCATACAGTATATGTATGAACAAGGTAAATCTAGGTATTTCATAATATATGGTATAAAAAAACAGAAAAAAGAAAAAAAAGATTGCAAAATTGACTAAACTACTAATCTAATAACTAATAAAGAAGAAAAAAGAAGAAAAAAGAAGAAAAAGAAGAAGAAAAAAAGAAGAAAAAAGAAGAAAAAAAAAGAAAAACTAAAAAGGTAAATTAGTCTTTAAGTTGCTGAGGTGATCATCTCCAAATTTGAACAAGCAGGCACTTAGATCCATTTTACTCATTTTAAACCGATCCTTTTTTTCCCTTCACATTTAAGAGTGTTTTCCCCTTGGTGTTCAATCTGAAAGCTTGTGTAATATGAGCTTAGAGTTGGAAATGCTAAATGTAGGTATTGTGGTAGAATAATCAGATAAACACTCCATATTTAAGTGCACCAAATATAGTATATTATGGAGTATACAGTATTGTATCTTTAGGGAGCTTAGTTGGTTTTCTTTCTTCAACAGTGAGTGAAATATGACTTCACCCCCTATTGCATCATTAAGATGGGGAGAAATGAAGGTGGAGGGCAGTGACACTTTATACAAGGATTGTAAAGTCTGGCCAGGAGGAAATCGAACATGGGACTGGCGAGAGACAGGAACCCGGGTGAGTTGAAATTTGATATAGAGTACTGTAAATAATTGTAATAATTGAGCTCCTTTTATGCTGTAACCTATCTGTTACTGAACCTACCTATTCACCCTCAATGTTGCCTTTGCAGTGGCTTGGCCTCCCAGTTTGAAAAACCTAGACACTTTTCTTCCAAAAAAAAATCCAGTATATTAATATTATGCAGTATTTTAATAGGGACTCTTCAAGATGTGTAAAATCAGTGCTCAGCATCTATATTTGACAAGCAAATGGGAATTTGATAGAAAACAAAGATTAGCCACAAATATATTTCCTTCTATAGCACAATACTCCGTATCTTAATTTTTCTTGTGTTCTTATAGCATAGACCTGGAGTTCAACCAGCTGACCTTGATGAAATTATAAATAAAGGTATCCAGACTCTTGTTATTGGAAGGGGGATGGAGGAAGCATTGCAAGTAAGTACACTTTATCCATACCTGTTAAACAAAATAAATCATCAAGCCTTAAACATGAGCTCCTGCAGATGCTGGAAGTCCAGAGTAACACAAATGCATGCACTCATTCACACACACACTCACTCTGCTGGAGGAACTCAGCAGGTCAGACAGCATCTATAGAAAGGAATAGAGTCTTGATGAAGGACCACAGCTCAAAATGTGGACTATTTATTCCCTTGTATAGATGCTGCCTGGTCTGCTGTGTTGCTCCAGCATTTTGTACATGTTACATTAAATAATCAAGCCTGACTTGTTTGCAGTCTGCAGTTTTAAACTCATTGCTTTTGTTGAATTGCATTCTCTATGTGTTCAGTAGGTCATATTTCAATTTTGATGATAAATTTGTCAATTAAAATAGTGATTACATCTTTATCATCAAAAGCAAATCAAAGTAACTGCCAAGTGTTACTAACATTTCCCTAATATATCTTGAAGCTGTTGGTGGCAAATAACACTCTTGAGCAACTAGAATGAGACAGGTTTCGTATACACAAAACAAGTCAGTGCCATTTTATTTTAAAAAGTGCCACCTGACTTTCCTTGGGATATTTCTTTGTACCTATTTGGATCAAATTGTGGATCATGAGAATGAATCTCATTTATGAGAAAAAGAATGTGGGAAAACAATCATACTCATGGATCTTGCCTGATCCAGCCCATGTCCTGATCCAGCCCATGTTCCACCCTGTCCAATTTCTAATAACAAGTTATTCATTGACGGCTGTACATCAGCCAGTTGATTGGTTGTGAGTTAGAGTAACTTGTAGAACAAAGTTAACTTAGTGAAAACAATATCTATTTCAAGAGTCTAGGAAACCTTTCCAATAAAATGAGGAGAAAAATGCAATAAATGTAGGGTACTTAAATTGTATAAACAAAAGGAATCTCAATCTGCAGTCACTGAGGTTGATTGTTAGTGGAATTACCCAATCATGGCTGCTTGGCAAGCCATTGTGTTGTCTAATTATTTGGTTGGTTTTGCATTTGTAACCCATGGCTCGTATTTTTGCCTCTTGCATCAGTAGGTAGTGAATTCAAGTTCCACTCTCTCAGTCTGAGTGGGAATTTCATTATGGTGCTAGGTGAATACAACATTGTCAATTGATGTTGTTCTTGCATAAGGTGTTGGGCCCATGTTTGGATTCTTTTTTATAAAGGGGATCATCTGATGTGATGTGGAACTCTGAGTAGGTTTGAACTTTTTATCAAATTAAAAATATGGTATTTTGTAACAGCCTCTTTAGATATTTTGAATATCAGTATGAGAAATTAATCTAGCAGGCATCAATTTATTTTTTTGTTCCATAAACTATTGATTTTTGGTATGATAATCAATACCTTAGAACGATCCATGTTTATATTTGGTTATGAGTGCAGAGACTTATACAGAAGTAGTTGCTAAATCTAACTTGCAATTTGGGTTTCAGGTGCCTGAAGAGACACTGGATTTCATCAGAAGTAAGGGCATTGATGCTTTCGCTCTACAAACAGAGAAAGCTGTAGCACAGTATAACAAACTGGTGAAAGAGGGGGTTGCTGTTGGAGGGATCTTCCATTCAACCTGTTGAACCATTCCACTCCTGAGGTTAATGACTTGAGCTTACCATAGGAGAATAACTTGTTGTGTTTGGATGCCAAGTTTTAGTTTTCTCTTATGATGTTTTTGATACAAGAAGTAAAATTTATAATGACTGTAGACTGAAAAGTATAACAGATACTAAAAGATGTTTGAATGTTTAAAGCAGCTCAATATTCTATGACTTCTACTTCAAAGGTTATTTGGGCAGTCATGAAGCCATGTTTAATTTCAATTTTCTGATTGAATGCCTAATAAACATTCCATAGTGAATACTGCTAAAACCTTTAGTTGAGCTCTCAAATTACCTTTTCATGCTTTGGATTATAATTGTTGCTAGAAATTTGGAATATTTTCACATGTACTTTTGTACACGCAGAAGTAGCTATTTTTAAGTGGAAGATCCCGCTGGGTGTAGAAGTGATTTCACCACCCCCCATGCTAACATAACCAAATGCCTGCTAACTGTCTTCAGTAATGAACACTAGTTATGACCTAGGTAACTAGCTTCACAAAATAAATCATAAATCACAATCAGAGTAAGTTCTCTGACAGTGATCAATGAACTGTTCATTAAGAACTGAACTATTCATTAAACTGACAGCATGGAACATTACCTAAATAAGGTCAAAATAAATAGTTTTGTTCTTGAGCTGCTAATATACCATCTGTTGGGCTTGAAATTCTGCCCTGTGTTCGTTTAGGAAGAGAGACAACCAACACCGGAATATTACAAAACTTTGGTTTATTGCAGAATTCGTAACTGGCACAGCGAATCGACGGAGTCGCTGGAGAAGGCGCGTTCCGACTTCCCCTTACAATCTGCTCTTATTTATATCCCTTTTCCCCCCAGCACAACCCCCCGCTACTATTAGGTAATATCGGGTACTTGTGTCCATCTTATTGGCCCGCAGCCATATGCTTACGAGTTACCTGTTTCTTTTGTTTACTGAATCGCGTGACACTAGTAGTTTCGGTGTAGCGGGGTCCCCAGTTTCGCTCCCCCCTCCCTCTCATTACGTGAGCCACTCCTGACCTGTAATGGCAGTCTCGAATTAACCCTAACATTAACCCTAACACTCCCTCCCTTGGCCTCCCAGAGGCCACACCCCTTACAAGCTTTTCAGCGGCTGCCGGGATCAGGCAGGGAGGTGAGCGTCCCCCGGCACTCTTTGGCGTGTCCTCCCTATTTGCTTATCCTGATTTGTCCGACCTAGGGTCACAAAATATGGGTAGGGGTTCCCTAAACATCCGCAATTTTTACAAGTAGCATGCAACATTTCAGAAAACTTATTCAAGAACAAATTCACAATCCCCCCCTTGCCATGGTCCATTTCAGTCCGTGTCCTCCCATAGCGCGTCCGCTTTCCGGGAGGGCCGTGTCCTCCCCTTCCACCGGGAACAAGGGTGCCTGGTACGCCGGTGGAGGTCCATCCTTTCCGGTCAAGGCTCGATCTATAGTCCCGCAACAACAACCACACGTAATAAAGATAGCAATCGAAATAGACAGTCCTAGAGCCGACTGTCCCAGAAACGCTCCCCACTTGCCAGAGGTCTTATTTAGCCAGTAGAAAATGATGCCAGTTATTGTCCCCCTCCCTTCTTACCTTTTAATGCCCTGTTGGAGATCTCGGTGACAGGGTATGGACCATGCCACCGTTTTCCGTTCCAGGTGAGCTTCCCCGGGCCTCGGAGGAACACTTCCACTCCTACCTTGATGGTGTCCGACCCCTGCGGCTGCTCACTGTTAGATTATTGAACTCGCACAGTTATCAATTTTACCATATTTCTAAAAACTCTCATATACTCTGTTACTCAACACACAAATGTCTGAGTTTCGGTAACTCGAAATTGAAGTGCTCCATGGCTCCCTAGTACACAGAGAGGATCAAATGTGGGACGGTCGCCTTTCAAAACCTGACCTTCGCGTGGGAGATTTCTCCTCTTAACAACCAGTCTAAGGTAGGCGCCGTCAGTATCCCTGTGTACTACGGTGTACCACGACACTTTTCTCTTCTCCCCCTCACTCCTGAGACTTTTATGCCCATCGTGGGCGGCGGGTACCCTCACTCAGAAGACTTTTCCACGGGCGGAGGATCTTCCTAAAAACAGATAAGAGTTAGTACTTACCAGTCACGATTCTGCACCGGGAATGATCTCTCCCAGGGTAATTGGGGGTTGGTGAGGATCCGTCAGCAGACAAGATCTAACTCAGTGATTTAACTATCTAGTGGAAGTCTTCGATATAACAGGCACTTCCTGACCTTAGTCGAGCTTGCGGCCGCAAGTTGTCTGCTGTCGGACCCGCCAGCCTGTGTTGTCTCTCCCTCCCCACGTCGGGGTCACCAAATGTTGGGCTTGAAATTCTGCCCTGTGTTCGTTTAGGAAGAGAGACAACCAACACCGGAATATTACAAAACTTTGGTTTATTGCAGAATTCGTAACTGGCACAGCGAATCGACGGAGTCGCTGGAGAAGGCGCGTTCCGACTTCCCCTTACAATCTGCTCTTATTTATATCCCTTTTCCCCCCAGCACAACCCCCCGCTACATATTAGGTAATATCGGGCACTTGTGTCCATCTTATTGGCCCGCAGCCATATGCTTACGAGTTACCTGTTTCTTTTGTTTACTGAATCGCGTGACACTAGTAGTTTCGGTGTAGCGGGGTCCCCAGTTTCGCTCCCCCCTCCCTCTCATTACGTGAGCCACTCCTGACCTGTAATGGCAGTCTCGAATTAACCCTAACACATCTCATAGCCAGATAGTAAATAATGACCCTAAATTCATCACAATTTATGCTGATGTATCTAATAATGATTTCTTTAGGTATTTTGAATGGCAATATTAGAATTATTAAAACATTACAAATTGCTATGTAACACCAATACCACCCAAGTAAGTTATTTTATGTCTTTCACTATGGGGGGGGGGGGGTTAAACTAGAGTTGCGGGGTATGGGAACCAGAATGTCAGAACAGTTAGTGGTGAGGTTATGAAGACAGATTTTGTGTTAAGACCTCAGACAAGATCAGGAATCAAAAGTTTGAGCATGGTGGGACTAATGCTCTGAGCTGTGTATATTTCAATGCAAGAAGTATTGTAGGAAAGGCAGATAAGCTCAGGGCATGGATCGACACATGGAATTATGATATTGTAGCCATCACTGAGACTTGGCTGCAGAAGGGGCAGGACTGGCAGCTCAGTATTCTGGGGTCCTGGTGTTTTAGATGTGACAGAGTGGGAGGGATTAAAGGGAGAGGGGTGGTGTTACCAGTCAGGGAAAATGTCACGGCAGTGCTCAGACAGGACGAACTGGAGAACTCGTCTAGTGAGGTTTTATGGGTGGAACTGAGGAACAAGAGAGTTATGACCATTTTTATGGACCACCCAACAGTTTACAGGATTTAAAGGAACAAATTTGTAGAGAGATTGCAGATTGTTGCAAGAAGCATAAGGTTGTGCACAAGGAAGCATAAGGTAGGTGAATTTCACTTTACACATATTGACTGGAACTCCCATATTGTGAAAGGACCAGATGGGATAGAGTTTGTCAAATATATTCAGGAAAGTTTTCTTAATCAGTACATAGAAATCCCAAAGAGAGAGTGTGCGACACTTGATCTCCTATCGGGGAATGAGACGGGGCAGGTTACAAAAGTTTGTGTTGGGGAACACTTTGCATCGAGTGACCATAATGCCATTAGTTTCAAAGTAAATATGAAAAAAGATAGGTCTGGTCCGCGGGTTGAGATTCTAAATTGGAGAAAGACCCATTTTGATGATATCATCGTGGATCTGGTGAGTGTGGATTGGGACAGGCTGTTTTCTGGCAAAGGTGTACCAGAAAACAACCTTTAAAAGTGGTGTGTTGAGAGTACAAAGCTTGTATGCCTCTGTCAGAATAAAAGTAGAGATAACAGATCAAGGCCCTAGTTAATAAAAAAGAGGTGCCTAGCAGATATAGGCAGGTAGAAACAAATGAGGTACTTATGAAATGCAAGAGAACACTTGAGGAGGAAATTAAGTGTTAAAAGAATGCATGAGGTTGCCCTAGCTGACAAGGTGAAGGAGAATCATAAGGGATTATACAGATATGTTCAGAGCAAAAGGATTGCAAGGACAATTGATCTTCTGGAAGGTCAGAATGGTAATCTATGCGTGGAGTAAAAGAGATGGGGGAGATCGTAAATGGTTTTTTTCAATCTGTATTTACTTAGGAAACATTCACAGAGTCTATAGAAGTGAGGCAAAGCAGCAGCAAGGTCATGGACCCTATATAGATTACAAAGGAGGAGATGTTTATTGTCTTGAGGCAAATTAGGGTGGATAAATCCTCAGGGCCTGACAAGGTGTTCCCTTGTACCTTGTGGGAGGCAAGTGCAGAAATTGAAGGGGCCCTAGCAGAGATATTTAAATCATCCTTAGTGACAGGTGAGGTACCAGGGATTGGAGGATAGCTAATGTTTCAAGAAACCGAGAAATTGTAGGCTGGTGAGCCTGACATCAGTAGTATGAAAGTTATTGGAAGGCATTCTAAGGGACCGGATATATGAGTATTTGGATAGACATGGACCGATAAGGGAGAGTCAATATGGCTTCATGCATGGTAAATCATGTCTAACTAATCTTATAGAGTTTTTCAAGGAAGCTACCAGGAAAGTTGATGAAGGCAAGGCAGTGGATATTGCCAAGATGGACTTTAGTAAGGCATCTGGCAAGGTCCTGCATGTGAGGTTGGTCAAGAAGTTTCAGTCGCTCGGCATTCAAGATGAAGTAGTAAATTGAATTAGACATTGGGTTTGTGGGAGAAGCCAGCGAGTGGTAGTAGATGGCTGCCTCTCTGACTGGAGGACTGTGACCAGTGGAGTGCCACAGGGATCAGTGCTGGGTCTGTTGTTGCTTGTCATTTATATCAACTTCCTGGATGATAATGTGATAAACTGTCACAGCAAATTTGCAGATGACACCAAGATTGGAAGTGCAGTGGACAGTGAGGAAGTCCATCAGAACTTGCAGTGGGATTTGGGCCAGCTGTAAAAATGGGCTGAAAAATGGCAGATGGAATTTAATGCAGACAAGTGCAAGGTGTTGCACTTTGGTAGGACCAACCAAGGTAGGTCTTACACAGTGAATGGCAGAGCACTAGGTAGCATGGTAGAACAAAGGGACCTAGGAATACAGGTCCAGAAGGTAGAAAGGGTCATAAAGGAAGCTTCTGGCATGTTGGCTTTCATAAATCAAAGTATTGAGTACAGGAGATGTAATACATTGGTGAGGCCTAATTTGGAGAATTGTGTGCAGTTTTGGTCACCTACCTACAGGAAAGATGTATATAAGGTTGAAAGAGTGCAGAGAGAATTTACCAGGATGGTGCCATGACTTGAGGACCTGAGTTATAAGCAAAGATTGAATAGGTTAGGACTTTATTCCTTGGGACATAGAAGATTAAGGGGAAATTTGATAGAGGTATGCAAAATTATGAGGGTATAGATAAGGTAAATGCAAGCAGGCTTTTTTCTCTGAGGTTGAGCAGGACTACAACTAGAGGTCATGGGTTAAGGGTGAAAGGGTGAAAAGTTTAAAGGGAAAATGAGGGAAACTTCTTCACTCGGAGGGTGGTGAGAGTGTGGAACGAGCTGCTAGTACAAATGGTGGATGTGATTTTGATTTCAACATTTAAGAGAAGCTTAGATAGGTACATGAATTGGAGGGCTATGGTCCGGGAGCAGGTCGATTGGGATTAGGCACTTTAAATGGTTCGGCGTGGACTAGATGTGCCAAAGGCCTTGTTTCTGTGCTGTATTTTTCTATAACTCCACAACTCTGTCTGGGGCACAGGATATGAGCAGAGAGGTTTTCCTATACCTTTATGTTGGTTAGGCCACAAATGAAGTTCTATATGCTGTACCAATCACCAGACCAAGGGGAAAATGCAGTAGTGCTGGAGAGGGTGCAGAAGAGATTCACTAGAATGTTGTCTAGGATGGCGCATTTCAGTTATGAGGAGAGACTGGAGAAGCTGAGTTTGTTTTCCTTGGAGTAGAGGAGACTAATGAATGACTTATGTAAAATTATAGACAGTGTAGAATATTGGGAAGAAGTTTAGAGGGGGCTTGAAATCTGCAACACACATCCTGAGTCATTGATGGAAATGGGTACTTTCACACATTTGAGGAGGATCGGGATAAGCATTGAAATGGCAAGGTATGGAATGCTACAGACCAATTTTTGGTAAATATGATTAGCTTAGATTGGCAATTGATCGTCAATATGGACATGAATGGCCTATTTCTAGGCTGTATGTATCTATGAACAAAGGTGTAATTAACAGTGACACAAATAATTTGCTCAATTTTGGTTTACTGCCATAGAAGTGTTCACTTGGTGATTTTAAAAAATCTCTAATAAAGCAGGTGAAGAGTTGGAATTTAAGGAAATAGTCTGTGGTTTGTCTTGATGCTTTCCACTAACAAGGGTAACTGATCTTCTCTTGAATCTTTATTTAGTACATTTTAGCATTTTAACTGGTTGCATCACCATTTGGTATGGAGAGGCCACTGGATAGGATTGGAAAAAGCTGCATAAAGTTGTAAACTCAGCCAGCTCCATCATGAGCAGCACTAGCCTCCACAGCATCAAGGACACCTTCAAAAGGTGATGCCTTAAAAAGTTGGCATTCATCATTAATGTTCTGGGTGACTGGGTCATGCCGCCTTCTCATTGCTGCCATCTAGTAGAGGTACAGGAGCCTGGAGACACACACTCAATGTTTCAAGAACAGCTTCTTCCTCTGTAACAGCTGATTTCTGAATGGACAATGAATCCATGAACACTACTTAACTATTTTTACCTCTCTTTTTGCACTACTTTTTAACTTAATTTTTATATGTGTATACTTATTGTAATTTATAGTTATTATTATGTATTGCACTATACTGTTGCCACAAAACAAATTATGACATATGCCAGTGATACTAAACCTGATTCTGATACATTGTGAAACACTACTATAGATGAAGGTGACCTCAGATTAGTAAACAGAAAATATTGTCAAAATATGAAAGCTCAACCATTTCAAATAGTTAACCACAATACTGCAACATTATCAGAAAGCTTTTGAATCTTTTTTCAAATCGTGTGTTGGCTTACCCAGAAAGAATTGCTCAAAAATAGATTGCTATATTAATCTGTACAGTCTGTCTTAACTGAATTTTAGCAAGCAAGGGTTAACTGTATGTGTTCTCCATAAAATCTAACTTTAAGTGGCCTAGGATGTTGTACTCTTGACTTCGAATGAGATGATTGTGGCTTTGAAACACTCTGTAGATTAAGCATGTAATTAGGATGGTGATTCAACAGAATACTAACGAAGTAGCATCAAAGAAGCAAGAGTAGAAATTTGACCACAATACTTGTACTAAAGGTACAATTTTGTATCTGCTGTGCATTGTACTGTGCTTCCAAAATACAGTTCATTTCTTTCAAAATTCAGTTTCAGTGAATTTGGGGTGTAATACTCAGTGTCTGTGTGTCTTTTCCAAGTGACAGAATGTGAGTTTATACCCAGATGTTTTTCTGATGAAATATTGAACTGAGTTACAATCTGTCCATGTAGGAAGATGTAATTGATCAAGAACAGAAAGTTCTGTCCTTGGCCTGTGCCGTATTCCTTCTCAAAGCAAAAATGCGGAAATATCTTTATTGCCTTTTGTTTTCCTTATTAAGCATCTTATTATTTTAACACCATACCAATTTATTTCGTACTTTGTACAAAAACCCTTGGGTCAAACTACACCCCATTAAAATTAATGCCATTTAGTTTATATTTTGTCAGTCTTAATTCTTGCCAGACATGACATTATGTTAAAAGATCTGTCAGTATCTATTATCTTGCTATTTTTTTCCAACATCTGTCCAATATGGCATTTAATAATTGTATTCCAGTCATTTTTCTGTAACATACTGC
Organism: Hemitrygon akajei; assembly: GCF_048418815.1. Taxonomy (NCBI): domain Eukaryota; kingdom Metazoa; phylum Chordata; class Chondrichthyes; order Myliobatiformes; family Dasyatidae; genus Hemitrygon; species Hemitrygon akajei. The sequence goes on along the minus strand of NC_133149.1, from coordinate 32,309,458 downwards.
AAGGAAATGAGCTCCTTTGATGTATGCCTATTATTAAAAGTTGTTTTCTGTAATCATTTAAAGATGTGGGCATCACTAAAAGGTCAACAGCCATTGCTCATCTGTAATTTCCCTTGAACTATGGTCCTTGTAGTTAATGCATCCTAAAACATTTGATGTCTTCCTTCTGAGATATAATCTTTATTTGGAAACTGAATACAAAAAAAACTATAAATGTTAGAAATCTTAAATAAAAACAGAAAATGCTGGAGCTTAAAATGTTTGATATTTCTTTCTATAAATAACCTGAAACTTCAACTGTTGCTTTTTCCACAGATACTGCCTAACCTGTTGATTATTTCCAGCATTTCTGTTTTTATTCTTAGTTCTTCAAATGCCAGAAATCTACCCTTTCATCTGTTTTCTGCACTGCCTACAATGGTTGAATGTTCCCATTGCAGCCATATAACAGACAATACAAGCAACAATAAGCTGCCCACTAATAGTATCTAATATAAATTTATCCCTCTCTCTGTTCTACCTTTAAAAGAGCTAACTCACAATGAGGTAATTTCCAGATGTTCCAACTGTCCTCCTGTCATTTCAATCAAGTGCCTGTTTAAAGTGCAAGCCTGGGTTGTGAGTGTCAGAATATTTAATATTACTTTGTGATTTGTTGGGAGTACTCTGCCCATTGAGCCTATGCCATCTCTGAGGGCAATCCCAACAATCCCCTTCCCCTACTTATCTCTCTGTGATTTATTTTCTCTCACAAACTCTTAATGTCTTGTGTCACACACTGTCAGTGGTAATACAATATTACTACACTGTAATCATGCACATTTCCACTGGGTGCTCTAATTTCCTCCCACATACTAAAGGTGTGCTGGTTTGTACATTATGTATTGGCTACTGTATTGTTAGGGCAATTTAAAGTAGTCAATAACATGTGTGAAACTTGAGTTCAAAAGAAAGAGACAAAGACAGAGAGCTTGGGCCCACCTATTTGTTTGTACTGGACTGTTTGACTGTGTACGAAATTACCAAAATCTTTCAAAGTCAGAGATTGGAGCTTCAATCAACGTCAACCACACACATGATTGGAAGCCAGTGAGAACTGGCCAGCCTCACTTGTATAATATCTGTCCTCAAAGTAACTGGGGATTGTAACGATAAAGTCAGTTAGTTCGACATGACTTTGAGCTCTTGATGATTTAAAAATATTTCTGTGGGAGAATGCACAAGCTCCCAGTGCAGATTGGAGGCTTGAGACCTGGGTCACTGAAGCTGTTTTTATTTATGCATTGATAATTTTTTGTCCTCCGAGTGCTGAAGTTCTAGAACAAAAACATAGAGGCACAAGCTGAATTATGCTTTTTTTATTTTAAGAATACTTACAATATCCAAAGCAGAAAATGCTGTAGTAAATTACAAAAATATACATTTGCAATTGAAATGAGAAACTTTAATTTGTGCTGCATTATGCAGGAAACAGTGTTATTACTTACATGTCATACTCTACATTGAAATGAGAGCGTGACAGTTCAAAGATGACCCCTTGAAGGTTGAAGTGCCTTTAATTTTACTAATGAAGCATCTTTAGGGAGCAGAAAACTTCAAATGTAGAACTGTAAAAGGAAACAATGTACCACAGGTTTATAGCAATTTCTTTATCCCTTTTAACATTTAGTAGCATTTCATGTTGATCAGAAAAATAAAGCTCCATTCATTCATCCCACAATTTTCCTGTCCTTTCCACATATGACTATTAGTTAGGGCTAGATCACATATTTTTGCAGCAAACATATTGTAGTTGTCTGTTTATTTTTGTATAACCAAATCAAATATTTACGGTTTCCAATTAACATTAAAGTGGTGTGCTTTGACTGAAGTGTGAGTTATATTTCCAATGCTTCATTTAAACATGCTATTTAAAATACTACATGAAGAACAGCAGATAAATAGAATCTGAACCAAAGTACAAGAGTACAACATTCATAGAGGTTTGCATAAGAAGGAAGGTGGGTGACAAAGAAAGAGTATGGGTCTACCTAATCATACAAAAATAATGTATAACTTGAGGTTTAGATGAGCATTCATGTTTTCCTGTTACATTAAGGATACATGTGTATGCTCCTGCAAATGCTGGTGTATTTAAAATCCCGAGCAGCTCCCTGTTCAACTTTTTGTTTAATTTTAGTTCTGATGATATATTCTTTTACGTCTTGTTCATTTTAAGCCCAAGTAACTTGCATTTAATTGAACCAGAATCTGTTGTCTTGAGGAATTCATCTAGTATTGTTAGCACAAACCTATGACATGGTTTTATATAATCACATTAATATCTCCCTAGCTTCCACAGCTACAAGCATTGAACTAATTGGCTACAAGTTGCAAAATGTGGAAAGGTGTTTTATTATATTGGTATGTGAATATGTCAATACAAAGCTGTCATGCACAGCTGGTATGAGAGTTCAAAACCTTCCTCTAGAATGCTATTTATCAAAAAGATGACAAGAGCAAATTATAAAATACACATTATAAATCTGTACCGCACTTTAAAATTGAAGCAATGTTCTCCTAATGTGTTTTTGATGCGATACAAACATAAGAATGTTCAAAAGATTCAACATGGATGCACAAAATAAAAATAACATGGAAAATGGTGCAGGATTGGTGTTTTAAATAAAGGATTTTTCTTAGAATAGCCATGTTCATCAGCCTCTGCTGAGTTCTTTTCGTATATCAATGGGCCTGATGTACATTACAGTATTTTGCTTTGATTTTAGATTTTCATTATTCACAGTTTTCATTTTTCACTTTAAGCTTTTAAACTTCACCATTTGTACATTTGCCTCCTTATCCATTTGTACATTTTCAATCCAAATGGAAATATGCTTCACATTAAATCTGCAGCAGCTGATATCCAAGGTGTGCCAGATTTTCTCAGCGCACTGCTGCAATAACTCATGCCACACAAAGGTGGCACATCAATTCACTGCAGATGTATAAATCTGGGTCTGGTGCATTGACTTGGCTCGATGTTGATTTGTCTGGGGAGGCGGTCTTTGCAGTAAAAACATGAAGAATCTTCATGTGGGGAAGGAAATTCTAAGGATTACCTTGTTTGTGTACCAATAGCTAATGACCACCATTAGACTGCCAACCCATTCTCATTGTCTCCATACACCTCAGCATTGGGAGGATGTTAAGAAAGGAAAAAAACAAAGTTAATATCCTAAAATCTGTAATTTTTCACAAATGTGACTTGTGTTTACTTCAGGCTGTTTCAGTTTATTATAAAGCATATGATCATTGCACATATTTTAAAAGCTAAAAATAAGTTTGTAGTACATTTAAAGAAGACTTTCATATATGTCATATAGTTGAACTGTGTAACTGACAAGACATGGCATCTGGAGTAGATGATGGATAAATAACATAGCGGTTTACTGATAGCGAGTTGTATTTTGGCATTTTTCTCTTTTTAAGAGATATATACAATGATTTCTCTTTAAATCCCTTTTAACTAAAAATGATGCACCACTTTTAACTCTAAAACAAAGCTGCAAAAAATGACATAATCACCTGACTAGTGATTAGCATTATTCTATCCCACTCCTGATGAAATAAGGAGCATCATCTCAGACACATAAGAAACCTCTGACATGTTTTTAACTGTAAATAATTCAACAACTCCAATGATAGTTACCCAATTCTGCTTCATAGAATTAGACAGGGCACAGTGCGTTTTGCAGCTTGGCTTCACTGAAAGAAATGCAATGTTTGTAAGTGGCATTGAGCCAATGGTTCCCGTCTGAATGTTAACTATTGCTGCATTCAGCTTATGAATAACAAAACTGATAGAAATTGGCAGTCTTTTAAGATAAACATTTAGGAAATATTCACAGGAAAAAAAAACTAACCTATTTTAAATAAAATTCAAAATAAAACTGACAAATTGTTTGCGGAACAGTAAGCTTACACATCCCTTTTGAACTAAATTGTACATTCCCAAAGTGCTGTTACATAGTAATATGTACAGATGCATCTGAAGGTAAAATAATTACTTTTAATTCCATGTTTTTTAACATGCATCTGCTTTGGATATTTTTTTAATGTCATTTTATGCAAATTTTATTTTGCATAATTTGCCTCTGTTAAATTATGTTAAGAATAATATAGAAACATATCATTTAAAAAATGCACATTAGAACTTAACTGGTTGTACTTTGTGAATCATAGTAAGTACTAAGCATTTGCTGTGAAGAATGTTCTTTCTGTGTGAATGATATGAGCACAGAGATTCTTAACTATATTTGGCCCATATCGCTGAATTCCAATATGCTACACAATATCACAGAAGTTGGATAAACAAATTTCCGGACTCAATAGTTAACTGCTTGCACGCTATTTTTTTTTAGTAAATTAGCATCCCTCACAACTAATCCTACATTACCTATGTTCCCTTATGATAGAGGAGGGGTATTTTGGCCCATTAGTCTATACTGGCTCACAGAGCAATCCCATTCCCCTACCCAGTTCCCTGAAACCTATTAGCTTTCAACTCCAGCCTGATTTTCATATCACCCACCTGCATTAGAGTATCCACAGTAACTAATCATCTTGAACCAACCTGCTTTTCTAACACAAAAGGAAGCCAGAACACCTGAGTAAAACTCCAAATTCACACAAAGAACATACAACTTCCACCCAGCAGCAAATGTTAAGATTGACTCCGGTTTGCAGGAGCAATGAGGCAGCAGCACTACCTGATCTGTCACTAGGCCACCCCAAGATTCATTCCTTGTCCATAATTGAAAAATGTGTATTGTGGCTCATCCAAATCCATTTCCCTTTTCACATGGACCATCATTGAACTAATATCGCAGAATATGGAGAATTGTCAAAGATCAGGTTAATCGTTAACATCAGAAACAAGTCAACATTTCATTTGTGAGGCACAGAGTATATTACCCAAAAACTGTGGGCCAATGCACAACATTTGACATTCAACTTGCCCTTAGCATTTGATAACTATGACATTTTTCACCACACATTGCTTAGTTTCTGAGAAAGGCAGAGCTTGATTGCATCAATACAGCACCTACGGTCTGAATGAAGAAGCAAATTAGGTGGGATCTTGTTGAGCAATCAATCAGATTAAAGGATTGTAAAATAAATAGTGGAAGATGTACAAGGAAGGATAAGTTAGTGAAATAATTCAATGTCAAAGCTGGAACAGATAGAAAAATAAAGAGCAAAACAATGGCTTTAAATAAAAGAGTCAAAAGAAAAATAAATCTGCAATAAAGTAATCTGATTTAACCAAAACCTGAGGCAATGTGCAAACAATTTATTCTTAGTGCCAGCAAGGTTGTCTGGTGTTAATAGCCACTTATCAAGCAGTTAAAAGGCTTTTATTTGAAATAGCCTGATTTAACTTTCCATATCGAGTTTACTTTGACTTTATTGTACAAATATAAAACATAAAGTTCTTCGATAAACTTGAAAGGGCACCCAATCAATAAATGTCATTTTCCTAAAACTAACAGAATAAGAGTGGAGAAACCTATCTTGAATTACAACTTTTGCATCACCAAGTTTGACTGTGTACTTGCCTAAATTTGCTGTGAATTTGGCTTTCAGTAAAGCTGAGCACCGTGGACCTTACCATTATATTGTGAATAACTTTTGGGTCTTTTTCTCTACCAAAAAAAATGTTAACCACATTTTTTAATGAAAAGAGGTGAAATTCCTGTCACGTGTAGACTTTTTCTGAGTTTGAAAATTTTACAGATCATATGTGCCACAGGGATCAGTGTTGGGTCCATTGTTAATTGTCATCTATATCAATGATCTGGATGATAATGTGGTAAATTGGATCAGCAAATTTACTGATGATACAGAGATTGGAGCTGTGGTGGACATGAGGAAGGTTTTCAAAGCTTGCAGAGGGATTTGGACTAGCTGGAAAAATGGGCTGAAAAATGGCAGATGGAGTTTAATACAGACAAGTGTGAGGTATTGCACTTTGGAAGGACAAACCAAGGTAGAACATACAAGGTAAATGGTAGGGCACTGAGGAGTGCAGTAGAACAGAAGGATCTGGGAATATAGATACAAAATTCCCTAAAAGTGGCGTCACAGGTAGATAGGGTCGCAAAGAGAGCTTTTGATATATTGGCCTTTATAAATCAAAGTATTGAGTATAAGAGTTGGAATGTAATGGTGAGGTTGTATAAGACGTTGGTGAGGCCGAATTTGGAGTATTGTGTGCAGTTTTGGTCACCTAATTACAGGAAGGAAATTAATAATATTGAAAGAGTGCAGAGAAGGTTTACAAGGATGTTGCCGGGACTTGAGAAACTGAGTTACAGAGAAAGGTTGAATAGATTAAGACTTTATTCCCTGGAGTGTAGAAGAATGAGGGGTGATTTGATAGAGGTGTATAAAATTATGATGGGTATAGATAGAGTGAATGCAAGCAGGCTTTTTCCACTGAGGCTAGGAGAGAAAAAAACCAGAGCACATGGGTTAAGGGTGAAGGGGGAAAAGTTTAAAGGGAACATTATGGGGGGCTTCTTCACACAGAGAGTGGTGGGAGTGTGGAATGAGCTGCCAGATGAAGTGGTAAATGCGGGCTGACTTTTAACATTTAAGAAAAACTTGGACAGGTACATGGATGAGAGGTGTGTATGGAGGGATATAGACCGGGTGCAGGTCAGTGGGACCAGGCAGAAAAATGGGCCAGCACAGCCAAGAAGGGCCAAAAGGCCTGTTTCTGTGCTGTAATGTTCTATGGTTCTATTTAGAGGACAATGAAGTTTCTCTTTGGAACTTGAATGCAAGAACTTTACGATAACTAAGGAAAGATTGTTTCTATTGACAATTGCCATTAATTATTACTCAACTATCATCAATATTTCCTAGGATGCTAGGTGCTATTAGACAAGTTGATGAAGTCACAAGTGTGTCAGCAATAGCTCATTATTTTTCATTGCAAATAGGATGTCCCAGAGTTAGCAAATAATACCTACATGATATTGCAATTGTGTCACCAGACATTTTACTGCCTTCAACAGTTCTGTTGCAAGACATACCTTTTGAGCTCAACTGAGATCACAAAATGGTCAATAACATAACTGACATTGCAGCAGCATAAGCTAACCTAACATAGTGTGATAATGAGCATTTTTATATTGATAGCGATTTTGTTTTGTTCCAGAAGTACTGGCCATAAATACAAGGTAGTAAATAACAGGTTCACAGAAGAATTCGAGAGAAACTTGAGATGGTGGTTAGAATGTGAACTTACTACCTCTTGGAGAGATTCCTTCAGCATGAAGCTACAAAAGAGGGAAAATGACTAGATGGACATATAGATTGGCTTAGAATATGTAGGGATAATGAAGGTTTACGTGGAAATGCATGGCTGCAGACCAGCTGAGTTGGAAAGTCTTCTGTTCTGTGCTGTAAATTCTGTGTAATTTTGCATGTGTAATTTTATAACCAGGTTCATCTATTTTGGACAATCCTTTATAGTTTGTGCCACTTTCAATTACAAGAAAACAGCCAAGCCATGACAGACAGTATGGGAGATATGTCACAGACTGAATGGATAAAAAGGGAAGAACTAAAGATGGGGTAGGCCTGTCAAGAGTATAAAGAGTGTAGGGAAGCACTTAAAAAAATAAGGAAGGCAAACAGGGTTCACTGGTAGACTAGATTAAGGTAAATTCAAAAATGTTTTATATATACATTAAAGCAAAATGAATAACAAAGAAAATAGTTGGACCCATGAGGAACAAATGGAACAATCAGTGCGTGGAGCCAGAAGGTCTTAAGAGGTCTTAGTGAGGTCTTAAGAGCACTTTTTATCAGCATTCCCAAACAAAACAGACTTTGTAATTGGAGAATTCAGGAAAGGTGAAAGTGTAAGTATAATAGAAGATGTTCAATGTCTGAGCAGGCTTAAAGGTGGATAAATTCCCAGAGCTAGAATATACAAACCCCATTTCCAGAAAAGTTGGGATATTTTCCAAAATGCAATAAAAACAAAAATCTGTGATATGTTAATTCACGTGAACCTTTATTTAACTGACAGAAGTACAAAGAAAAGATTTTCAATAGTTTTACTGACCAACTTAATTGTATTTTGTAAACATACACAAATTTAGAATTTGATGGCTGCAACACACTCAACAAAAGTTGGGACAGAGGCATGTTTACCATTGTGTTACATCACCTTTCCTTTTAATAACACTTTTTAATCATTTTGGAACTGAGGATACTAATTGTAGTAGATTTGCAATTGGAAATTTTGTCCATTCTTGCTTGATATAAGACTTCAGCTGCTCAACAGTCCGTGGTCTCCGTTGTCTGATTCTCCTCTTCATGATGCGCCATACATTTTCAATAGGAGATAGAGCTGGACTGGCAGCAGGCCAGTCAAGCACACGCACTCTGTGTCTACAAAGTCACGCTGTTGTAGCCCGTGCAGAATGTGGTCTGGCATTGTCCTGCTGAAATAAGCATGGACGTCCTGGGAAGAGACGTCGCCTTGATGGCAACATATGTCTCTCTAAACTCTTATATATGCCTCAGAGTCAATGGTACCTTCACATACATGCAACTCACCCATGCCGTGGGCACTGATGCACCCCCATACCATCACAGATGCTGGCTTTTGCACCTTTCGCTGATAACAATCAGGATGGTCGTTTTGATCTTCGGCACGGAGAACTCGACGCCGATTTTTTCCGAAAACTAGGTGAAATGTGGTTTCATCTGACCACAGCACACTGTCCCACAGTCTTTCGGTCTATCTGAGATGAGCTCAGGCCCAGAGAACTCGCCGGCGTTTCTGCATAGAGTTGATGTATGGCTTCCTCCTTGCGTAATACAGTTTCAAGTTGCATTTCTGGATGCAGCGACGGACTGTGTTAAGTGACAATGGTTTTCCGAAGTACTCCCGAGCCCAGGTGACTATAATTGTCACAGTAGCTTGACGGTTTCTTAGGCAGTGCCACCTGAGGGCTCGAAGATCACACACATTCAACAGCGGTTTCCGACCTTGCCCTTTACGCACTGAGATGTCTCTGAATTCTCTGAATCTTTTCACAATATTATGTACTGTAGATGTTGAAAGACCTAAATTCACTGCAATCTTGCATTGGGAAATGTTCCTTTTGAACTGACTAGCAATTCTCTCATGAATTTTGGCACAAAGGGGTGAGCCACGACCCATCCTTGCTTGCAAAGACTGAGCCTTTGATGGACGCTACTTTTATACCCAGTCATGATACCTCACCTGCTACCAATTAGTCTGCTTAATGTGGAGTCTTCCAAACTGGTGTTACTTGAATATTCTGTGCACTTTTCAATCTTATTTTAACTCTGTCCCAACTTTTGTTGAGTGTGTTGCAGCCATCAAATTCTAAATTTGTGTTTATTTACAAAATACAATTAAATTGGTCAGTAAAACTATTGAAAATCTTTTCTTTGTACTTTTGTCAGTTATATAAAGGTTCATGTGAATTAACATATCACAGATTTTTGTTTTTATTGCATTTTGGAAAATATCCCAACTTTTCTGGAAATGGGGTTTGTACTTATCCCATACTGCTATGGGAGGCAAGGAAAGAGATTACTGGGGCTCTAGTCGAGACCTTAAAATATTTGTATCCCAAGTGAGGTACCTGATGTTTAGAGAATAGCAAATACAGTCCCCCTTTACAAAAAGGAAGTTAATCTGATAATTACTGACTTCTTAGCCAGATCATAAACACAAGAAAGTCTGCAGATGCTGGAAATCCAAAGCAACACACATAAAGTGCTGGAGGAACTCAACAGGTCAGGCAGCATCAATGGAAATGAATAAACAGTTGATGTTTTGGGCCAAGACCTTTCATCAGGACTGAAAAGTGACGAGGGTGGGAAGATGCCAGAATAAAAAGGTGGGGGAAAGGGAAGGAGGATAGCTAGAAGATGATAGGTGAAGCTAGGTGGGTGGAAAAGGTAAAGGGCTGGAAAAGAAGGAATCTGATAGGAGAGGAGAGTGGACCACAGGAGAAAGGGAAGGAGGATGGGACCCAAGAGGAAGTGATAGGTAGATGAGAAGACATAAAAGGTCAGAGTGGGGAATAGAAGAAGACGGGAGGGGGGAGGGAATTTTTTTTATCAGAAGTAATCAAAATTCATGCCATCAGGTTGGAGGCTACCCCAGATAGAATATAAGGTGTTGCTCCTCCACCCTGAGAGTGGCCTCTCTTGGCAAAAGAGAAGGCCATGGACCAACATTTCAGAACGGGAATGGGAATCCAAATTAAGATGTTTGGCCATCCAGAGGTTCTGCTTTTGGTGGATGGAACGGAGGTCCCCTAATTTACAACGGGTCTTACCAACATAGAGGAGGCCGCATTGGGAGCACCAGACACAATAGATGACCCCGGCTATTCGGAAGTGAAGTATTGTCTCACTGGGAAGGACTGTTTAGGGCCCTAAATTGAGGTGAGGGAGGAGGTGAATTGGCAGGTGTAGCACTTCTTCCACTTGCAGGGATAAGTGTCAGGAAGGAGATTAGTGGGGAGGGACAAATGGACAAGGAGAGGGAGCGATCCCTGTGGAAAGTGGAGAGTGAGCGGGGAGGTAAAGATATGTTTAGTATTAGGATCCCTTTGGAGATGGCACAAGTTCCAGAGAATGACATGTTGTTTGTGGAGGCTCATGGAGAGGTAGGTAAGGACAAGAGGAGCTCTATCACTGTTAAGGTGGTGGGAAGATGGGATGAGTGTGGATGTTCGGGAAATAGAGGAGATGTGGGTGAAGGCAGCATCAAAAGTTCAGGAAAGGAAACCCCGTTCTTTGAAGATATCAGTAGTAAGTAAGTTATTAGGAAAAGTTCTGAAGGACAAGATTCATGATCACTTGGAAAGGCAGGACTTAATCACAGGGCTAGACACCATAGTTTGTCAAGGTTAGATCCTGTCTGACCAATCCGCCTGAACCTTTTGAAGAGATAACAAGCCATTCCTTGAAGAGGACCACAACCTTGTCGTGGTTTGGAGGTTTGCATGTTTCAATGAGCTAGAGAGCTATGTTGGGTGGAGTTAGTGCTTTATGACTTGGCTCTTGGTAGGGTCACCCATGCCAAACAAGTCAAAGGTTAAAGGCCAGACTAGGACTGGTCCACTGGTCCTCTAGGTATGGGGGGTTCAGCTCAGGGCTACCAACCCTGACTGGACAAACAAAATTGTTATGGAAACAGCAACGAAGAATCCTTCTACATCTGAATGCGAAGGTATTCCTGAGGCTTCACCAGGGACTTGTATGGCTGACAGTAGTGAAAACCAAGAGGAAGCTACTGGTGTGATGAAGGAAGCCCTGAACGCTGCCAAGACCAAGAGGAAAGACAGAGATGGAGGACCTTCATTGATGCCCTAAACACCTGCAGGCATAACAGGCAGTAAGTAACAAGCTATTGATGATGGAGGTACAGTAGATGTGGTTTACATAGACTTTGGTAAGGCATTTGAGAAGATCCCACATGGGTTGCTGCATACAGCCCATGGGACCTAGAGCAATTTGGTTAATTGGATTTATAATTGGCTTCTAGAGGGTGATTGTAGAGAGTTGAGAGTTGTTTTTGTGATTCAATGCTTGTAACTCATAGTGTTTCACAAGGATCAAGTGCTGAGACCCTTGCTGTTTGTGATATCTGTGAATGATTTTGATGTGGATGTAGAAGGCATGATCAGTAAGTTCACAGATTACATTAAGACAGGGTCTTGATGTGTTGATGAAATGAGCTGAGAAGTGGCAGGTGGAGTTTAATCAGATAAATGTAAGGTGATGTATTTTGGGAACACTAAAGAGGCTAGAACACCACAAATGGTGGGATCTTATTGAGTATTGAAGAACAGAGAGAACTTGGTGTACAAGTTTAAAGATCCTTGAAGATGGCAATGCAGGTAGATAAGGTGGTTAAGGAAGCATATGGGATACTGGTCTTCGTTAATCAAGGCATTGAATAAAAGAGAAGGGATGTTATGCTCCAACTTGCTAAATCATTCATTGGACCTCAACTGGAGTACTGCATGTAGTTCTGGTCACCCACTATAGGAAGGATGTGAACGTGTTGGATAGGATGCAAGGGAGATTCACTGGGGGTTGCTAGGGATGGAATATTTCAGTTAAGAGAGACTGGAGCAGCTCAGTCTGTTTTCTTTGGAGCAGTGGAGCAGTGGATTGGGGTATATAAAGTTATGAGAAATATAGATGGGGTAGACTGTAAGAAACTTTTCAACACATCAGAGGTAGAAAAAGTTGGAGGATATGGATTTTGGTATGGGTAAGAGATTTAGAGGGGATCGCTGGGGAACATTTTCCAGGAAAACTTTGCCAGACAGATTGGGGAAGAGGAATTTCTGAGAGCATCAATGAAGTGTGTAGATGACCACTTGAAGACTGTGGACAAAATGCTGGAAGATGGAATTAACATGAATGGGTGCCCACAGGTCACCATGGACATGATGGACTGAATGTTTCAATGCTGAGTGACTCTCAGACCCTATTAGTCCAAATTTATGCAGGGAGAAACTAGAGTTAATGTTTCAGCTGGATGACCTTTCATCAGGTGCTATATGGCCTGCTAAGTACCTTCAGCATTTTTGGATTTTTAGCTAGCAACAAAATATGAAACAGTGGATCTGTTGTCCTCTCAGATAGCTAATGAAATTTCAGAAAAGTATGTAGTGAGATTTTTACTTTACCTAATTCTTTATCTTGTTGATTGTTACTATCCCATATCCATTTCCCTAAACAATAAATAACTATAACAATTATAATCACAGCCCACAGCTTTTAAGTATGACATCTATCCACCTGATAGGATGAATTACTTGGAAAAGGTACAAATTCTTCTAAAAATTCCTGATGGGGTAAAGAGAATGGGGGGAAAATATCACCATTATATGATTAAAAAGCCAATTAAGTGTCCTTAAATCTTACAAAGCAACATTAAGTGCATTTAGTATACATTTTCTCTGCTACTAAAACTAAACCAATTATACAAAGAAAAGTTGTTAGGATCAAAGATATACATTGAGTCAAGAACTTGTTGGATCATAGAATAGGCTGGGGGTCTTAAAATGGAATTAATTCTGTTCTCAAATATTGAAATTACCAGCCTTGTAGGATTGAAGGATACTAATCAAAGTGCATTGAACATATTCCAGGTGATCATAGTACATCTGATAGGAAAGACAGCACAATCTGCACAATGCAGATTGTCTGTGTTTTTCATTCAAAAAATATTTAGTTTATTAAAACTACAGTCGACAAAGCTAAGGAGAAAGGAAATTCAAAACAAAAAATGCTAGATGTATTAAACAGGTTAGGCAGGGTATACACAGAAAGGATTGGGGTTAATATTTCAAGGGATGAGTTTCTGATGCAAAATCATAAGTCAAAAATATTAACTTGATCTTTCCATACAAGATGCCTGACTATGGAGCATTTCCAAAATTTTCTCTTTATTCCGATCTTCAGCATCTGCAATATTTTGCTTTTGTTTTATAAATAAATTAGTGTTTTTTGTGTAGCAAATAATGTTCACACAAATGTCATGTGCCAATGTATACACCTATGATGAATTGACATCAATTCATTTCTATATTTGTCATTTCATGGAAATTTACTCCCAGTTACCAATATCCTCCTGTGTCACTATTACTGATGAAACCAAGATATAGCAGTGCTCTGCTACTTGTATATTATATAAGCATTAATTTAGAACTATGAAAAATATAGTAAACTGCTTATGACTAGTTCAAAGATCATTCTCCCTTTGTGTGCATTTTGGGTGCAAGTGTTAAATGTGCACAGCCTGAAATTACCAAGGAACTCTATTACATGCAATAGAATGAGATAGACAAGAAGGTTGTACAATATCAGTTAAGAATGAGCTGATTGTAAATATGTCAGAAATATATTGGGAATAGGCTAACTACCAGAAGAATCTGGAATCTTCACACTGGAGGATTGCTTCTTTGCAAAATTAGATCCAGTTGCAGATCAGAATAAAGTTGAAGAGAAAAACAGAAAAAAGATTAGATGTCTGTGATGCCTTTCATAGCCTCAGGTCATTTGAAAGTCCTTTACAGCCAAGAAAATACTGTACTCTTAAATTGTAATCATCTGTAGTGTAGGAAATTCAGTAGGCAATTCATGCATAACAAACTCCTAATAACTGCAATGTGATAGTAGCCAGATAATGTGATTTTTTTTTGGGTAATTTTGTCTGTGATAAAATTGGCCAGAATATCAGTGATAATTCTCCTGCTCTTCTTCTACCATGCTACCTTGTACCTTCACTTCAGGGAAACTGTTATAAAATACCAAACACCTCCCCTCAAATTTCAATAACACTCTGAAACATTCAGAACATCACTTACCCAGGTCAGAACAAAATAACCCACAACATTTCATCAGATCCATAAGGAATTCACGCAAAATTAGAAGGCTGCTTAGAAACATTGATGTACAAACCAGATTAATCTGTTCGAAAGATATCTGGATACACTTCCCTAATCCAGTCAGTATATGAGATGATGTCTGGTTTAGGTAATTCTACCCAGTTTGCTCAACAAAATTTTCTCATGTCAACATTGGGAATGTGGGTGGGGAAGTTTCACACTGTCCTGTCTTAAAATTAATGGGCAAAATTTGTCTTTGTTTGCCAATAACAAACCCAATTTGATACCAATTATATTCCCCTTCCAACATCCTATTCCATTGAAGTAAATAGAACCAAATGTTTGTTCATCCACAGGCTGATATTATCACACAAGTTCAGCTTAGGCAGCCAAAGATGAGTATCTCCCCCAATTAGTGAAAGCTCCCTAATGAGCCAGTAAAACAGTTCCCTTTCCCAACCAAACAGTATTCATACAGTCTGAAAAGCCTTGGTTTGAGCTGGGATCATGACAGGAACAGCTCCCATTCTTTTCATATGTGCCTGTGTTGGTCCATTCTTGTTGATCTTCACTTCCTCAGTTGGTGTGTACGAAATGAGCATCTTCTCGTCTTTGGCTGATAGTGTGCGAGGTTGCTGGGAGCAGGGGGTGCCATTTCTGATGGACTTAACAGAGCAGGAACCAGACTGTGTGCTTCCTGTACCCACAGAGGACTGTGTGCTGCTAAGCTTTCCCTTTGGTGCCTCAGCATCTTCCCTGTTGTCGCACAATGAAAAGAAATAGCGAAACGTAATTAAAAGTTTCCTGCTTGAGAAATCTGTACATTCCTTGATTAAAAACTCCAACTAATTGATTAGTAATAATTGACATGTTTTAAATACTTCCTTAAGATATTTTAACTTCTGCCTTAATTTTCTATGTAAGTCATAACCTTTAGTTTGCTCTCTGTACAATGAAAGAAAAGTTAATGATAAAAGTCATTTTTTGCAACCTGGTTATGGTCTGAGTTTACTATAAAATGATAGGCTATTCAATGTGGAGGTAGTCAGCAGCTTTAAATTCCTGGTTGCTAATGTGTTGGAAGACCTGTCCTGAGCCCAACACAGGGGCACAATCATGGAGAAGGTACACCAGCACTTCTACTTTCTTGGAAACTTAAGGAAGTTCAACATGCCCGCCACCACCCCCCCCCCCCCCCCCCCCACCAAACTCCTCTAACAAACTTCTACAGTTGCACTTTTGAAAGTATCCTGACACCTTGCATCATGATCTGGTACAGCAATTCAAATGCACAGGAATGTATGAAGCTGCACAGAATAGTGGGCTCAGCCCAAAACATGACAGGCACATCTCTCCCCACGGTGACGAGTATCTACATGAAGTGGTGCCTCAAGAAGATGACATCAGTTATCAAAGATCACCACCATCCAGGTCATGCAGCTGTCTTTGGGCAGGAGATGCAGAAGCCTGAAGCCCCACACCACCAAGTTCAAGAACGACTTCTCTTTAGTCATCTGGTTCTTAACCAGCCCACGCAATCCTAGTCGCTTCCTCAGTATAGACAGACTCTGACCATTTTGATTACTTTGCAATACAAAGGCTTTTTTTTTGTTTTATGCATGTTCGTTGTTTTAAAAATTTTATACAATTAATGTTTATCTTGTCTCTCATGCTGTATGCCTGTGATGGTTTTCATTGCACCTGTGCACACACATATGATAATAAAACTCAACTTTGACTTTGATGCTGGATTCCAAGGATCCCTTTTAGCTGAGGCTTGAATCAAATTAATGTTAGAAGGACTACTAAGAGAAGCTGATGATCTTGAGAACAGCTTTCTTTGATCACAATTTTAAGTACAATCACTTTGGAGCGGACTGTAAAATTCAGGCTAATGGAAGCAGAGATTCAATTTATTTCAAATGCATTTCCCAGACCAATTGCCTCTACCACCAGGGAGTTTGGGGCAGTAGGATGACCTCCAAGCTGCATAGCAAATCCACTAAATTGATGGCCCTTCATCGTCACTGGAATGTTATTTGAGACCTCTGTCCAAGATCACCGTGGGAGTACCTTTAACCAAGGGATTGCAGTGGTTCCAGCTGCCAACTCACCACCACTTACCCCATGGGCAACTAGGGATGGAATAAATGCTGTTCCTTCTTTCTTTCTAGCAAGGGGAACTCAATAAGGCCAATTTGAACATTTTAATAGACACTTGATTACTTTAAATGTTAGGGTGCTGCCAATTGCCCGATCTTTCACAGTGCCCAGATTATAGCCTCCTGTCCCCAAACAATGTGCAGCATGATTGTTAGCATAGAATTGGTTTGGAGTCTGAATGCCAGTTTGGCATAATGCAGCAAATGGGCAAGTAGTTGGCAGCACCCACATAATGGCCTTAAGATCAAGGAAAGCTTTGCCTCTTGGCATGCTGGCTATCAAATCTCCTACTGCTGGGTTACGTTTGTGAATATCAAAAGAATTCATAAAGAAAGTCACTTATGCCATTAAAAATAAAATAGTTAAAAATTAAAATTAAAGACTAATATTCACACAAACACCTAAAACGATTTGTGGAAGTACATTGTTCTTTGAAAGTGGCATCACAGATAGACAGGGAGGTGAAGAAGGCACTTAGCACACTTGCCTTCAAAAGTTAGGGTCCCGAGTATAGGAGTTGGGACATTATGTTGTAATTGTACAAGACACTGGTGAGGCTGCTTTTGGGGTACTTTGTACAGTTTTGGCTACGCCATTATGTGAAATATAGGAAAGGCATTAAACTGGAAAGAGTGAAAAGATTTACAAGCATGTTGCAAGGACTCAAGGGCCTGGTTATAGGGAGAAGTTGAGCAGGTTAGATTTTTGTTCTTGGACTGTAGGAGACTGAGGGATAACGCAATAGAAGTGTATAAAATCATGAGGGACATTGATTGAGTGACTGCATACAGTCTTTTCTCCAAGGAAAGTGAATCAAAAGCTGGAGGGCATAGGTTTAAGGTGGGGAAAGTGAGAGGGGAAACATTTAAAAGGACCCCGAGCAGAAACTTCGTCATGCAGAAGGTGAGGTGTATATAGAATGAGTTGCCAGAGGCATTTAAAAGACATGTGGACAGGTATATGGATAGGAAAGGTTGAGAGGGGTATGAGCCAAATGCAGGCAAATGGGCAATTAGATGAGACCTTGGTCAGAATAGACATATTGGGCCTAAGGGCCTGTTATTCTGGTGTATTACTTTATGAGTAAAAACATTTAAAATTACTTAATTAATTCAAACAGAATATCTATTTTTACTCTGATCACATTTCTTCCATCACTGTGGTACACTTATTGGAGCCATACTACCAGTGATTAAGCAGCAGGGTGACTGGGAACATTGTGATGTGCTTAATAGAAACAAGCACTGTGATGTTTGCAGCAGTCGTGAGCTGCAAATCTGCTTGAAACTCGGTCACTTTACAGCTGAACACTAAGTTGAAAAGATGAAAGAGAAAATAATACGTCCTAGCTGTACTGCAGCTGGCGAGAAGTGACATCAGCAGCATTAGACTGTTTGGTTCATGAAAATATTCGTGTGGCACCATGACAGGATCAGGAATGAGTAAACAATGTTTAAAATATAAACATTGCACGAATTCAGATGCTGGGGCTTTTTGGGGTCAGAATTAAGCTATAGAAATGAGTCTTCTGCATAGGATTTCTGACCAGAAACATGTCTCTGCCATACTTTGCCAGAGGTTAGTAACAATAACATGCTTATTCAACATCTTAGGGATAGCATCTGCAGACCACAAATTTGCACCTTGAACTGCTAGCTAGACAGTACCTTATCTCATTCGGTTGTTCCTCTTCCTCATATTTATGTTTTGCTTTCCTGTATAGTGTAAACCAAACAATAAGGAAGATTAACAGCAGCCCAAGTATAACTCCGATAACAGCACCAGCAATGATCCCAGGGTCTTTTGCATCTGGAAACGAAAAGAAAGCAAACAAATTAATATCGACATCTGAATCTAATTAAATTAAGTTGAATGTATGTATGTTTGTATGGTTTTGAGTTTAAGTAGTCTTTTTGATGACATATTTTCTACCTGCATCCACCATTTCTAAAAGTAAACATATTTCACTCTGTTTATTTGTGCTGAATTCAGTAATGATGGATTTCAGGGCAGAAATGTTGAGTATTAGAGAACATGCATTTAAGGTAAGAGGGGGAGGTTAAGAGGAGATGTGTGGGGCAAGGATTTTTTTACACACAGAGACTGGTAGGTGCCTGGGTGGGGGTTGGGGAGCATGCTGGCAGCAGATACAATAGTGGTGTTTAATGGCTGTCAGATAGATGGAGCGATATGGATCACATACAGGTATAAGAGCACTAGTTTAAATCAGCATCATGTTCGGTGCAGACATTGTGGGCCAAAGGCATTTCTCTGTGTGGTTCTGTTTGATGTTCTATGTACAATGTTTGTATTACCATCCTAGCATTGTGAATAAATTTGAAGTACTTTTGCCTGGAATTGCTGATTTCTTTGGTGTTTGTAGACTACTCACAGATAATTGTGATGTTCACCGAGCAGCTTTCCTGCCCTGCCTCATTGGTAGCACTGCACCGGTACACTCCAGCATTCGTGTGGCTCAAGTTCCTCAGCAGCAACATTTCTGGGGTTTTTGAATCTGAATAAATTGAAGGACGGCTCAGTTAAACAAAAAATAAAGTAAAGTCTGCACAGTTTGGAGCTCTGAAATAAAAACACAAGTTACTGGGAAAACTCAGCCGATCAGGCAACATTTGTGGAAAGAGAAATAGTCAATGCTCCAGGCTTGCTGAGTGGTTTTCTGGCATTTTCCAGTTTTATTTCAGTGCAGTTAAATGATGCATTTAGCATGGGCCATATTGATAAGCCAACAATTTAAAGTTATTTGACAGATTGCACGATATGAAACCTTCAACATGTTTTTAATTTATCAAAATTTCTATCATATTTTAACTGAATATATTTACAGAACAAACTGAACAAAGTTCCCCTACAGATTCCTTTGTCCCTTTGTTTCCAGAGTATTGTTTCTTCCTTTCTTAGTAAAGATTTTACTTTACATAAAGGGGATTTTATGACCTAGTTTAACAAATGTCATTCTGTAACTAGACACCATGATGAAATAAGAACCTGTGTGAATTACCAACTCTCTTTATGTGACAGCTCTTAGCCTTCACTTTGCATTGCACAATGAAAAACAAGATCTTATAACCAGGTAATTTTGTAGTTGACACTTCCTGATCCATTACATCCTACACTGTGGCTGACTGCAGTTACTGCTTCCAGATCCGGGATTTGGATTAGTTCAAGCATTAGTTAACTGCATTTTTGGTTCCATTTTGTTTGTCCAACTCGCAGGTGCAGATTAATTCAGTATCACTACTAGCTGTAACTGCAGGTAAAATGCGTTTCAGAACATTTCAATTGTTTGAAATTATGGCTGAGAATTCAAATCTTGGGTTAGTTGAGACTTCTAATGTCATCCTCAGTAAGGTTACATTCAAAAAGGGTAAAGCTCTGAAAATTTAAAGGGATGTAACATGCAAGGGAGCAATTTCACTATGATAAGATATAAGGCCATAAGACATCAGAGCAGAATTAGGCCTTTTGGCCCACCGAGTCTGCTCCATCATGGCTGATTTTTTATCCCTCTCAACCACATTCTTCTGTTTTTTCCCCGACATCTTTGACACCCTCATTAATCCAGAAGATGGCACCAGCAAGCAACGCAACTAAGATGACATCCTGCAGCTGGTTCATAAAATTACTTCTTTCACTTTGTTTACTTCATCTTTTTCTTTCAAATGTGCTTCTGCTACTGTTGAAGCCTGTGATTTACATTTTGATGATGTGTTTTCAGGCCCATTGAGTGATCCGGCGCTGTCTCCGAAGGAGTTCGGTGAGATTTCGAGCAAAGTGTGCAGCCTGGAGGACAAGAAGCCAGGAGATGGAGCATGAGCCCACAATTGACTCCATTTCTCACTAATCTCACCGATTAAAGCGCCAAGAAAGATTGAAAATCAATGAGGAAATGGGAAGGTGAGTTGGGTGTTCAGCACCGTCTGCCTGTGTGTGACCAGTCTCTCTCTTGCTCGCACTTGCTGCACACGAAGGAAGGTGTCTCATGCTGAAGGATAGTGCTGGAGTCTAGGGTCTTGGTGATGCACCATCAATAACTCTCGGAGACGTGAGGCGAGATAGGCTTTTATTAGCTGGAAGAGAGCAGTCAGCAGCAAGAGACCATCACACAACATCCTGGAGACTGAGGGAGGAGCAGTGCCTCCAATCGCCTTTATACAGGGGTCTGTGGGAGGAGCCACAGGAGCAGTCCGCAGGGGGGGACGTGTCCAGACAGGTATATGTAGTTCACCACACTTGGGCAAGGTTTAATCAACGCGGTTTATGGATTGGACTCTGTAGTTCATGATATGATTTGTCTCTGGTTTCTGCTCACTTCTGTTTTGTTGCTGTTTCTGTGTGATTTTGATTGGGGTGGACAAGCGCTATGGCCTGTAGATAGTGAGAGACACGGTGTTGGATTGAACTGAGCTGAACTGAACTGAATATGCCTGGACTCTTTCGTGTCTTTGTGATTTGATGTTTTTTGCTCTTTTTCTGCCATTTGTGCAATTTGTTCTTTTTTATGCACATTGGGGGTTTGATGTTTTCTTTAAACTGAATCCATGGTTTTCTTTGTTTCGTGGCTGTCTGTGGGGAAGACGAATCTCAGGGTTGTATACTGCATTCATACTTTGATAATAAATGTACTTTGAATCATTAAATCTTGAATCAAGAACCTATCAACCTCCACTTTAAATATACTCAATAACTTGGCCTCTGCAGCCGTCAGTAGCAATGAATTCCATGGATTCACCAACCTACCCTTAAAGAAATTCCATCTCCTCTCTGTTTTAAATGGATGTCCCTCTATTCTGAGGCTGTGACCTCTGGTCCTAGACTCACCCACTATAGGAAACAACCTCTCCACATCCACTCTATCTTGGCCTTTCAATATTCAATAGGTTTCAATGAGATCCTCCCTTCATTCTTCTAAATTCCAGTGAGTACAGGCCCAGAACCATCAAATACTCATATGTTAACCGTTTCATTCCAGGAATCATTCTCATGAACCTCCTTTGGACCCTCTCCAATGCCAGCATATCTTTTCTTAGATAAGGGGCCCAAAACTGCTTACAATACTCCAAGAGCAGTCTGCCTCATAAAGCGTCAGCTTTATATTCTAGTTTAATCCTTGCTTTTATATTCTAGTCCTCTTGAAAGAAATGCTAACACTGCATTTGCCTTCTTTACCACTGCAAATTAACTTTTAGAGAATCCTGTACGAGGACTCCCAAGTCCTTTTGCACCTCCGAGTTTTGAATTTTTTCCCCATTTAGAAAATAGTCTGCAGCTTTATTCCTTCTACCAAAGTGCATGACCACGCAGGGAATTACACTGTATACCATCAGCCACTTTGCCCATTGTCCTAATCTGTCCAAGCCCTTCTTCAGACTCTCTGCTTCCTCAAAACTACCTGCCCCTGCATCTGCTGTATCTTCATATCATGTACAGACTTGGCCACAAAGTCATCAATTCCATCATCCAAAATGTTGACATATAATATGAAAAGAAGTGGTCCCAGTACAAACCCTGCGGAACAGCACTAGTCACCATCAGCCAACCAATAGGACCCATTATTCCTATTCTTTGTCTCCTACCCGTCAGCCAATCTTCTGTGCATGCTGGTATCTTTCCTGTAATACCATGGGTTTGTGGCGACCCACTTCCCAGCGCACTCGAACCGGCTCACAAAGTGACACGCACCGGCATTGAGGCCAGTCCCAAAGAGGATGCCAAGCCTGCTTCACCAGCAAGGGGAAAAGCCTGCGCGCAGGATGGGACTGTGAATATGCGCCCCCTGCAGCATTCCCACCCGGGGAGGGCGGGATCAGGAAGGCTTTAAAGCGAGGCCACGAAGTTTGAATAAATCTCTTTTGCAACTGCAGCTCACCGACTACGTGTTGTTATTTCAGCGCTGCGTGTAGCACACCGCTACAATTGGTGACCCCGACGGCCCAAATTATATTTGGGCCGAAGATGAACGACGCCGCATCTGTTCATGCAGTTTCGTTGAAACTGCCAAGCTTCTGGACGCTGCGACCTCACCTATGGTTCCAGCAAGCAGAAGCCCAATTCCACATTCGGCAGATAACCTCGGATGACACACGTTACTACTACGTGGTGAGCTCCCACGACCAGGAGACAGCCGCCCAGGTTGAGGAGTTCATACAGTCGCCCCCAGCGGACGGCAAATACACAGAAATCAAAGTCTTGCTCATAAGGACTTTTGGACTCTCACGGAGCGAGCGAGCTGCCCGCTTACTGCACCTGGATGGTTTGGGAGACAGGCCACCATCAGCTTTGATGAACGTGATGCTGTCCCTGGCTATCGGACACAAGCCCTGCCTCATGTTTGAGCAGGCGTTCCTGGAGCAGCTGCCCGAGGACATACGCCTGCTGCTGTCCGACGCGGATTTCAGCGACCCCCGGAGGGTGGCGGCCCAGGCAGACGTGCTGTGGAAAGCCAAGAAGGAGAGTGGGGCGTCTGTTGCACAGATCACCAGGCCACACTCCCAGCAGCAAACCAGACCAGGCCCAGCCACAGAGCCCGCTAACCCCAGAGGCAGGGGTGAGGAAACCAACGAACAATGGTGCTTCTACCACCAGCAGTGGGGCGCAGAAGCCCGCCAATGTAGCCCACCCTGCAAGTTCCCGGGAAACGCCAGGGCCAGCCGCCGCTGATGGCTACGGCGGCTGGCCATCGGGATAGCCTCCTGTATGTCTGGGACAAGCGGTCGGGATGCCGCTTTTTGGCCGACACTGGAGCCGAGATCAGCGTCTTACCTCCAACGAGTTACGACACCCACAACAGAGAACTGGGTCCCACCCTGAGGGCCGCG
The DNA here is from genome assembly GCF_048418815.1 of Hemitrygon akajei. Lineage (NCBI taxonomy): Eukaryota > Metazoa > Chordata > Chondrichthyes > Myliobatiformes > Dasyatidae > Hemitrygon > Hemitrygon akajei. The sequence continues at coordinate 32,286,003 of NC_133149.1, read as the reverse complement.
AATGGCAGCACAGTAAGGACCTACGGCACCCGTACGGTACGGCTACAGTTCAGCTCCAGCCAGTTCACGTGGGACTTCACACTGGCCGCTGTAGCCCAACCGCTCCTGGGAGCGGATTTTTTGCGGGCTCACAGCCTACTGGTCGACCTGCAAGGGAAGAGACTGGTCCACGCCGAGGCCTTTCAAACGTTCTCCCTGGGTGAAGCCCGGTTGCCGGCCCCACACCTAGACTCCATCACCCTGTCCGACAACGACTTCACCAGAGTCCTGGCGGATTTCCCATCGGTTCTGGCACTGCAGTTCACGGCAGCCATGCCCAGACACAGCGTACAGCACCACATCCCGACACAAGGACCACCCCTCCACGCCCGTGCTTGAAGGCTTCCCCTGGACAAGCTCCGACTGGCGAAGGAGGAGTTCAAGAGGATGGAGGAATTGGGGATCATACGGCTCGTGGGCCTCCCCCCGCACATGGTGCCCAAAGTAACAGGGGGCTGGAGACCATGCGGCGACTACCGTAGGCTGAACGAGGCTACAACATCGGACCGCTACCCTGTGCCGCACATACAGGACTTTGCAGCAAACCTGCACGGCGCACGGATCTTCTCCAAGGTGGACCTCGTCCGGGGATACCATCAAATCCCGATGCATCCCGACGACGTCCCCAAAACGGCACTCAGCACCCCTTTTGGCCTTTTCGAGTTCCTCCGCATGCCGTTCGGCCTGAAGAATGCCGCACAGACGTTTCAGCGGTTAATGGATGCGGTGGGACGCGACCTGGACTTTGCTTTCATCTATTTGGACGACATCCTCATAGCCAGCAGCAGTCGTCAGGAGCATCTGTCCCACCTCCGTCAACTCTACGCCTGACTGAGTGAATACGGCCTGACAATCAACCCGGCCAAATGCCAGTTCGGGCTCGACACCATTGATTTCCTGGGCCACAGGATTACTAAAGACGGGGCAACCCCTCTGCCCGCCAATGTAGACACGGTCCGCCATTTCCCCCGACCCAACACAATCAAAGGCCTTCAGGAATTCGTGGGTATGGTGAATTTCTACCACCGCTTCCTCCCTTCAGCTGCCCGAATCATGTGCCCCCTGTTCACCCTGCTGTCGGGTCCGGACAAGAACATTACCTGGGACGAGGAGTCCGCAGCCGCTTTCATTAAAGCCAAAGAAGCCTTAGCAACCGCCGCGATGCTAGTGCACTCACAGTGGACGCATCCAACACGGCAGTCGGTGGAGTGCTGGAACAACTCATCGAGGGTCGCTGGCAACCCCTGGCGTTCTTCAGCAAACACCTACGACCACCCAAGCTCAAATACAGTGCTTTCGACCGGGAACTGTTGGCGCTATACCTGGCAATCCGGCATTTGAGGTTCTTCTTAGAAGGTAGGCCCTTCACCGCGTTCACGGACCACAAACCACTTACCTTTGCGTTCACGAAGGCGTATGACCCCTGGTCGTCCCGCCAGCAGCGACATCTGTCCTACATCTCCGAATACACGATGGATGTCCGGCATGTCTCGGGAAAGGACAACGTCATGGCGGACGCTCTCTCCAGACCTAACATCCAAGCCCTGTCCCAGGGGGTAGACTATGAAGCACTGGCGGAGGCGCAGCAGGCAGACGAGGAGATCCCTAGTTACAGAACCGCAATCTCCGGTTTTCAGCTCCAGGACCTCCCCGTAGGCCCACGTGAGAGGACCCTACTCTGTGACATCACCACCGGCCAACCCCGTCCCATCGTCCCGGCAGCCTGGCGGCAGTGCGTTTTCGACTCCATTCATAACTTAGCGCACCCCTCCATCTGGACAACCGTCCGGATGGTAGCCAACAGGTTCGTTTGGCACAGACTCCGCAAGCAGGTCAGTGAATGGGCCAAAAAGTGCAGGCACTGCCAAACAGCCAAGGTGCAGCGGCACACCAAAGCTCTGCCGCAGCAGTTCCACCCCACCCACCGGCGTTTTGACCACATTCATGTGGATATCGTGGGCCCCCTGCCAGTGTCGCGAGGAGTGCGGCACCTCCTGACTATTGTGGACCAGTTCACAAGATGGCCAGAGGCAGTCCCGCTCACTGACACCACCTCCGAATCCTGTGCCCGAGCACTGATTGCAACCTGGGTATCTCGCTTTGGTATACTGGCCCACATTACCTCCGACAGAGGCGCCCAGTTCACCTCCAGCCTGTGGTCAGCTATGGCCAGCCTTTTGGGGACACAGCTGCACCACACAACTGCTTACCACCCACAGGCGAACGGACTAGTGGAGCGTTTCCACCTTCACCTGAAGTCGGTTCTCATGGCCCGCCTCAAGGGGCCTAACTGGGTGGACGAACTTCCCTGGGTCCTGCTTGGAATCCGCACGGCGCCCAAAGAGGATCTGCACACCTCGTCGGCCGAGTTGGTGTACGGCACACCCCTGGTCATCCCTGGGGAGTTCATACCAGCCCCAAGGGGGCAAGAGGAAGAACCTGCAGCAGTCCTGGACAGACTATGCGAGAGGCTCGGCAACCTGGCCCCCATACCCACTTCACAGCATGGGCAGAACCCGACCTGCGTACCCAAAGACCTGCAAAACTGTAAGTTTGTTTTTTTACAACGGGGCGGACACCGGACACCGCTACAACGGCCCTACGAGGGGCCGTTTACAGTGATCAGAAACAACGGGTCCACATTCGTGCTGGACACTGGGGGGAGAGAGGAGGTTTTCAAGGTGGACCAACTCAAACCGGTCCATGTGGACGTGACGCAGCCGGTCGAGATTCCGGCACCGCGGTGCAGAGGCAGACCTCCCAAACAGAGACTGACCCAGACTGAGGACATTGGGGGGTGTATCGCCGGTTCTGGGGGGGGGGTGGTTATGTGGCGACCCACTTCCCAGTGCACTTGAACCAGCTCACGAAGTGGCGCGCGTCAGAATTGAGGCTGGTCCCAAAGAGGGCGCCAAGCCTGCTTCACCAGCAAGGGGAAAAGCCCACGCGCGGGACGGGACTGTGAATACGCGCCCCCTACAGCATTCCCGCCCGGGGAGGGCAGGATCAGGAAGGCTTTAAAGCGAGGCCGCGAAGTTTGAATAAATCTCTTTTGCAACTGCAGCTCACCGATTCCGTGTCGTTATTTCAGCGCTGCGTGTAGCACACTGCTACAGGTTCTTATTTTCTTAAGCAGCCTCATGTTCAGCATCTCATCAAAGGCCTTCTGAAAATCCAAGTAAACAACATCCACTGTCTCTTTTGTCTAACCTATCTGTTACTTCCTCAAAGTATTTCAACAGATCTGTCAGGCAAGATTTCCCCTTAAGGAAACTCTGCTGACTTTAGCCTATTTTGTCATATGCCTCGAAGTACCCTGAAACCTCATCCTTAATAATGGACTCCAACATCTTCCCAACCACTGAAGTCAGGCTAACTGATCTATAGTTTCTTTTCTGCTGTCTTCCTGCCTTCATAAAGAGTGGAGCGACATCTGCAATTTTTCAGTTCTCAGTAACCATTCCAGAATCTAGCGATTCTTGAAAGGTCGTTACTAATGCCTCCACAGTATCTTCAGCTACCTCTTTCAGAATCCTGGGGTGTACACCATCTCACCCAAGTGACTTATCTACCTTGAGACCCTTCAGTTTTCCAAGAACCTTCTCCCTAGTAAAGTTGCTGCAATTTCAGTTTTAATGCTCATATACATTTTTTTTTATCAACAAAGACTTCCATCAGCCTTCTGTCTTAAATTCAGACAAAAGATCCAACATTGGTGTGCTTTAGGTCATCTGTCCTCATCCTCATAACAGATACTGGCCAGTTTTTTTTCCAATGATGCATTTTTTATTTACCTATACAAATTATTTGTCAAGTACTGATTGTAAGTATAACACCACTAGTGGAAAAGCAAAATCTACATAGCAATGGAATACATTCCAGTCTTCTATAAAATTTTAATCACCAACCTAGATGTGAACGGGCTTGAACTTTGGCCTTTTGTCCTTCTGCATCCAGATGTTCCCACCTGTAGAAGATAGGTTCAGTGCCTTTCTCTGATCTACATCGAAGTTTGACGTCATTTCCTTGCAGTAACTGCCCTTGTGTCCAGCACTTGGGTTTAGAAGGTCTGACTGATGCAGAAGAAAAGATATTTGGTTGAGGTTATACTTTTAAATCAGCATGTTGCATCTAGAGCAGTCATTAATTCTATTATCGTTAATTACAAAAATTATTAAGGATACACATTCAAGTGTATTTACTATTGTGTGGGTTACCTGCATTTCAGGAGTTCATACAACAGCTATTACATTTTTAGTTGTCTTTCCTCCATCCCCAATAAAAATAGAAGTAGAAGACAGCAAAAGAGCATTGATGATAAAAGAGGATGTATTTGAAAACAAAACAGCTTGTTCCATTTGTTTAGCTCAATGTGACACTGCCATATGTTGCTTGATGAGTGAGTCGTGACTATTCCTTAGTTACTCACTCATCCAGTTACATACACTTATGAGCTCAGAGCAAGGTACATAGTAACCAACAATTGTCTTTTTCATGGTCCCTTTTAAACATTCTGAAGTATTTATTTACTTTTATTATAAAACCTGTTTAGCACTCTGACCTAATGACAGCAAAAGGTGGCAGGATTCTGTTTGGAAATCTCCCCCCCCCCCCCATGCTATGGTGTTTTGACTCCACGGTGTGAATCTTCTTTTGAACAGAATCCAAGCCTGGAAGTCCGCATGATTGACACACATACCTTCCATCTGGGCAGGAAACAATCCGAGATCATGTTGGCTGTGCAAGGGCAGGGCTAATATGGGGAGTAGGCAAGGTTGTATTAGAAAGCAGTGGCATTTTCAGCAGCTTGGATTTTGGGGTTAGGTGGAGGGAGAGCTCCTGCTCCTGCTGACTTGAAAGTTGTTTTCCTAGGACCTTTTTTCTGCTGTTCCTAAATGCCCTTCATCTATTGCCTTTCCTGACACTAGGAAAACAGGATTTAGACCATAGAGCAGGATAAATCTGAAATTCTGAATTTAACTACACAATCCACTTTCCAGGAGAGGATTGGCTGTGGCGAAACCTGCACCAGGTGGGCTGTCATTAGATTTGAGATGTTTTTAAGTTTTAAAAGCCTACTCAAACCGATTCATTTTGTTTTTAAATTGATATTCACTAAGTTGATGCCTTCAGACAAAAGCTCTGACTTACTGTCTTGCTATCTATTTGGGACTTGGAAGATTGACTGACACTTTTAAGAATCTTTCTGGAATTGCATTTTATGCTCTGATAAAAAGATTCCCAAATTATCTGGCATCACCTGATAAAGTATAAATTCACCCTAGAGAGATCGGAAACAATTGCTCAGGTTATTTCTTCGAAACATACAGTAGGTGGCACTCCAGGAAAAGGTACAGTTGTGCAATTGGAATTGTCAAGAAATTGTCAGTCAGAAATACTAAATATGCTGCATGCAGATCAGTTTATTATCACAGACATATGTTGTGAAATGTGGTGTTTTGTGCAATACATAAGAATTACTGTTGGTTACAATAACATATATAAAAATAAATAAATAATGCAAATAGCAAAGTAGAGTCTTAGAGTCATAAAGAAGTACAGCACAGAAACAGACCCCTATTTAGTCTATGCCGAACCATAGGCAGGTAGTGAGGTAGTGTTCATGGACCGTTCAGAAGTTTGATGGTGAGGGAAAGCATCTGCTCCCAAAACACTGAGTGTGTATCTTCAGGCTCTTGTACCTCCTCTGATGGTAGTAGTCTCTGGTTTTGTGATGTAGTAGCTCTACTAGTTGTCCAATGTGCTGCCAGTCAGTATTTACATACAATCAAATCATATCTCAGCCAGCAGATGAACTTACTATTCTCATCATTCCATTTTGACATTGTAACCTTGACAGTTTGGCAAGAGTCTTCTGTGGTCAAAGAAAATTGGTTCCTTGTAAACTTCAGTAACTTGTACTTAAATCAAACTTTTCATGAACTCTGGATGATTCAAACTGCTCCACAGCCAATTAAGTACTTTTTTTTACCTTTGTTATGTGGTCACTGTAGAAAATGTAGGTAACCTGGGAGCAGATTTTAAACAGAGAATGGTCCACTAAGATGCACTGAGATAATGATGAAATAATTTATTTCTAATGAAGGTAGTTAAGGGAGAAATATTGGCCTAGATATCAGGCAGAAGTCCCTCGCTATTCTCTGATTCCTGTCAGGGAATCTTTTATGTTATAAGGTAGATGGGTAAATGGTTTAATGTCAACAGGATGCTTATTAAAAATGCACACCTTGTGGGAAAATATGCAATGGAACTAATCAAATTCCAATGGCAGTATGTGCAAGGAGTGAATGCCCAATATAGTTAAAAGAGAAGTTAGACTGTATTGCCTTTGCTGAGGTGTTGTAACATCAACTAGACAGTCAGCCAAACTCCATTCAAAAATGACATGAGAGTCAGGGAAAAGCCTCCCAGCTCCTTGGTTTTATTTCAGACTCAATGGCATGACAGAGTGAGTAAGGAGTGAAACTGAAAAACAACAAAATACAGTGCCATCACCTCGCTGTTCCATTCCCACAAGTAAATATACACAGGTAAGTAAGAACTTAGTTCAGTTTCCTGCATGCGAATATTATAACATTCCAACAAGTAAATTCTACAGGTCAACAGTGTCTAATAAACTCAAAAATAACATTCTATTTCAGCTTAACTTCTAAACAATACAACATTAACTTATAAACAATGCTTCTACTGGGGAAACAACAGGATGGCTTTGGATAGAAACTTCTTTTGCTCCTAACATAAGCCTCTAGCCCACTGCCAGCCAATGTGCTTTCCTACTTACTACTTCCTGGCTGCACAGGAAGTGACCTAATACAGATCAGCAATTCCTCATTAAAATAAAAGCTGAACATGCTTAATCACATAAAGAAACATAAATGAATTGCCCGAAAGGCCGAACACTCCTTGCCTAACATTGTGAGGTCACCTCTAAATACTTTGCAATGGTGTTTACCGAAAAAAAAACTTCTGAGGCAGGTCTCGGGAAGGTCCTAGAAGAACCTTGGTCTTTGGTCTTGACCTCTACCTTCCGGACTCCTCCATTCCTTTCAGGGAAGGCAGCAGTAACCTTAGCCATGGGCTACTCATCGCAGGTAGCTTGACTGTTTCACAAGAGCACGACAGCTCCCTCTTTTAGATCCCTACGGGCTTTCATCCAGTTCTGGTGGCTCTGCAGAGTTGGGAGGTACTCATGGCACCAGCGAGTCCAGAACTTATTGGTGAGAATTTGTACCTGTCTCCACTGTCAACTGAGAAGATTCTTATTCATATAGTCTCCAAGTGGAGGGCTACTCCAATGTTTTGAGTGAGTATCATTGCAGGCGACACTAAATGGTGAGTTGGGGTCTGTGGAAACTGGAACTAGAGCTCTCACATTTATTATTGCTGCAGCGTCCACCACAAGGTACATACGACTTCATGGGTAAAACGAGTGTACTCCTGGAGCAGCAAGATTCCTCTCGCAACCTCAATTATGCACTCTCATGAGCCACCCATGTGGAAGGCATGAGGGAGGGTTGAGCTCCCACGTGCATCCTTATTGACTCGGCATGTTGGTGTCCTGTTGCTCTTTCTCTAGTTCTAGTTCCTTACTGCCTGCTGCAAAATTGGGCCCACAGATCGCAAAAAGCACCTGAGTGGACTGATGCTACTTGAAGTATCCACAGACCGCTCTTGAGCTCAAGCACCTCAGCAGCATTGCCCACCATTTGCTTTGTGCCTAGCCTCCTCTTGTACATCTGGCAGTGACTAACCAGGGTCCAAAGACATCCAACCCACCATACATGAAGGGAAAGCAGGTGCTTGGGAGGTAGGTCTGTTCCTCCATTTTGCCACAGCACTTCTGGCAGATGATACATTCATGCAGAACTGAGTTGAAGAGCCTCTTAGTTCCTATGATCGACAAACCTGCTGCTCTAATGGCTCCTTCCAGTCTTGATGTTTCACCAGGTCATGACAGTGCTGTACTAGCAGCATGGAGATATGGCTGCCCTTGGGCAAGATAAGGGGATTATGTCCAAGTGTGCATGTTTCAGCCAGCCTACGATGCAGATGAGATTGTTCTCAATGATAGGTTTGAGCTCCAGAACAGTGTTGCCTTTGGCTACAGATTTCCTAAGAGCAAGTGTTGCAAACTCTTCTGGGAAGGCTTCTCTCTGAGCAGCACTGACAACAGCATCTCTGGCCTGAGACAACTGATTTGGAGTACACTGTAAGTTGCAACAGTGCCATCCCTTATACCTATTAAGCTAGTTGGAGTGTCTGTGAGCTCTAATGAGCAAGCACATGGTTGAAAAGTGCCGGAAACATTCAGTGGTAAGGTTTCCTGTTGAATCCTGACAATGAAGCTGCTCGTCTATGACGAATTTCCACATCTTTCTCTGACTTTCTTTACAGAGTGCACTTTAGGGAGGTGAGACGGGTAGGGGCCTAGTCATGATTGTTGGGTATACACTGCTGGGGAACTCTAAGGGGAGAGAAGCAACCCAACTATTTGCCTTATCCCTGCAGACTTCCTTGTCCATTGTTTTCAATGGAATGGGCAGGTTTGGTGTCAGACTTTGTCTGGTTGAACACAGTTAATTCAAGTGTCTCCTCTGTTACCCTGCTAATCTTGGATGGACTGTTGCGTCGCTCCCTGTCTTGACTGACTTTCTCCTTCAACGGCATGAAGCTGTTGCAGGGAGTGACGGCCATCTCCAGCACACTTGTCTTGAATGTGCCCACACTCAGCTTATGTGCGTTTCCCAAGCACACATCACCCACCAGCAACCTGCCCAGTTTCAGTCTCTGTGGGAAAGGGGCATCATGTTGTCCATTGACATTCTGCCTGACTTCATGCACCCTTACAATGTCTCTCCGAAGCAAGATGAGGATCTCTGCATTGGGGTCAAGTGCTGGAAGGTGTGCTGTCACACTTCTCAGATGTGGCTGGTGAAGAGCTGCATCTGGTGTTGGTATTTCAGAGCAATTATGGAGTGTCTTGTTGCACTCAGTTAGTGGCAGGAGAGAAATGCTGGCCTTACCATTGAGTGATTCAACTTGGAAGCCTTCTGCCTTCCTCCCAGGTGTCTCGGTCTTACCAGTGCAGGCTCTGACCGAGTATGAAGATGAGTGGCTTTTAACATTGAGCAGCTGAAAGAAATCTGACCTGGCCAATTAGCAGTTACTTTGGTCATCGAATATGATGTACATGCTGACGGCTCTTTCACGCTGGCCTTGAGTATACACTCTAACAAGACCTAGCTACCTACTCTGGACCAATAGCTTCAGTGCATTGGGAGTTAACAGCAGCCTTGACAGCAGGGTTTCCTTCTTTCTTCCCATCATTGTCTGATGAGGACCTAGAAGACTTGCGGGGTTGAGATGCCAGACCAGGGTGCATGGCTGTGTCGTGGTGAGTGCTAACACACTCAACGCAGTTCGCTGTAGCTTTGCAGTCCTTTGCCAAGTGAGTCACTGAGGTGCAGCACTTAAAGCAAATTTCATTCTCTTCAAGAAAGGTTGAGAATAGGTGAGTGAACTTGGCCTTTTCTCCTTGGAGCAACAGAGGATGAGAGGTGACCTCAGAGGTGTATAAGATGATGAGGGGTATTGATCATTTGGATAGCCAGAGGCTTTTTCCCAAAGCTGAAATGGCTAACACGCGGGAGCATAGTTTTAAGGTGCTTGTAAATAGGTACCAAGGGGATGTCAGGGGCAAGCTTTTCACACAGAGAGTGGTGGGTGTGTGGAATGCACTGTTGGCAATGGTGGTGGAAGTGGATATAATAGTGTCTTTTAAGAGCCTCTTAGAAAGGGACATGGAGCTTAGAAAAATAGAGGGCTATGCGCTCGGGAAACTCTAGGCAGTCTCTAGAGTAGGTTACATGGTCGGCACAATATTGGGGGCCGAAGGGCCTGTAATGTGCTGTAGATTTCTATGTTCTAAAGGCCTTTCTTTCATTGAGAGTCTTGGCTGTAAAACCGCTGCATTTTCTGAGTGGGTGTGGCTCGTTATGAATGGGACAGTTCCTCCCTGGCCCTTCGCTGTTTTTTTACAGAGGAATCTACATGCAACTCCTAAGCAGAAGAGATCTCCATCTTGTGAACTGATATGGAGCCCTTTGTGCTGCAATTCTTGAAGATAGATCTGTCTGATTCCCGCTGCTACTCGGAATTGTGAAGCTGAGGTTGTTACTTTTGCATGCTACATGACAGATTAACCTGGCAAAGTAATCGAATGGAGGAAAGTGGCCACCATCTCTTCCTTGAACCTCAAGTCAACAGATATCCACTTTTCCTGGAATCCATAGGGGAGTTCCTCCACTATGGGGCCGACACCGTGGGCAGTGTCCAGGTAAATCAAACCCAGTAAGTACCTCTCTTCCTTAGCACACTGAAGATCCAAGGGAAAGTCTCCCAGTTCCCTTAACTTGACATGGTTCTTGGCAGAGATTCTAGGAAGATCTTCTAACATCTTCAACAGAGACTCCTCAATAATTTCTGGCATGGCGTAACATTCCTGGAGCTGTTACCAGATCTTCACTAGAGTGATGACAGGGTTACTTACATGGACTTTTGTCATTGTGAGGCCAAGGTCCCTAGTGGCATTTTTGGATGATGACTGTCATGCTCTGTAGATCTCAGGTTTGTCATCAGACTGGTTAAGGCTTGTGCTCACTAAGTCACGGCGAGCCAGATATTGTGCATGGTGTTCTGCTGCAGGTGCCAGGCTGGTGGAAGCCCAGGGAACAAATGACTGTGCTGTAGTGCCCAGTGGTACGTCGCAAGGGTGGGGAGCTGTCCTAGCATCATCCACTGCTCATTATCCCTGTAGTGGAATCTTTGGAAAGCGATATGAAGGTATCAATAAATGTGTCGTCCGCAACAGGTGTCGGGTTGTCAGTGTGAGCCATCTTCTGAAGGAGATCACCAAGTAATAAAGCTGCCGTCAGAAAACACTGAAGTTAGGGAAGCAGAAGAAAAAGCTGTTTGGTTCAGTGATGTGCCAAGTTCAAGCTGTGCTTTCATGTATTCGCCTGTACGCTCTGCAATGTCCTTTTCTGACACTGCTTTGCTGGCCCTTTCAAACTTCTCCTTCAGTTCTTCAGCTGCCTCTAAGAGCTTGGCCTGTGCAATCGGTGAAGGGTAAACACACTAAGTTCAGCCTCTAATTTTGCCTCTTCTAATTGCAGTTCTGCTTTTTTCCATCTTAAGCTTTGCCTCCTTCTCAGCAAATGAAGCACATGCTTTTGCCACCTCTGCTTTGGCGCGGGCTCTTGCTGCTGCCCTAGCAACTGGAGCTGATGTATGAGAACTCTTAAAGCTGGATACGGAAGCATTATCACCTTGTTTCTGATCCATGATGCAGTTTTTAGATGTAAGGAGGTTTTACCTGTAGCCGTAGTTGTTGAAGCACCAACTGATCTCTGTTTTTTCACTGTACTGCCTTTGCTGAGGTGTTGTAACATCAACTAGACAGTCAGCCAAACTCCATTCAAAAATGACATGAGAGTCAGGGAAAAGCCTCCCAGCTCCTTGGTTTTATTTCAGACTCAATGGCATGACAGAGTGAGTAAGGAGTGAAACTGAAAAACAACAAAATACAGTGCCATCACCTCGCTGTTCCATTCCCACAAGTAAATATACACAGGTAAGTAAGAACTTAGCTCAGTTTCCTGCATGCGAATATTATAACATTCCAACAAGTAAATACTACAGGTAAATACTATGTATAAACCATTAGCATCTAGATTAGTGTCTAATAAACTCAAAAATAACATTCTTTTTCAGCAAAATCTTATTGATACTTTTAGCTTAACTTCTAAACAATATAACATCAACTTATAAGCAATGCTTCTACTGGGGAAACAACAGGATGGCTTTGGATAGAAACTTCTTTCGCTCCTAACAGAAACCTTTGGCCTACTGCCAACCAACGTGCTTTCCTACTTACTACTTCCTGGCCGCACAGGAAGTGATCAGAAACTACTCATTAAAATAAAAGCTAAATGTGCTTAATCACATAGAGAAATATAGATGCATTGCCCAAAGGGCAGACCATAGAGGATGACCTAATAAATTTAGAATGCAAATATAACTTCAGAAAACAGATGGAATTATAGGTCTCTTGATTTTATATACAAGGGACACATTTAAAAGAAATGATTTGTAGTTAAGCAAGCTATTTAATTAGAAACCAGTATATTTAAAGAGTAAAATAATCAAACTACAACAACTTCTCTCAATAACAGCAGGATAATATTTTCATTGAAGTTCAGTGAATAGATCCCGTTAAAAGCAATCTACGTGCTTAAAATCAATTTCAGTCGCTGTAGCAATGAGAACATCAAGCTTGACTGACAGGAAAACTGTCCAATAAAATCTCCATTCTGCTTTGTAACAGTGTTGTCAATAAATACAGGCTCTGACTTAATACTGCAATATTATTTGAATCATAAATATTTGGCAAGTTCAAATACAGGTGCTGAATTGATTAGTGTTTAAGATCTTCTCTGAGACAGCACAATGCCAGAATCAGTGGAAGAGTTCAACAATATGAAATGTTTTAATTACAGACGTGAACATCAGAATTCATAATGCCAAAAGCTCATGCCTAAGTGTGACAACAGTGTGATAATAGGAAGTAAAGCTTTATAAACAGGAAATGGGGTGTGGCTGATTTTATTTTATTAGAAGCACATGCTCAAAAACATTTCATATAGTAAGCTAATTGAATACAGCCTACTGATTCGTAACTCAGATCAAAATACAAACTAAGAATACTTGCCAGTAATTTGCCATATAGCTTTAGAGTACTATGCTCACAAAAATGTACTTTATTAAAAGGTTCAATATTAAAATAACACAGGAATATTAAAAATGCTAAATAATCTTATGGTATCTTCCCAGATACTTACCCAAAACCACAAGATTAATAGCAGGCTTCAAATCATACTCTCCTGCATTCTTTACTTTGCATGTGTACAGTCCAGAATCTGTTGCCTGCAGGGAGGAAATTTTAATGGAAGCATCGCCCGTCTTGTATTTTCCTGCAAAGGAGATTCTTCCTATCTGATTTGCACTTATGTTCTCATACACAGAACCCAATGAGTAGGTGATCACCTGTGAACCAATCAGAACAGAATTAGACCACTCTCTATTAGCAACATTGAAAATATAAAATGGGGTCCCAATGGCATTATAAGTTTTGAGTCTTACTTTGATATTCTTCAGAGCACAGTGGCATTGATCATCCAATAGGGATGTCTTACATTTAGTTAACTACCTATGATGTTCCAACTTACAACTCTCTCATTATCCAATTGCATCTCCTCCCAACCAGAACAAAAGCTATGAAAGGGTTTTCAATCCATAGAGTCACTTCAGATTCAGATTCAGATTCAGTTTATTGTCATTTAGAAACCACAAATGCAATGCAGTTAAAAAATGAGACAATGTTCCTCCAGAATGATATCACAAAAGCATATGACAAAACAGACTACACCAGAAAATCCACATAACGTTTGGCAATCCCCAATCCAGAGTCCAGAGAGGCTGCTGCGTATTAATATCGCGCGTTCCCCGGAAAGGAGCTCCAAATCCACCAGACAAACAAGACCAAAAACTGAAGCTACAAGACTTGCACCAATCCTACATCAAAACCCATTTTATTCTCCCTATATCCCCATCTATTCTCCTCAGATAATATTATTCACCAAATAAGTTACCAACAGGCACACCTTTCGTCCAGTATGTGGGAGAAAACTAGACCACCTGGGGAAAATCCCATTTGGTCAAAGGAAGAGCAGGCAAGCTCCACACTGACAGCATCTGAGGTCAGGACTGGATCCACATTTCTAAAGCTTCAAGGTAGCAACTCTGCTACCTGTACCAATGTGATGCCCTTTGTGATCACTTCCTTATGTGATTACCATGTCAGCTATTCATTGATTACCAATTGCCAAAGATATTTGTTCATTAATATAATCCTGAGCATCCTTTAATGCTGTTATAAAACAGAATAAATCAACCAGCTAATCATTATTGTTCAACACACAATGGAAGTACTTCACAAAAGCAGAGTGATATATTCAACTGTTACTATATTCCACATTTAGTATCTGCAACGAAAGAAGAAAACTCCCCCTTAATAGTTCTCAATGAAAGTATCAAGGATATAAGAGACAAGTGAAAGAACATAGAACAGTACAGCACAGTGCAGGTCTTTCAACCATTAAACACGCCTTTGCTCCATCCGCGACAAGCAGGATTTCCCGGTGGCCAATCATTTTAATTCCAATGCCCACTCCCATTCCAACATGCCAATTCATGCCCTCCTTTACTGCCTTGATGAAGCCACCCTCAGGTTGGAGAAGCAACACCTCATATTCCGTTTGAGTAGCCTCCAATCAGATGGAATGAACGTCGATTTCTCTAACTTCCGATAATATTTGCCCCCCCCCTTCCCTCTTCTTCCATTTCCTACTCTGGCTCTCCTCTTACCTCTTTCCCTTTCCTTACCTTCCTATCACCTCCCCTGATGCCTTTCTCCTTCCCTTTCTACCATGGTCCACTCTCCTCTCCTATCAGAATCCTTCTTCTCCAGCCTTTTACTTTTCCCACCTATCATCTCTTAACTTCTTACTTCATTACCCCTCACTCACCCACCTGGCTTCACCTATCACCTCCTCGTACCTTCTTATTCTGGCTTCTTCCCCCTTCCTAAACAAGAGAAAATCTGCAGATGCTGGAAATCCGAGCAACACACACAAACTACTGGAGGAGCTCAGCAGACCAGGCAGCATTTATGGAAAAGAGTAAACAGTTGACGTTTCCGGCTGAACTGATCATAACTTATGGACTCACTTTCAAGGACTCTTCATCTCATGTTCTTGATATTTATTTATTATTATTTCTTTTTGTATTTGCAGAGTTTGTTGCCTTTTACACATTGGTTGTTTGTCTGTCCCATTGGGTGTGGCCTGTCATTGATTATATTGTGTTTCTTGTACTTATTGAGACTGCCCACAAGAAAATGAATCTCAGGGTTGTATAGGGTAACATACATACACTTAGATAATAATTTTACTTTGAACTCAAGTTTTATAGAGCCGCAACATTAGCTCACAGCTATTGTGCTCAATCCCCTGAGTAATGAAGGCCAGCACACACCATACACATTCTTAATCACTCTATCAACCTGCGCAGCAACTTTGATGGATCTATAGTCTAGGACCCCAAGATCCCTCTGTTCCTCTGTTAAGAACATTGTCATTAACCTTGTACTACATGTTCAAGTTCAATCTTCCAAAGTGTATCACAGTGATGTTAGTGAAATATTAAAGCATGGCTGGTCAGCTTCATAGCCAAATTGCTGAGGATACTTGAGGAAAGTAGGATCATTGGGGATCTAGAAAATTAAATTTCACAAAAGGAAGATGTTGTGTTTATAATGTTTCAGTAATATTTGAGTAATCTATATATATTTGTTGATTAAGCATTCTTATCTATTTAAATAATTCATTATGGGTTATATGTAAAACATGCTACCATGTGATACACACACACATCACTTAAAGTAAACACAAAGTCAGACCCACATTTCAGACTCCCGCATCTTCCTTTGAATTAGTTTAATATTTTGAAGTTACAGAACAGAAGAGACATTAAATATTTCCTAAAGTAAATGACCAGCAATGTCTTACTGGATGAATAAAATCTGATCTCATGAAGATTTGAAATTGCAAGTGAACTCCTGCCCTTGCAATGATCATTGTATTTCATATTAATTGTTCCTTTTTGCGCCTTGTGGCGCATCAGGTGGGATTTCGGCCATTTGCGTGGCATTTGACTGTTTTTTTCATGAGGCCAAGTCGCTAACTCAACGCTCAACTCAGCATGGATGGAAACTGTGCAAGCAGCTGGCTGGATTTGAACTCGGGACCATTTGCCTTGAAGTTCAGCGCTGATGCCACCGCTCAGCTAATTTCATGCTAATGATGATCATAAAACCCACCACCAGCTCTCAAAGTGACAAATTCAAATAATTTTATTTAACCTATGGTGATGTGTTATGATGGTCTAACATCCATAGGCTGAATATTCTATGGATCAAAATGAGAAAAATTGCATGTTTAATCAGTAAATTTAAATACCTTAATGTCCAACATAATGTCTGTGTTCAGATATTGAACAAATGAATCATAAAACATTTGGGTTTTCTATGAAGTTGCAGCCGTGTTTCTGGATGTAAGGAAACCACAGGGAGTGCTTTGTTGCTCATATTGATGTTCCTTAACCACAGGATGTTTCAAGCTAGAATGTGGCCTTTTCAAAACCACATCCAACTGATCCAAGCATTCAGAAAATTTAACACTTCTGAAAGTGATCCATAATTTGACCATCTGCTGACTGGATAGTTCCATAAGTTGCTTTTTCCTTCCCCCACTTCCTTAGCTTTCTTTCCGGAGCACTGTTGGTAACACTGATGATGTAAGCACATTGATGACAGTGAGGGCTCAGATAAAAAAAGCAGACATTCAGCACTGCTTTGTAACATACAGCCTATCTCTCAAGCTCTTTCAGTAGAACAAGGATCTAATGTAATTGTTAGTTCCTACATGGATGACAATTGATCCAATCCTTCCTTCCTTCATTTTTCTCCAACCTTGTCAATGGACTGATAGGACAATCTTTGGACTCCTGTTCCTGGAATGGAGAATGTTACCACGCCTTTGACTGGAAATCCCCTGACAAATTCATTTCTTTATATATCTCCCAAGTGAACATCTTCTACAATGGTGCTGTTGTCCACTTCCCCTTTGTTCTACAGTCCCTTCTTCTCTGGCCTCTTATGAATCCCAAACCACCAGCTATCAGAAGGTGTGTGACTGCCTTTCAGCTCAAAATGTCTTGATAATCCCCCCTCCTTTGGCAATGTCAGCACCTCGGGCCCCACTTCATAAACTCTGAGCCAAAGTTCCTCGAGTTTCGGAGATTTACTGCTGAAATGATTACGGTGATCATGCATATCTTCCCATACACTGAATGGGGCTTCCACAATGCCATCCTCATCTAACCTTGTTTTATATATATAATTTATTAAAGTTTTACATATTTAATTTTCTTGGTAAAATTTTATTTTGTTGTACACTTTAATTAACTGGTTTAAATATTATTCATTTGAAAGACTGATGTGAAACAGCGGTGGAACTTGACCCAGTATTTATGGAGGATTAAAGACTATGTGGCATTGATTAATTTCAACATTAGCTTCAAATGTCTTTAACTCTAATGCAAATAATTGAAACATAAGTCAGGTAGTCCCTCCAAGAGCTGAAACAAATATCAAAGCAATGGAAGCTGGCTAAGTACATTAGGTGGAATGGATGTAAACTCTGTGTTATTCTATCATAAATCAGTACCTCATCCAAAACCCAAAAAGGGGCCCCTTGCGTGTTGATTATAATTTCCCATTCGAGAAGCAACGCTGTCGCATTCCATTCCATTTCATTTCATCACATCAAGTTACATTTTTATCTCAAATAAAAATTAAAAAAACTAAAATAAATTTTGTGCAGCCTTGCTGTGTACAAATTGGCCGTCAGGAGGAACAGAGATGAGGAGGAATTTCTTTAGATGGAAGGTGGTGAATCTGTGGAATTTATTACCACAGACAGCTGTGGAGGCCGAGTCCTTGGGTATATTTAAGACAGAGGTTGATAGATTCTTGATTAGTCAGGCTGTCAAAGGTTACAGGAAAAGGCAGGAGAATGGGGTTGAGAGGGTGATGCACCATCAATAACTCACTCTGAGACGTAAGAAGCGAGATATCGGCTTTTATTGACTGGAAGAATGAACAACACTACATCCTGGAGAATGAGGCCGGGCTCAGGCCTCAATCGCCTTTATCCAGGGGTCTGTGGGAGGAGCCACAGGAGCAGTCAGCAGGGGTCTGTGGGAGGAGCCACAGGAGCAGTCCAGACAGGTATATGTAGTTCACCACAGAGGGAAAATATATCAGCCATGATTCCATGATGGAATGGCAGAACAATTTGATGAGGCAATTGGCCTAATTCTGCTCCTATGTCTTATGGTCTTATAGTTTTGTAGACTTCAGAAGTACTTCAAAAGTTTAAAAGATTTTTTGTGATTTCCTAAAAGGGTATGTTTAAGTTATTACCTGTCATGTGCTAGAAAGATTTTAAGATTTTCAAATGGGTGAACGTAGTCAGCAGAGTGCAAAGATCCTGCAGAGGGTGTGATGGGGGAGAACATTGCTCCAAGCACACTCACAAATATTTCACCTCCCCCCTCCAAAATGAATCATTCCTAACATGCAGAAATCTCCAGAACTTGCTAAAGTATCTGTTCATGTGTCCATTATAAGTAAAACACTGAACAAGAATGGTATTCATGGAAGAACACCATGGAGGAAACTATTGCTCTCCAAAAAAAAACCTGCTGGACGTCTCAAGTTTGCAAAAGACTACCTGGATGTTCTACAATGCTTCTAGGACTATGTTCTGTGGACAGATGAGACAAAAGTTGAACTTCTTGGCAGAAGTGCACATTGCCATGTTTGGAGGAAAGTGGGCACTGCACACCAACACCAAAACCTAATTCCAACTGTGAAGCACGGTGGAAGGAGCATCATGGTTTGCTGCCTCAGGGCCTGGACAACTTGGAAATGTTGAGGAAATAATGAATTCAAAATCGCATCAAGACATTTTACAGGAGAACGCCAGGGTAGCAGTTCATCAATTGAAGCTTAGTAGAAGTTGGATAATGCAACATGACAATAATCCAAAAGATAAGAGTAAATCAACAACAGGATGGTTTAAAAAGAAGAAAATTCATGTTTTGGAATGGCTGAGTCAAAGTCCTGACCTTAATCCTACAGGAATGTTGTGGAAGGACCTGAAGCAAGCAGGTCATGCAAGGAAGCCCACCAACATCCCAGAGTTGAAGCAGTTTTGTAAGAAGGAATGGCCTAAAATTCCTCCAAGCTGATGTGTAGGACTGATAAAAAAATTACCAGAAATGTTTGGTTGAAGTTATTACTGTACAAGGGGATCACACCGGTTACTGAAAACAAAGGTTCACATACTTTTTCCAACAAATACATATCATACTGGATCATTTTTTTCAATAAATAAATGAACAAGTATAATTTTTGGTGTTATTTATTTAATTTGGTTCTCTTTATCTAGTTTTAGGACTTATGTGAAGCTCTGATCACATTTTAGGTCATACTTATGCAGAAACAGAGCAAATTCTACAGAGTTCACAAACATTCTAGCACCACTGTAGGGTGCAGGTGTGATGTTTTGGTTTATTAAAGACATACTGTGGTACAGACTATGTAAATGCTAAGATATTCTACCATAGCAGCAAGGAACACAAGTTTACATTTGTGTTAACTAACCTCATGATTAATTAACTATGAGGTGGAGAGGAGGAACAAATAAAAGAAAGATTGATGACAACATTCTCCTTAGCTGTGGTAGCAAAATGACAGAACATTTGTAACCATCTCATAACACCCCTTGGAACCATAATGTATTTTCTGGACATTCAGTATTTATACAACTGCACCAAAGCAAATTGTCCATGCTTCCATGATTCTTGCAGCAGTTGATTTGGAAACGTAGAAGTTCATCAGTTTATGGAACATATAGGGCCCCTAACTTTAACAGGAAATATTTTGGGCCATATTTATATGGGATAATTAGGATCTGGTCATTTACAGAACTAGTACCATATCCTTCAAAGCAGGCATAAATCAAAGCCTCAGAGAAGCTTGTCTGCATGCTTAGGTTATTATTTCCTTGCCAGCTTAGATTATTCAGTGCTTTTATTCCAAGAGAAATCTCTTCTAATCCTTCACAAGTGAGGGACTTCTTGAATTAAACAGTTATGAAATGTTTTGGTAGAGTCAGCAATGGAGAGCAGGGTGGAAGTTAATGGCAAAGGTGATAAAATTGATGAGTCCTGCACAGGGTGCAAGGAGCAACGCCAATGGAGTCATCAATGTTACAGTGAAAGAGTTGGGGAGTGGTGCCAGACTTGGTTTGGAACAAGGACAATTCCACACAGCCAAAATCACAGGCACATCTAGGGCCCATTCAGGTGCCCATGGCTATATCTTTGATTTGCAGAAAGTGAGAGGAGCTGTTCACGGCAAGAACAAGCTCAGCCAGGTAGATGATAGTGTCAGTGGAAGGGAACTGGTTGGATCAGAGGGCTTTAAGAACTTCCTGATGAGGAATGGAGGTGTGTAAAAACATTATCATTCATAGTGAAGATGAGGTGGTTGTGGCCAGGGAATCAGAAATTGCCCAAATGGTGGAAGCCATGTAAGGTGTCCCAGATGTAGGTGGGAAAGGGAAGACAGACTGAAGTCAAGGTATGAGGAAGTGAATTTGGAGGAGCAAGAACAAGCAGAAATAATGTGCCTGGCAGGACAGTCCTGTCAATGGATCTTGGGTAAGAGACAGAATTATGAAATGTTCATTACTTTTTAAAAAATTTAATTGGGTAAAAATAAATCAGTTGATGAAACTAAATTGAATTACAATGCAATGTAGTATTTTAAAAAAGATTAACACAATTAGAGCAATCATTAATTTAGAATGTAAACCATCTGCTAAAATATACTCACAACTTTCTGATTTGGTTCAGAGTCTTGTAAAAGCCACTCAATATCCAGATCCTTTGTTACTAAGTGACCAAACCGATGTTGACATGGTAGAATAACATCCTGTTCTTCAATCATCTTTATTTCTTTTTCAGCAATTGCACTCCAGAAGCAAGCAGAGCCTAAGTAACAGAGAGGAGCAGAGTTAGTACACTATTAGTAAGTATCCTGCTGAAATCGTACATGACTACATGACTTGCATCACCATGAACACTCCAAAACTGGTTAATCTCTCAGAGAGTAGTAAAACTTCCTCAAGAAAAAAAATATGAATCTCTCCCTTTTCCCAGAAAGGTCCAAAATTATACTGTAAGTAGCTAATTTTGCCTGAAAGTTCAGGGCCACATCTTCCCTCAATAGGAGCAGATATACACCCACCTTGATCATAGCCTTTTTCAGCCCAACTGGCTAATCCACTGTTTTATTGTATATAATTACACACAAAAAAAAAGGAAATGTATTAAGACCATAAGATATAGGAGCAGAATCAGGCCATTTGGCCCATCGAGTCTGCTCTGCATTACATCATAGCTGAGCAAATTTTCCTCTCAGCCCCAATCTCCTCCCTTCTCCCCGTATCCTTTCATTCCCTGACCAAACAAGAATCTATCAACCTCTGTCTTAAGTATACATACAGACTTGGTCTCCACAGCTGCCTGTGGCAAAGAATTCCACAGATTTATCACTCTCTGGCTAAAGAAATTCCTCTTCATCTCTGTTCTAAAAAGATGCCCCTCTTTTCTGAGGTGGTGTCCTCTGGTCTGCGACTCTCCCACTATAGGAAAATCCTCTCCACATCCACTCTATCAAGGCCTTTCACCATTCGATATGTTTTAATGAGGCCACACCTCATTCATCTGAATTCTAGTGAATACAGGCCCACAGCCATCAGACACTCTTCATATGACAAGCCATTCAATCCTGGAACCATTTTCATAAACGTCCTTTGAGCCCTCTCCATTTTCAAGCTTGGATTGCTGAAAGCATTGCAATTAAGTTCATCTGTCTGCACTCCACAGGTGATATTCCTACCAAGGATAGATCTGTAATGACTTATCTATGTTGGCTTACACTTCCTTTACCGATGATTATGTGCTAGTCCTTTGCTATAAGTTCACGACCAGCACAAGTAACCATTTGATATTGGATTCTTGCAATCCCCTGAGGGTCCAGCGAGTCTTCTCTGGGGTATGAAGTCTATCCATATGCATTAGCCTAATATTCTGATCATAATAATGAATGGCATTAATTACCTTATCTATGAATTATACATACTCTGCACAATGAATATACCTGAAGTTGTATCCAAACCAAAATCTTGGACTGATTCATTAGAATCTCTTTGCTATCATACTCAATGACTCAAAAATAAACTAGAAGAACAGAATTCAAAGCAGAGCTAAAGCCACAGTACTGATTTCCTTACCAGTGTTGGGGGAGGTGGGAGAGATAGAATTATATGACATAGTGATGATTTACAAAATGATTACAGTAAAGTGAATGCTATTCTTTTGTGGTGCGTCACTTCACCACAAAATGTTTTGCGAATTAACGTTTATTCCTCAACCTCTTTCCTGGATTTCTTGGAAGATATTGATACTGTTTCATAAAGCACTTTTGGAATCACTACCATGCCAAATATTTCTGTAATACAGCCAAAAGTGCAGCATGATGCAACTGGTTTGGCCCAATGCTATCCATATCAATTAAAGCAAGATGACCCACCTACCCAACATTAATTTGATTTTTGTTTGGCTGCCATTCCTCTCTCTATAGATTGTCATTTCACATCAGTACTTTTATTGCACCAGAAATTAAAAGCAGACTATCAATCAAGTTCCCTGTAACTGTCTAGCTGTGCATGGGTTAAGCTTTGCAACACTACACTTGACCCCATTTCAACATTACAGAAAGCATAAGAGCAGAATATGCTTCAACTGTATGGATTCAATATATTCCTATCAGCAGCAAACATGAGAAAAAGTCTTCAAATCCCTGCACTACAGAGATTATGAACAACTGAATGGTCTAAGCAAATACTAGTTTTGTTGTTTAAAATATGATCAATGAGAAGATTTGCTGCCTGTGGCAAAGCCCTGGAAGAACTGGGAAATATACACCTGAAGTTATCCATGCTGGTTCAGGACCCTACAACCATTAGGCTCCTGAACCAGTGTGGATAACTTCACTCATCTCAACTCTGAACTGATTCCAGAATCTACAGACTCACTTTCAAGGACTCTACTTCTCCGTATTATTTATTTAATTATTGTTTGCACAATTTGCATTCTTTTGCACATTGGTAGATTGTCAATCTTTGCTTATGTGTCATATAGTTTTTGTAAATTCTATTGTATCCCTCGAATGCCCCTCTTGCTGTCATCTCAATATACTCAGTAAATTTCAGCTCATCTGAACCACTACAGGCTCTACTTTAATTTGCAACAGGTCCCCCACACCCATCATTCCAGTTCTGCATTCGCCAATGCAGAAGCAATGGTGATCTGCATTGATACCCAGTCTACCAACAACATAGATGTAAAAAATATTCCAGTCTTTCATTCTTATATCCTCATTTCTCATCCACTCAGCCCTTCAATTAATTCATTGTCTTCATTCTTTCAACCTGGCCACAACACTTGGCCTATCACTAGCAGCTGTGCATTCAGCTAAATGCAGTGTACTTATGTATGCCGGTGCCCTTCTGCTGCTGCAGCCCATCCACTTCAAGGTTCAATGTGTTGTGCATTCAATGATGCTCTTCTGTACACCACTGTTGTAACCATAGTTATTTGAGTTACTGTTGCCTTCTTGTCAGCTTGAACCAGAATGGCTATTCTTCTCTGACCTCTCCCATTAACAATGAGTTTTTGACCATATAACTGCTGCTCACTGGATGTTTTTTTTTGTTTTTTTGCACCATTCTTTGTAAGTTCTATTGCGCATGAAAATCCCAGAAAATCAGCAGTTTCTGCAATACTCACACCATCCCTTCTGGCACCAACAATCATTCCACAGTCAAAATCACTTAGATCACATTTCTTCCCCATTCTGATGTTTGGACTGAACCCTTTGACCATGTCTGCATGCTTTTATGCATTGGATTTCTGCCACATGTTTGGTTAATTAGATATTTACATAAACAAGGTGCTCTGGTGTATCTAATAAAGTGGCTACTGAGTGTACATTCCAGGCTTTAACATTCCATTCTTAAATGTAGTCAGCCCCTTGACGTCCCTTAGAGGTCTCTTTAAAAGTAATCTCTTTGACCAAATTATGATCACATCTGTACCATATTCTTTGGCAATTCAGTCATTCATATCTGAGTATCCCTTTGCATACTGCATTGGGATATATTTCTAACCTAAATCAACTGTTGACTTCCTCTACAGTAAATGCAGACCTGGAAAGGAAAATTCCTTCCCACTTACTTATCGCATTACCCACTGGTTAAAATGAATGAATTCAGGAACTTCACCACCTGGACAATAAAACATCCAGAATTGGTCATGATTCTCAATTTGTCAACAAATGTCAGTAAAAGTATGCAGGCATAAGACTACTTGACATGGCACTGGCTATGTTTAAGGATGGAATAATAGTTTACCTTACTGTGCCAGCTGGACTATTTATGTTGCAAATAAACCATTATCATTAACTTCTCATACAGAGTGGTAGAACTTTTGAAGATGTTTTTAAAACAAAACCAAATGATGTCATCACATTTGCAGATCTTCAAGAAATATACTCTTATTTATGATAGACTGGGTATAGCAAAGAGATAAAAATGCAGAATAAATGAAATAAAGGTCCTGCACAATTTGTTTGAATCGTTGTTTTAAAATGTTCATAATTTACAATTCCAGAAAAGTTCTCAAAATCCACATAAATTCTGGCAAACACATAAAATTAGCAATAGCATGCAAGGAGTACCAATATAGACCAAATTTTAATAATATCATATTCACCACTAATAATGTAGTAAATGAATATAATCAGGATATACATCTTAATACAGTGAACAGATGGTGTATTTGACCAAGTTATGATCACCTCTATACCACATTCTTTGGCAATTCACTCATTCATTTTTGATTATCCCTTTGCGTGCTGCATTGGGACATTTTTCTAACCTAAATCAAGCTGTTGACTTACTCCACAGTAAATGCAGACCTAAAAATTAGGTCCTAAAAATGAAATAATTGACTTGAAATATAATTTTCTTCTGTACAATAGAATCACTTAAATTGAATTTCAGTTTCACGTTGAAACTTGTTCAAAACTGCAATAAATTCAGAATTAACAGGGCTTAGACATAGCAACTGGTGTTAAGCAGCATGTGCAGTGCCTTGTCAAATGCCTTATGAAAATTGAAAATAAACAACATCCACTGACTCCTTCGTCTGTCCTGTTTGACTGTCGGGCAAGAATTCCCCTTTAGAAAGCCATGCTGACTTTGGCCGATTTTATCATGTGCGTCCAAATAACCTGAAACACATCCTTAATAGTAGACTCCAACATCTTTCCAACCACTGAGGTCAGGGTAATTGGCCTATAATTTCCTTTCTTCTGCCTCACTCCCTTCTTAAAAAGTGGAGATATATTTGCAATTTCCAGTTCTCAGTAACCATTCCAGAATCTAGTGATTCTTGAAAGATTATTACTAATGCCTCCACATTCTTTTCTGCTACCTCTTTCAGAACTCTGGGGTGTTGTCTATCTGGCCCAGGTGACTTATCTACCTTCAGACTTTTCAGCTTCCCAAGCAAATTCTCCTTAGTAATAGCAACAACACTCACTTCTGCCCCTTGACATTCCCGAATTTCTGGCATTCTGCTAGTGTCTTCCATTGTGAAGACTGATATAAAATACTTATTAAGCTCCTCTACCATTTTTTTGTCCCCAATATTACCTCTCCGGCATCAATTTTCAGTGGTCTAATATCCATTCTCACCTCTCTTTTACTACTTATATATCTGAAAAAACTTTTTGTATCCTCTTTTATATCATTGGCTAGTTTACCTTCATATTTCTTCTTTTCTCTCCTTATGGTTTTTTTTACTTGCTTTCTGATGGTTTTTAAAAGTTTCCCAATCATCTACCTTCCCACTAATTTTTGCTATATTATATGCCAACAACCTTGCACTCAACATCAATAAGACCAAGGAATTGACTGTAGATTTCAGGAAGGGGAAGTCAAGGTAACACACACCTTGGGATCAGAAGTGGAAAGAGTGAGCAGCTTCAAGTTCCTGGGTGTCAACATCTTTGAAGATCTATCCTGAACCCAATATATTGATGCAATTACAAAGAAGGCACGACAGTGAGTATATTTCATTCAGAGTTTAAGGAGACTTGGTATTGCACCAAATACACACAAATTTCTACAGATGTATCTGAAGAGCATTCTAACTAGTCGTATCACTGTCTGATGCAGAGGGGCCACTACACAGGATTGGAAAAAGCTGCAGAAAGTTGTAAACTCAATCAGCTCCATCATGGACACCAGCCTCCCCAGCATCAAGGACATCTTCAAAAGGTGATGCCTTAAAAAGGCATCATTAAGGACCCACATTATGCAGGACATGCCCTCTTCTCATTGCTACAATCAAAGAAGACGTACAGAGACTGAAGGTACACTCTCAACTTTTTAGGAACAACTTCTTCCTCACCATCATCAGATTTTTGAATGGACAACAAACCCATGTACACCACGTCACTATTTTTTTCCATTTTGCTCTCTTTTTGCAGGACTTTCATAATTTAATATTTTATATACATTTCTTATATTATTAATATAAGAAAAATATATTTCTTATATTTTTTCTTGTTACTATGTATTGCAATGTGCTGTTGCCACCAACAAATTTCACAACATACACCAGTGATAATAAACCTGATTCTGATTCAATGACTGTCAAATTAAAAACTCTCTGTTGTGGCTTTAAACACATATCTCACCATTCAGTAGTAAACCACTGAGTATTGGATAGAAAATTTTAAACATTATGCCAAAAGAACTAGATTTATATACCCTGAAATTCTTCCCAGCTTTTCTTGTAAATCCCTTTTGATTTATTTCTGAACACCAAAAGTTGATAGGTTAACATTTCTGAAATTTTGCGCAGTAACAGGGAAGTCTTCTTGGCCAATGCTAAGCTGCCCTACTCGGCAGTAAATATTTCAGTATTTCTGTTTCAGAACAGGAATTACAGGGGCATGATAGGAATACGTATTTCTAATAGATTGAGAGATAGTTTCTTTAGGAGAGAGTTGGCAGATGTAAATAAAGTTGTGAAATACACCAAGTCCATAAGGATAGGGGTGTGAACTTCACATATAGTGCATCTGCTAAGGCCCTCTCCTTAGTTCCCAATACAGTCCCTAAATGAACATTAATATGCCCTACAATATTCTAACATGCATTAATAAACACAACAAAACATTGAAATAACTAAAAGGAAATTATATTACCTCCTTCCACAGAAACTTAAAAGCCATGATTGGGTTTTTAAATCACAATTTTTAAATTGTGGCTGTGTAAACAAAGGCACTTTCCATGAGAACAGCATCCAGCAGAGAGCCAGTTGACAAGGGGCCTGGAAATCTAACATTGTACTTACATAGATAATCATAGTTCCTCAAGTTCCAGAAAAAAATCAAGATAGGGCTTGGGGCTGACCCCTCACATATGCAGACTACAAATGAGTAGATAATGAGTGTGCAATAAACTGAAGGTTAAAGAACAAAAGACGTGAAAGTGCAGAGAAACAAATGTAATCTTTTAGATCTATTTTGTTCAAATAGGAAAAGATTAGATATGAAACAAGTTTTAAGTAAGTGGAAAAGCAGTGGGAAAGGGGAGTGAAGAAAGAACAACAAGGAAAGGTGGATACGGTAAAGGATTACTAACAAACTATGGGGGCAAGATGGTTTATGCTAGCGACAGATCACGAGCCCATTGTGTCCATTTTCAATCTTAGGAAGGGAATTCCAGTGATGACTGATAGATAGATAGATAGATAGATAGATAGATAGATAGATACTTTATTCATCCCCATGGGGAAATTCAACATTTTTTCCAATGTCCCATACACTTGTTGTAGCAAAAACTCATTACATACAATACTTAACTCAGTAATAATATGATATGCATCTAAATCACTAACTCAAAAAGCATTAATAATAGCTTTAAAAAAAAAGTTCTTAAGTCCTGGCAGTTGAATTGTAAAGCCTAATGGCATTGGGGAGTATTGACCTCTTCATCCTGTCTGAGGAGCATTGCATCGACAGTAACCTGTCGCTGAAACTGCTTCTCTGTCTCTGGATGGTGCTATGTAGAGGATGTTCAGGGTTTTCCATAATTGACCGTAGCCTACTCAGCGCCCTTCGCTCAGCTACCGATGTTAAACTCTCCAGTACTTTGCCCACGACAGAGCCCGCCTTCCTTATCAGCTTATTAAGACGTGAGGCGTCCTTCTTCTTAATGCTTCCTCCCCAACACGCCACCACAAAGAAGAGGGCGCTCTCAACAACTGACCTATAGAACATCTTCAGCATCTCACTGCAGACATTGAATGACGCCAACCTTCTAAGGAAGTACAGTCGACTCTGTGCCTTCCTGCACAAGGCATCTGTGTTGGCAGTCCAGTCTAGCTTCTCGTCCAACTGTACTCCCAGATACTTGTAGGTCTTAACCTGCTCCACACATTCTCCATTAATGATCACTGGCTCCATATGAGGCCTAGATCTCCTAAAGTCCACCACCATCTCCTTGGTCTTGGTGACATTGAGACGCAGGTAGTTTGAGTTGCACCATATCACAAAGTCCTGTATCAGTTTCCTATACTCCTCCTCCTGTCCACAGTTACACTGCTACACAGTTACAACGTTGGGCACTGTTCCCAGTAGCCCACTCGTATAACATAGAGTTCAAGGGTACCAACCAACACAGCAACACTGATGGCTTGTCACGTCTTCCACTATTGGCAACTGAAGAAGAAAAGTCTTCATTCTGTGACCCAGCAAAAGTGTTCCACACAGCACTGGTGGACCAGTTGCCAGTAACAAATTCTGAAATACAAAAGGAATCAAGGAATGATTCGTAATATCAATAATCTATGAATTCACCATGCAAGGATGGCCAGCTCATGGTAACCCTACATTTCCAGAGTGCTCAGCGAGACAAGACCAACTGTTGGTATGTCAAAGAACACTGATGTATGGATCTCGTGCTGTGGTTGTCTCTAAACTGCACACCAGAGTGTTAGAAAATCTGCCTGAAGGACACCTGGGTACAGTCAAGATGAAGAGTCTCACCCAGAGCTATGTGTAGTGGCCGGGAACAGATAAACAGATTGAAGACTTCCAGCTGTTCAGGATGACAAAAAGTTCAAGGGGCACCGTTACACCCGTGGGAGTGGCCATCACCACCATGGCAAAGAGTACACATTGACTTTGCTGGGTCATTCATGGACTCCATGTTCCTGATTGCTGTGGATGCTCATTTGAAGTGGTCAGAGGTTATATCAATGAAGTCAACCACCTCAGCAAAGGCTGTCTCCACTCTGATGACTATCTTCACCAAAAATCGCTTACTAGAACAAGTTGTGAGTGACAACAGACCACAATACACATCAGAAGAATTCCAACTGTTCATGAAGAAAAAGGGCATCAGACATTTCAAGTCAGCTCCTCACCACCCAGCAACGAATGGGTTAGCTGAAAGGCTTATCCAAACCTTCAAGAAGTCTATTAAAGCTATGGACAAGGAGGACATTTCTCTCCAGCACAAGGTGGACAACTTCCTTTTTGTGTATCAGAACCCCGTTCATGTGACAACAAATCAAACGCCTGCAATGCTATCCATGAGCAGGAATCTGAGATCTCGAATAGTACTCCTGAAACCAGATCTACAGAGGGAAGTGAAGAATAAACAGTTCAGCCAATTGCCAAGTGAAGCAGCGAGGAGCTTCAACGTTGGATAGGAAGTCCTAGTATGTGAGTCCCAAGAAGACAAGTGGACACCCAGTAGGATAACTACAAGAACTGGATCATTGATGTACACAGTGGATGTTGGAGATCAGACATGGATACATCATGTGGACCAGATACTGGATGCTCAACCAAAGAACACACCTGAGTCGACTGCATCCAACAAGATGGACACATTACAATTACTGGACTTATCTCTCAGTGATGATGTCACTGACAGCAACATGACACCAGAAATCGAGAACGTTGTCTTAGACAAGATAACTACCAAACGTGATGCCACTCCACAGGTCCAGAGATGCTATCCTGAAAGAAATAGAGCACCGCCCAAAAGACTGAATCTTTAGAACTGTGAAGTTAGTTATGGACTGTTCTTGCGAAAGCATGTTTATTTAAAATATGGGTTTATGAAAGGGAAATTGAATGTTTTGTACATATACAGTTTCATGTTGCATTAATCTAAATGGGGAGGAAGTGTAATGTATGAATCTATTTCTTTTAGAGCAATGACCCCCCCTTAGCACTACATATTGATCTGTTGTCTGCACATGCGCATTGTTCTCTCTCGCTCTCTCTCTCTCACTGCAGTGTGATAGCACCAGTTAAAGCCATCTCCTGTGTGCGTGCTTTTATTTAATATATAAATAGTTGTGCAAAGACACAACAAGAAGGGTGCTGCCAGGCTTGGTAAAGCACAATGACTGCAGGGGGTATGCTTCTTTGAGCAATGTGAACCATGGATAGCCTCCAGGTCCATAGTTGGGAATTCATGGCAGAGGATGCTTGGGAGTTCTCCATAAGGAAGTGAGTATCTGCACTACTTTGGCAAAGCTTGTAACACAGACTAGTGCCTGCTCCTGTGGGTAGGGTATAACGTTTGTGCAAGTTCCACACTGCAGCAATCAGCAGCAAGCTGTGAAATGGTGGTAGCGATCAGTAGCAGCTGCCCGGAACTGCCCGAAAGCTATGAATCTGAGAGTGACAGTGACCTTGACCCCACAGGCAAAGTACACTTAGAAGCTTTATTTGAACTCACAGGAGGTCACAGATCTCATTGCGGGTTAGGAATGTAGTTTAGATGTTGACTATTTAAATAACGCCATTCAAGTTCAGTTTATTGTCATTCAATTGCCAAAAGAAACAAACTTCCTCTGGAGCAAGATGCACAACACAGTATATATAACTCACACACATAACGCATAAAGTAATATTACCACAAATAAATACACAAATTATTAGGTGCATATATGATACAAGTTAAAAATTAAACAGTATAACATTACTGGCACTTAAGACATGATGAGACCTGGGTGGTGGCAGGGATTTCAATAGTCTTGGGGCTTGGGGGAAGAAGCTGTTTCTCATCCTAACAGTTCTCGTCCTGACTGATAGTAGGGGGTCAAAGAGATTGTTGGACGGATGGGAGGGATCATTGACAATGCTAAGGGCTCTGCGTATGCAGCACTCCTGATAATATCTCTTTGTGTGGAAGAGAGACCCCGATGATCCTCTCATCAGTCCTCATAATCCTTTGTAGGACTTTGGGGTCAGATGCCTTGCAAAGGAAGTAGGGTTAGTAACAGTTGATTGATGAGTAAACAAGGATGTTGTCTGGATTCGAGCTTTTCAATTGCAGTGGATTTGTTTTGCCTGGGGCTCAGGATAGGGCAGAGGTACTCAAAATTATGATGGGGTGATTGTTCCCTGAAAGTGTCAACACTGGTAAATAAGGTAATAAAGAAGGCAGGGTAAGTGTTGGGTATAAAAGTTGACAAGTTATGTTGCAGCTATATAAAACTTGGCTGAGGCTTTATAAGGCATTGGTCAGGCCCACCTGGAGTATGCTGAGCAGTTTTGTACCCTTATCCAAGAAATGATATATTGGCATTGGAGAGGGTCCAGGAGGTTCATGAGAATTATCCTGGGAAAGAAAGGGTTAACATATGAGGAGTGTTTGATGGTCTGGGCCTGTACTCATTGGAGAGTAGAAAATGAGGGGGGATCTTATTGAAACTTATTGAATATAAAAAGGTCTAGATGGAGTGGATGTTTCCTATAGTGGGAGAGTCTAGGACTAGAGGGCACAGCCCCGAACACGACAATGTCCCTTTAGAATAGAGGGGATGTGGGGGAATTTCTTTAGCTTGAAGGTGGTGAATCTATGGAATTCATTGCCACGGATGGCTGTGGAGGCCAAGTCATTGGGTATATTTAAAGCAGCGGTTGATAGGTTCTTGATTAGTCAAGGTGTCAAAGATTACGGGAAGAAGGCAGGAAAACGGGTTGAGAGGAATAATAAGTCAGCCATGATGGAATGGCAGAGCAGACTTGATGGGCCAAATGGCCTAATTATGCTCCTGTTTAATTGTCTTACATTTGGTGTATTATGTGCAGTTTTAGTTGCCACACTATAGGTAAGATGAAGGGGCTTTGGAGAGGATGCAGAGGAGGTTCTACATGCTGTTGCTAAAATTGGGGTGTATTTGCTATAAGGGAAGGTTGGACAAACTTAGATTGTTTTCTCTGGAATATTGAAGGCTAAGGGGTGACCTAATAGAAGTTTATAAAATTATGAGAGGCATAGACAGGGTAAACAGGAAGTGGAGATGTCAAATGCTATAGTGCTTTAAGGTTTAAGGGAGATGGATGAAAATTTTTTTTAAAACACAGTGTGGGAAATTCCCATATCTGACTGCCAGGGAATGTGGTAGAAGTCGATGGAATAGTCAATGGTAAAGAAACATTTAGACAGATACCCGGAATGAACAGACAGGCAATAGAGGGTTATGGATCATCTGCCTGCAAATGGGATTAGTTAGATGGGAATCATGGTTGGCACAGATGTGGTGGGCTGAAGGGAAGGTTCCCATGTTCTCTGTACTCTGTAGATAAGGTAGATAGCAAGAATCTTTTCCCCCATGATGTGAGTCTAAGACAAGAGGACACATGTTTAGGGTGAGAAACAAAAGGTTTAGAGAATGCCAAAAGAGGTTTTGTTTTTCTTGCAGGGAGTGGTTGGAATCTGGAATGCATTACAGAGGTGATGGAAGCAAATACTCATGACATTTAAAGAACATCTAGATAAGAATTTGATTCACCAAAGCAGAGAAGGCTAATAGGGGTAAATGGGATTAGTGTAGATGGGTTCAACAGTCAGCACTGACATGATGGGCCAAAAGGCCTGTTTTTTTGCTGTGCAGTTCTATGACTCTAAATGACAACTGTTGTTTTTCAGACCAGGGAAATTGAAAATTTTCACAGCAGATTAATTTTGAAAGTTACACCATACGGGGAAATTGACTCATCAAAACAAAAAGTCTAAGAAAAGCAAAAATTCCACCAAAAAGTCAGGAATAAAATTTCCAAACTGGCCACAACGACACTCAGAAATGCATATGCACAATGGATACACTCTGGGTAGCCAATTTTCAGTGCATAGCACTGTTCTGTTTTTTGATGTTTTGTAAACAAATTTCTTAGTCCTTGTGCTTTAAACTTTGCAAGAGCAATTGACCTTGTAAAGTTTCAAACAATGTACAGTAAATACACACATAGTTGCTGTACACAGTTGGAAAAAAGTCTGGTATTTCCAAACACCACGTTTTTAGGATGTTACTCAATAGGAATCCTAGACCCATCAAAGCAAAGAGACTACACTGAATACTGTGTCTAAAGTACTTTTCTTGACATGGAATTTGATATACTGCACTGTGCACATACTTTCCACTTTATATCTCCTGCACAGATTGCTGTTTCTGCTGAAGTTCTGCTTTACTCTTCAATATTTCCTCCAATATCTCCTGAACCATTTCTCTTAATCCAAAGTCTGTGACAAGAAGAAAATGCTAAATAGTTAGTATATCCTTTTCCTGCAATGAATATTGATGCCATTTAGGTTTTCTGCTTCATATTAGCAGCACATCTAAATCAATAAGGAACACAAAGTATTCAATAATGCATTCAAGGTCTGTGTAAGCAATTTAGCTCAATTTTAAAGGCTGGCTTAATCTTCTACCAACATCTGGTTCTGGGACATAAAATATTTTATTTTCTTTGGAACGCAGAAGGAAATGCTTGGAGCCAAGAGGAGGTCAAGACTCCCTCTCACAAGGCTGCTGGTGGAGACACGCGGCATTGTACTCAAGGAAAGACCTGCACACACTTCAGATATGAAACCAGTGCGCTGCAGGCTGCATGATTCACTGCAAATATTTGCTTTGTGAATGCTTTTCATCCATAAAAATGTTGTCACTTGATGCAACAATGACAAGAAAAAATCCATCTTGGAATTGGAAATACGCTTGCTAAAATCACAGGCCACAATTAAATCCATGTGGAATTATGTGGCAGACTGCACTGGAAACTTCACAATATTTTACATTTAGATTACTTCTGACGTTAAATTTAAGATGAGGGTGGGTGTGAATCTGCAAGTTCATTAGCTGACAGAATACTTATATTGAGTAAATAGCTTTGCTTTCTTTTTAAACATGCTTTCATTGTCGCCTTCATTTCCCCCCCCCCCCCACCCTTTCCAAAAAATAATGACTCCTTTTGTAGTTTTTATTTGATGAGTGACAGGTAACCTTCCATGCATTCCTTGGGTGACTACTATCCAGGAGAATCTTGGCAGGAAGACACTTTAGACACTTTATATTTGGCCTTCTTTTGATGTGACCCAAAATCCACACATGCAGGATCATTTTTAAGTGGAAAAACTGGTCACTATCCACATTCTCAACATTGACAGAGGGTCATGACTGTAACAACCCTACTAATGTGGCATCTCGTGCAGTAATAGAGTGGGAACTGAATGTAACACCTTAGTGTCATGGAGTCAGTGAGTTCAGAATGTGATGGATATTCACTCCTGGCCAGTACACCTCTTGCTTCTTTGCTAATTTTCCTTTCCAGCAGTTGACATTTGTAAGATCACAAACAACTGTAAGTAAACATCCAACTCACATTTGTTTGACTTCTGGTTGTAAATGGGAGTCGGTCTTCAGTTCTTAAAATGTAAATAGCAAGAAGTAATCAGCTTGAAGTTAAAATAAGTACTGTCTATAGAACAGCTTTGTATCAAAACTGGTGATGAATCCACATACAGGAGGGAGATTAAAAATTTGGCTGAGTGGTATCATAACAACAACCTCTTACTCAATATCAGCAAGACCAAGGAACTGATTGCAGACTTCAGGCAAGAGAAACCAGAGGTACATAAGCCAGTACTCATCAGAGGATCAGAAGTGCCAAGGGTCAGTAATTTTAACTTCATGGGTGCCTCTATCTCAGAGGACCCATCCTAGGCCCATCATATAAATGTAATTACAAAGAAAGCAAAATTGCAACAGCACCTCTACTTCCTTAGGAGTCTGCGGAGATTCGGCATGTCATCAAAAACCTTGACAAACTTCTATGGATGTGTGGTGGAAAGTGTGCTGACTGGCTGCATTACGGCCTGGTATGGGAACACCAATGCCTTTGAGCTGAAAGTCCTACAAAAGGTAGTGGATTCAGCCCAGTCCATCATGGATAAAGCCCTCCCCAACCATGTAGCACATCTACATGAAACACTGTCATAGGAAAGCAGCATCCATCATTGAAGGTCTTCACCACCCAGGCCATGCTCTTTTCTCACTGCTGCCATCAGGTAGAAGGTACAAGAGCCTTGGGACTTGCACCACCAGGTTCAAGAACAGTTACTACTCCTCAACCATCAGGCTCTTGAACCAAAGAGGACAGCTACACTCATCGATTGAGATGTTCCCATAACTAATTATCTCACTTTAAGGATTCTTTATCTTGTTGTTTCATACTCTTGTTATTTATTACTATTTACTTATATTTGCATTTGCACAGTTTGTTGTCTTCTATGCTTTGATTGATCCTGTTTACAGTTACTATTCTATAGATTTGCTGAGTATGCCCGCAGGAAAAAGAATCTCAGGGTTGTATGTGGTGACATGTATGTACTCTGATAATAAATTTTACTTTGAACTGTGAGATAGTAGATGCTCTGTCTGTGAAAAGTAGGATTTAGCTCATTACACCTGGTTTATTGCTGCTTGAGATGCAGTACAAGACAATGGGTTGCTTAATGTCTGAAAGAGACAAGATGACTCTGTGTTGCTTAGTTCAAGATAGCTTGCAGAACCAGATGGATAATATCATCAGCATATCAAGTAACTGATGTGTTTATAGTTGGAAGGTTTATGTACTCAAGGAAATTAGTTTTACAGCATTAATTGTGAACTGTGAACATTAAACTGAGATCTATTTCTCCAAAATGCTTTTAGATCACTTGTGTTTAAAGTGTATCGGAGGAAATATCATACATGTGTGAAATTACCCAAGTGGTAGAGAAAGGGTATAAATGTAGTGAGCAGTTCAAGCTTATTAGGAGTGGTTGCAGAACATCAAGACAAGGTGACTGGAATCCATTCCTCTGGCTTTGGTTTCTTGGCAGACAATTTGTTCATCAGCATTATTGGTATGTCTTTTTAGTCTGTAAGAACTGTGTCTGTATTTTGGAAATCCTTTGTGTTTTAGAAATGGTTTGTAATTTGGAAATGTTTTAAAAGATAGAAATCCTCTGAGCTTTAAATGTGTTTTAAGAATGTTGTTTGGATTTAAATGTGTATCACTGAAACTAAATGAACTGTGTTTAAACTACTTTGTAAGCTGGAACTATCTTCACCTTGGTAGGGAGGGAGAACTCACCACTTGAATAGTGGGTATTGACAGCTAAACCCGCTGCAGAGAATAAACAGGGAAGTAAACTTTGGAAGTATAAATGGGTAGTTACAGTATAATCTCCCTTTCGTGAGAGTACTCATGGTGATTGATATCTAATAAGTTTTAAGATTTTCCTTTCAGTTTAGAACCTTGTGGTTGGTCAGCAAACCCAATGCCATCAGAAGAAACAGGCTCTTCAGCCAACCGACCCACAGTGACCAAGATGCCCATCATTAGCTAGACCCACTTGCCCACATCTGGCCCATAATCCTCGAAATCTTAGCTATCCATGTATCTGTCCAAGAGCCTTTTAAATGTTAACAATGTATCTGCCTCATTCCACATACGAACAACCTTCTTGATGAAAACGTTGCCCCTCAGGTTCCTATTAAATCTTTTGTCTCTCACCTTAGCCTATCCTTTCTAGTCATGGATTCTCTTTCCCTGGGAAAAATATAATAATAATAATAATAATAATAATAATAATAATAATAATAATAATAATAAAAAATACATTATAGCAGCAACATTCAAAACACACTTAGCAACAATAATAAATAATAATAAATATAATATCAATAATAGAGTACAGAATAATAATATACACAATAATAATTTACCAATGTGCAATACTGTGCAATAATAATGTATGAAATAATAAAACAGAGACTATTGTACTATGGTGTGTGTTCTCCTGTTGCACAGAGATGAACTGTTGTATATGCTTATTGCATTTTCTGTAGTGATCCTTGTGACAGCTGCACCCCCTACATAAAGCCACAAAACGACTGCACTCACTACAACAGACTGGTAAAAGATCTCCAACATCCTGCTGCACACACTGAAGGATCTCAGCTTCCTTAGAAAATAGAGTCTGCTCATTCCCTTCTTGTAAACAGTCTTGGTGTTGGTTTTCCAGTCAAGTCTGTTATTGAGGTGAACACCCAAGTATTTGTACTTCTCCAACACTGCAACTTCTTCTCCCAGAATGTATACAGGACTCGTCACAGTCCTCTTCCTCCTGAAATCAATCACCATTTCCCTGGTTTTGGCCACATTCAGGAGCAGGTGATTCCTCCCTCACCACTCCACAAACTCATCCACCAGTCCTCTGTACTCTGATTCCTGCCCATCTCTGATAGTCCCAACCACCACAGAGTCATCAGAGAACTTCAGCAAGTGACAAGACTCAGATTTGTACTGAAAGTCTGTGGTGTACCGTGTGAACAGAAACGGAGACAGGACAGTCCCCTGTGGAGCTCCAGTGCCACTCAACCACCATCTCAGACAGAGAACTACCCAGCTGTCCAAACTAGGGTCTATCTGTCAGTTAGTCAGTAATCCAGGAGATAGTGGATTTGTCTATGTCCATTCTTTGCAGCTTCTTGCTCAGAAGAAGTGGCTGGTTGTATTGAAGGTACTAGAGAAATCAAAAAATGTGATTCTTAAAATGCCACCACCATTATCCAGGTGGGAGTGGACTCTCTACAACGGGTGTATGATAGCATCATCCACTTCCACATGAGGTTAGTAGGCAAACTGTAGCGAGTCCAATGAAAATCACACCTGTGGTCCAAGGTAAATCAGGACCAGATTCTCCAGCACCTTCATCATATGAGATGTGAGGGCAATTGGTCTGTAGTCATTAAGTTCAGATGGACTCACTTTCTTGGGTACAGGAACCAAGCAAGAAGTCTTCCATAGTACTGGTATCCTTTTCTGACTCAGACTCAGATTGTAAAGGTGCTGCAAAATACCAGACAGCTGGCTCGTGCAGGCCTTTGGTACCCTGGGGCTGATACCATCCAGTCTAGCATCCTTGCTTTGATGTAGTCTTTCCAGCTGTCTCTGAACTTGACCTGCAGTCACAGTCAGGCGGGGGGGGCAGGGGGAGGCTGGTCATCCCCATGGAGGCATTGTATGCATACATCCTATCTATAGCACTCATGATTTTATACACCTCAATAAGATCACCCCCCATTCTCCTTCTGGTCCATAACGTTCAGCTACTTACAGAACAAAGTATTCATTATCAGGGTTACTCCAATTGTTTGACTCACACTTGATTTTTTAAACTTTGGCCCAGATCTAATGACCATGACTGTGTACTAAAGCACTTGGGCATGTCTTCTATAGAAACTCCAAAAAAAAATCAACCAATGACACATCCTACACTAAGTAAAAACATACTCTTATTCATATTTTCATCACTGAATCTCCAGGGCATGAGTTGTATGCTGCCTTTGTATTGCTCTTCTCCATAACCAAACAGCCACAGGATTTTTAGAACACCCTCTGTGCATCTAATTGCTTCAGAAACTGCTTAGAAAACTTGTTAAAATATATAATATTTGGATACTCTAGAATAATGCTTTTCATTATAACATGACTTTATCACTGCTTAGACTGGTGTTTAAATTCAGCTAAGACAGATAGAGCTACAGCATGATGTTATAACCACAGTAATCCTTGGTGAAATTAGTTATGCTGATACTTGGTGTTGCATTCTTTTGAGAATTCACTAGGAGAGCTGGCTTTCACTGTTGCATGCCCTCCCACAGTACTTGCTATGCATAATCTCCACTCCTCTGATATTGCCTGAGTTAAAGATTGCATGTCCATAAGGTTCCAGGGCTGAAAAATGCAATAGATTGACATGGCTTGATCTATGAAGTTTCTCTGGAAGTCTGACAGTCATTAGAGTCCCACCCTCCAAGTTTGCCAGCTTCAAAGCAGTCAGTTTTTCCAATATTTAACAACAGTCAGAACCATATAAAACTTTTAAAAGTGAAATAAAGAATGAAGCAGGAGATCCAGAAGATTAAGACGTATGGAATCTACAATGGCTTGGCTGTTGGGATTCAGAATTGACTTTTACATAGAAGACAAAGGTAGTTGGTATGTATTCTGCCTGGAGGCCAACAAGGTTCTGTACTGGCTGGTGTTCCACAGGCTCCTGTGCTAGGCTTTCTGCTGGTTGTGACATAAATAAGTGATTTGGATGAAAATATGGGTGGGTTAATTAGTACATTTGCAGATGATACAAAGATTGATGGCATTGTGGGTGTTGTACTATTGAAGATTGCCAAAGGAAACATGATATGAATCAGTTGCACATATGCGCGGAGATACGGCAGATGGAGTTTAATCCAGCAAAGTGTGCGGTGTTGCACTTTGGGAGATCAAATGTTAAGGGGAAGTATTCTGTAAATGACAAATGCATAGCTCCCTGAACTTGGCTGCACAGCATAGTTTCAATGTTAAAAAAGATGTATACATGCTTGCCTTTATAGTCACGGCACTGAATTCAAGAGTTAAGAAGTTATGTTGCAGCTACATAAAACTTTGGTTAGGCCACATCTCGAGAATTGCATTTAATTCTGGTCACTTCATTATAGAAAGGATGTAAAGGCTTTGAAGAGGGTGCAAAAGAGGTTCACCAGGGTATTGCCTAGATTAGAAGGCATGAGCTATAAGGAGAGTTTGGATAAACTTGGGTTTAGAAGATTATGAGAGGCGTCTACAGACAGCTCGTATTTTATTCCCAGGGTTGAAATGCCCAACACCAGAGAGCGTGCATTTAAAGTGAGAGGAGATAAGTTTAAAGGAGATGTGTGGGACAGGTATTTTATGTAGAGTGGTGGCTACCTGGAATGCGCTGCCAAGGGTAATAGTTAAGGCAAATATGACAGAGGCATTTCAAAGGCTCTTTGAAAGCCACATGGATATGCAAAGAATGGAGAGATATGGAAATTGATTAGGCAGAAGGGATTCATTTTGTTAGTTTAATTAGTGTGGCACAACATTGTGAACCAAAGGGCTTGTTTCTGTGCTGTACCATTCAATGTTCTAAAATCATTTTAAATGCCTTTTATTGAGTTTATTTGTATATTTTAAAGTAAAAAATAAACTCAACTAAATAATTTTTTAAGTAATTAAAACAGGAACTTCCCACATTATAAACAAGAGAAAATCTGCAGATGCTGGAAATCCAAGCAACACACACACAAAATGCTGGAGGAACTCAGCAGCCCAGGCAGTATCTATGGAAAAGAGTACAATCGATATTTCAGGTCAAGACACCAATTTTTTTTAATATATCTTTTATAAACCCACTGGCTCTCCCAGCTACCTGAACAATACCTCTTCCCACCCTCTCACTTGTAGAAATGCCATCCCCTTCTCTCAATTTCTCTGTCTCTGCCACATCTGCTCTCAGGATGAGGCTTTTGATTCCAGAACTAAGGAGATGTCCTCCTTCTTCAAAGAAAGGGGCTTCCCTTCCTCCACCATCAACACTGCCCTCACCTACATCTCTTCCATTCTGTGCAGGTCTGCCTTCACCCCATCCTCCTGCCAGCCTACCAGGGATAGGGTTCCTCTTGTCCTCACCTACCAGCCCACTACCCTGTGTCCAGCACATAATTCTCTGTAACTTCCGCCATCTCCAATGGGATTCCACCACCAAGCACATCTTTCTTCCCTCCACCCCCACTTTCCGCAGGGATCACTCCCTACGCAACTCCCTTGTCCATTTGTCACTCCCCACAGATCTCCTTCCTGACACTTACCCTTGCAAGTAGAACAAGTGCTACACCTGTCCCTACACCTCCTAACTCACTACCATTCAGGGCCGCAAACACTCCTTCCAGGTGAGACAACATTTCACCTGTGAGTCTGCTGGGGTCATTTACTGTGTCTGGTGCTTCCGGTGTGGCCTCCTGTATATCAATGAAACCCAAAGTAGACTGTGAGACATCTTCGCTGAATACCAGAAAAAGTGGTAACTTCCTTAAATCTCCCAGTGGCAACTCATTTTAATTCCACTTCCCATTCCCATTCCCATTCCGACATGTCAGTCCATGGCTTCCTCTTCTGTCACGATGAGGCTGCACTCAGGTTGGAGGAGGAACACCTTATATTTTGACTGGGAAGCCTCCAACCTGATGGCTTGAACATCGATTTCTTGAATTTCTGGTAATGCTTTCCACCCCCACCCAGTCATTCCCTTTTCCCTCTCTCACCTTGTCTCCTTACCTGCCCATCACCAACCTCTGGTGCTCCTCCCCCTTCCCTTTCTTCCATGGCCTTCTGTCTTCTCCTATCAGATTCCCTCTTCTCCAGCCCTTTATCTCTTCCACCAATCAATTTCCCAGCTCTTTACCTCACCCCTCCCCCTCTCCTGGCCTCACCTATCACCTACCACCTTGTATTTCTCCTCCCCTCCCCCCACCACCTCCTTACACTGACTTCTCATCTTTTTTTCACCAGTCCTGAAGGGCCTTGGCCCAAAACATCGACTGTTTACTTTTTTCCATAGATACTTCCCACATTATTCTCTTTCTATCCAAAACAGAATCAGAGAACAGATTCCCTAGATAAATGTCATGGAATTTTGAATATAATCTTCCATTGTTGGACTCCACTGGGGAATATAACACAGTGGTACTTTTTTCTTGAACATAGAATAGTACAGCACAGTACAGGCCCTTCGGCCCACAATGTTGATGGCAGCAGTGAGAAGAGAACATGGCCTGGGTGCTCTGGATCCCTGATGACTGATGCTGCTTTCCTGCGACAGCACTCCATGTAGATGTGCTCAATGGTGGGGAGGGCTTGATCTGTGATGGACTGGGCTGTATCCACCACTTTTTGTAGGATTGTCTGTTCAAAGGCATTGGTGTTTCCATACCAGGCTGTGATGCAACCAGTCAATGTACTCTCCACCACACATTTACAGAAGTTTGTCAAAGTTTTAGATGTTATGCTGAATCTTTGAAAACTTCTAAGGAAGTAGAGATGCTGCTGTGTTTTCTTCATAATTGAACGTATGTGCTGTGCCCAGGACAGGTCCTCTGAAATGATAACACCGAGGAATTCAAAGTTGCTGTCCCCCTCCACCTCTAATTCCCCGATGAAGACTGGCTCCTGGACCTCTGGTTTCCTCCTCCTGAAGTGAATAATCAGCTCCTTGGTCTTGCTGACATTGAGTAAGAGATGGTTGTTGTGGTACCACCCTCCAGATTTTCAATCTCCCTCCTATGTGCCGATTCATCGCCACCTTTGATTCAACCTACGACAGTGGTGTCGTCAGCAAACTTAAATATGGCATTGGAGCTGTGCTTCACCACACAGTTATAAGTGTAAAGTGAGTAGAGCAGGGGGCTAAGCACACAGCCTTGTAGTGCACCTGTGCTGATGGAGATCATGGAGGAGAAATTGTTGCCAATCTGAACTGACTGGAGTCTGCAAGTGAGGAAATCAAGTACTATATCTATGCCAATTAGACTTAACCTGAGGTAATCTTTCTGGTGATCTTCACTGGAGTCTTTCTGACAGCTTCAGATAGGTTGACTACTCACTTGAAAGAAGATAGTACAAAATATAATTCCAAAATTTGATCATGACACATTAAATTCTTAAACTCAAATGGAGCTGCCAATCAAATAGATGAAAACAATACCCATGGGATGAATGTCTATGATATGAGTGGTTTGGCTCCTTCTTTGAAGCACGTTATATTACCAAGATCTGTTTTAGGGCGACCATATATTAATGAAAGCCAAATCATTTCTATAAGTGAATTTCGGTTTTGTTCCATATATATGGTGTCAGAAAGAATAATATTTTTCACCAATAGGTTCAGTTCACTTATTGAAATCCTGTGACTTGCCTAATTGAGAAATAATGACACGAGAAAGCGAAAAGACCATTTGGTAGAGTAGGCTGAGCTCCCAGTGGACCAACTGCTGAAGAAGAATATTGTCTTATGGAAATGTATGAAAACTTAATAATGCCTTAGGAAATATTAAAACACCTGGATATATACTGTATAATACAGTGAGATTAGTGAATTATGCCTGCTACTTATATGCATAGAACTGGCTACTATTTCATTTATTTGATCAGCATGTTCATGTGTAAGTTCTGAAGTGAAACAATTAATATTTTAATAAATTTTGTTGACACATCTGTTATAACATGAAGTTGATGTGTCACAAAACCATATGGTTATGGGAGTGAAACAGAAGTTAAACGAGTTAGTCTTACTGTTACACAAACTGCTGAGACTAAAACACTATGAACACTAGAATCAACAGAGTTACTGTCTGGGATTGGGCTGGAGACTAAATTGGAGACTATAGAATAAGTCATAAGCAGTATAATGCCAGACATCTGAGTAAAACCATTACTTCTGAATAAAGTTCAGTTAAAGTTTAATTACTATGTTAAAAGAGCTTATTTTCTTTAAAACCATGCTTGCTACCTTGTGTAATTAGATTCTAAATACATAAAAACACAGGATTTGCCGGGGTTGTCAAGACTGAATATAACCTTACAGACGCCAGCCTGTTTATAAAATAGTAGATGAATATACAGAGCACCCAAAGACACCATAATATGGTTTTTATCTCACAAATCAGCAGGCCTGATAATTCACTCACCATTTTAATTGGAATATAAATCACATCTTGCAGGACTTCATGAGGTACTCTGTTTATACCATATGTTAAAATGAAATTTTAAAAACTGAAATTTAATTAGTTAAAGAGCTTCAAATGTGACTCCAACTACAAGCTTGGATGCCATGGTTTCAATGATGTAAGGGGAGTATGAATGTCAGTCTGGTAACATTTGTGATTAATTCAGAGAATATAAATATCAGAGGCTTCACTCCTAACATGGTCTCTTTCTGAGTTTGGGTTGGGAAATTAGGTTGACACTCCATCTCTATTATTGCATGCACCATAACTAGTTGCAGAACCTCACAATATGATCTCGTTCTCAAAATATTCCTCAAAGAAATTTGCAAAGGAAAAGTGATTTTTGGAATGTCTTATAACTTTTTCCAAGAAATTCTACAGCATAAGCAAACACTTCCATGCACTGCATCATCAGATTGATTCTACAATTCAGTCATTAAATATAATTTGGTATGTTATGCAGTCATAATGCACCCCAGGAAATTCTATTAGGGTCCTCCACATGCATCATGTGTGGACACTGTAGTGCATGCACAAAAAAAAAAAATCAATTGGCATCACTCTTGCAACTTTATTTAAGTACACTTCATTTATGAAGAGTACAGGGGCATGAAGCTCCTCCTGGTCATATTTTAAAAAGCCCACTCTTACTCTGCATTTCTGAGTTGACCAGAATTTGAGATTCTGGCTTAACTGTTATCAAACGTTCCCAAAATATTCCCAAAGTCTATCATCTAACAGTAGGTGAATCACAATGTCCCCAAACACAATAATTCCTGCTCTAGGTGTCCATTTCCCATAGCACGATGTCTGCAGAGGTGTAAGGTAGATTGCCAAGTATCTTCCACTTCCTACTGCCAGT
This sequence comes from Hemitrygon akajei, assembly GCF_048418815.1. Taxonomy (NCBI): domain Eukaryota; kingdom Metazoa; phylum Chordata; class Chondrichthyes; order Myliobatiformes; family Dasyatidae; genus Hemitrygon; species Hemitrygon akajei. The sequence continues at coordinate 32,241,188 of NC_133149.1, read as the reverse complement.
CTGTCCCAGAAGTGACACAAATTTGATTTTAAGAGCCTGGCCACTTTTTGAGATCAGATAGTAAAGTTTGCTGTCCACCAAGAATTTTGCGGTTAACATCAATTTTACAGGCTGCAACCCTATCATACACAATATATTAGGGTGAAATCAAGTCCAGCAAACTGTAGTTGTTCACATTGGATTACATTAAATCTCCTATACAGTTCAACTTTAATGCACATTTTCTTCTGCATAAATATTATCTTTTATAATGGGAGACCAAGGAAACTTCAAAATTGAGTGAACAAAGAACAAGGTCAGCTTAAATGGAAAGGGACTTGTGTTCAACTTCTGCAGCCTAGGAAGAACGTCCAAACCAAATAGCTGAGAGAGAGGTTGCAACTTTCAAGACTACAATACAATGTTCTCATTCCTGTTAGTTCACATTCATTTCTGTCTGACTGGGCTTTAATATTTGAGTTTATGTTAATAAAGTTATAAATTAGTCATCCACATAATTATCAATTTTCTTTTGACAAAACATGCTAGCTACCCAGAAACACAAAGACAGTGCTACGTATGCACAAAATATAGCAAGTTTTTCAGCATATCAGCATTGTGCACTGTAGTTAGATACTTTTCCAATGATGTATTAAATTGCATCCTCTATTCAAGTTCATTGCTCATCTTATTTGTTGCAAAACTCAGGAAAATCTGAAGTTACACAACATCGTTGCACTGCAGAATTAGTATAACATATATTACTGGAAAGACTAAGTACACTACATCTGGGAGGAAGAAAAACACAGGCAACAATTTCACAATAGATGCTGGAATAGAAACCATATTTCAATCATAAGAATGGAAGAAAATCCATCATAAACACTCTGGAGACACAAAAGACTGCAGATGCTGAGATCTGGAGCTGCTGGGGTACTGTATCTCAATAGGTCAGGCAGCTGTGGAAGGAAATAGACAATTGAACTTTCAGATTGAAACCTTTCATCTAGATTGTAAGAGTAAAGGGGAGCTGCCAAGCGATAGGTGGATCTAGGTGAAAAAGTGATTAAAAGACCAAATCAGACAGGGTAGGGAAGGGTGGAGATAGTAACCAAGGCTTGGAGGTGATGGGTGGAGACAAGGGGCAATGATTGTGGAATCTGGTAAGAAAGGAAGGTGAGGAGTGGAGGTATGGTAAGCAGATGAGAACAGTGGAGGAAGGGGAAAGGAAACCCAGAGGTAGGACAGTGTGAGTGATGGGAAGATGGAGTGGATAGGGAAAAAGAAATAAATGAGGTGATAGAGGGTAGTGGTGGGGGACACAGTTTGAAAAGAAGGGCATGTGTAAGAGGACCCGAGTAGATTAGGGGCAGAAGAAGAACAGGTTTCCTGAAATTGAAGAATTCAGTTTTTGGGCTACTGAGCTGTAGACTAACCAGGCAGAATTTTGCATTTGGCCTCACCCTGGCAGAGATCAGACCATTCGGTGTGGTAATGGGTAGGGGGTTTAAAATGGCTGGCTACCGCGGTGGAGCTCCAGATGGCCATTGTGGACAGAACTCAGGTTCTCAGAGAAGTGGTCTGCAAAACTGCAAAAAAAAAAACAACTAGACTGCAAAAAACAACTCTCTTTCCAAATATCAAAGTGATAGGGATAATACAAATGCCAATTTATCATGCACTTTTCAGAGCAACAAAGGAAAATGGAGAGAAAATTGAAAATGTCATTCAATCATCAGGTTTTTGAAACAACCATACTCCACCTCAGCAATGGATGTCCAGTCAGTCCCTCAAGACCCCTTCCCCAGCCATTCAATGTGATCAGAGTAGATCTCTGCAAACTGCAACTGCTCTTCTGTGCCAGATCCTCATAACTCCTAATTCCTTGAACTTACAAATATTCATATATCTTCACATTAAACATATTTAATGATCAGGGACAGAGGATTCCAGAGACTGGCAACCTATGTAAGACTGGAATAATTAAAGGACGATTCACCCAAGATCTTCTCAATCAACTCTTAGTAAAAGATGAAAAAGAAAATTAAAAGAGGAAATAGAAGGGCAATCAGTCAGCTTTTAAAAATCTTAACCAGGGCTGTTCTACAGTGTCTATCTTCATCTGTGTCTCAACAGTAGTGCATGCTGTGGGAAGAAATTTATCAATATAATGCAATTTGCCATGCAAGCATGGCACACCAACAGGATACTAAACATTACTGTTGACCATAAAATATAATCAATTTTAAATTGTTACTTAATAGCATGGAGAAATATTCCACTAGAGCAGGGATTCCCAACCTGGGGTCTACGGACCCCTCGGTTAATGATAGGGGTCCATGGCATAAAAAGGTTGGGAGCCCCTGCACTAGAGGATAAGCTAATTAAAGGAAAAGCTATATGCATCTTTCTTGTCAATAACGTCTTGATTGGAAAATTGTGAGAATATTAATGTAGCTTCTGATCCCTATTGAATTAAATGGAGACTTACCATGCTGAACATTAATCTCCCTTTATGATGTCTTCAATTTAAATAATTATCATACTGGAAGTAATACTATTTTCCAAATGAACTTGTCCCCACTATCTGCACTGCTCAGAAAGCTGAAATCTGCATCACTGAAACTGCCAGCATATGCCAGAGTTACTGGCACATTCAGTCTGTGTGATAGCTACTAGAGAAAGAAAAATTGCATCCTTGAGAGTAAACATAAGGCTGTCTTTAGTCAGGTTGAAAATATCATTAGTATTGGCAATGCATCCAGTCACACTGGGCTGCCTAAAGTCTTCAAGCAAATTATACCCAATGCTCTCCTAACAATGACACATAGTTTTGTTGTTACTCAGGGTTATATACAGCATGTTGGAACAGTTAACTACAGCACCCTTGTGTATTCAAAGTAGACTCTTTGGTAAATGCTCACACAAAAATAAAAAATATTGACAGGATATAATGCCTTTCTGAAATGAAGTACCTCCATATGCCTAGAAATACCTATGTATACGATCAGTCAGTAAAACCAAAGACATTAGACACTTTGTGGCCATTCTACTCCTGAAATTTATTCCATGGACGTCAATGCTTCCAATCAACAAGGATTTTCTAGGCATTGCTTTGCAGCCAATGAAATTTTCCAGAACTTTAGTTCCACATAGTCTGCAAAGGGGTCTTTCTAGGTTGGCTGCTGGTGAATTGTGGTGTTCCGCAGGGGTTTGTGTTGGGAGCGCTTCTTTTCACATTATATGTCAATGATCTGTATGACAGAATTGATGGCTTTGTGGCCAAGATGGTGAACAATGTAATGATAGGTGGAGAGGTAGGTAGTCTGAAGAAGAACTTGGACAGATTGGGAGAATGGACAAAGAAGTAGCAAATAGAAGTGTATGGTCATGCATTTTGGTAGAAGGAATAAAGGCATAGACTATTTTCTAAATGGGGAGTAAATTCAGAAATCAGAGGTGCAAAGGGACTTGGGAATCACAGTACAGGTTGAGTTGGTGGTGAGGAAGGCAAGTGCAATGCTAGCTTTCATTTCGAGAGGACCAGAATATAAGAGAAAGGGTGTGATGCTGAGGCTTTATAAAGTAGTGGTCAGACCATACTTCAAGTATTGTAAGCAGTTTTGGGCCTCCAATCTAAGAAAAGGTGTGCTGGTATTGAAGAGGGTCCATAGGAGGTTCATGAGAATGATTCTGGGAGTGAAAGGGTGAACACATGAGGTGAGTTTGATGGCTCTAGGTCTGAACTTGCTGAAGTTTAGTAGAATGAGGGGGGACCTCACTGAAGCTCTCAAATATTGAAAGGCCTAGATAGAGTGGATGTGGAGAGAATGTTTCCCATAGTGGCTGAGTCTAGGACCAGAGGGCAAAGCCTCGGGATACAAGGATGCCCCTTTAGAACACAGATAAGGAGGAATGTATTTAACCAGATGGTGGTGAATTTGTGGAATTCATTGGCACAGATGGCTGAGGAGGCCAAGTCTTTGGGTATACCTTAATAGGTTCTTGATTAGTAAGGGTGTCAAAGTTTACGGGGAGAAGACGAAAGAATGAGGTTGAGAGGGATAATAATTTAGCCATGATCAAAAGGCAGAACAGACTCAATGTGCCAGATGGCCTAATTCTGCTCTTATGTTTTATGGTATTTGATTTTTTTAATGGTAACCATTGTATTTACGTATAATTATAGTCAAAAAGGCCTCAAATAGAGCATAATTTATTTTCCTGTGAATCTGCTTATAAATTCTTTTGAATGACAGTGTGCAGGAAACCAGCAACTGTTTTTAATAAACAGTAAAACATTGATGCCAAGGCAGGTGGAAGCTACAACCAGTCCTACTGTACAAGTTGGATGAGATGAACAGTGTTTCCTCATCCCCACATTCACATATTGAATAATTTAGAATTTAGGCAGGTTCACAACCTGCCAAGGAAGAAAAGCCAAGCACTACTGTCAGTCAAATGGTCAGCCAAAAGATGAGTGGTTGCTGATAACTTCCTTTGGTCAGGCCAGACATGGTATTTCAGTTGCACTGCTGCAAATAGCTGAAATAAAATTAATGAAAAAAAATACAACTCACACAAAATCAGAAAATAGTGAAACAGCTAATATCTACAAAGAGAAAAAAAAACAGCTTAACTTTGGTTAATTTTTTTTATCTGAACTGAAAGTAAAATCATTCTATCTTTTTTGATTATCTCAAAGTTACCTACACTCTATGTTCTTGCAAATTATGCCCTGCAATCCTTTTTTTTTTGCTATCTTCTGAACTTGTCAAAAATCGCAAATGCCTCTGCAGTCTTACAGATTAAAATGAAATAAACTCAAAATGCTCAATAAAATTCTACTGCACGCTCGCTCAAGACAAATGTACAACATTTTAAGTAAGTAATAAATATTCAGCATTATCTGCAAACTTACTCCTTCCTCCTCAGTGATTATTTTGAATCTATTTTGCCTGGAGGGAAAAAATTGCTTTTGACGATAAACTGGCCTATATTTATCTGCAGTTTAATGATGGCCAAGTTACACCATTCTTTGGCCACTGGTTAGACAAATCATTAGCCAGATCCAAGATGCTTCTCAGGGTTCAACACACTCATGACTTCCATGCCAAAGCACTGCAATGGAGAAAAAAAATGCACACCATCAGACCTTCTACTACATCTCTCAACTCACCATGAGTCTAGAGATGTTTCTGTATCAGTATGGGTTGTAGGGCCACATACAGATGATATTTTTTGGAATGTGATTCATGTGCATGGGGCTACTACTGATCTTCATTAAGAGAATGCTGTAAATTTTGAATTTTTGTTCTTTTTCATTTGTCTATACACTCACTGGCCACTTTATTGGGTACCTCCTGCACCTAATACAGTGGCCACTGTGTGTACGTTTGTAGTTTTCTGCTGCTGCAGTCCATCTGCTTCAAGGTCAAAGTCACTTAGATCACGTTTCTTCCTCATTCTGATGTTTGGTTTGAGCAACAACTGAACAGGGCCATTGGTCGATAGACTGCTGCCCAAGTTCCATGCCAAGTATGATTTGTTAATGCTGATATTCAGATTCATCAGACACACAATAATTTGGGCAATTAACTTTTCAAGAAAGAATTACAAGGTTTAACCCTAAAAGTCAGAAGATTTACTTAATTGCAATAACATAGAAATTACCACATTTTTGGCAGCTAAGCATCATTTCAAGTCACCTGATGGTGTTTACAAAAGTCACACAAGTCGAGAACAATACAGTGCCTTGAAAAAGTATTCATCCCTCACAACTATTTTCACATTTTACTGAATCATTTTTTAAATTTAAAATATATTGAAGTAGGATTTTTGAGCTAATCTACAAAACCTTGTGCATTATGGCCATCACTTGGCCTTTTCTCCTTGGAGTGACAGAGGATGAGAGGTGACCTGATAGAGGTGTATAAGATGATGAGAGACATTGATTGTGTGGACAGTCAGAGGCTTTTTCCCAGGGCTGAAAGGGCTAGCACGAGAGGGTACAGTTTTAAAGTGCTTGGAAGTAGGAACAGAGGAGATGTCAGAGGTAAGTTTTTTTACCCAGAGAGTGGTGAGTGTGTGGAATGGGCTGCCGGTGGTGGTGGTGGAGGTGGATACAATAGAGTCTTTGGATAGGTACATGGAGTTTAGAAAAATAGAGGGCTATGGGTAATGTCTAAAGTAAGTACATGTTCGGCACAGCCTGTATTGTGCTATATGTTTCTATTGTTCTATGTTTCTATGTTGAATCAAAAGTAAAATTCCAAAACCGGTCAACAACTTACTAAAAATTAAAACCAAACTTGTGAGTCTGAAAAAGTATTCATCCCCTTTATAATTACTACACTAATGTTCCTCAGGTGTGATACTGTATATCACCTTATCAATTCACCCAATCTGTTATAGAGAAAACTTGATGATCACCTGAATAAATATCCCTTCTCTCTGTAACGTCCATCAGTATGGTAGATTTTCAACAGACCAAACAAAATGAAGACAAAAGAGCATTCAAGACAAGTCAGGGAAATGGTAATAGAGAAGCACTTATCTGGGGAAGGGTACAAGACTATCTCAAAGGCATTGAACATACCTTGAAGCTCAGTACAATCAATAGTAAAAAAGTGGGAAAAATATGAAACCACAGCCACACTGCCTAGGTCTAACTGCCCCTCTAAATTTAGTGTCTGGACTTGTAAGAGAGGCAACTGAGATGCCAACAGTCACTGAGGGAGCTGCAGAAGTCAGTGGCTGCAACTGGAGATGAAGTTCATGACTCCACAATCTTCAAGGCCTTGTATAGAAGGGTATTTATGGAAGAGTGGCAAGGAAGAAGCCCTGGCTAAAAAAAGCATATTCATGCCCATAAAGACTTTGCAAAGCATCACTTAGAAGATATTGTAAAGATGCGGAAGGTGGTCTTGTGGTCAGATGAGACTAAAGTGGATCTTTTTGGCTTCAACACTAAGCAGTACATGCTGCATAAATATAATACTGCACATCAGCTAGGTACCACCATCCCTACTGTAAACTATGGTGATGGTAGCATCATGCTGTGAGGATGCTTTTCAACAGAAGGGACGGGAAATCTGGTCAAGACTGATGGAAAGGTGAATGCTGCTAAATACAGAGATCCTGGATAAAAACCTGCTAACCTCCTCAGAAAGCTTCAAATGTGGAGGAAGTTCATCTTTCAGCAGGACAACGACAAAAGCACACTGCCAGAGTAACCATGGAGTGGCTTCAAATGAAGAAAATTGATGAGTTCGAGTGGTCCAGTCAGAATCCTGACCTTAACCCGATCGAACATCTCTGGCAAGACCTCAAGATTGCTGTCCACCACCACTCCCCAACTAACCTGGCACAGCTTGAGCAAATTTGCAAGGAGGAATGGGCAAATGTTGCTCCATCACATTGTGCAAAGCTCATAGAGGCTTATCCAAAAGGACTGCTGGCTGTCATAGCCACAAGAGGTGTTTCAACTAAGTACTGAACAGAGGGGGTTTAAATACTTTTGAACAGCTGACATCTCAGTTTTTGAACTTAGTTTTTCATGCTTTACAATATTTCCTGCTTTTGGGCTCTACTGTGGAAAAAGGAACATGTGATTCACAAATAACAATTCTCAGTTAAATTGATGAAAATATCTGGTTGCAATACTCATTTATGTGAACAAAGGTTTGGGGCTGAGTACACTTACAAGACAATGTATGTGTTTCTCAGATTAGCACTGATGCATTTCTGAATGTAAAGCCACGCTAAAAGTTACATCACTGGTTTCAGCAAAGAATTCTTAACTGATGCTGTGCAAGTTCTTACAGTCTGCTGCATGCAAAACAGCATGTGTGATCTTCACAGCCAGCTCTTGAACAGATGTTCTACAATACAAGTAACAACTCCAGCTGTCAAAACGGTGTTCCTAAAGGAATGGATTGATGCAATTATTTTGGGGTTAGGAGAAGGGGGAGTTGATAGAAATGTGGGGAGATGAAAATTAGTTAAGGTAGGAATAGTGTTTCTTTCAGGCTTGATGACCAGTGTGGACACAAAACGGCCTGTTTCCAAGTTAAATGCTTGAACTTTGAGAAAGCCTGCAATGCAAATCCTGCTTTGCCCTTTCCTATGGGCAGAATAAGACATACAATACCAGACTTGTGCAATGTCCCTAATACAGCAGCTGTGTGATATGGAAGACATTAGCAGTGGTAATCTGAAAGGATCCCAACACCAGGATGCTGGGACTGACTGTGGTCCCTATCAGCAATGGCCTATACAGCAAGGCTGTAATTGGTGTCTGTAGGCAGTCACAGATTTCAGCAAAGATAAAGAATCTTATTCCAATATTGACCCTTTAATTATTGTTTCAGGTAATTTGGACTAGTGATTATGGGCTGATATGTGAATGAACTAAACATCATTTTTCAGCATAGTGAAAATCTCCCCTTTGGTGAATTTTGCACATTGTGCCAGTGTTGATGCCAGCTGCAGGAATCCTACACCTGAAAAGCATACAAAGATGAATGAAAACCCCACTGGAAAATGTGGAGGTATGGTGTCCTGCCAGGTATTGAGACATCAAAAATGTGCAGATAATTAGTCTACTTTTGGGGAAAGCTGACTTTCAAGAGCATTATGCTGTTTGTTTTCCTGTGTTCTATGAATCAATTTTTACCCTCATCTGTTTACAATCACAAGCTTGTAATTGTGTTATGGTGTATAAAACATGAAGGCACAAATGGGTATTAAGATGACACCTGTAAAGAACCCCAAAGTTAAGCTCAAACGTTGCTCTCAAAAAGGGTTTTCTGGGCCTCTGCACTTAGCTTCACTTACTTGATATTCTATCGACTTTGCTGCAACCCCCTTCCCCACCACTCTCACACAGGTGCTATTCTCCTGCTCCTCCATCACCCACACCCTGAGCCATGCTGCTTCCTGCGGTGTGATGTTCACCGGCAGTTTTCCACCTTGGTCATCAATACAGCCAGGACAGTCTCTAGAGATACCCAAGTGCAAGTCAGCAGCTTTAACTAGTGGGCACTTGGTCCCAAACTAACCCAATGACAATTACAAACATTTAAAATCGATCAGGATCTGTTGCAGTTTCCTAATCATTTTAATTCTTACAAGGTGGAAGTCTAAACATATAGGCACATGTTAATACTGACATCAGTCAGCTAATGCCACCAGCGTTCTTTGAGCCAGTCTTGCTTTCCTTAATGAGATTTGCTTTTTGCATCATAATTAAACTCCTTCAGGGTTGGAAGTATTTCCCAAAGATGGGGCAGGTCTTGTGGTCACAAACTGTTGATAAATATGGGTTGAAGGCTGAAATATTCTTTCACTCTCCTCTAACAAAGAGCATGTGCAAATCTCAATATGAGCAAGGAATGGTCTTTGTACGTTGAAATTTGGAGAGTTGATTTATGTGCTTCACTCCAATTATTCCTCACACAATACCAAGAGCAGATTCCTCATCGCCACCTCCATACATTTATTCTCGTTTTTAGCCCAATGTGAATCACAGAAACGACAATGACAGAGAATGAGGACTTTCGGCCCTTTGAGTCCATGTCAGCTCACCACAACAGCTCTCTCTGGAGCACTGAATTAGTATGCTTTAAAATTTCAATTCAATTCTGGTTTGAAAGCCATAATTGAATCTGCCGATATTATCTTGCAAGGTCATTGTTTCCATGTTTTAACCACTTGTAGTGCAAAATATGTTTTTCCTCATGTTGTCCTTTCATTCTTTTGCCAATCATATTGATTTAGTGTCCTCTGGTGTCTGACCCTTCTGTCTAACCCTTTCAGTTTAGTCCCCTCATTCCCTTGAGCACGTCCATTCTTCCACTCCTGTGGAAGCCTCTGAGCTACTTGAACAAGCTACTTTGTTGCAGATTTCTGACTTTTTTTGTCCATCCCATGCCATTTTTTCCTCTCTGTGGCTTACTTGTAAAATATTCTATTATGCACAGGTTTCATTGATAAAACTACAAATTGTAATCTTAATATAGCTTAAGATAACATATACTCTGTGCACATTCAGATAACTCTGATCTGAAGCTTACTGTGGACCCATCCAAAAGTATTTGACAATAAATATATTTCTCTGGCATTGTCCCTCAGGTTTCATATTGCTACTATACATGGTCATTCTGTGAAATGCACATGGGTTTGTGCTACTGAACACAGGCATGTTAAGTGGTTGCAAGTTTAGACAAAATGTACACAGCCTTGACATTTACAAAAACCCAGAACTGCTTAGGCTCCAGCAAAACTCACACTTCTTGACTTCAATCTAAATTCTGACAAACTCTCAAGAAAGCAATGTGACTTGAGTTTAGATAAATTAAAGCAAGTCACTCCAGATTGATTGCCAAAGCAGTCATTTACAAAAGACATATTGGCATGAAGATAAAGGGATTGTTCAATCTCTGTCTGATAGTTTAATGACTGCAGAAGGACTTTCTGCTTTTGTGATGAAGAGCAAAAGAACTGAAAGAATTTGGAGGTTTTTCAAAGAGCCCTGTTACTGTAGTTATTTAATCACAGGCCTTAGCTGAAGTGTATTGTAAACTTCCTATTGAATGGAGAAAGGCCTAGGAAACGCAGAGCATTAGTATGCAACTTCAGTACAATTCAACAACAAATAAACAGAACTGCATTGCCTCAGTTAAAACCATGGACAAATCCTCTCTAAAGTACAGACTTCTCAACTTGCACCTGAACTTAAAATATATGTCAGAGATTAGCTGTATGTAACAGAGATAATGGGCCTTCCATTTCCATTTCTGATGGTTTCTAATTTCCAGCTTTTCACAAAAAATACAGCTAAGAAAATACATGCTTTTAGTGATCTTAATCTGTTACTATTTATGGTTCTAGTTCTTACCAAGGGTCTGTCAGATGAAATATTATTGGTTCTCTTTTCACAGATGCTGCCTGGCCCTGACCTGATGATTGATTCCAGTTTACTATTTTTATTTCATATTTATAGCAGCTGCAGAATTTTTTTTTATTTTCATTGTATGCTGGTGATAGGAATTTGCCAAAAGGTACGTGGTATGTGGGAGTAAGTGGGCTCCACGATTTTCCATCACTTCTCTGGAAACCCTACCACTGTAAAGTGAAATTGCTCAATGTCCAAACTGAAGCATGTGAAATTAGTCATCAATACAAAGGCTATCAATCTGCTTCAAGATTACTGTCTGAGTGTTTCTGAATGGTAAAAAAATACTGTTTTTAAATAATCAATTTATCTTCCCCAACAGTTCTTAAACATCATCTGAAAACAATCAAATAGTTAAAAACACATTTTATAAAACACCACAAAAATCCAGCATGCAAACTCAGCCTTTTCACTCTAGGCTTTGAACAGCACATCTGGATCTAGTTGAGGGCATCCAATTCTTCAGATAGGCTGTTGCTTCAGGGCCAAATGTTTTCTTGATGATACTCTTGTGAAGCACCATGGGATCTTTATGACATTAAAGACACAAGAATTTGCTGCATAATATGGAATTGGTACAGAAATGCCCCCACAAAGAGAGTCGTGCCCTAGAAATTTGGAAGACAGAGTTAATTTGCCTTATTTTATCCTTTACCTGTTGGAATGTTTTCCATTTTTTACTGTTTTGATTCATAATTTTGACAAGAACTAAAAACGTATATAGAAATCTTAATATATGATAAAAATATAACTTTTGGTATGTCTCCAAATATTAGAGACATTTATAAACTTTTAAACTGTAAAATTTTAGCACTTGAACTGCCAAGGCATAGAAGGTTCAGACCAACTGTTGATAAATGGAACTAGAGTAGATAAGTGCTATGGTCAACAGGGACATAGTGGGCTAAAAGGCCTGTTTCAATGATGTACAAATCAATGACCCTAGTCTAGGTTTTAAAAGAAGTCAGTCTCCAGCTTTGCCTACTGTCAAAGGGTGTTCTGGAGGTAGGGCATCAGGAGTCCTCTACTCAAATCTGGGCTGTTATTGAGGTCTACCAGCAGATACAGTACCTCCTGGAAGTGGAGGATCAGCTCTATGCATCTTCTTTCTGTATGTGTGGATCTGTAGGGACCACAGGTGTTGACTAGGTGGTGGGACAAATCCACTAACACACAACCACCCAATGACAAAAGTCAAACCCAATCTTTGTGTGTATATATATATATATATATAAAGCAGGTACAATTTGCCTCAGTTGGCATTTACCCATGTGATGTGCTGTACTGTATGATAACCAGAATAGCACAGATACACCTTTATTAAAGACTCATTTACATGTGGCAGAAGGAAATAAAACTTGCATGTTTGTGGCCCAAGTATCTGTTTGGAGCCCAGGGTGAAGAGAAGATATTTCTACACACCCAGGAAGTAAATTAGTATAGATTGAATAGACAGTACCAGAGAGGATGTGGTCAACACATCTCTTCAAATGGGTAAATAGTCTGTGTCGTTTTCCCTGGGTAGACATGTAACATACCAGGGGTCATAGCTTTAAAGTGAAAGGGGAAAGTTTAAAGGAGATTTATGAGGTGATGTTTTTTGAGACAGGACATGATAGTAGGTACCTGGAACACACTGCCAGAGGAAGTAGTGGAAGCAGATACAATAGTATTTCATGTCATGAGTAAACTAGGTTCCTTTTACCTGTAGGACGACAATAGTAGGGAACATAATGTTCATCAACCATTGCTCTTAGTAGCACTGTGACTTCCAAATAAGAAGGTTCTTGGTTCATTGTCCACTCCGGAGATGTTAGCACAAAAATGCAAGTTAACACTCCATTCTGAGACTGAAGTGGGGAGTTCAGTGCTGAAGGTGAACTTATGGGACGGTAAGTTCAAACAGGACCATGTCTGCTCATCTAGATGATGCAGAAAACAACAGAATGTTGTTTAAAAGATAATAGAGGTTAAGCACAATATATCGACCAACACTGATCCCCTACACATTTCTTAAAACAGATTATCTGATTATTTACATGCCACTTCGGTGGGAGCCCCCTGCGTGCAAATCAGCACATCAAAAACTTCAAAAACCACTCATTGGTTATTAAGATACTTCAAAGAGTGTGAACAGCATTAAAGGAATTCTTTCTTTTTTACCCGGTTATACATACAGACTATGAAAAGATATTGAGATATTCTATGTCTGAATTTCATCTCTTAAAATTGGATAACATACTTTAGAGCCAAGATTATAGGTCAAAAGAAAGAAAGGTTCAACTTGCATCCATCTGTTCCATAACTAAAATGAAATGCTTCACATATTCCAAGCCACATCAATGAATATCCTTCAGTGAAAACCATGAAGTATTTTAAGTGAGCATAAACAGGCTAATACGTATTAAATACAAGCCAAACTTTCAACTTTGATACAAATTATCAATAAGTAGTTAATCCAGGATGTGAGGTCAACCAATTAAATTGCCAGTGAATAGCAGAATGTTATTTGTCATGTAGAATTCATTCTCGCCAATAAAACTATGTCTCAGAACTCATGAATGATGGTGAATACCAACTTGGCATGTATGTTTTTATAACACAAGGGTTTGTGTTTGGGTGGGCCAGGTGTCTTTCATTGTGAAATCTAATTACTGGAGTTCTTTGACTGTTAAGGTTTGTCTGTCCAGGGCACTTGCTGATTGAAAAAACAAGTAACATCTGTGGATGTTACTGGGGCCAAGAGCCTGTGTAAAACAGACACAGAATCTCAATGACGGCTAGTAATCCTTAAGAGCAAGGAAGGGGAAAAGGAGCAACACTAATCGCACCTTTGACAAATGTGCCAACATCAATGATACCCTGGCAGCAACAATATGGGACAGAATACTGCAAAATGTTTGAACTGGGGTTTTCAAGCCAAACCACAATCCTACTAACTCATAATAACGTACAATTGTATTTTCACTGTTTCCCCCCCCCCCCATGAATCCTTGCTCCTTTGATTGAACTATGCAATGGCCCACAAAATACAAAATACATACAAAGATCTCTTTAACCCTTTTATTACTGAAACCAAACTAAATAGCAATTTCAGATTTAAATTCTGATTTCTCTATTTTTCACACTTCTCTTCTACAGTCATATCTTTGTGAATTTTAGACAAAAGATTGGTATTGGTCAGTTTCAAATAAAGCACCCTCCAGTTGGTTACAAACTGCAGACTTCAATAGGTCCAGTCAAGGTGATCATTTATGTATTTATTTATTTACTTATTACAACCAGGGGAGTAAAATTCTTTATGTTGCATCTCTGTCACAATGTGCAAGCAATAAGGAAGGGAAATGTGGGAGGATATTGCCCAGACGCTAAGATTGGATACATATTGTTTTGTATACATGTATGTAGTCAGATACACAATCAGATCAATGTGTATTGATAAAGTCTGACAGCCTGATGAAAGAAGCTGTCCCGGAGCCTGTTGGTCCTGGCCTTAAAGCTGTGGTATCATTTGCCAGATGGAAACAGCGGAAACAGTTTGTGGTCGGGGTGGTTGGAGTCCCTGATGATCCTCCGGGCCCTTTTTACACACCTGCTGCTGTAAATGTCCCGAACGGAGGAAAGTTCACATCCACAGATGTACTGGGCTGTCCACGCCACTCTCTGCGGTGCCCTGCGATTGAGGGTAGTGCAGTTCCTGTACCAGGTGATGACACAGCCAGTCAGGATGCTCTCAATGTTGAAAGTACTGAGGATTTGAGGACTCATGCCGAACTTCTTCAGATGTTTGAGGTGAAAGAGGCGCTGTTGTGCTTTTTTCACCGCACAGCCGATATGCACAGTCCAGGTGAGATCCTTGGTGATGTGTATACCAAGGAACTTGAAACTACTCACCCACTCAACTACAGTCCCATTGATGTCAATAGAGGCTAGCCTATCTCCATTCCTCCTGTAATCCACAATCATCTCCTTCATATTTTCAATATTGAGGCACTCTACCCCACTGTCATAAAAACAGACCTGATACACTCATGCCCTTTAGGGAAAGAATTCTGCTGTCGGTCTGTATGTGACTCCAAATCCACAATTTGGTATTTGGTACAGAAACAAGGAACCGCAAAAAGGTGAAGCTGGAACAAAACTGTTGGAGGAACTCAGCCAGTCAGCCTGCACTTGTGGATGAAATAGGCAATCAACGCTTCAGCGCTTCTCCCACTTCTTTTCCGGCAGCCCAGATAAAGGATCTTAATCCAAAACGTCGACTGACCCTTTCCCTCCACAGATAATGCCTGATAGGCTGAGTTCCTCCAGCAGTATGTTTTTTGATTCATGTTTGATTCTCAACTGCCCATGCAGATCACTGACTTCAACAGTAATTAGGGATAAGCCATAAACGCTGGTCTTATAAACAACGTTCACATTCTATAGTTAAATTTTAGAAAAATCTTCACATAAAACATGTCATGAAATTAACTACTAGTTAGTATGAGCAATGTCCCTCAGAGGCATGGAATTTTTTTGGTCATGCTGACTGAATACAGAATGTTGGTCTGGTTAGTGCAGGAAATCTATTACTCCTTCAGCTAGAACCATTAGACAATTATCTAAAGAAACTGACAAGACTAAGATTAATGACTGTTCCTAGGAACAGAATGTTTTCGTGTTCTTTCTGGTAACAATGTATCTGCAGATTACCAGTATGGTGTTGAATAAGTAAAATGATGCTGCCCATTATTTAAAGAAAAACACTTTATGACGTATCAGTCAAATTGCAAAACCACTCTGAAGACTGCATTTTGATGAAAACTCCATGTTTTATTTAGACAAAAGGGGGGAAGTACATGGTACAAGTCCCTAACACACAATGACTCCACACTCAGACCATTCAAGATAGGTCTTAGAACTGGTCCCGACACTTACGCACCACAATGAAATTTTCCCCTTTTGTTTCTATTAGGTGAGGCAGAGTTACAATGGTGCTCAATGGTGACTCCTCCGTGTTCATCTAAAAACAGCTTTTTCCTTTTCAGGGTGGATGGGGTTCTGTTGAAGACCCTGACCTGGAGTCATACTCTGACTTCGGTTCTTTGTGGTGGTGAGACCCGCTCCCGGGAGCTTACGACCGGCCGCTTTCCGATATCCCAAGGACACGGCCTAGCAGACGAGCACGTCTTCAGGTTTCTGAGGTTTTGTGGCCCTGTGGACGAGGCGGCTGAAGCATTGCAGGAGAAAATGGAACATTGGAACAACAGATTAGCTGTATTCGGCGAGTGTCTCCCTCTCACTCTCATTGGTGAGGAGCGATTGTCACCAACTCTCAGGGCAGAGAACTCAGAAATAAAAGCGGCGCAACAGACTGTTAACACCGTAAATCAGCGAGTTCTGTTGCTATGCCTCCTCTCTCGCTGTGAAAAGGGAGACTTCTTTTTCTCTTTATCAGGGAGAGAGAGAGCCTGTGGTATGTCGAACTGTCAGCTGAATGATCAGTGTTTTTGTTGTACTGCAGATCATGGTCTTTATTGGGGGCTTTGCTATTGCTTGCTTGGTGGGTGCTGATGCTCTTTTTGCGGAAGTGGGTGGGGTTGGGGGAGGGTCATTGCTTTACTGCTTGTGCACGGGAGGGGGGTTAGTGGGGCTTTGAGATTCTATCATTTTAACTGTCACTCATTCTTTGGGGCATGCTTATGTTTTGGTGGATGTCTGCGAAGAGCAAGAATATCAGGATGTATATCGCATACTTTTCTCTGATATTAAATGGAACTATTGAACTATTAAATTTTGGTTAATTAAAATAACAATGTTTATATTTGAGATAGCAACCTTTCAATGTAATGCTGTTCGGTCTGGCAAGCAAACATCGAAGCAGTTCAAGAAAGAAATCCTGATCTAACAAGCAAATGCTTGACAGAAAACGATTTCTATTTGGATTGCATTCTAGAATCTATTATGAAGAAAGAAGCAATATAACAATAGGAAAATAATAAGATTGGATAGAGTCAATGTGGATTTATAAAAGGAAAATCATGTTTGTCAAATCTGTTAGCTTTTCTGATTAAACCTGACAGAACAAAGAAAGGGGGGTGCAATGCATGTTGTGATTTTTGGTAAGATGGGGGCTTCCAGTAAGATGGCAGCATGCACCATTGCAGCAGCCTCTCTGAGTCCAACCAAAGGTGTAATTGTTCTCCCTTTATGTCCTTTTTTACAACCCCAAGTCATCGCTGGATATTAAGAACATCAAGTACTGCAGGTCTACCCATCAGCAAGTATCCTACATTACCAATGGTAGCGATGGAGCTAGACTTGTTGCATACCGTCGTGTTGCCACGTGGACTTATTGCTTACTGTTGTTAAGCGAAGGCAGGGTGCCATCCAACAGACGGTGCAAATGATTGTCTTGGACATTTTCATTGTGATCGCAAAACCCTGTTGGACATTGGTAATGTAGGATACTGCAAGTCCGCTTCACTGGTTGAGTGATGAGACTGACAGCGGGGCAGCTGCATTGCCTCAGTTGT
The DNA here is from genome assembly GCF_048418815.1 of Hemitrygon akajei. Taxonomy (NCBI): domain Eukaryota; kingdom Metazoa; phylum Chordata; class Chondrichthyes; order Myliobatiformes; family Dasyatidae; genus Hemitrygon; species Hemitrygon akajei. The sequence continues at coordinate 32,223,734 of NC_133149.1, read as the reverse complement.
TGCGTGGACCAGGCTCTCATGCTGCAGTGATGCCTGTTGCAGCTGCCCAGGGGAGGAGTCACCGGAGGCGGTGAGGGAGAGAGCAGAATAGCGGGTGCGCTAGAATCTGTACTGATTTGCGGGCTGCCCACTCCCATTGGTGCTGCCCTCCGGTGTTCATTCAGTGGAGGCAAGCTAGACCAGGACAACATCCCATGCAACTCCACTCGATGGGCCTTGCCACTCGGGAACTTGGGCTATATTTTTATTTGTGACTGTATGCTTTACTGCTATCATAACCACACATGCTATATGTGCGATATGTGATGTTGGCTCTGCATTTTGCACCTTAGCGCCAGAGGAACGCTGTTTTGTTTGGCTATATTCTTGTGCGTAGTTGAATGACAATTAAACTTGAACTTGGATTTGTACTTTTACAATGTCTTCAATAAGGGAATCACAGACACTGGTGTCTGAGTGGCTTCCTCGGCTTCTATTTCTTGTGCTATTGTGTGTTCTGTGAGACATACTTTCAAAGCTGATTAAGGTGTTAATGCAATAAAGTTCAAAAGTGGTAGATTCATTAGTTAATGCAACATTATGGGAGCAAGCCACATAAGCGAAGTCCCCTTCCATCCTGATCACTCTCTTTCCTCTCCTATCACAATGCCTGAAAGCATGCACCACCAGGCTCAAGGACAGCTTCTACCCCACCATTATTAGGCTATCGAATGGAACTCTTGTATGATAAAATAGAATCTTCGCCTCTCAATCCGCCTAATTATGACCTTGTACCTTATTGTACTTTCTAGAACATAAAACAGTACAGGTACTTCAGTCCACGATGTTCTGCTGACTCTAAGATAAATTGACCCTTCCCTCCCATATCGCCCTGTAGTTCTTATCACCCATGTGCCTATCTAGAGTCTCTTAAATGTCCCTAATGTATCTGCCTCTACCACCCTCCCCAGCAGCACGTTCAAGCACCCACCACTTTTTGAGTAAAAAAATTACTTCTGACATCCCCCCCACACTTTCCCCCAATCACCACAAATTTGTACCCTTACACTGACTCAGTAAACGATCCCTCCATGACGTCCTCCACAATTAGCAAAGCTACTCCCCAACTCTTTTACCTGTCGCCCTGCACTTTTGAAACATCTAAACCCTGGAACATCCAGCAGCTTTGTGATAGACAAGTCTCTGTAATGGCCACACATCGTGGTTCCATGTACGGACACATGCTCTAAGTTCATCGCCCTTATTCCTGATACTTCTTCTAGTAAAATTGACCCATTTCAACCCATCCAGCTGACTGCAATCATTCTCTTGTCCACTGCTATCCTTCCTCACAGTCTCTCTACATGCTACCTCTAACTTCTCACAAACGAATCCATCCTCTGACATATCATTCTAGTTCTCATCGCCCTGCCAAACTACTTTACTGATGTACTGATGTTATAAAATGAACTGTATGATTGGCATTCAAAATAAAATTTTCTCATAGCACTACATGAATTATAACACTTGATAACAACAAAATGCGACTGAAATGTATACAGGACATTCCAAGCATATCCAGCGCCATGCCAACCTAACAATAACCCAGAAGTTCCATTCAGCAATGACAGCCTGTCACTTGCCAGTAATCTCACAGAGGCCATACCATAACGATTAAGCAGACAGTATAGTATCAGGTTCCATGTATCCAATGTGATTGGCAAGCAGTCCATCCTGTGTGAGATGCATGAGTTCTGGCAATATTGAAGTCATCAAAAGTGCATAGCAGCTAATTAGATAAGGAAGTTCTTGCAGAGCACAAAATGCACAAAAAGTAAAAATCACTCTGTTTTATAACCTTTTATAAAAAATAAACAGGTGAGAATTTGTTTGATTTTTCAGGAATAGAGAGGTTGTTCTACCATAATTAGGGCTTCATACATTCTTAGAGCTCCCATTTCCATCCTATTTACTGCGGTTTAAAAGTTTCCAGAATAAGAGAAATTCATAACAAATATCTACTTCTGAATTAACTGAATCCACAAATGTTGCAACAATGCTCCTTGCTTTATCTGTGGACAAAACAAGTACCTCCGACTACTCATGTGTTCTGTTTATCTGTGCACCTACAGATACCATCTCTGTCATATTGCAAGGAGTTGATAACAGGCTAATGATTTTACTGACTTTATAATTGTCGGTTCCATGCTAATTTGTGATTAATGATGAGAACTCATTTAACTTTATGCAAACCCAGCTGTTGTAACATATTAATTAATACAAGGTTCAGAACTTGAGCAACAGCAGTTGATGTAATACCCCAGCCAATAGTTCAGTGAAAATATAGATGTTTGTGTGTCATTGATATTTTTGGCACCTAGCAGGATAATGGCAATGTTCCCAGATCAAAGTTTGCCATTTTCTATTGCCCATATATTCTGATCCCTGTTAGTAGCTTGAATACTTTTTGTATGCTTTCCTGAGTAAAGACATTTTTAAAAATTGCAGGTTTCATTTTAGTGGAAGCCAAACAAATGCTAAGAATCCATTTGGTGAAACTGTTGCTGGCACACCTCTTTAATTTCCAAAAACAGCCTTCAAGAAGGCAGCACATACACAGAAAATGGTAAGCTTTGTGAAGTCATAATATATCCAAGGTCCCTTCAGTTTACTACTGTAAAAGTTAAAGTTTCTAACTCCAAATAACTCATTAGTATAACTTCTCCTTTCAGTACAAGGAAAGTAATGTATTTAGACTATGGCTGAGAAATAGCCAACTGTTTCAAATCTGAGCAATTGGCAATTCCGGGGCTTGAGGCCTGGTGTTTTTTGATTGGCGGGTCTTTGGGGTTGATGCTGAGGATCGAGACCCGAGAGTCAAATCAGAAGTCCAGTAGCCAGAGCCCTGAGTCTGCGAATCTCTGCGAGTCCACCGGGGAAGCTGAAGCCCAATGTCTGCCAGCCCGTGTCCAAGACTGCTGGAGGCTGGGGGCTGAAGAAGACAGCTTGTCCTGGGGATAGCGGACTGTGTACGCGTGTGGGTGAGAGGGTGGAACGGGGCTGTTCTGCTGCTTGTTATGTTCTGTTTTGTTGTGTTCAGTGTTGTTCTGCTGAGCATTGTGGCCATCCTATGTTGGCTCTGGACTGTGTAGCAATACTTGCAGCCTACTCCCAGCACGTCCTTTGGGTGTGTTGGTTCTTAATGCAAATAACACCTTTCACTGTGTGTTTTGATGTACGCATGATAAATATACTTGAATCTTGAAAATAGAGCATTATTGAGAAAAAAAATGACATAACCATGAAAGAACCAAAAACAGTCAATGTCAGAGGGATGTGAAATAACAACAGAAAGGCTTGGATAGAGAGAATGCCAGTGTTTAACATCTGGGGCAGCTGACAGTAGAGGAATTATGGTAGAAGATCGAATTGGAAGAACACAAGGATCTTTATTTTGAAAGAGGCTAGATATTTTTTGAGGTGAACTTTTATCTGAAGGTGATCAGTTTCTCCTAGAATTCCCTTAAATACATGAAACTTCCTTACCATGAGATTTGGTCACTACCATAGAATTGTATGCAAAGGAGCGTATTCAGCTAATTAAGTTTGCCCTGGGTCATTCATTGCCCAACTCTCATCTATATCACTCCCTTTGCCTTTTCCCTGCAATTACCTTCTTATTCGTTATAGCTCTTCACAAGCTGAAAGTAAACAATATAAAATTACAAAATGGATATCAGTTGTGAAAGAAATAGAGTGAAAAATGATTGTCAGAATGAGAAAAAGAATGCGTAAGCAAGACCTACAAGATAGTCATTATCCAGGACTAATGCAAACATTGCTTATCTGTTAAAGTCAGTATGGTCTATTTATATTTGTAATCAACAATCAAATATTAATTTGTAAAGTAACTCTGAACATTATCAAAAGAATAATGGCTGGTTCAGAGATCTGTAGTGAACAAAATTTCACGGAATCTAATACAAAAATATTTTGTTTATTGGCAGCAGTTTGCTAACTCTTGATCTAAACTGCTATTGTAAGCATTGTGAAGTAATCACCAAACAAACAGCCTACATCTAAACAGAAAAAAATTACATCTTTCCTCTTCATTGGCTGCACACAGTTTAAAACCACAGGAATGTCCAGAATAAGTTTGGAGACTGGAAATCTCTTACTGACTCTGAGGAGAATGGTAAGCAGTAAGCACACATCATTGTTTTTCTCTGCATATTACACAGTCATAAATACCAGCCAAGGCTGCCTAATTTCCTGTTCCACAACAAGGAATGTTTCAAATTCAAAATGGCTAAAGGTAAACCAAGACAGTTTTTGCAATAAGTAACTCTTTTGGAAAACAATTAAAATGACTTATAATTAAAATGAGCACCAAGTCTCAAACATCCAATCAAGTGCAACCTGCACACACAATTGTAAATCTGTACACAACGTTCACGGTTACCTACAATGAGTTTACTTTATTAAACTGTACTACATAAAGAACAGAACTTCGGCAAATGTGATATTTGCCAAGGTTGTGGTAATAATGTTGAGCTTTTACTAATTCCAAAATCAAATCAAAAGCTTTATTATTTTGACACTGGGTGCAGCCCTTCAATATTATGTCTCATAAAACATGGAAGAATACAGGCCGTTTGGTCACGATGTTGTGCTGTCTTTTTAACCAACTCCTATATCAATCTAACCATTCCCTCCCACAAAGCTCCCATTTTTCTTTCATTCATGTGCCTATCTAAGTCTCTAAATGTCCCTAGTATATCTGACTTTACTACTACCCCTGGCAGTACAATGCGTGCAATTACCACTCTGTATGTAATACAAATGCCCCCCATACATTCTTATGCCACCCACCCCCGTACATTCTTAGCTTGAAATCAGGAGGAACATAGCTCCATTGGCCCATCTGAGTTGATCACCAGATCCTATTATGTATATTAACATAGATTCTCCTTGTTTCATTAAATATATAACTGAGCACAACCTTGCTGTTGGTAAAGAACTTGATATCATCTGGTTCTGTATCCAGCTCTTCAGTTATCATCTCTGCCATCTCAACTACTAGAACAGCAGCAGCAAGTTCAAGCCTTAGTATCGTCAGATCTGGTTTGGAAGCATCTTTGCCTTGCCCAGGATTAATTCAACTTCACTATATCCAGCAGCATCTGTAACTTTCAGATGTGCAACAGCAAGAATAGCTTTAGTTGATGCATCACAGAAGATGTAGACTTCTTTCTTTTGGGTCGTAGATAGTGGAATTGTTGTGTAGGTTCTTGGAATTTTCAAACGTTTAAGATCCTGAAGGGAAGAACACCACTGCTGCCACTGTTAATGGTTCCCTTTTGGGAGCAGGACATCCCATCCACAAGTGTCCAGTCAACTCTCTTAACATGAAGGTTCCCTGGATACTGACTGAAACAGCAAATCCAAGAAGGTCAAATGGGCTGGTGATAGTAGATAGGACACCATGATGCGTAAAGGGTCTTTCACTATCAACGACCTGGAAAGTAAGGGTGTTGGTAACAAGGTCCCATCCAAGACCCAGACTGCACTGCATAGGAGGGAGGTCCTGTCTAAGATCATGACTCTATAGGCCTTTGGCCAGACCTTCAGATGGGAAACATTGCATGACCTCAGCACTGTTGGATGCGATCTTATGCAGGCTGATACTAGACTGCGCCAACATGTCTTGTGCTGCTTTCAGCATGCTGACTGCTTCTTCTGCATGCGAGGATTATTTAAAACTATCATCTTTCTTATGTATCTCTGTGATTCAGTCCCGAATTCCTTCTCCCCCTTGAAAAATGTCCTCTCAAGGCCATAGATTACCACAGCTGGTGAGGGATAGTTACCAAATACACGCACTCTCATGCGGTACTCCAGAGTCTTGTGGTCCAGTTGGTGGTCATGAAACCACAAGAATCTGAGGAGGTTTCAATGATCCTCACTCACTAGGAGACTATGGAACTTTTGCTCGATGTCTGCCATCACTGCAACAGACTCAGTTCAAAGTGCATGAGGGTCCCAAGCAGACCGTTATTGAGGGCTGGATCCCGCAAGAACACATCGTTCAGTGGTACACCTTTGAACTGTGCTCTTGAATCAAAGACAATTCATATTTGTGCAGGCTTCTGGGGGTGGTGAACATCAAAGTTGGTCAAATATCAGTTTTCTTTGTTGGGCTATTGTGAAGGAGCTATAGTAGCTCAGCATTATTGGTCCTGAAGAGTCTCTCCATGAACCCCACGTATCGATCTTTCACACACAAAATGCTGGTGGAACACAGCAGGCCAGACAGCATCTATAAGGAGAAGCGCTGTTGACGTTTTGGGCCAAGACCCTTCGTCAGCACTTCGGGTCTCGGCCCGAAATGTCGACAGTGCTTCTCCTTATAGATGTTGCCTGGCCTGCTGCATTCCACCAGCATTTTGTGTGTGTTGTTGTTTGAATTTCCAGCATCTGCAGATTTCCTCGTGTTTATTGATCTTTCACTTCTGGTTTCCTTCTCAATGTGCAACTGAGGGACATGAGTCAACTGAGGGCCTGCTCCCTTTTTGGGAGGAGCTGTCATGGTGAGTGAAAAGGAGGGTACGCTACCAAATTGTTTGATTCATCTTTGCTTAACTTCATTTTTCAAAGGAAGATCTCATCTTCAATGAAAGGTGCCAGCTTACAGTCATCTTTTGAGTAAGCAGAGGTAATATGTCAGAGTGCACAGTTTACTTACGTAAAATCTTCTCTTTCATACAGATTCTACTTTCACAAGATCTGAAATGACTTGGGTGCCCATTCTCCAGGACATTAGTCTTAAAGGTGCTAACGCTTAAAAAATGATTCCGGTTTCGGATGGTGCTGGTAAAGCACAGCGATGACTTACTGGCAGAAAACGCAACCATTACTTTATTATTCACACTTTTTCTTGAAAATGATCACCTGCAATCAATAGACTGTACCTTCCCTTTCGGAGCTGAGCTTTTGAGCCGCCTGTATGACCTGGCATTTTTGTGGCGTGAATTGAAGTGTTGAAGGTGTAGAATGGTTGCAGCATGGTGGTTACAGGCCAAATTGAGGCAGCAGGGAGTGAGCTAACGTTTGGCCATTGCTGGGACTGGCGTGGAGGTAATTTGAAGTGGAAGAACTGAGGTGAGGCAGTGGGGCCCAGGCCCGAGAGAGAGGAATGACCTACTGTTTGGCCAATTTAAGTGCCGCCCCAGGTTGGAAAGGTCGGGTACGGGCCGGATCAAGCCTGCGGAGCCCAGGCCTGAGAGCGTATTGAAGTGGCAGGGCCTGGATCTGAGTGAGGATTGACCTGAGGTTTGACCGATTTGAGCACCAGGCCAGATTGGATAGGTCAGATAAAGGGCCGAATTGAGGCATTGGGGCCGGAGGCAAAGGATAGGCTGGTGTTCAGCTTGTTGCTCCATGAGATTTACTTGTCTATGCATTGAACTGAGGCTGTGGCCTGTAAGTAACGGGTTCCTGAATCAGTTGCAGTGATGACTGGCTTTGTGGCTGTGAACTCACTTTTGTGAATTTCAGTTCTGAATGCTGACTTTTATTGTTTGCATGACCTGTTTTTTTCCTGCACTTTGGGTGTTTGACAGTCTGTTTTTTAATGGGTTCTATTGGATTTCTTTGTTTAGAGGCTGCCTGTCAGAAGACAAATCTCAAGGTTGCATATAGTGTACATATTTTGATAGTAAATACACTTTGAACTTTGAAAGTGGGCTGATGAGCACTATCAAGGCAGACCACTCACTTTGACCCAACCCAGGTCCAATCTCTGGCATAAGGTGCATCGTGCCAACCATTGTGCTATACACATACTTTATGTGCACGGATGACGGCTCTGCCAAGTGGCAGGAGAATCTCAGCAGAAGAATCAAGTGAAGGCATATTATCAGCTATGTCTTTAAGATATGAGCGGCCATGTGCAACTTCAGGGGTTGGGATTTCATCCCTGCTCTTGGGAATATGGTCGCACTCAGTGAGGGTTGGCAAGGGTAAGCAGACATCCCTTCCTATTGACTCCATAACAAATCCACTGGCTCTTCTTCTGGTGTTCCAGAACATGTCTTCAGCATGTGTGGGGAAACAGAACTTTGAATACTGAATGTGTCAAAGAATGTTGACTTTGCCAATGACACATTGCTCTGATCATCCAATATAACAATTGCCTTTATTTTTTGCTCACGATGTCCTTTTGGCTACATGCCGGTTAGACATACTTTAGAGCAGGATATACCTTGGAACCCTTTTCCACACACCTCTGTGCATGAGGAAGTAGCAATATCTGATGCATGCACGACTGGCTCCCCGCCGTGCAGCCCAAGCTGCTGTCCCTGAATGAGGTGCTGATATGTGCTGGCACTCTTGCACTCAGTGCAGTGTATGATAGCTTTACAGTTTTTTGCTTGCTGTGCCGTGTGCGAATGTTGATAATGGCCCAGAGTAACACTGTCTCATTTGGCTGTATTCATGGGTATTCACATATGGTTGAATGACAATTAAACTTGAACTCTTGAAGCACAATATTTTAGAAAGCATCTCCAGCCTGCAAGTGGTTTTTCTCTGAACCTTCTTGAAGGGTGAGGTTTCTTATCTGTAGGGCATTGTCAAGCAGGGTTCATGGCCGAGTTTTCTACTTCACGTTTGCTGACCGTGACAGGGGTTTTGGTTTTCCATGCTTTTGCTGAAAATCTCTCTTTAAATGGGGTTTTACCAGAAGTTGAGTGTATAAAACAAGGGTTATTTTGCATTTCTGCATGGTGGCAGACAAAGTCTACAAAGAATGAAAATGATGGACAGGCTCCGTGATACTTCATCTTATAAATGAACCCTTCAGTTATCCACAGTTCTTGCATGTTATTCAGTAGTTTCTGCACTTCAGGGTTTACTGATCTTGCTGTGTCCAAGGAGCTCGGTCCCTCATTTTTTGGAGCTTGCAGTTCCGAAGACAGATCTGCAAGCTCTGATAGTTTCTGTGGATTTTTGTGTGAGAGCTTTAGTGAATTATCGAGTCTACTGAAGAGCATTTCTGTGATGGCCTCTGGAGAGTCATTGGATTTGTACAGCCTCTCAGAATCAGGTTTAATATCACTGGCATATGTCATGAAATTTGTTGTCTTTGCAGCAGCAATACAATGCAATACATAATAATAGAGAAAAACTGTGAATTAAATAGTTAAATTAAATAAATAAGCAAAAATAGAAGTAAACAATAGTGTACAGGGTTCATTATCCATTCAGAAATCTGAAGGCAAAGGGGAAGAAGCTGTTCCTGAATCATTGAGTGTGTGCCTTCAGGCTCCTGTACCTCCTCCCTGTTGGCAGCAATGAGAAGAGGGCATGGTCTGGGTGATGGGGGTCCTTAATGATGGATGCTGCCTTTTTGAGGCATCACTCTTCAAAGATGTCCTGGATACTATGGAGGCTAGTAGCCATGATGAAGCTGACTAAGTTTACAACTCTCTACAGCTTATTTCGATCCTATGCAGTAGCAAACCCCCCCCCCCATACCAGATGGTGATGCAGCCAGTTAGAATGCATAGTACATCTGTGAAATTTGTGAGTACTTTTGGTGACATACCAAATCTCCTCAAACTCCTAATGAAATATAGCTGCTGTTGTGCCTTCTTTGTAGCAGCATCAATACATAAGGACCAGGTTAGGTCCTCAGAGATATTGACACCCAGGAACTTGAAATTGCTCCCTCTTTCCACTTCTGATCCCTCTATGAAGACTGGTGCATGTTGCCTCGACTTACCGTTTCTGAAGTCCACAATCAGTTCTTTAGTCTTACTGACATTGACTGCAAGGTTGTTGCTGCGACACCACTCCACTACAAGATATGTCTTGCTCCTGTCCACCCTCTCATCACTCCTTGAAATTCTGCCAGCAATGATTACCTCATCAGCCAATTTATCGATGGTATTTGAGCTATGCCTAGCCACGTAGTAATGGGTAGAGAGAGAGTAGAGCAGTGGGCTAAGCACATATCCCTGAGGTGCACAAGTGTTGATTGTCAGCGAGGAGGAGATGTTATCACCAATCTGCACAGAATGCAGTCTTCCAGTTAGGAAGTCAAGGATCCAGTTGCAGAGGGAGATACAGAGGCCCAAGTTCTGAAGCTTTTTGTTCAGAACTGTAGGAATGATTGTGTTAAACGCTGAGCTGTAGACACAGCTCTGCCACAGTATTTAAATACATGTAGCTGGATTATTAATGTGATTTGCCCTAACCCTTCTTGCATGTTGTAATGGCTCCCCATAAAGCCACTTACAGAGAAGGTCTAGCTCTTTGCTACGTTTGAGACTTAGTCCTTCCACGTCATTGTAAAACCTTGACTTCCAGGACAGGTAACTGGCAGACAGGTTGTCGAACCAGATATTAAGTCAAATCTAATGCATGTACTGTTCCTGAATGAGCATTGTGGAGACTGGCTTGCCAAATGCGTATCCTGAGATAAATGGAAGTTCAGTTTGTTCATGTCTGTGCAGATGGGATTGGCATCAGTAGCAGCTCTTAAATGATGCCTTTGCTGTAGTCGAACTGTGGAAAGGGGTGTTGTGGATCTTTGTTGCTGTAAAGCTTGACTGTCAATAGCTGGACTATGAGAAGACATGCTGACTGAGTGGTGTGGACAGCTTCTCCTTGTAGAGTTTAAGTAATGTCTTTTTTATAGCCAAAATGTGTTTGGACATATTCTGTAGGAAGATGCTTTGGCTGCTGTGTTGGCAAAACATGACTGATTCTAGTTATAGGTACACAACTCTCTAAGTCATTTGCTGCTTCATATACCTTTCATTCTGCTGAGGCAGTCTCAGCTTCACGTTCTTCCTAAATCGCACTTAATATAGCCTCTACACGTGCCCCTTCCATGTCTATATGTGATTTCTCCATGTCTATACGAGCTTTCTCCATGCATATACGTGCTTTCTTCATTTGCGTCTCAACTTCACATTTTGGATCCACCGCTATCATTCTTGCTGCTTCAGCTTTGGTGTGAGCGTGTGCTGCACCTATGCTAATTGTGACTTCACTTGAGCATCACAAACATGTAATAGATAAGTTACATTTTGACCTGACCTTCAGGTATCGGTGATCAACATTGCTTCCGTTGGAAGCAGACACGTCTCCAGTCCTTGGGCAATGACTTTAAAGACAAGCTATCTTTTCATTCTACTGCCCTCGCTGTGCGTACAAACACAATTATGCAGCGAGCAAAACAACTTTTCAAAAATCACTCAAGACAAAAGCTCTCTTCAGGGTTTTTAATGAGATGCCTTACTTGTGAAAAGATATTGCTGTTTCAAGGGCAAAGGAAGAGAGGATGGAGATTAGTGTCTTCCCACTGTCTGCTTCAAATCCAATCAGAGCTAATTCATGCAGGAAATGATATTTAAAAAACAGCTATGTACCGGAAGTGATGTTCATACAGAGTGAACTGCACCCTCTAGAGGACAGAACAAAAGACAAAGCCATCTTTTTCCCAACAAATTGTCTCTGATATTTGAATAATGCAATTTTTACATTTTTAAGAAATAACAATAACTTTCTGAATGGAATTAGTAACTGGATCACATGAATTCCCTTTAAATAAGAAAATAATTGTATGCTTTCAGATGTTGACAGAGATTGACAGAGGCAGAGTTAGTTCTGTGCCAATCAGAATAAGGCAGCTGAGCCAAGTTGATGCACTCAATTTGCCCATAATGTAATAGAAAATTAACAGATATGGATTAATGGAATAGTATCGGGAAATAAATACTTGTATCAGAAAATATAAATAACTCACATACATTTGAATGGAGCAAAACTCACCTTATATTCAAGTATGATTGTTTTGTTCACCAAGAGCTAACCATGCCATCAAATGCCCAGTGCAATGCCAAGGATACAATTTCATGATCAACTAACCTTAAGCTGGCTTGCACTAAGGGATTGTGTCTGTCTGTCCTCTCTCAAGAAAGAATGTTACAGAAGTCCGTTGCTCCAGGAGTATAAATGTTAATTACTATGTGTCACGTTTGCTCTCTGGTACAGATGCAGGCGTGGCTGTGTTATGTGGTCCACTTTGCTTAAGACCTTCCTAGAATTAGTTCATCCATTCCTCCTGGCTGAGTTACATGGAGAGTTGGACCTTTAACAGTAATAATGAATAGAGTCTCCTGTTAAGAGCTCTTCTTCCACTAAACCCCAACCCTTTCTGGCAGACTGCCTTTACGTTATAGTCCAAGAAGACTAATAAACAAGGCACCAAGCGCAGGGTTTTCCTGAAGTTTTAAGGGAAATCATTCCAATGGCTGATAGTTCTCCACCTGTTGATTTGACAAACTTCATTGAAGTTAGCAATGACAAAAGGTGCCACTAGTCCAGCCTTTTTTAATCTTTTTGCCCTGAAGGAACCCTTGAAATAGCTTTCTGGTCTCAGGGAACATCAGTGTAAAAATTATTATATCTACAGCTCACGGTATGTTAGCGTGATCAGTAAGTTGTAGATACAATAATCCAAAAATATTTGTCAATGCTATTTTGAGTAGAGAATGAATTTTTAGCCAACCCTTCTTGAAAAGAAAACAGGCAATTAAGCTTAGCTTACCTTTCTTAAAATTAATCTCTTTCTTTCACTTTTATAAATTTTAAAAAGTCTTAAGGCAAACATAATCAATTTCTGTTAAATAACTGGCTTAAGCCAAAATTGGATTTAGTTTTTCTAAAGGTAGGTTTGGTAGATTTAATTTAAATAAAGGTTGTAAATTGATTTTAATTAATGCTACTTACAACATGAAATTTTATTGCCAATGTGGAATAGTAAAGTTACTGAAAACCATAAGCCAAAGCAATATCATTAAAAATATAGCCTCAGACACAATTTTATACAAGACTTTGAAAAAAACATTTTCAGACTAAGTGACATGATCAGGCTCAAATATAGACCAAGCACATGAAACTTCTGGGTCAAACTTGAGATAAGCCCACAGATTTTGCCTTCAACAGAAATGAGACGATTTCTATTCTTGCCCTTGATGGTTGTTAAACAAGAAAAAGCTTGCTCAAACCTGTAAGAATTTGAAAAGGATGCTCTTCTTTCACAGAAATCCAGAACCTGTCCAGGGGCAGGTCAGTTATTCTCATCTTGAGTGTATGATCAGACAGATTTGATTCTCTCAAATCAAATTCTCGGGCTGAACAGAAGATTCAGAGAAAGGGTCCCTCACCCTGTCATACACTTGGGTTGAAAGGGAGGAAAAATACTGTAAAATTTTGTTCTGTGGTTCTTCCCAGTGTTTTTCAATAAGACTCGAGACTTTCTGATATCCTTGCTCACTTTCAATCCCAAGCAGCAGTGGAAATATTTCAAGATTTCCTTTTGCAACATGATTTTTCCAAAGATTCAGTTTCCTTTTAAATCCCAGAATCTTGTTACTCGAAGTCAAAACATTTTCTCCAGGGCCTTGCAGAGAATTGTTCAGCTGGTTCATATGATGAAAAATGTCTGTTAAGTAGGCTAGTTTCTGCAACCATTCTTCACCTTCAAAACACACAGCAAAATCTGGCCTACTATTTTCTTGAAAGTACTCCTGAAATTCACTTTTCAGCTTAAATACCCTGTTGAGAACTTTTCCTCTGCTAAGCCACCGGATTTCTGTATGTAACAGGATATTGGTGTGCTCTTTGTCCAGATTTTCACATAATTTTTTAAACATTCTCAAGTGAACCAGTCTTTGTTTAATAAAGTCAACCATTTTTGTTTCATTATCCGGAACATTTTCATTTCATCTCCAAGAGTTTTTGACATAGCACCTCTCTGTGAAGAAAGCAGTGTGTTGTGACATTGCCAGGATTTTATTTTCTTTACAAGAGAAACGAAACCTCTCATGGAGCCAACCATCGATGGGGCACCATCATAACAGATGCCAACACAGTTTCTCCAAGACAGACCTTTTGTTTCCAGAAATGAAGACAAAACATTAAATATATCTTGGCCTCTGCTTGTTTCAGGCAGCACTTTGCAACAGAAAAAGTTTTCTTGAATTTCACCATCATTTACAATTCTTACAAATGCTACAACATGACATTCATTGGTGAAATCTGTTGACTCATCAACCTGGATAGAGAAGCTGTTGTTTTTTCAGTTTATCCCACAAAACCTCTTCAGCATCATGTGACAGGGTCATCAATACATTGACTTATCATACTGTTTGAGAGTGAAACCTTTTCAATTTCTTGTACTGTATCTTGTCCTAGCACTATAATCTTACATGCTGGCATTATTAGGTTCTCACCAACTGTGTGACTTTCCTTTTCTGGGTAATAAATTCTGCCACAAAATAATTTGCTTCCTGAGTTCTGAGTACTGACTGTGACTTTATTAACAAAAGTTTTACTCTGTTGTTTTGAGATTCCAATAGCTGTTTAAAATAATCAGCACATTTACGTGCCATATGGCTGTGATTTGTAGTTAAGTGGCTTTTCAATTTTGCTGGAGCCATTGCTACATTTGTAAATTGTTTGCCACAGAATAGGCACAACTTGGATCACCAATCCATGTAAAGCCCATTGATAAGACAGACTTTTCATTGTAAAGACAGACTTTTTTATGTCCATTGTTGCACTGATTCAGTGAAATTATTCAGAAGATTGTATATCCTCATCATTAACCTTATCAGAATTCTCCTTCTCTTCCATCTCACACCTCTTCTTCAAAAATCGCCACACTGGACCATCAGACATGTCTGTAAAACACTCCTCTGTATTTTACACAAGGAGGGGCTGACGTCACCACCCAAGTTAGGCAAATCCATTCAATGCTCCGAAAAAGCACTTCACACTTATTATCAGCCTACCATCCTCTCCTCCGTGCAATACAGCCTACTGTCCTCCCTCTTTACAATACAACGCTCACCAATTATCATTGGCCTCCCCTATCTCACGTCAAAAACAGAGAATATTTTCAACCAAATAAACATGGTCCAACTACGCACTGCCATACTGGGCTGAGAGACTGCTAATGAGATTGAGAACTGAGCTGCTCACAGTGAACACCTGCATCATGTGAAGTTCAAAAAACAATGTTTATTTTTTATATCACAATCTCTCGTGGAACCCCTAGCAACCTCTCATGGAACCCTGGTTGAGAAATCCTGCCCTAGTCTATAAATCAGTCCACAATGAACTTACAAGTAAATGATGAAGTTCTTATAGCAGAGATTGAGATGAAGTAAGGTGTGGCCATCCTGTTGCTGAATTCTCAGTGCAAACTAAATAGATTGCATTAACAGAATCACTGGGATCCAATCTGGCAGCACTGGCATTAAATCAACATGTATAGATCTGTCTGTTTCATACACTTCTGATAACTAAGAGTACAGCATGAAACACCACCATTCCCAACATGGTCAACAGGTCTCATATTGAATCCAACCCAGCATTTGAAATGCCCAACATCCCTAAACCCAATTTACCATGGTATATGCACTGTGTACACTTAAGATTTACAGCATAAATTTGTTACAAATCTGATAATGTGGGAGGATGTTGCAGTGTTACCAATCAGGCTCATCTCCACACAATTAAAAAATACCATTAATCAGTAATTCATTTTATGTTTCATGTTTCTGTCATCTTAAAAAGTTGAATCACTGAAGGTATTGTGTAATTGTGAAATGTTTTTATGAAACAGATGTGATCCAATAAATAATAAAGCTAATTACTTTGAAATTTAGTTGCTTTACTTTACAATGAAATAGTAGGTGTTGTGGCAAGTACATTGTGTTGACAGTGCTTTAGGCATATTAAAAAATATTGGAAAGGCAGCAACCTCCATTTTATATTTTGCAAGTTCCTCCCATTGCAAATTATATCTGTTTCCATTTTGCCTACGACAGAAATTATTTGTTACAAAGCCCCAGGAGTAAAATCTGCCAAAAGTCACAGCTGGAAAAAATATGAAGTACGCCTAGAAGAATTGGCCATAATATTGAGCAAAATCTTATCACAGTCATAAGTCTTTGCACAATAAAAATGTCATATTTCAATAGGACCTAGCTAAAATCTTGTTAGACCTGCCTCACCCTATTAAAATTCCACTAAGCGGAAGAACAGAAACGTCCAATTTGTTTTTTCAACTATTTTTCACATTAAGAAATGGGTTTCTATTTCATATTGTATTTCCATGATTATTGCAGTATTTAAAACAGTCGTGTGAAATAGTAGGAAATAGATTACTTCATATTTCATAGTTATGGGTTTGATTTGTCGATCCCAGAAGGATTAGCCAAGACTTGATTCAAGTAACCATTAATGATATTTCACAGGTCGAGTGTAAAGAAAAGCAAGGACTAAATGATTCCCTTTTCATCTCTAGGACTTAATACTGAAGTTGCCATAATCTCTATTGTCACTCCACATATTAGAACGCAGAACATAAAACATAGAAAATCTACAGCACAATACAGGCCCTTCGGCCCACAACACTGTGCAGAATATGTATTTACTTTAGAAATTACCTAGGGTTACCCACAACCCTCTATTTTTCTAAGTTCCATGTATCTATCCAAGGGTCTCTTAAAAGACCCTATTGTATCCTGTTATATTCTCTTATAAGCCATGGGACAGTGTACACCCTGATCATAATGAAAACATTACACAATCAAAACTGTCCCTTACTTGGCAAAGTAAATGTTAAACTACCAAATTCACAAGAATAATGAGCATGGAAAATGGTAAATACAATCAACAGTAGTAACAGATAAGACTCATATTGAGAGGGAGCAGAGAAAGTTTTACTTTTTATATTGCACCTGACCTGAACTGTTTCATCCCGACTTTGGTTGCATCTGTGTAAAACTGGTGGTTCAATCAATTTAGGACTCAGTATTTCATTTTGACGATCAGGAACCCTCACTGCTCAACCTAGTACTAACCGTAGAGGTATTGGAAACAAAGGCAGCTTGGCCAAGATTAGTTAACATCACCCACCAGGGATGATGCTATTCTCTGCTGAACTAAGTGAAGTTTGTCTAAGATCAATATAGAAGTGATACAGATCTGAGACATCCTAGACTTCTTAGCATCATATGGCAACCTTGGTGTGGCACTTGAGCCTCTAAGTATCATGCCTTATTTCCTTTTTATCATCTACCCCATCTGTTTTTGCCTGCTTAGTACTACCCCACTCCATTCCATCAAAGCTCATCTGCTACTGAGATCCTTTTCCATGCTCTTATCACTCCTTGATTTGATTATTCAAATATAAATCTGGAAGGTCTCTATTCTACTCATCATAAACTTGAGTTCATCCACACCAATGTAGCTTGTAGCCTGGCATTATTAGCAAGCATTAGGTGTTAAGTGCTTGCTGAATGAAGGGGAAATTGAGGATTGAAATAGCATCACATGGAAGCTGATTCTGTGCCTAGGTCGCAGTCATGCAGTCTTCATGTCTTTAATGGGTTCAAGGCTATGAAAATGGACTGGACTAACTGAAAGTGGTTAGGGGAGGCCAGAACACTAACAGCTGCTAAAGGTGTGGTCCAACAGTCTGTTTACTAATCTGGCCAGTTTTACTTCTTTGAAAATAAGACATTAATCTAAAGGGGGATTGCCAAAAGAAATTTCACCAGACAATAGAGTCCTTGATCAGAATAACATCTGTTAATTTGAAACAGATAACTGCAAATTTGGACAAATAACTGGTTTAATAAATAGCCTTTCTCATGCAATGTAATACATGCACAAATACACAGGGGTCAGCACTCATCACTATTAATTACATACAGACTTACAGGAAGAAAATGTTTAGTACAAAGATTTTTCCTTTTAAGAATACAACGACCATGGAAGTGAGATTACTCCCAGTTATTAGTTGTATGGAACACACACAAATTTAAAGATGTTTGCACATTGTGTCTGAACAATAATGGTGGGAATCTTCACCTTCACCTACACCAACTCTCCATCATCAGCAGTTCCAAGATCAAAAGGTATTTTGTAATTAAATGTATAAAGAAAGAATATGCACAAAAACATTAATAATCCATTCAGATAAAGTACTTCATTGCAGATTGTCATGAGGACTAATTAAAAACAGGAGTGAGCAAGGCTGCACAAATAAATGGATTAATTTACAAGACAGCAAAATTATGTTTTGCAAGGTATTAAATTATAAAGATGGCTGATCATGGTCTATTAAGTCAATTCAAAACCAAACTCAGCTGAACAAGTGTTTCTGAACAATCTCATTAAACAGTCTTATGGCTTGTGGTTACAAACTTGGAAACAAGCAGGAATTTGCTCATTTTTATTTGTTCATTTCCTTTATAGATTATATATTTCCACTGACGTCACAATGCTTGACCACTGGAAGAGACAAAAATCTCTTTAATTTTTCTGGTGGTAATGGGCATACAGCATACAGTATATTTGAAACTGGAAAATATATGATTTGAAAGAGAGAAATGAAATTAAATTAGTCTTAGATTGTTTTGGTAAAGAACCAGCAAGCAGATTGGCCACACTCTTTCCTAACTTGCCATCAATGTACTTCTACACCATTATACCCACAGCTTCTATTGACTAGGATACAAAAAACCGTATCTGATCTAAGTGATACTAAAGGACGTGTGCCCGCAGTCAACTGAGTTGCCAAGGATAAGACTTGTGTTAACTCTGATACATAAAATTACAGACCTTTCATGATTTTGCAGATAACATTGAATTTGATTAAATAAATACTTCATAATTATAGGATGATAACAACTAGAAAGACAAATTAACATTTGGATGTGGATAACAGCTCTGTTTATCAAGATAATGTACTTCAAGAAGAATAAAAACGCTAATCTTATAAAGGAAATGAGGTTCATTGCAAGAGGAATGGAAATATGGGAGTCATGGCTAATTTAGGAGTACTTAATGCAGAAAGTTGGCATGAAGTTGAAACATTTTATTTCGTAACATTACATTAGTTCATTTTGATGCATGTACACAAAAGAAATTAGGAAGACCTAATTGGGTCCATTTGTGGCTAGCTTCCAGGCACCATCTGTTCAGATCTGGCATTCTGAAAAGCAGCTGAACAGCTTATAAAAGTGCTATTGGGCACAATTCTCCTCTGCTTACACTAATACTTTTCGCACTTCTCAAGCATAAAAATTGCCCAAAACCAAGTCTCCAAGTATACATGTAACCAGGGGATTTTTTGGAGAAACTTTGTGCATGATAAGGTAGGATGGTGGGGTATGGAACAGCTGGAGCCACTAAAAGTATGAGCAAAGTTCATTCATGCAGGAGTGCTCAGAAGAAAGAACCCACTGCTTTGCATCCATAACTGGTTAATTCTTGGAAGGACCTGTTAGTGTTCAGCAAGAGTTATGTACCTCAAAGGGACAGGGGAAGAATGCATTCTGTCTTTGTTTCTAAACAGTAACTACAATAAAACTCAATAACCCACTATCCAACTATTCAGAGATCATATTGGTTCTGTACATTGCTCTACAAGCACTGACCTATTTCTCACACTCTCTCTAACACACTGGGGTCCATGCAACTTGCTCCCTACCATCTCCGGGGCATCAATTTCCCTACTCCTTTCCATTCAACAGAGCCCCAGTTCTTGCACTGTCTTTTATTTACCAGGGCCCTGGTATCTGGACTCCCTTTCACTCACCTGATTTTGTTTCCTACATTCTTTTAAAACTTTTAATGTCGTCAATAGAATATTTATTATTCGACTGTATAGTAGTTTAAGTAAAGAGTGAATTAAAACTGTGTTGTCTTATTGGGAATAGCATTCAGTAGTCTGGAAAATCTGTGAGAATGTCACCAACAAAATCCCCATCATGCTGAATTAACTGTTTTACCACAGTAAGTAATACAGACAAAATGTTGGTGAAACTCAGCAGGTCAGGCAGCATCTATGGAAATGAATAAGCAGTCAACATTTTGGACTAAGACCCTTCTTCGAGACTGAGAAGTAAGGGGGAAGATATCAGAATAAAGAGGTTTTTATTCTGGCATCTTCCCCCTTCCTTTCCAGTCCTGATGAAGGGCCTTGGCCTGAAACACCAAATGTTTATTCACTTCCAAAGATGCTGCCTGGCCTGCCAAGTTTCTCCAGTATTTTGTGTGTGTGTGTTGCTTTGAGTTTCCAGCATCCGCAGAATTTCTCATGTTTGTGATTTAGTATAGCAGCTTTTCGAATTAGAGGCCAGTATCATTGGTGCAAATTTCTACCCTGTCTTCTACCATGTCTTTGCCATGCTGAAGAATGAAATGGTGTTGGAAGAGAGCATGATTTCATTAGCACCTTAAGGCATGTAAAGCTGATTTCCCCCCCCCCCCCCCAATATACCTAAGATCTAGGTATTAAGTTTCAGGTAGAAATAGGCAGGGCAAACACAGCTCATGGTATATCCAGAGTATGGAGCTGCTGGAGAAGAGCTGCTAAATCCACAGTTCATAAAGATTATGACAGGATCCTCAGAAAACAATGTGATATTTTTCAGAATGAACATTCCCCAGGTACTGAAGTTACCTAAGTCTTCTTAACTCAAGTACATCTTCCAATCTGCTGTGCTAACATTTTCAAATCGATTCCTTGTTTTTCCAGAAAGTTTTGATCTGTTCATCAGAGGAACTGGAGTGACTTCTCAGAAATTAGAGTCACAGTTCAGCCTTTGTCAAGTGGATGAAAATGGTCCAAGACTTATGCCATAAGAAATAGGAAGATTGTGCAATCACCCAGCTTGCTTGATAATTCCGAAAATCCTCCCCTAGATTGCTCTAACATCAGTCATATGAATCAGTCAAGGTTTCAAAATGCCTTGATTACAAAGGTGGTAAATATGTAAGGGAAGCTGTACTGAGTAATGCAATTGGAGGAATCATGCACACTGTAGTCATCTCCAGGCTGCATTAGTTGAACTGGGAGTGGTGGGTTAGTGAATGGATGATTTGCCTAGCTGACTGCTCCTTGCCACTAACTTCAACTCTGACTCACAATTCTATGAACATTGGGTGACCACACACAAATACACACATAGTTTCCGGGACAGCTGTTGGTATCTGGTATATCATACTACAGATGTGAACAGCTGTCCTAGTATCTCCTGCAATCAAGAGAGGTGGGGATGAAAACCAGGGTAAAGTGAATAAATGCACCACATTATTGACCAATTATGGAAAGGATTTTTCAAGAAGGTTAATATCTTCATCCATGAAACAGCAAGTTACAAAATGAACCTCCTGATGTCTTATTTATTCAGTTGATCTTTATCAGCTTTTATTTGACTGCCTTCCAACTTTCTACATTAATTACTGTGTTATATGTTTTCTTTCGGCATCCTTTCCATGATTTGTTGTTCTTATGCATAACATTTCTGGAATGTTAACAAACATATCCATAACCTCAAAACAGACTCCATTAACATTCAGGGGTCACTAAGTATAAAAATGTGTTTCTAATTGAATAAATGCAGCAGAATAAAAAGTAAGGCTCAACATAGAATTTCACAACTATATAGCT
Organism: Hemitrygon akajei; assembly: GCF_048418815.1. NCBI lineage: Eukaryota > Metazoa > Chordata > Chondrichthyes > Myliobatiformes > Dasyatidae > Hemitrygon > Hemitrygon akajei. The sequence goes on along the minus strand of NC_133149.1, from coordinate 32,202,208 downwards.
CACTCACATTTTTTTTTGCCCCCCTCTGTTGCTATTGAATTATTATCTCAAAAAAAATCTAACTTTAGAACCCGCATTTACAAAAGATGAAAAGTATTCTCCATCTTTTTCAGAAAGGGTAATAACATTCTACATTTTCACTGAAGACTTTCTTAAGGAAAGCATGGTGGCTCAGCAGTTGATGCCACGACATATCTACAGCTATCCAGAGCTTATCCTGACTTCAGGTGCAGTCTGTACGGATTTTATCTGTTCTTGCTGTGAATGTATGGGTTTTCTGTTGGTGCCCCCATTTCAGCTCGCACCCCAAAGGTTTGCTGGTAGGTCTATTGTCTACCATAAATTATCCTTAGTGTAGCTAGGTGACAGGAGAACCAGCGGGGAGTTGACAGGCATGTGAGAGATAACAGGTTAACAGAGAACAAGCAATGGGATTGATGGGAATGCTGACAGAGCCAACAGACTTGATGGGCTGAAAGGACCCCATGTTGTGTGGGATAGAAATGCCAATGTCCACATTCAGTGACAAAGAATTCTGAGGCTGAGAAAACTCAGTTAATCCAGCACACTCTTGGTTTGTTTGGTGTTGGACAGTCATATTTTCTATATTATTGGATGTTATTCCTCTTAGTACTCCCATATATTTCTTATATACATTTACTTAGATGTTACACAGAACAGTAGTGTGAAGGAATTTTACAGTAAACCCAGTAAGTTTAAAGGGAATGCAAGAACCGGGTCCCTAGTGCACTAAATGCTAAACCATCAGGATGTCCAAACAATTGGAGAGACAATTATCAGAGCTTTACTGGGCTGTTGTGGAAATACAGAAGCAAAAGTAAATTACAGAATACATCATACTTTTTTCGTTATCTGATAAGATATAGGAAGGTGTGTGACATAACTCCATAAACCTACATTTACTCCTTATTTCTTAGTACTTCTGCGAACGATTTGAGATTTAAATTTCATTTATGAACATTTGGAGAGGCATAATATGATTATGAATAGTCAGCATGGCTTTGTCAAAGGCAGGTAGTACCTTATGAGCCTGATGGAATTTTTTGAGGATGTGACTAAGCACATTGATGAAGGTAGAGCGGTAGGTGTAGTGTATATGGATTTTAGCAAGGCATTTGATAAGGTACCCCATGCAAGGCTTATTGGATCCAAGAGGACATGGCTTTGTGGATGCAGAACTGGTCTGCCCACAGAAGACAAAGAGTGGTTGTAGACGGGTCATGTTCTGCATGGAGGACGGTGACCAGTGGTGTGTCTCAGGGATATGTTCTGGGACCCCCACTCTTTGTGATTTTTATAAATGACCTGGATGAGGAAATGGAGGGATGGCTTAGTAAATTTGCTGATGACACAAAGGTTGGGGGTGTTGTGGATAGTGTGGAGGGCTGTCAGAGGTTACAGCGGGACATTGATAGGATGCAAAACTGGGCTGAGAAGTGGCAGATGGAGTCCAACCCAGATAAGTGTGAAGTGGTTCATTTTGGTAGGTCAAATATGATGGCAGAATATAGTATTAATGGTAAGACTCTTGACAGTGTGGAGGATCAGAGGGATCTTGGGGTCCGAGTCCAAAGGACACTCAAAGCTGCTCTGCAGGTTGACTCTGTGGTTAAGAAGGCGTACGGTGTATTGGCCTTCATCAATCATGAGATTGAGTTTAAGAGCCAAAAGGTAATGTTGCAGCTATATAGGACCCTGGTCAGACCCCACTCGGAGTACTGTGCTCAGTTCTGGTCGCCTCACTACAGGAAGGATGTGGAAGCCATAGAAAGGGTGCAGAGGAGATTTACAAGGATGTTGCCTGGATTGGGGAGCATGCCTTATGAGAATAGATTGAGTGAACTCGGCCTTTTTTCCTTGGAGTGACGGAGGATGAGAGGTGACTTGATAGAGGTGTACAAGATAATGAGAGACATTGAACATGTAGATAGTCAGAGGCTTTTCCCCAGGGCTGAAATGGCTGCCACAAGAGGACACAGGTTTAAGGTGCTTGGAAGTAGGTACAGAGAAGATGTCAGGGGTAAGTTTTTTTTATGCAGACAGTGGTGAGTGTGTGGAATGGGCTGCCGGCAACGGTGGTGGAGGTGGATACGATAGGGTATTTTAAGAGATTCCTGGATGGCTACATGGAGCTTAGAAAAATAGAGGGCTATGGGTAAAGCCTAGGTAGTTCTAAGGTAGGGACATGTTCGGCACAGCTTTGTGGACCGAAGGGCTTGTATTGTGCTGTATGTTCTCTGTGTCTCTATGTTTCTATTTAAGATAAACAACTGATCGTAAGACATATGGCCCATCGAGTCTGCTCCGTCACAGCTTACTACCCCTTGACAACTCTTTCGAATAGAATTGTTTCTGGGAACAATTTTTGTACCTCAACACCACAATTAGCAGATATCCACCTCCCTCTTTTTAACTAGTCATTTATCCTTAATATCTGAAGAACTTTGAAGCTACAAAACATAAAATTGGCGACAGATATTTTAAAAATGGACCCAAGACAGCTACCAACCATTCAAAGCACAGCGAAATGTTCAAGTTAAAAAAAAACGCAGCGAAGAATGGCAAGTAAAAGAAAACAGTGCAGCTCATGATGAGACTGTCAAGTTAAAGAAAGACAGTAAATGGAAGAATTCAGGGTTCATAAACAGTCAGTACCAGGTGATAATTATCATTAAAAAGAGCAGAAATGGCTGACTACATCAGAAAGACAGATATATTTGATTACACGATGGATAACTGGATCTTATATACTGAGCAAGTTAAAGAGTATTTTGAAGCAAATAAAACAGCCATTGAGAAACGAGTACTAATTTTGCTGAGTGCACTTGGATCTAAAGGCATAGAGTTTGCTTTGAAGTTTAACTGCTCCAACCAAACTAGCAGAAAAGAGCTTTGCTGATATTGTCAAAGTAATGCAGGAACATTTAGAACCAAAACCATTGTTGATTGCCTTAGCTTTCATAAGCAGAATCAAAAGGAAGGGGAGTCCATTTTCATGTACATGGCTGAGTTGAAGAGATTGTCTCGAGTATTGTCAGTTTGGTAATGGGCTTAATGATACACTGATAAACTGTTTAATTAGTGAAATCTTACAAGAAAGCATTCAAAAATGGCTCCTAATTGAAGCACAACTTACATTTAAAAGAGCAGTTGAAATTGCTGTATCAATGGAAACAGCAAACAGAGATGCAATTGATTTGCAGTCAGGAATGAACATGAGCATGAACAAAATTGCAAAGTCTAAATAGAAACCGGCCTAGCTGAACAAATTGTGTTACCATTGTGGCAGGGGTTCACATACACCAGACCAATTCAGATTTAAAGGTGAGACTTGTAGAAAGTGCAACAAGTTAGGACACACACAAAGAGCACATCAGGCAGACAAAAATAAATAGACTGCAAAGGGAAGAGAAAAAGCTAAAAAGTTTCAAAAAGAGCATTAATCTGCATACTGTTGATGAAAAATCTGATAATGATGTGAGTGACACAGGACTGGCTAGACTTGAGATTTACAATTTGTAAACTAACAAAAGACAAGCAATATGGCTTACATCAGAAGTGAATGGCAAATTAATTAAAATGGAATTCAACAATGGTTCAGCTGTTTCAGTCACTCCACAAAATGAGTTTGTACAGCATTTCAGAGATACTAAACTGAAGCCTGCAGATATACAACTAAGAATCGATACTAAAGAAAAGATAACTCCTGTGGGGATGACATTTGTAACAGTGAAACACAACCAAAAAGCCAAAGTGGGCTTGTATGTAATAAAAACAGGAGGGCCATCATTGTGGAGGCGTGATTTGCTTAAACAACAACGTGATTGGAGATCCATCCACCATTTGCATGCCACATCCCTTACTATGAGGCCATCTGAAAGCAAATTAAGAAAGGTACTGATTGATGACACAACTGTCTCCATGCTGAACACCGTGAATTGTGGCACAACAGAGGGCAAACGGGTGTTGGTGGCAATCTCAGTGCCTCTGGTTGGAAAGCATATTGGACCAAGGAAGGACCATGCTGCTCAGAGGAATCATGAAAATGACAAAAGCACTGATCTGACTACAACAGTTTTCATAGGCAAAATCTCTGAGAAAGCTTCTGATGTGTTAATCAGGCAATTACTTGCAAAATGTGGCTTGTTTTTAAGCTGGAAGAGAGTTCAGGGAGCTTCAGGAAAGTTGCAAGCATCTGGCTTTTGTGGATATAAAGAGCCAGAATCTGCTCTGCATGCATTAGATTATTGCATGAACTTCAAGTGGGAGAAAAAAACTGCTTATAAAAGTAGATGCAAAGACCAAAGCCCAGCTGGATGAATGGAAGGCTAAAAAGAAAGGAGTCAATGGAGAAACAAAAACAGAGGATTCGTCAGATGATATTGTGGATACAGAAAATAAGAGGAGAGGTCAGATCATAAAGGAAGCAACAGAAGGATTAATGAGAGAATACTCCAGTGAATTAAATACACTTCCCCAAGATCAAGATACACAAACTAGAATAAGAAAAAAAGAAGAAAGGTGTCCAGAGCTGTCAGAACCACTTCCTGCGGTCTCAGAGTCAGCTCCTACAACCTCTATGGAGGAGCTCTCAGAACCTGAGATTGTTTCACAGTCACAATTCTCATCTGACAAACAGTGACCTCCTTTGTCAGGAAAGACATTACCCCACAAAAGTAAGAAATTCTCCAGAGCAATTAAATCTTTAGGACTGAATAGGAGAATTTAAAATTTACTATGCTGTAGTTGTCCTTATAGTAGTTGTACTATACTTTATAGTGTGTATATAGTTGAGATGCCTTCTCTATTGGGTTGGAATTTATAGCTAAGCTGGGAGGAGTGTTGTGTATTTAATATTTCAGTAATATTTGAGTAATTTTGTAAATATGTTGATTAAGCATTTTTGTTCATTTAAATAATTCACAATAGGTGATATGTAAAAATACGTGAATTGCCTATGTCATTACATTACCATGTGATATGTGTGCACCTTGCTTAAAGTAAACTCGAAGTTAGACTCACATTTCGGAATGTGTCTTTCTTTGAATTAATTCAATGTTTTGAAGTTGCAAAACACAACAAGTACCTGGATGAATAAGTTCTGGATGGGGAAGAAATGAATGGTTAGGATGATGGGCATGGAATAAGAGCATGGGACTTGTGCAGGATGGAGTCCAGCTTCTTGGTAGTTGTTGGAACTGTACAAGCAGACAAGTTGAGAGAATTCCATGACATCATTTTGCTTTGTGAATGATGGAAGACGTTGGGCGTCACAAGGTGAGTCACTTGCCCTCAGGATATCCAGCCTCTGATCTGTCCTTGTAGTTTATGTGTGGGGTCCAGTTAAGATCCTGGTCAATAATGCTTCCTAGGACATTAATGATGGGTAATTCAGTGCTGGTTAAGAAATGGGAAATTTGTAGCATGAACGTTACTTATCATTTACTAAACCCATGCCTGAACGTTGTTGTGGTCTTGCTGAACACAGGCAATGAATGATTCCTTTGCCCAAGAGTTACAGGTGGGATTGAACTTGTCCCATCATTACTTACTATTTCATATCACTTATATTCAATTTATGTTATCACTACTGCCTAAGGGAATTTATTTTTCACAATAAGGTTTTAACAACTGTACTATAGATTATGCACTTCAAAAGTATTTTATTGGCTATCAAGACATCAAAAAATAATTATGAAAGGCATCATTTAAATTAAAGTCTTTCTTCTTCCCTCTTCCTAACTGAAGGTTCCAATTTTTACCCATCAAAAGGAATTTATTCATGCAAGGTATCCAAGTATCTCCCATTGAGCATTCCAGATCGTACATTTCATGGGATAAATACAATATGTGTAACCACAGAATTAGGTAGATTGTCTGACTGAGGATAATTTTGATTTTTTTTTAAACAGACAGTATGAAATACAGTGCCTTTAAAATATATTCACCTCCCCGAAAGTTTTCATGTTTTATTGTTTTACAACATTGGGCTTCTTTTTTTTTTTTTTACACACCAGCAGAAAATGACTCTGTTGTGTCAAAGTGAAAACAAATCTCTACAAAGTGATCTAAATATAAAATACATAATAACTGATTGCATAAGTATTCACTCCTTTCTAGTCAGTATTTAGTAAATGCACCTTTGGCAGCCTTGAGTCTGTGTGGATAGGTCTCTACCAGCTTTGCACATCTGGGCACTGCATTTTTTTCCCCATTCTTCCTTACAAAGCTGCTCAGGCTCTGTCAGATTGTACGGGGATCATGAGTGAACAACCCTTTTGAAGTCCAGCCACAAATTCTCAATTGGATTGAGATCTGGACTCTGACTTGGCCACTCCAGGACATTAACTTTGTTGTTTTTAAGCCATTCCTATGTTTTGCTGGAAAATAAATCTTCTCCCATGTCGCAGTTCTCTTGCAAACTGCATTAGGTTTTCCTCCAGGATTTCTCTGTATTTCACTTCATTCATATTACCCTCTCCCTTCACAACCCTACCAGGGCCTGGTGCAGTGAAGCATCCCCACAGCACGATGCAGCCATCTCCATGCTTCACGGTAGGTATGGTGTGTTTTTGATGATGTGCGGTGTTTGGCTTATGCCACGACAAATATAGCATTTAGTCTAATAGCCAAACAGCTCAGTTTTGGTTTCATCAGACCATAGATCCTTCTACTAGCTGGCTTCAGAGTCACCCACATGCATTCTGGCAAATTCTAGCTGAGATTTCATGTGAGTTTTTTCAACAGTGGCTTTCTCTTTGCCACTCTCCCGTAAATCTGTGACTGGTGAAGCACCCGGGCAACAGTTGTTCTACTCACAGCCTCTCCCAGCTCAGCCTCCAGAGTTGTCATACGTCTCTTGGTGGCCTCCATCACTAGTCCCTTTCTTACACGTTCATGCAGTTTTTGAGGATTGCCTGCTCTAGGCAGATGTACAGCTGTGCCATATTCTTTCCATTTCTTGATGATTGACTTAACTGTACTCCAAGGGATATTCAGTGACTTGGAAATGTTCTTGTATCCATCTCCTGACTTGTACTTTTCAACAACCTTTTCACAGAGTTACTTGGAGTGTTCTTTTGTCTTAATGGTGTAGGTTTTGCCAGGATACTGACTCACCAGCAGTTGGATCTTCTAGATACAGATGTATTTTACTACAGTCAGGTCATCTCCATTTAACTAATTATGTGACTTCTAAAACCAAATGGTTGCACCAGTGATGATTTGGTGTGTCTTATTAAAAGGGGGGAGGGTGAATACTTATGCAATCAATTATTTTGTGTTTTATGTTTGTAATTAATTTAGATCACTTTGTAGAGATCTGTTTTCACTTTGACATGAAAGAGTCTTTTTCTGTTGATCCGTGTCATAAAAGACAAATTAAATCCACTGTGATTATTCAATGTTGTAAAACAATAAAACATGAAAACTTCCGGGGGGGGGGGTTGAATACTTTTTATAGGCACTGTAGTTGAATTTGATTCAGCTACTTATATCAATCTTTTCTGGTTTTCATTTCCTTTGGCTTCACTCAAAATCAGACTAATAACCCAAAGTGTTTCCTCAATCAAAATAACTTTAGCTGCTATTGTTATGTAGACAAAATTGGGAAATGAGTTTGCATTCAACAGGATGACACCAGAAAAAGGATTTATAGAATAAGTAATTAATCTAGTGATGGTGGAAGGGGTTAAGAGATTAAAGTGGCTTGAACGTGTTCCATACGGACACGTAAATTGTGAAACTTCTAAAGGGCTTTAGAAAAAACATCCAGCATCAAAGGCTGCTCAAACTATGTTCCATCGCACTGGCCTCAGATCAGTGGAATTTTCAAGCACCAAGTTTCCTCTTTTATCATTTGATTTCCAGTAGAAATAATGCAGAAGTAACAAGTACACACAATGGTCTTGAGTTTTCCTGTGAAACATAGAACACTTGAAATTCATCTACATATTCCCAATGCATCGTTGAAAAGGATTTATTGACTCAGCTAAATTTACAGTTGCAATCTTCATATTAGAATACAGTTTCATATGTGTCACATAGCCCACATTTTACAAGTCCTACTTTTGTTACTTTTATTTCCAAGTACACTGTGTACCAAATAGAAATAGTCAGCAATTGCTGGTCTGAGGTGAAGTACATCAAGGGCACTTTGGTTTAACCACTGACTCTGCCAATGTCATTACCTGTGGCAAATTAATGCTTTAAAGCGTGGCACTGTATGGAGTTTGCTCCTCTAGAAAACCGTAAGAGGACCGGCTAATTAATAAATGGTTAATTTTCTGATTATTGCAAGCCATACTCCATCTTTAAATTTGTCTCACAAAACAGGTTTTCAAATCTAATGAAATAATGAAATGAAGGAATGAAGTAATAATTTTTATTTATTTTTAGTATAAGACCATCACTGATAATGTTAACATTTATTGTCTATTCATGGTTGCCCTGAGTGACTTGTATGAACATTTCAAGCAAAGACTCAGCATCAAAATTTTTGGCATGACACTGAAGTCTCATGGCTGCAAGTACAGGAGAGCAGAACACGTTCACTTTCAAAAAGTCTTTGCTTAATGCAGCAATACCACCATTAAATGTTATATCAAAAAAGTATTAAACCAAATCTTTGGCACTGTAGTGGGAAAATAGTTCACTTGAGTTAAAAAATGCAATGGATGAAGTGTAAAATCTTTGGATAACATAAAATGCATAAATGAATTTTAAAAATAATGAACACCCCAGACACAAGTAAACAAAAGTGTCTGACTTTCTCAACATAGAAAAACACAGCCAGATGTGCAGAAGATATTTATTTATACAAAGAAAAACTTACATATAATCCACAAGACCACTGACTGCCAGACATTAACTCAGCAAATCAAGGTATCATTTACCATTTTAAAAGATGTGCTGATTATTATCTTTAAATCTACATTTTCTTATCAATTTAAGGCTATGGACGAGTTAGGGCAAAACCTCCAAAAACAAACTACTGAGTATTTACAATATGATTTTTAATTTATTCATATTAACTTTGCATCACTAAATGAAAATTTCACTGAGAAAATTAACTATCAGCGTGAGTAAGTTACAATTACATTTTTGTCTAGTTTCTGTCTTGGTCTCCTTTTTCAATTCTCAATTATTGTTCAGTAAGTTCTTGGTCTTATAAATAGAGTTACCACAAACTCAAAAGATTATAAAGGATAAATTCAGTCTTGGAGAAATACCTGCACAAAGTCCCTACTGTCCTTCCATTGCAATTTATTTCACATTTCATTAAGATGGAGCCATGGAATATTATGTTTCTATGTCTAATGCCTAACAAAATGCATAGAAAGCTGCGTGAACAAAACGGGAGAGTGCTGTCTGCCTGACTCTTTGGGATACCTCATGACAGCACACACGTGATGCAGAACATCAGTGCTATTAAAACATCACTCTCTCATGGGCAGTGTTTAAAAAACATAACACAATGTAAAGCTGGCACTAAGCGGAAAGAAACAATTGTCACGAGTTATTGTCATGTCAATGTGCCAGAGACCATATTATGATTATTTATACAAGATTCAAGATTGTTTTATGTTATTTCCTGTACACAAGTGTAAAGAGAACAAAATAATTGTTACTCCAAATCTGATGCAGCCCAAAAATCATAAAAGATAAAGAACACAATAATAATTTCAAAACACACAATAAATATAAATACACAAGATTCCTTATATACATAGATCGATTATATGTCCATAAAGTGAAACTAGGCTGTACATAAGGTGATTGATAGGAAATAATAAAGTAGAGATGGAGTTAGTGGATGGAGGTGTTGATCAGTCTATCTGCTTGGGGAAAGTCACTGTTTTTGAGTCTGATGGTCTACGCGTGGATGCTATGATGCTACAATGGCAGATGCAAGAAATCTAGCAGCTGATATTATTCATGGTATTCTTCCTTTGACCCTGTATCATTTCTCCTTCACTCATTAATAAACTCAATAATAAATACCTTGATCAAAAACAAAAATGACAAAGTGTGGATAAGCACATGTTCTTGGTATCCATACATTTATATTCTCCAAGATGCAAGTTAGAAAGCAAATGGATTACTTGCATTTTTTTCTTAAAGTGGAACAGCGAGGCTATGCTATAACTTCATAATCACTTATTAGGCCTCAGCTGATGGAGCTGACCCATTCTGGAAATCACAGTTCAAGAAAGCATAATGACACAGTGTACACAGGAAGCTTACCGAGAAGTTTCCTAGAATGAGAGCGTTTTCCAGCATTATTCCAAGCAAAATTTTCAAACTATTTCTAGAAGATTAAGAAGGGGCATAGTTGAGGATTTAAAGATGACAAGAGGCTTCAAAGGGTTAAAAATGTCATTGTATAACCTCTTTTACATTTATTTCATGACATCCCAATATCCTTCATAACCAATGAATTAAAAGGAACGTTGTCCTTGTCATAATGCACAGTGTACTTTTAAATCATTGCTAAAAGATCTAGAAGGATGAAGAGGAGCATTTATCTCATTGTGAGTTGCTAGATGTCAAACACTTCCTTGAAGATCAAAAGGCAAAAAATACAGATGTTGGAAAGCTAAAATAAAAATAGAAAAGGCTGTTTTCAATTAGTCAACAGCTCAAGCAGCATCCATGAAACAGAGTCAATATTTCAGGCTGATGACGTTCTTCAGAACAGAGAAAAGTTAAAAGTGGTTTCAGCTACAGAGAAGGGGGATGGGTGAAAATAACTATGGGTTTATCTGTGGTAAAGAGAAGGCTCAATGTCATAAATGGCAATGGTATTGACAGAGAGTGGGTGGTGAAGACTTGTTAAACACAAATGGAGACAAAGTAAGTAGAAAACAGATAAAAACAAGGAAAAGGTAGAACTGAAAAAGAAAAAAAAACAAGAACTGTCTTCCTTGAAATGAGTAGTAGATGATTCCATAAATAATTTTCTAAATTATTTTATCAGGTAATTGAAGTCAAGGTGTGTGTAGTGTTACAGTGCAAACAAGTGTGAGGAATTGCACTTTCAAACAGCCTGCACTTGTATAACGGGCCAGTTAGCTTTCTTCCATACCATAAAATTCTGTGACTCTAAAACCATTTAACTGGACTATCCAACTGCAAGGTGCTAATTATTTACTTAATTATACTGCACTGGAGCAGAAGCTTGTGTTTTTAAATCTTTAACCAATCGAGCCATTTTTGCTTTTCCACCAATGCCGCAACCCTGACTTACGTTTGACAGAGCCCGAAATATGAGCACAGATTTGGGTGAAATATATTTTTCTGCAACACATATCTAAGGTCGACTTAAATAATAGCTGGCTATCAGACTGCTGAATACCATGCTTTCTGTGGTAATCAACTTCTTGTAAAGTGTTTGAATTAGCCCAATCACATATTCAAGTTTTACACTTAATTTTTTTCTCAAAACACCAATGAAATTTTTGCTTGGCTGCAGGATATGTTCTGCTTTGTTGAATGCTTGCACACATTGGGCCCACTGGGAAATCAAATACAGAACAGCCCATGTTAGTTATTTGAACCCTAGGCTGCCTACATCAGCTGCAATATAATGTGGCCAGCATTGCTGGCAGAACACTTGTTTTATTATTTAAATTGTTAAAATTCCAGGTTTACTCTGTATTTGATTACACCAAATAAGAATGCTCCAGAGCAATTAAATCCAAGTACGAGGGGTGATTGATAAGTTCGTGGCCTGAGGTAGAAGGAGTCAGTTTTAGAAAACATAGCACATTTATTTTTCAACATAGTCCCCTCCTACATTTACACACTTAGTCCAGCGGTCGTGGAGCAGACGGATCTTGAACCTCCAGAAAGTGTCCGCAGATGGGTGATTGATAAGTTTGTGACCTAAGGTAGAAGGAGATGAGTTATACAGCTCTCGTTACATGCACATGCAGTTCAACTCTGAGTGATTATGCAGAAAGTTTGAAGTTAATAACATTTCCTTCTACCTTAGGCCACAAACTATCAATCACCCCTGCTGTGGACACTTTCTGGAGGTCCAAGATCCGTATGCTCCACGACCGCTGGACCAAGTGTATAAATGTAGGAGGGGACTATGTTGAAAAATAAATGTGCTAGGTTTTCTAAAATTGACTCCTTCTACCTTAGACCACAAACTTATCAATCACCCCTCGTATCAACTATCTCCACCATCTTAGGAATGTGCAATTCTAAATCCCCTCCTACCATTAGATAGAAGAGGTTAAGTGGGAGGAGTTAAATGCTAGAACACAGAAGCCCATTCTGACCTACCTTATTCCAAGCACTGGTCATACTTACAACAATATTTCAAGCCATTGGTAATGTTTACACCTTATTCATCCAGAAGTTGATCCAATCCTTGAGATCAAAGTCATAGTCTAATGTGATACCAATTGGCTCTATTTCCTGTCTATCTCAGGATCTCCCTCAAGGATTTTGCCCTTGCCAAATTACAGTGGGCGCTGGGTTTCATTCACAAATGTTCCCAGCTATACCATCCTACCACAAAATTTCAATGACCTCTAACAATTTGGCTGCCTGCTGGGTGAGAGCATGCAGATTGCTACTTAAATGATATCTTGCCATTGAGATCAGACTTCTGTCTCAGACATTATTATCCATTATCAGGCACCCCCCAAGCTTTTCCCTATTTTCAATCAAGACAATTGTCTTAACTAGAAAAATGAAAGGAAATATATTATATAATGCATGAATTCTGACAAAGGGTCTTCAACTTGAAACATTAACTCTGTTTCTCTTTTTACAGATGCTACTTGTCCTGTCAAGTGTTTCCAGCATTTTCCAATTTTATTAATGCTTTCCAAGCATTTCATAGGATTACGATGTGTTCACCCATACTTGGGTGACAGTATTGCTTCCCAGATGCCTCACCCTGTTTACAGGTGAAAAAACACAGCCCAATTGGCAAAAATATTTTAAATTGAAGCTAAGTGCTGGAGATTCCGATTATGGAACACAACCGAGTGATCTCATTCATATTTATGGCAACGTTTAAATGCTTTCATTTGTCACTGTCTTCTCTGTTACCTATTTTTCATTCTTCTCTGCTAGCATGACTTGCCTCAGAGAGGCTGTTAACTCCTTGCTGGGTCGCAGTCCCTGGATGTGCTATTACCCAACAAGTTGTCTCTAACTGTATGTAAAGTTCATAATGAAGGTTGGTTTGGTGTTTAACCATGGCATTTGTTGGATGAGGTGCTAATATGATCAACTGCAAGCCTATCATTTCATATCAACATGTATGCATTCACGGCCAGAAAGTCTGGATTTTCAATAATTCCATCAGACAGCAAACCACATAATGAGGTCTGAACAACGTTGTCTTATGAATTCTCTAGCAGTAGAAGCTGAATTGAATCCCTGTGACCTCTTTATACTAACCTTTCTTTAATGCATTGTGCCTCAGAACACAAAATTCCATTCATTTACAGTAACATTTTTTCTCCAATCAAGTCCAAATACTTCAGTTTAGACTTGGAATAAACTTTGTTCAATCTCACAGATTAACTAAACTAAACATGAATGGTTATTTGCCATTCACAGAATGGCTACAACAGAGAAGGCCATTTACTCCATTTAATCCATACCAGCTCTATGCAAAACCAACTCAGCTGGTCCCAATGATTTGAATTTTAGGTATTTTTCCAGTTCACCTTTGAATTGCACAACTGAATATAGTTACATTGTTACCCCATACAATTAATTCCAAACTTTAATCATTTGCTGCACATTAAGTCTTGCTCTTTTTTTAACTTTGGTTTCTCTAATATTCACCATCGTTCAATGTCCAACTGATATTGACGACTCTGCCAATGGAAATGGCTTCTTTTTGCCTACTATTATTTAAGTACCTCCTTTAGATCCCCTAACAACTTATTCCTTACCAAGGAGAACAAACTTACATTTTCCAATCTAAACAACCGAGATCTTCCATTCTTTAATCATGGTATCTTACCGAAAACTCGCACAAATTTCTACAGATGTACTATGGAAAGCATTCCAACTGGTTGCATCACCATCTGGTATGGAAGGGCCACTGTACAGGATCAGTAAAAAGCTACAGAAAGTTGTAAACCCAGCCAGTTCCATCATGAAAACTAGTTTCCTCAGCATCGAGGACACCATCAAAAGACAATGTCTCAAAAAGGCAGCATCCATCATTAAGGACCCCCATCACCCAGGACATGCCCTCTTCTCATTGCTACCATCAGAGAGGAGGTACAGGAGCCTGAAGGCACACACTCAATGATTCAAGAACAGCTTCTTCCCCTCTACCATCTGATTTTTGAATGGACAAAGAACCCTGTACACTACCCACTACTTTTTTCTTTTTTTTTGCTCTCTTTTGCTCAACTTAATTTAATTATATATATTTCTTATTGTAATTTATAGTTTTTTATAATTATGTATTGCAATGTACTGCTGCCACAAAGCACACAAATTTTTTGACATACTATATCTATAAGTTTGCTGACAATCCAACTATTGTTGGCAGAATTTCAGATGGTGGTAAGAGGGTGTACAGGAGGGAGATATATCAGCTAGTTGTGTGGTGTCACAGCAATAACCTTGCACTCAATGTGAGTAAGACCAAAGAACTGATAGTGGAATTCAGAGAGGGTAAGACGAGGGAACATACACCAGTCCTCATAGAGGGATTGATATTGGAAAGAGTGAGCAATTTCAAGTTCCTGGGTGTTAATATCTCTGAGGATCCAACCTGGACCAAACATATTCATGCAGCTACAAAGAAGTCAAGGCAGTGGCTAAATTTCAGGAGGAGTTTGAGGCAAACTCAGCTATGTCACCAAAGAAACTCACAAATTTCTACAGATGTACTGTGGAGAGCACTCTAACTGGATGCATCCCCATCTGGTATGAGGGAGTCTACTGCACAGGATTGAAATAAGCTGCAGAGAGTTATAAACTTAGTGAACTCCATCATTGAGACTAGCCTCCATAGTATCCAGGACACCTTCAAGCAGCGGTGCCTCAATAAGGCGGCATCCATCATTTAAGGACCCCCATCACACAAGTCATGCCTTGTTCTCACTGCTACCATCAGGGAGGAGGTACAGGAGCCTGAAGGCACACACTCAATGATTCAGGAACAGCTTCTTCCCCTCTGCCATTTGATTTCTGAATGGACATTGAACCCATGAACACTACTTCACTACTTCTTTATTGCTACTTTTACACTATGTATTTAATTTAACTTAATTCAGGATTGTCACAAGAAATAAAAGCAGAAAATATTGATGATCAGCCAATGAGACAGTTTCAGATCCTGCCTGACATTGAGTGTTTCCAGCAACTTCTTAAGTCAGACTTCCAGCATAAACAGTTTAAAATTTTCCATCAGAATCAAAGGAAAAGTGTAATTCAGAAAAAGATACTTTCATACTTAACTTCAATTTCAATCTTCAGACCATTTCGCTCAGGAACTTGTGTTAATATTATTTTGGTGCTGTCTGTGCTGGATTGTAACTACAGTATATGTGTGTGTTTTGCACCTTGGCCCAGAGAAATGATGTTTTGTTTACCTGTATACATGTGTATGGTTGAATGACAATAAACTTGAACTTTATTCTGAAATATTTGCTTTGAAAATGATAATTAACAGTTATTTGATTCCTCATTGAAAAGTGTTTGGAAATTTCTTTCAAATTAATGAAATTTAAAGGAATATTATTCTTGAAATTCTGTAAATCTTGATATTGAACTTTGGAATTTTTATTCTGCCATAAAATATCTAAGCTATTTTTATATCTCCAATGAAGCTGTTTATTTCTGCATTGCAAAAAAAAAAAAACTTGAACATCAGCAGAGCTTGGGCTGGTAAGTGGAAAGATGTTTCAACCACACTATCTGTCAGATAATGATCACCTCCAACCAAAAAAAAAGCATCACTTGCAGAAAACACTGTAGCAACTTATTGTTTCTTCTTGTGCACTTCCCAAGCCAAGACAATCACATCAAGAATGGATGAATACCATGAAATTCCAACCAATAAAATAAATCGATTTTTCTTGGGCATCAATGACTGTTCTTTCTTTGACATTAGGTCACCATTCACGAACTGCTTATCTGGCCGATTTATGGGTATCCCTTTAACACTTGGACAGAAACAATTCAAAAGAGAAGATTCTTCAGAACTGTGAAAGACTAATAAGAGAGAGCCACAATGGTCATTGTAAGAAATCTCACAAGTATGTACTCAAAAAATTAAACTACAAGTAAGGCAGCACTCTGCTGACCTGTAACACACTCAAAATAAAGCATAAATGCAAGGTCTCACTCATTCACGTCCTACTCCATTTCCCACTCTCCATGGTATATAGAACCATAGGGTCATGGTCACATGTCAAATTGAGAGACTTGATCTGGATGGATTACATATATGATTCCCTAATCATTTAGAAATCTGAGAACTTTTGCAAAGGAAGTATCCTATACTGCTTTATTCATTTAACACAGAGAAAAGAATACAACAATTTATCAATTAAACACCAGTCTGATTCATGTGCTATATTTAACAACCATTACTAAATTGGGGATGTGGGAACTTTCTCAGATACATTTGTAGTTATACATATTAATAAATTTGAAAGAGATCCAATAAACATAAGTAATAGTTCCACACATAAATATTCACTTCTTCAAAGTGAAATGGGTGTAAATGAATCAAATATACAATTTTAGACTTCATTGTCCAAATGGAGCCAAAGCCACTTAGTATCATTAAAAATAGTGGAAGTTTATATCCTTAAATTTCCTTGTGCATTCTGTGTTAACCTAAATACATAACTGATTTCTATTCTCTGTGACCCTCACTAGTTTTTAAACCTGTCACCTGCCTTTAGCGTCAGCTCTTTTTTCCCCCAGTGCATTGCTTCTTTGTTACTGTCTTCAAGTCTAAGCTTGAATTATTCCTATACGATCTCCATTTCGCCAAATCTCATTCACTCGAAACTTCTATCAAAACCTTTCTCCGTGACGAAACATTCCCTTTCTATATTAACTTCTGTTTTCTGAAATGCCTTCTATATTTACTTTGCAATTGAAGAACCTTCAGGACGATGAACCTGAAAGGACAGTTCAAGTCCAGTTTGGTTTCAATGTTAAATTAACAACAGAAGGGATTGCATTGATTTTGGGTTAGAGGCCAAAGTCTGCAGATACAATTTGTCCCATAAGCACACAGAGAGATAATATGTGTAAACATCAGAAATACCAACGAACGAATCTTTAGAAATTAAATCAGCAATAAGTACACAGGAGCGCACAGAACTTGAACTTTGCCTTGCATATTTCCACTATGAAGGAAAACATCTCAAAAAATTAGAAAGCCGCCTCATTTGAAAATTTTACTTATGATGGTTTGCTTAAAATTGATACAGAGGGAGATAATGTCATCCTATTGAAGGACGTCTTATCCCTTATTGCCATCTGGTTTCAATGTAGAATAAACTTGCTTTATTTTTAGTAACTCTTCGAGTAAATGCAAAAACAAAATAAAACTAGCTGTTGCCCGCGTGGCTAACTTGCTCTCAAGTCCCTCAGTCCCAGAGGACCGCGCGAGGACAGCACGCGGGGTCAGGGCAGCTCGCGGAGGGCTGCAAAGCGCCTCTCGAGTGGCTCACACCCAACTGCGACAGGCTTGCGCTCTAGGTCAATGGCTCTTCCTGCATCCAGATGCCGCAGGAACGCAGAGATACTGAGACCAAACCATTAGGCACTCCTTATAGAACAGCATGGCAATATTAATACTTAGTCCAAAACTAAACTGTTTCCCCTTTTTTTCCGTTAATATCCACCCACCACTTCATTAACCCGGTCTGCCGCTTTTTTTTGGTTTTGGTCTGGAAACTGTTAACGTAGCAGACCACATCTGTTTCCAATATGGGTCGAGTTACATCTTTTGGAAACAATGCTGCTTTTTTCTTAGTGAATTGCATTTTAAAAAGTTTTCAACCGAAATGAAAAAGGATATAAAACACAACACCACTTAATTTAATTATTGTATATTGTATGTTACAATAAAGAAAGTTATGCTAATATTAAACTAAGCTATTAAAACTATTGATGTAAGCAATAAAGGACAAATCCGTAATAAGAAAATGTATTTCATGAAGTAACTATGAAAGTCGCTGAGGAATCTAAAACCATTGCACGTCCCAAAGTCTTCATCAGCCTCATCCACACTGTGTGTAAAAGAATCATATTTCATAAACTAGACATTTAAAAACGATCCAAAACCATGGGACGAAGTTTTGCTAATGCATTTTCTCATTTGGATTAGCGAGACTAAACGGAATAAAACATAATAATCCGAGCCACTTACCGACCATCAGCACCAAACTGAGAGGGGACAAAATCATGTTGCCTTCAGAAATTCGACATTTAATCCATAACTTGATGAGGAAATTTCGTGCTGTTTTTCTCCGCCTCCTTGATTTTTGGGACTGGAATGCTGGGACAGACCTGAGCACATTAAAACATCAGGAGAGGGAATGCCACTGCTGGATATTTACATCTTCACTCGGCAGCACACTCCAATCTGTCCCTTAATCAACCCATTCTGTTCACTCCGGCTGACCAGATGGGGAGTGGAGTGTGCTGGAACTGTCTGGGATTTGATGGGACAAGTCCGTTGAGTTGAAGGCTGATTGATTAGTTTCAACGAGTAAATGGAGAAAACAGTGACCGCTCCAACTGACGTTACACACACTTTCCTGTCTGAAAATTGCAGAGAGAAAGTCTAACCTAAAAGTCTGCTACGAGTACAGATGTTGTTTCTTTCCGATTACCATAGTGACTTATTGCTGGTGTGCTAGTGGCTCTGTTCCTTCATTCAAGTTTTAAAGTACTACTTCGACATTTAAAGCAATAAAAGGAATGCTACCATCTTTAGAGTTTGAATCTAAACTGGATCCCATCAGTTTCCTCAGCTGGCTGTTTTAAAACCAGTGTTTTTACTGCCTGATTCAGTGCTGGGATGTAAATTGAACGGAATATTTTCCTACCGATATGCCACAGCAATGTCATACTTGTCCTAACTGGCTGCTCTTTAATACGGTTATTTAACTCTTAATTAAAAGGGAACGATTAAAAAAAAAACAAAATAGTATGCACAAGCTTGAACATTTGAAGTCACAGATGTTAGTTTTGAATTTTCCAATGCTAATACCTGACTTCACTATTCAATTAAAAAATTGCAATGTTGAAGAATGAAAACACCTTCAAAAGAACATAGTCATCTGGAAATATTTGTTTACTTTATTTGCACTAGTAGATTGGTGGAAGAACTTTTAAAAGAGTTAGTATATGTACTGTGGGCTGAATGACCTTTGTGCCTTGATGCTTTACAGTCACAGATACAAAATGGATTCAGGGACTATTTTTCGTACACAGTGCAATCTGTTGAATCTTGATGTAAACAGTAGGTCCAAAACAATGGCAGGAGGGGAGAATGGAGGAGTGAAAGATGCTGTGGAGGAAAGCATAATGTCCCACCCACTGACACGCCCCATGTTGGTGTAAACTTCAATATAGATAAGAGCTTAAAATCATTTCTGTAGCATCACACCTCAATTCAAACTGGCAATGTAATAAGCAGCCATTGATAGTGGCAAGTTGTTAGCATATCGTAAGTGCAAGGTTCTGGATAGGCTACCTGTTGTCAACTGGCTGTCAGAGCTCAATCTGCTTCACAAGTCACTTTTCAGGTGCAGACTGCAATGGTCAGCAGCCATGGACAGTGGCCCAAGCATTGGGCTGGGATTTAGCCAAAATGACCCATTATGTTTTTATGACTGTGAATTCAGAATGATTTTGTAAATGTTTGCATTATTTTTTTATTTGAGTAGCATACCAACCAAAAATAAAATGTTTTAATTATTTTAACTAACAAAGTTTCTGAAAGTGGACTTTGCATTGCAGTAAATGCTTACAGTGGATAGAAGCACTAAAAGAGTCACCTAATAAAGAATCAAATCAGAGAAGAGAATTGACCTTGCATTTCAGGAAGGAGAGGTAACAACATCTCAGTAGTTATCCTCACCACCACTACCCCACATGACAACATTATCAGTTCTTTACTATACTCCCTATACACTCATGACTGCATAGCCAAACTCTGCTCTAGTTCCATTGACACATTTGCACATGCAACCACCGTAGTGGGCCAGATTTCAAACAATAATGAGACTATGTACATGAAGGAGATAGAGAGCCAAGTGGCATGTTATCAAAACAAGAACCTCTCCCTCAATGTCAGCAAAATGAAGGAGCTGGTCATTGACTTCAGGAAGCAGAGTGGAATACATGTCCTTGGCTGTATCAATGGTGTTGGGATGGAGATGGTTGAGAGTTTCAAGTTGCTATGTGCAAATATCACCAATAATACTGGACAACAAATTTTTTCCAAAGTGTTGCTTGCTCAGAATGTTTTTGGTTATGATAGGCTGCTTGAAGGTGAACACAAATATAATTTCAGATGACTTGTATCACATAAGAATTTGGAAAGCAAGAAATTAACTTTTATTGAATATAATGCCTTTAATTGCATAACGGTGCTGATGCTTTGTAATAGTTCAACTAAACTAAGAGTGCTTTGTTGATGATTTTCATTTGCACTCAGTGTCTCATGATTCTTAGTTAAGTGACCAAAAATAATCAGCCAGCATTGATGGATTCCAGTTGCCCTGATATCAGTTCTCTATGACCACAATGTTGCCAAGATATGCAGGGAAGAAGTCTAAATGGAAATGCAGAAAATGAATCTTTAGTGACATGTTGCACTTCATGGTTTTGTATGCTTGAAGCACGTTGTCAACCAGCTGCATGTAGATTGGTGCTCTGTGGTTGCCAAGAAAATTTTCAACAAAATCCTTGAACACCTTCCATGTGATTTTCTCCAGTCCTACCAGAAGTTCTTCGAATTGCCTGTCACTGATGACCTGTTTGACTTGTAGACCAACAAAAATACCTTCCTTCATCTTGGCATCAGTTATTCTGACTTGAATCATGAATTGAAATAACAAATATAGGCAATTTCAAAAAAATGGTGCATGATAGGGAAATTTCATGGTGATTTTCATGATCAACAGCCCAAAATCCATATAATACACCCAAAAGTTTTCAGGAAGCAAAACCTTTTTGACCAGTGTAGTTTGTCATGGTCCAGCTACAGTGAAACTACAGCCAAGAAAGTACACCAATGCCTCTACTTCCTCAGAAGGCTAAATAAATTTGGTATGTCCCTGTTAACACCTACCACACCATTTTTTACAAACGCAGCCTGGAAAACCATCCTATCCAGATGGGTCATGGATTGCTATGGCAACTGCTCTGCTCAAGGCCACACAAAAAAACTGCAGTGATTTGTGAACACAGCCCCATACATCACATAAACCAGTCTCCCATTCAGTGATTCCATCTATACTCCTTGCTGTCTCGGGAAAGCAGCCAACATAGTCAAGGACCATTTCCACCTCAGTCATTTTCTCATATCTCCTCTTCCATCAACAGAAATACAAAAGCTTGAAAACATAGACCACCAGACTCAAGGACAGTTTCAATCCTACTGTTATCAGACTCTTAGACAGACATCTTATAGACTGAAAATGAATTCTTGATCTCTCAATTTACTTTATCATGGTCCCTGCACCTTATATATTTCCATGCACTGCACTTTCTCTATGGTTGCTACATTATATTCTGCATTTTGTTTTCTTTTTACTACCTTGATGTTTTTATATTTGGCATGATCTGCCTGGATGAACAAAAATTTTTCTATATCTCAGTACACATGGCAATAATAAGCCAATTCCAATACTTTAATGGTATTTTTCAGGATTAAAGACTAACAAAATATAAATATGATTGATCAATGGAGAAGGGGTAACATTCTCCTACTGTAGAGTGACACAGCCACAGAAATGGGTCCTGATCAGGAAATACTGACAATAATGCTCAGGTCTTACATACAATGCCTATAAAAAGTATTCACCACCCTTGGACGTGTTCATGTTTTATTGTTTTACAGCATTGAATCACAGTGGATTTAATTTGGCTTTTTTTGACACTGTTCAACAGAAAAAGACTCTTACATGTCAAAGTGAAAACAAATTTATACAAATTGGTCTAAATTTATTATAATTATTAAACACAAAATAATTGATAGCAAAATTGCTCATTCCCTTCAAGTCACTATTTGGCAGATGCACCTTTGGCAGCAATTACAGCTTTGAGTCTGTGTGGATAGGTCTCTATCAGCTTTGCACATCTGGATACTGCAATTTTTCCCCATTCTTCTTTACAAAACTGCTCAAGCAGTGTACTTTGTGCTCAAGCTCTGTCATGGAGATTGTGAGTGAACAGTCCTTTTCATGTCCAGCCACAAATTCTCAATTGGATTGAGATCTGGATTCTGATTTGGCCACTCCAGGACATTAACATTGTTGTTTTTAAGCCATTTCTGTGTAGCTTTGGCTTTATACTTGGGGTCATTGTCTTGCTGGAAAACAAATCTCCCAAGTCGCAGTTCTCTTGCAGACTGCATCAGGTTTTCCTCCAGGATTTCCCTGTATTTTGCTGCATTCATTTTACCCTTTACGTTCACAAACCTTCCAGGGCCTGATGCAGTGAAGCATCCCCACAGCATGATGCAACCATCACCATGCTTCACGGTAGAGATGGTGCATTTTTGATGGTGTGTGGTGTTTTGCTGATGCCAAACATAGGGTTTAGCTTGATGGCCAAAAAGCTCAATCTGGGTTTCTTCAGACCCTAGAACCTTCTTCCAATTGACTTCAGAGTCTCCCATATGCCTTCTGGCAAACTCTAGCTGAGATTTCATGTGAGTTTTTTTTCAACAGTGGCTTTCGCTTTGCCACTCTCCCATAAAGCTGCAACCGGTGAAGCACCCGGGCAACAGTTGTTGTATGCACAGTCTCTCCCATTTCGGCCACTGAAGCTTTTATCTCCTCCAGAGTTGTCATAGGTCTCTTGGAGGCCTCCCTCACTTGTCCCCTTCTTGCATCCTCACTCAGTTTTTGAGGATGGCCTGCTCTAGGCAGATTTGCAGCTGTGCCATATTCTTTCCATTTCTTGATGATTGACTTAACTGTACTCCAAGGGATATTCAGTGACTTGGAAATTTTCTTGTATCCACCTCCTGACTTGTGCTTTTCAATAACCTTTTCACGGAGTTGCTTGGAGTGTTCTTTTGTCTTCATGGTGTAGTTTTTGCCGGGATACTGACTCACCAGCAGTTAGACCTTCCAGATACAGGTGTATTTTTACTACAATCAATTGAAACACCTTGACTGCACACAGGTCTCCAAAAACAAATCTACATTTAACTAATTATGTGACTTCCATAACCAATTGGCTGCACCAGTGATGATTTGGTGTGCTAAATTAAAGGGGGTGAATATTTATGCAATCAATTATTTTGTGTTTTACATTTGTAATAATTTAGTTCACTTTGTAGAGATCTGTTTCCACATTGACATGAAAGAAGTTTTTTTGGTTGACCAGTGTCAAAAAAAGCCAAATTAGATGCACTGTGATTCAATGCTGTAAAACAAATAAACATGAAAACTTTTTATAGGCAACATAGCAATTAAAAAGTGTCAGCAGAGCCTGTGCAGGATAAAGATCAGTATGGAACCTACTTCTAAATTGTATCAAATGAAGACTTGGTGGTTCAGTGACTACAGCTGTGTTGCCTGTGGCTTTTGAAAATATAACTATGTCAATATCCAGGTATCAGGTGACTTGTCACACCTCATTGTTCTGATGGAATGGTGAACTTCTCCATGTGTACTGTGAGTATGAAGAACCAAAGATAAAAGAAGAGGAAAAAAGACAAGTTATAAACTGTAAACCTACAAAACAGGATTACAATTCATTATTACAAAGTGTCTGAACTCATTAAGAAATTTAAGCTATTTAAGCTATTTAGAGGAAGTTAAATGAGGATATGTGAAGATTAAGTTTTCTAAAACTTAGAAACACAATTAATAATTTTAAACTAAGGATGACAGGATTTGATTATGCAAGGAATACAGTATTGAGCTAAGTCTTGTGGATGGTATTGATACATAGGTCAGTTTTAAGCTGATTAATAAGCAGAACAATTATATAACTTCATTTACATAAATCATTGATGAGACCACATCTGTAACACCATGTACTTCATTGTCTTCTTACTTAAGGACGAATGGTAAAAGTTGGTAGTCATTTAGAGAAAGTTGGCTGGATTAATTCCTGGAATGGACAGCTTGTTTTATTAGGAAATATTGGACCAAATAATCTTGCATCTATAGGAATTTAGTGAAGAGTAGGCGTAGATCTGATTAAAGCACATAAGATCCTTAGGGTTCTTAACATGGTGGATGTGGAGAGGATGTTGCTCTTGTGGAAGAATCCTTAAAAATTAGATGTCATACATCTAACACAGAGGTGGGGTGATTTTTTTTCCTCTCTTAGAGGATTTTGAGTCTTTAGAAACTTCTTATACAAAGGAGAAATGGGAAACAGAGTCTTTAAATATGTTTAAGGAAGAGTTAGACAGGTATTTGATAAGTGAGCCTTGAAAAGGTTACTGTGATTAGATTGGAATGTAGAGTTGAAATGCTAATCAGATCGACCAAGATCTAAAAGATCATTAAACACAGAAGAATTACACAATTCGGCCCATTGAGTCTGCACTGCCATTTAATCATGGCTGATTTATTTTTCCTCTCAACCTCATTCTCCTGCCTTCTCTTTGCAACCTTTGACGCCCTGACTAATCAAGAATCCATCACCCTCCACTTTAAATATACCCAATGACCTGGCTATCTGTGGCAATGTATTCTACAGATTCCACACACTCTAACTAAAGAAATTACTCCTCGTCTCTGTTCTAAAGGGAAGTTCTTCTATTTTGAGGTTGTGTCCTCTGGCCCTTGACTCTCTCACAATTGGAAACATGCTCTCCACATCCACTCTATCTAGATCTTTTAATATTCAGTGGGTTTAAATGAGATCACCTCTCATTCCTCTAAATTCCAGCGAATACAGGCCCAGAGCCATCAAATTCCCCTCATACATTAACCCTTTAATTCCTAGGATCATTCTCATAAACCTCCTCTGGATGATCTCCAATGCCAGCACATCTTTTCTTGGAGAAGGGGTCCAAATCTATTCACAATCTAATTGAAAAGCAATGTATGCTTGAAGATCTAAATGGCATACATTTAGTATTTATATTTGAGAGTCCAAATGGTCAACTCCTGCTCCCATTTCATATGTTTGCAATAGGGTCAAGGATCTGAAACTCAACTGTTGTTCTTAAGTTCCTAACAAATACATAGGAAGCCCTGAACTTATATAAAACTTCTTTAGTTAATGACTGTCAACTGATTGTGTTTTTAGGGCTTAACATTAAACCCATGAAGCTGAGTAAAGTTCGGAAAAATGAGAGTGATCGCATTGAAACATGGAAAGTTCGAAAAGTACTTGATAGGAAAAATACTGGAAACTGATATCCCCTATGAGAACCTGGAACTGGGGTGCATGGTATCAGAATTAACCATTGGTTATTTAGAACTGAGAAAGAAGAATGTCTTCAAGTGTGGTGGTTCTTTGGAACACTGTTTTCCATGCATCTAAAGATTCTCAGACACTGAGTATGTTTAAGATTGAGGCCAAAGGTGAAAGTGATCCAGAACAAACCAGTGTGGTGTTCCATCCAGATGTATCACAGCTTGATATGGTAAATGCTCTGCCCAAGAACACAAGAAATTGCAGAGAGTTGTGTACACAGCCTTGTTAATCTTTTGTATAATCCTTGTGATCATGACAATTTTTTTAATATGACAAATTTGGAACAGTTTTGTCTGATTATAAAACTGTTCAAACTTCACATAAAACTAAATATAGGGAAAAAGTTCTACAAATGAAATGCTCCTAACAGAGGTAATAAATGACACACTGGTTTATTCTTTTGAAAAGAACATGATGCAAAAATTGCTTGGTAGTGGAAAATGTAAAGACAAAGATGATGAAATACTGACGTGGACATTTTAGCATCTGTGCAACTGAAATTGAATTATGTCTAGTATATTGACATAGACTTGGAAATGCACGACTTGCCATGTCAGTTATGAGTCAATCACATTGCAGAGAACTGCAATAACATTATGGGAACCAAGCTGGTAGAAATTTACCTCAAAGCACCCTTGAGATTTCAGATACCAGTTTCTGACACCTGTTGAGATTACCATACCTAGGATAAACTATAAAATGACATTATGTCCACAAGAAAATCATACATGCTGAATTTTCTTCATTGAATTGAATTGACTTGACTTTATTTCTTACATCCTTCACATACATGAGGAGTCAAAAATCTTTACGTTACGTCTCCGTCCAAATGTGCAATGTGCAATCATAGTAATTTATAATAAATAGAACAATCAATGCAACATAGAAATACACTCAAATCAGCAAGAGTTAATCAGTCAGATGGCCTGGTGGAAGAAGCTGTCCCAGAGCCTGTTGGTCCTGGCTTTTATGCTGCGTATCTCTTCCCGGATGGTAGCAGCTGGAACAGTTTGTGGTTGGGGTGACTCAGGTCCCTAACCCTTTTTACACACCTTTCTTTGTAAATGTCCTAAATAGTGGGAAGTTCACATCTACGGATTCGCTGGGCTGTCCACACCACTCTCTGCAGAATCCTGCGATTAAGGGAGGTACAGTTTCCACACAGTGATGCAGCCAGTCAGGATGCTCTCAATTGTGCCCCTGTAGAAAGTTCTTAGGATTTGGGGGCCCATACCAAACTTCCTCAACCATCTGAGGTGAAAGAGGCGCTGTTGTGCCTTTTTCACCACACAGCTGGTGTGCACAGACCACGTGAGGTTCTTGGTGATATGGAGGAACTTAAAGCTGTTCACCCTCTCAACTGCAGATCCATTGATGTTAATAGGGCTTAGCCGTCTCCATTGCTCCTGTAATTCACAACCAGCTCCTTTGTTTTTGCGACGTTGAGGGAGACCAATTCATATTAGTGAATTGAAATTTAATCCGTTAATGTCTATAAAGGAACAAGTAGAGCTGAGTAAAGGCACCATTGCTGATTCACTCATTAATTTTTGAAGCAGAGTGCCATCTAGTGTGGAAAATACCAATACAATTGAACTATTTGAAGGATTAATTGATTTTCAGGCAGTAAAAATATTGTTGACAAAATGCCTAGAAAATGGAATGATATGAATAGAACAAGGGGAAATTAACCAAACCACCCAACAATGACCTGGAAATGGCATTCATGTACAACAAACCATATCCCAGGCAGTTCACCAAGTCTTCTTACGAACATCGGGGCTTTGCACTTGAGATACAAAAGCTGAAACAATAGAAGATGGGAATAAAAAATACTACAGAAGCTGGAAATCTGAAAAAAAAAAAAGAAAAAGCTAAAACACTTAATAGGTCAAACAAAATATGTGGAAAGAGAAATGAAGTTAATGTTTCAGGTCGAAGACATTTATCGGAACTGGGAAACAGAGAAAACAATTACATTTTAAATTGCTGAAAAGGTGAGGGTGGGATCAATAGGATAAAGGAAATATCCATACAGAAATTGCCTCACCCTATCAGGGGTATTCCCTTTGTTCTATCTTCAAACAAAATGTAGGTGGAATTGTGAAGCTGATCGAGGTCAATTAACAAGAAAGAGCATAAACTAATAAACTCAGCCAAAAGAACATAAAAACTGCATAATGCAGAATTGTAGGAAATGTCTACCAGCCAGGCTGTGACAGCAGGGAAAGAAAAACTTAGAGAAGGATCTCCTCGTCAATCCTTAACAATTTCAGTTTAAAGTAAAGGCATCTGAAAAACATCTTAGATGTGGCACTACTTTATTCTGAAGAAGTTGTGAAAGTGTCCTAAAAGTGTTTTTAAACAGGTACATTTAAGGCAGTAATTGTTTTTTGGACATCTATAACATACATTTCTTTTTGAAAATGTATCTGATCACAGTGATGCATTATCAAAATTATTTATTGATTCTAAGAGTCATTTTGAGCTTTTATGTTGCCAGAATATGTATGCATAACATAATACTTTTAGAATCAAAGAGTCATACAGCACAGAAACAGGCAGTTTGGCCCATCTGATCTATGCCAAGAAACATTACCAGCTAAGCTGGTGATGCACCATCAATAACTCACTCTGAGACGTAGGAAGCGAGGTATCGGCTTTTATTGACTGGAAGAATGAACAACACTACATCCTGGGGAATGAGGCTGGGCAACAGGCCTCAGTCGCCTTTATACAGGGGTCTGTGGAAGGAGCCACAGGAGCAGTCAGCAGGGGTCTGTGGGAGGAGCCACAGGAGCAGTCAGCAGGGGGTCTGTGGGAGGAGCCACAGGATCAGGGGGTCTGTGGGAGGAGCCACAGGAGCAGTCAGCAGGGGGTCTGTGGGAGGAGCCACAGGAGCAGTCAGCAGGGGTCTGTGGGAGGAGCCACAGGAGCAGTCAGCAGGGGTCTGTGGGAGGAGCCACAGGAGCAGTCAGCAGAGGGTCTGTGGGAGGAGCCACAGTCTGTGGGAGGAGCCACAGGAGCAGTCAGCAGGGGGTCTGTGGGAGGAGCCACAGGAGCAGTCAGCAGGGGTCTGTGGGAGGAGCCACAGGAGCAGTCCAGACAGGTATATGTAGTTCACCACAGCTGGGTTTAGCAATATCCCTCAAAACCTTTCCTGTCCATTTATCTGTCCAAATATCTTTTGTACTTAGTTCAGATTAATTATTTCCTTCCCATTTTGTCTATCCTTTTTAAATTTCAAATCAAAGAATTTTATTATATTTACTAAAAACATTGCCCAAAGCAGTAAGTCCATTGACAGTCAAGTATTGAAAAGCAGAGTACCAGATCTTAGAAATCTGGAATAAAAGTAAATGCTGAAGATATTGATTAAATAAATCAACATCTTCAGAGGGAGAAACAGTTAAGTTTTCAGGTCAATTATGTTGACAGAAAAGGTAAAGTTGTCGAGATCACGAACTTTTAATCAAGCACATTTGTACTTAATGCAGTCATAAAGACAAAGTTAAAGCATCGTACAGTAGAAGAACCAGGCCTTTCTGTCCATCTATACTAATCACACCAGGTATGCCAAAGTGGGTGATATCGCCCCTCTGGGGGCGGCGGGAGTTTCTAAGGGGGGGCGGAAAAGATAAAGGGGTGGGGGGCACTCAGTAGCAAGGGGGGCAGCTGAAGGATTACAGGTTTAAGAAATGAATTACTTATAAGCATTTGATCCTCAGTGCCTCATAATTGATTACAATGATCACATGATCACCTCAACTCTTGCTAACCCCCCATTCTCTTCGACTTTGCTCAAAGCGCGTTATAGTTGTTGAAAAGCAATGTGTCAGTTTTGTATTTGGCATAGCATGAGAAATCTGGACTCAAGAAGTTGTGGTATTTTGAGGCCCAGTCCACACATTATTGCCATTCTCTACTGTAGTACAGTGATAGCTAATATGATTCCCATACTCTAATCATGCAGTGATACAATTCTTATGAACTAGGGTATGGCATTCAATGGGGTAGAGTTCAGAATCTGCCCTTTGGAATGGTCTTGACCACATTTCTGTAGCCCATGGACCAACTGAGATATTGCTGCTCCATTTCATATACCTTCAGCTAGAGAGTCAGGTTATGCCTGAAATATTATGTTGTGATAACTTTCTCCTTTATTGATAACAGCGCTTGAGGCTGGACTTAAATAATAGGTAATTAACTGTGGTTATTAATCCATAACAAAGATGGCAGAACCAAACCAAATGAAAAAGAAGTGTAGACAGTGTAGTGCGGAGTATCTGAAGTATGGATTTACACCAGCAACAAGCTACCAACAACAGCCAATTTGTCTGTTGTGTGAAAAAAGTTTTTCAAAACAGGCAATTAAACTGTCCAGGCTCCTTGAACATTTGAAGAGAATACAATCTGATAAAGCAAAAAAGAACTTAGCATATTTTCAATTACTTCATGAAAAACTTCAAAAATGGAAAATACTTCAAAACGTGGTTGCCAGCACATCACAACAAAACAGTGATGGTTTGCGTGCTCCATAAAATGTTTCATTGCTCATTGCTAAATCTGGAAAGCCCCATGCAATTGGAGAAGCATTAAGGAAGATTCTGAGTACAGTTTTGCATGTCACCAGCTCAAATAATCCAAGGGATTCCACACAGCAACAACTTTGTTCAAAGATGAATAGATGAAATGTTTGAGAATGTGGAAAACACATTGTGCAACATACTTAGGACAACAGAATTTGCTCTGCAGTTGGAAGAGTCAACTTTGCTTTCTGGGTATGTTCGCTTCATAAGAGATGAAAGTATGGTTCAAGAGTTGTTATTTGCAAGGGGACTAGAAACAGATACAAAGGGGTAGTCAATATTTTGGGTTGTTGAGCAATTTTTCAAAGAGAAGGATATTCCACTCACCAACATTCTTGCTTGTGCAACAAATGGGGCACCATCAATGACTGGACACCAACGTGGGTTATTACTTTCTTGAAAAAATATGTACCTAATATATTTACAATTCACCATGGAATTTGCATACAAAATCTTGTCACAAAAAACCTAAGTGATCAACTGCAAAAATCATTAAATATTGTTACCACAGCGGTAAATAAAATGAAGTCCCCGTGCTCTCAGTTCTCAACTATTCCAAGAGCTTGGTATGGAGAATGATGGACAGTTTGAATGCTTGGCTGCTGCTCTCAAAAGGAAATTGCCTGGGATATTCTATGCGCTTTTTGAAACTTTTTTAACTTCTTTGAAGATTCGAATATTTCATTCTGTAATCAGCTCAAGAATATTTGGTATGACATTGCTTATTTGTCAAAATTGTTTGTAAAGTTTAATGAAATCAGACTTCAATTGGAACAAAGTTTTGTGAATCTCATCAAATTCAAATCAGTTGTCTCAACATTTCTGTCCAAGTTAACCCTATTTCAGTGCAACAATGGCCATCTTGACTTTTTCCAACTTCTGTTCCTCTCTAAGTTGGAAGAAAAAGAAAGAATACCAGATGATGAATTTCAGGTATACTGTGCCCATCTGGGTGAGCTGCATAAAGACATGTTAGAGATTTCAGGTTTTTCTCTCAATCCAACTTCCAGAATTGGTAATAAATCCATTCCTGACATTTGTACTGGGGAAATAACAGGAAGGATGGAGGAAGAACTGATCTTGCTGAAGCTGAGGTTCAAAAGATCATATCAAGACTTTTTGTTGCAGAAAGAAATCTAAGAAAGGACAGGCACTACAGAGCTTTCTTCGTAGTTGGGCCATGCATTTGAGTGCCATTACAAAGAAAGCATGGCTGCACCTCTACTTGTTTAGAAGTTTGCAAAGATTTGGCATGACATCTAAAAGTCTGAAGAACTTCTATAGATATATGGTGGGCTGTATATGAACTGGCTGCATTACAGCCTGGTATGGAAATACCAATGCCCTTGAATGGAAAACCCCACAAAATGTAATGGATACAGTGCAGAACATTATGGGTAAAGCCCTCCTCATCATTGAGCACATCTACATGGAGCTTTGTCACAGGAAAACAGCATCCATCATTTGGAATACTATCCTGCACTGTGGAAAAGAGTCAAGATGTTCATTACTGCCTTTCTGACATGATATTTAGTGCAGCATCGTTTCAGTGCAGTCGTCTAACTTCTTTCAAAGCAGTGAAACAGACTGCAAATTACTGAACTTGGGGATCTGAGACTGAGTGACATTCAGCCTGATGTTGGGAAGCTGATATTACTGCACCAAGCCCATCCATTTCATTGAACAGTGAAAAAACAATAAAGTAGCTGGACTGCTAATGTACACTAAAATTGTTCATGGAAATCGTGTTTACAGTCATTTAAAAAAATTTTTATTTGTAGCTTTAAATAGACTTGAAATTTTTTTGCAATTATTTGTCACTGCCTTGGATTTGAGTTTCTACTTTCTTTCATTATGCATTGTAAATCAAAATACTTTATAGATTTTTTGTAATGGCCAGAAAGTGAGTGGGGGGCACTGGGGATGTGGTCTGGGTGCCAAGGGGGGCGGTAGCCCAAAAAAGTTTGGGAACCACTGTGCTACGTGGACTCTTGTTGATTCAAGTGCTTGTCGAGATGATTCTCAAATGCGATCGGAGTGCCTGCCTCCTTCTATTTCTCAGGCACTGTACTCCAGATTGCAACAATCTTCTGGGTTAAAAAGATCCTCAGAGACACTAACTCTCCTACTCCTCACCTTAAACCTCTGCCCTCTAGCTTTTGATGTTTCCATTATCGGGAATACTTCTCACTCACCACTGTATCTATACTCTAAGTGAAGAATGGGGCGATGATGGAGCAACAGCTCAAAATTCAAAGTAAATTTATTATCAAAGTACATATATGTCACCATATACTACCTTGAGAGTCATTTTCTTGCAGGCATTCACAGTAGATCATAAAAATGCAATAGAATTATTGAAAAACTACACATTAACATTGACAAACAACCAATTTGCAAAAGATGACAAACAGTGCAAATTTAAAATAAAACAAGTAAATAATATTGAGAAAATGAGTCATAGAGTCCTTGAAAGTAAGTCCATAGCTTGTGAAATCAGTTCAGTGTTGAGGTGAGTAAAGTTCTCCATGCTAATTCAAGAGCCTGATGGTTGAAGGGTAATAACTGTTCCTGAGCCTGGTGGTGCGGGACCTAAGGCTCCCCTACCTCCTTTTGAATGGCAGCAGTGAGAAGAAAGTATGATTGGATGGTAGGGCTCCTTGATGGTGGATGCTGCTTTTTTGTAGCAGCAGTCCTTGCAGATGTCCTCAATGGTGGGGAGGGCTTTGCTTCTCATTTATTGAGTTGCATATCTTTTATTGGCAAATTAAGTGAGAAATTGGAGATGATGTAAGAACGGGTGGTTGCAGATGAATCTCTCCCTTTAGAATACCATAAAGAGGAGGAGAGGACCAAGAATTAATCTGCAGACGCATTAAAGTGTTACCTCTGCTGAGTGATAGCTCTCTTGATTCCCAAACAGAAGATAATATGTTCTAAGCTTAAATCAGGAATTTAGCACTTCATCTAAACTGTCAATTCAGTGCATTATTGATAGGGTGTCAAAGGTATTCTGGTAATTTTAAAGTGAGTCATTGTCAGTCTGCTTGTGATAAGGCAGCAAGTATTCCTGGGCACTGTTAATTAAGGATCCAAGAATTTTTGTTAATATGTGAGTGATATTTATCCTCAAACAAAAGACATTGCACAAACTGCTTGACACATTTCCTTGCATAACAGAAACTATATCTCAAAGTACAGGATTAGCTTGTGAAGCATACTGAAATGTGAAAATTATTTACTGAGAAAACTAAACTTTTTGTTGATAAAGCAAACTATTTCTTTTGTTATTGATGCATGGAAAACTTGAAACGCAACAATTTCTGAAAATCATTCAGATTTCTGAACGGACAGTGAAACTCTGTACATTACCTCACTATTTTTTTTGCTCTACTTATTTAATTTAATTTTTTATATATTTTTATTGTTGTAATTTATAGATTTTTATTATGTGTTGCAATGAACTTCTGTTGCAAAACAACAAATTTCACAGCATATGCCAGTAGTATTAAACCTGATTGTGGTTCTGATTCTAAAATAATTGACTTGTGGTGGAACAACATAACAGAAAGTTCAGTAAAATGCGTGGTAACCCATTATTACTGCTGTCTTGCAAGAAGTTGTTGAATAAGACAATAAGACCATAAGATATAGGAGCAGAATTAGGCCAAATGTTGTTTGTACATCTCCCACAGGTAAGAAAATTAAGCCCAGAACTCCATGGACGACCAAAAAGATAGTGTTAAATAGAGCAAAAAAAAATACGACAGATGAACCAAGCTGATTGCAGGAAGGTGATGGAATGTCAAAATAAACTAAGGCAAGAAAAGAGAGTCCAACAAAGGACTCACAGCAAATATAAAAGAGAATCCAAATATATTCTATAGGCACATGAACAACAAAAGCATTTTAAGAGAAGTTGCCCATCAGAGACTAAAAAGGAAACTTAACCACGAAGGCAAGGGAAAAGCATGAAGTATGAAATGAAAACTTTACATTGAGATTTTGAGTAACTTAAATATGACTCAGACTGGATTAGAGAAATCTTGACCAAGGAGGAAAATTGCAGATGGTGAAGCCATATTCTCCACAACATCTATGAATTCAAGGGTGTGGCTGGGAACTGGGAATTATAAATACTATACTATACTCTTGTACAAAGAAAGTGTGGGTATCAAGCCAGTAACAACAGACTGATAAGTTTATCTTTAGTGGAAGGGAAAATTCTAAAATCAAAAATCAGGGATAAAATTAGCAATCACTTAAGATTAATTAAAGAAAGCCAGCATGGATTAGTTACAGACAAATTTACATCCAACAAACTTGATAGATTTTTTTGGTGAAGTATTAGAGATGGCTAACAGGAGAAAATCTACAGATGCTGGAAATCAAAGCAATACTTATGCTGGAGAAACTCAGCAAGCCAGGCAGCATCAATGGAAAAGAGTTAACAGTCCACGTATCAGGCCAAGACTCTTCATCAGGACTGATAGGAAGAGGCAATATAAACCATAAGTGCATTTAATAAGATGTCAATGGGCTTGTCACCAACAAGAAGGACCTTGTATAAAAGGCATTGTGGCAGCATGGAGAGATTATTGATTAAGTAAGAAAAAGAAGACGGCAGTGACAAACAGATATTCTTCAAGTTAAAGTAAAATGTACAATTGAGATTTCCTGCCATTGATACCAGAACTACTGATTTTGTTAGTAATTTGTACTTGGGTTTACAAAATGCAACTTCCATATTTGCAGCTGAGATCTAACTCAGTGACGTGGTGAACAATAAGGAGGATAATAATAGATTTCAAAGAGATATTGATAAGCTGTGGAATGGACAGGTAAGGGAAGATGGGTAAATAGGAAGAAGCAATATAAAACAGAAGTCTGGTCTATTTTTGGTCTCTGAATTTTTTCCCTCAAATTCCCACTAAACCTCTTGCTTCAACTTATGCATCTGGTCTAAAACCACAAAGTGTTTAAAATCATGAATGGAGTAGACCATAAATTGAGAGAAACTAGAGAATATACAAAGTAATGGATTTTCAATGGCATCAAAACTGATAAGAGAAAACAAAGTTATGTATTCTGAAATGCCCTCATGAGGTAGAGAATGCAGGTTCAGTTGTGGAATTCAAAAGTGATCTGCATAACTGGCTCTACCCAGAGAAACCTAGTTTCTATTAACTCTGCAGAGGATCACTGTTCTGCTACTTCCTCAAGCAGCAACTTCCCAACTCATTGCTGAAGCGGTATTTGTTGGCCATTTGGTGTTGCTACTGCAAATAACAGAGGAAGAACTACTAGCCAAACTACTTTTATCAGAGACAATTAGCTCTCTACTAAGAGCAATGATTTGTAAAGCATTGTATCAAAAGTCCTACTGCATGGCTTTACATAAGACTTAGAGCAAGGGTTCCCAATCTGTTTTATGCCATAACATAGAAACATAGAAAATAGGTGCAGGAGTAGGCCATTCGGCCCTTCAAGCCTGCAACGCCATTCAGTATGATCATGGCTGATCATCCAACTCAGAACCCTGTACCTGCTTTCTCTCCATACCCCCTGATCCCTTTAGCCACAAGGGCCATATCTAACTTCCTCTTAAATATAGCCAATGAACCGGCCTCAACTGTTTCCTGTGGCAGAGAGTTCCACAGATTCACCACTCTCTGTGTGAAGAAGTTTTTCCTCATCTCGGTCCTAAAAGGCTTCCCCTTTATCCTTAAACTGTGACCCCTCGTTCTGGACTTCCCCAACATCGGAAACAATCTTCCTGCATCTAGCCTGTCCAATCCCTTTAGAATTTTATACGTTTCAATAAGATCCCCCATCAATCTTCTAAATTCTAGTGAGTATAAGCATAGTCGATCCAGTCTTTCTTCATATGAAAGTCTTGTCATCCCAGGAATCAATCTGGTGAACCTTCTTTGTACTCCCTCTATGGCAAGAATGTCTTTCCTCAGATTAGGGGACCAAAACTGCACACAATACTCTAGGTGCGGTCTCACCAAGGCCTTGTACAACTGCAGTAGAACCTCCCTGCTCCTGTACTCAAATCCTTTTGTTATGAATGCCAACATACCATTTGCCTTTTTCACCGCCTGCTGTACCTGCATGCCCACCTTCAATGACTGGTGTACAATGACACCCAGGTCTTGTTGCACCTCCCCTTTTCCTAATCAGCCACCATTCACCATCTGTTTTCCCGTTCTTGCAACCAAAGTGGATAACCTCACATTTATCCACATTAAATTGCATCTGCCATGAATTTGTGCACTCACCTAACTTATCCAAGTCACCCTGCATCCTCTTAGCATCCTCCTCACAGCTAACACCGCCGCCCAGCTTCGTGTCATCTGCAAACTTGGAGATGCTGCATTTAATTCCCTCGTCTAAATCATTAATATATATTGTAAACAACTGGGGTCCTAGCACCGAGCCTTGCGGTACCCCACTAGTCACTGCCTGCCATTCTGAAAAGGTCCCGTTTACTCCCACTCTTTGCTTCCTGTCTGCCAACCAATTCTCTATCCACATCAATACCATAC
Organism: Hemitrygon akajei; assembly: GCF_048418815.1. Lineage (NCBI taxonomy): Eukaryota > Metazoa > Chordata > Chondrichthyes > Myliobatiformes > Dasyatidae > Hemitrygon > Hemitrygon akajei. Next base: position 32,165,403 of record NC_133149.1, on the reverse strand, counting down.
CCCCAATACGTGTGCTTTAAGTTTGCACACTAACCTCCTGTGTGGGACCTTGTCAAAAGCCTTTTGAAAATCTAGATATACCACATCCACTGGCTCTCCCCTATCCACTCTACTAGTTACATCTTCAAAAAATTCTATAAGATTCGTCAGACATGATTTTCCTTTCACAAATCCATGCTGACTTTGTCTGATGATTTCACCTCTTTCCAAATGTGCTGTTATCACATCTTTGATAATCGACTCTAGCATTTTCCCCACCACCAATGTCAGACTAACCAGTCTATAATTCCCCGGTTTCTCTCTCCCTCCTTTTTTAAAAAGTGGGGTTACATTAGCCACCCTCCAATCCTCAGGAACTAATCCAGAATCTAAGGAGTTTTGAAAACCCCTGCCATCAATCAAGGAGTTTGTGGACCCCAGGTTGAGAACCCCTGAAGAGGTACATTAACCATCACATATACCACATCTATTAATGGCTGAAGTTTTAGAAAAAGCGGGATTGATTCTCTTAGCTCTAGAGAACTAGCTGATTCATGCTGATTGTAACAATTCATGCTGTTCATGCTGATTCGTCTCTCCTTACTCTAGTCATTGAGCCTGCGCCTGCATTTCAATAGAGAGATATCTTTCTAGTCCAGTGGCCATCAGGATATTATTGCATATTGTGCTTTTTGTGGTGTGTCATTTTGGTATTAATATGGCTTTGCCATTATTATGAATCTATTTTGAATTCATTCAATTGCCATTAACAGCAGGCAGTGGACAAGGGCGTCTCAAACAATACACACTGCCATTGTCTTTATGTGTCAGATAGGCAAATTAAATGCACAAGAACTCCTACCTGTGAGATTCAATGTTTAAATTGTTTATGTTTTCTATACTTCCAACGTTCTCCAGATTTTCTCAGATGTATATCTGATCTCTTGCATTTTTGACAGTCATTAATGGTCTTTTATCACACGATTAGGATGTCCTGAAGCCAGTGTCTAAAATTAGGTGCATTAACTATAGAGCCATTTAAAAGTTACAAATCATCACAATATGATAATGTTTAACTATAAAGTTCACTTTTATGTTTCGATCGATGTAATTTTTACTTGAAGGCACTGTGAGAGTATTGAGGATATAAAGTTTGCTCATCAGGCTAATAAATAAAAAGTTTTATGACCATCATTTTAATGTAACATATTTTCTTAGTCTGAGACACTTTTGTTCTGCAATTATGATACATTTGGTGCTTATTTTTAATTCAGAAACAGGGTACATAGATATGAAAGAATTAGCAACTGATCAACATGTTCAGATGCCATCAGAACTTAAATTCTAGTAAAAGGGTAAATAAATCGGTAATTATACAAGAATATCAACAATGGTAACCAATTTGGATTGTTGCAGAGTCTAATGTTCATCAACTTACTTCGGGGCAGGAAATCCACCTTCACATCTATGAGTGACCAGACTCTGAACTACAGATGAAGGGTTATTGGTTGATGGACCAATGAGGATTAAGAAGAATAAATTCTAGCAATGCTAACAATGTGCATGTACAGTGATCACTTTTTTAAAAATTGCAATCTTTTTATTTATCGTTTTAGAGATATAGTACAGAACAAGCCCTTCCAGACCAAAGAGTTGTGCCCTCCAGCAATTCATCTATTAATCTAACTCTAGCCTAATCACAGGACAATTTACAATGACCAATTAACCTACTAACCGTAAGTCTATGGACTGTGGGAGGAAACCAGAGGGTCATGGGGAAAACGTACAAACTTCTTACAGATGGAGCCGGATTTGAACTCCAGCACCCTGACCTGTAATAGCATCATGCTAACCACCACAGTAATATCTAATTATATCTAGAATTAGATAATTAGATAGTAGATCATATCCAATTTTAATTAGAAATGATGATAACTAAGTCTATCAGTTGAACTGTGTGTTCATTTTTCCAACTTCCCTCCACAAAATGCTCTCTCACACATCAAAAGGGGAAATTGTTACAAGGATGTTTAGGAATGATGATCTAACCTAAAAGAATTCTCTTTGTGGAAGTTTCAATTAATATTCATTCCAAGCATTAAGTTCTTGTGCAATGTACTGTTGGAAATTGAGTTACAAATTGCATAAATATCTCTGATGCTTTACTGAAGCTATTTGTAAATTATTAGTCTGGAAATAATTTCTGGAAATTCTTGTTAGGTTTATTAGTACAATCAAACTCAACAGATTTATTTCATTATAATATGCAAGAGTACTTTACATCCAAATCAAAATAATTGCTTTAGCAAAACACTCTCATCCCTTTAATTCATGCTGATAAAGCCATGTCTGGAACCAATACACTTTGCAAGACCTTATAGGGCCCCTTAAACATTTAATCACCAAATCTAGCATTTCTCTATGTGATTGCCAAATCTTTCTGAATGCTAATCAGATTTGAAATCTGAGTACTTGAGAATAACTCAAGCTAAATAAGTGTATTTTTCTGCAGGCCATCTAAGCCATGTTCATATTGTTCTTCAACCAACTAGACTCTGATGTGATTTCCTGGCGCCAAAAGCCAAATTAACGTTTTGTTGCACAGGTTCTAGAAAGATCCATTCTCCTCAACTCTTTGCACACATCACTCATCAACAGACTTCTTGGTAGTAGCATGTCCTTGGTATATGCCATAACGTGCTTCCAATTTTGTGATGAGACATTGTCACTTCCCTTACACAGTTTTTCTTATGTGCACATTGCCTGTTATGGTGTTAGTAGTAGTTGATATCATGACATAATTACCCTGTGGATTCACAGTAGTCAGTTCATATGGTCAGCTGTGTTTTCCTTTCAGGCCAACTAGCAGTAGAGCCCAATGGTGTGACCTATGTTACTTTACCATGACCTAGTTTATGACATTATTATATCTTAAAATCACACAGGGAGTTCACAAAAGACTTAATGAGTTTAACATTCGATATCTAATACATACTGATAAGGAAGGTTAGGGTTGATGTGTTTGTGGGCCTGGCAAAGATGCAACTGAAAGTACTTAATATTGTCCTAAAATCCTCGGTTTTGAGCTTATTGGAAGATAAATGCTTCCACAATAGTGTTAATTTTTTTCTGCTGTGTTGTTGTATATTTCTATGCTATAGAAGAAAAATAAGTACTTATATGACTAGGAGTAGATCACATTTGACTCTAATTCTGAAAACAGGTATCTGTAATATTTGCATGAGAATGATAATGAAGAACATTGTTATGGCAGTATCTAATTACCTCCAGATTTCTTCAAGCACTTAAAATCAATTGAATCCATTAATTTTTATTAGTAGGTAAATGACTTGAAGTCAGATTTGAACAATTCCCTGAGAAATATAGATCCCATAAAGTAACTGATTTAAATCATCGACATCAGAGAAACTTTGAGTCATACAGCACGTAAACAAGTCCTTTGGCCAACCAAGTCCATGAATAACCATCCAACACCCATTTTACACTAACTGTACACTGATAATATTTTTAGTCTCATTGTGCTTTCATTGAATTCTCCTGGATTCTGCTACTTACTCTCACTCTCAGAGCTATTTCTGTGGTTAATTAAAGGAAACTAGAGCACCTGGAGGAAATCCATGCAGTCATGGGGAGAAAGTATAAAATCCTCACAAATACCACCAGAGATCAGGATTGAACCTGCATTCCTCTAGATGTGAAGCTGTAGCTCTACTAACTGCAGCACTATGTGTTAGCTACTATAAAACTTGCTAAGGAGACAACTTAAATTTGCACCCTTCATACATGACATGGACCATTCAAACCAAAACCAATCAAAACCAACTTGATTCATACATTCCGTATTGTAAGGCGTCTATAACTTGATTCCGCTGCAAGAAAATAAAACTAATAAAATGGGAAAGCTACTGGCCTCATGATGAATTTGTTTCGTCGTTATTGCCATCCTATTAATGTCAGTTGAAGGCAGTCAAAATCACTTTTAAAGGCACCATATTGAAAACAAAATTGCATTAGAGGAAATACCAATGAATAATGAGCAAATTTCCTTATTTGAGAGCAGACATTATGGGGAAACTGCTGGAGCCTCAGCAGTTAAAATTACCTTTCCTGTCAGAAAATACAGAAACAAAGACAGTATCTTGATTATTCCATCCAGCGACGAAGTCGTCGTGTAAATCAAGGTTTCCAGGGTTGCCTAGGTAACAAACTGCACTGTCAACATAGAGTCCTCAAAAGAAAACTAAATATGAGAAAGTCATTATCACAGCCACAACTTGCAAGGCCATCTCATTTATTTGAAAAGTTGCTCTTTGTGATGTAGCTGACTAGTTCTTCTAGCAATTATACTCAGTTACTCCGACCATGTTTGTGACTTCTTCTTGTTTGCTCCATTCTTTTTCATTGCTCCTGAGCCATCCTTTAGCAGAAGCATTTTGTCATTAACTCAGAGATCAGTTGTTGAGACAATTAATTGTCCAGTAGGAATTTGTTTGTTTTCAATCATTTAACATCTCTCAATGCTTCTAAATCATCTTGTACTGGTCGCAGCTGTTTGGGAGAAGGGATATTCTACTGTGGCTGTTTCATATGATTTATTTCATGAGGGAATTACTGAAATACTCTGTTCATGGTATGGGCATAATTAAAGCTGTCGCTAACATTGTTTTCAGTTATGAATACTCCAGATGGCAAGGATTTGACTGCAGAGCATTTTTAAAACTGGGCCACAGTAGATCTGTTATTGCTCAGGCATTGTTATTATTGTCCGAATGATTCAATTTTTGATGCCTGATTATTGACTTCCAAGTACATACAGAAACAGTATTGGTGATTTTAATTATTTACCTTTCTCCTATTTTTGTTGGCAAAATTCACATCTTCATAAACAATGTAAAATGTGTATGAGCTCTTTAAAAATATATTTAATATATTCAGGATCAAATTGTCACAGCCACATCAGAGTTGTTTGGGGCAAGGAAATAGGTTGGTTACAATAAGTTGCTTGTGTGATAAGTGTAATTTAACATTAATTTATTGTACTTTATATTAAAATGAGTGGGGTAAAAAGGTTACTGTATTACAGGTGGGTTGATGGAAAATTCCATATATATATATAGTAACAAGTATCAATGATTGCTGTTATTGTTACTGTAACAGCAAAGTAAAATAATTTCCAGCGTCCCTTGAAATGTACTGCATTTTATAAAATAACCTGACAATGGAGCCAATGCAATTACATTTTCCTAAACAGAATTACAGAGCATTTGATTCTGCTTAAGTCCTGGATTTATGATCAATCCCCTCCATCCTGATTAATTATCGTAATCAGTGAACAAAATCCTCCAAAATGAGTTGCTGCAATTTAGTAAATTGTGATGGTGGGTTTCTATACACAAGAATCCAGATTGCAATTTTTTTTAATCAGTCTCTTTTGTAGGAGAAAGTCTCCTGCTTCTTTTGTACAAGTTGATTAGAGGTAGTACAGTATAACAAACCCATTTGTTCATTTAATTTGAAAGTTACCACTGGACTTGAAAGAAAATGTTGAATAGTGTAAATGAATAACTGCTTTCTGAAGTTTCATTATTGTATGAATGATAAAATATTGCATCAACATTTAATTTAGTTTAATCATGGAATTATTCCACTTTGATCTTTCCTACAAATCACAAGGAGGTAACATACTTTAAACACACTTTCTTGGTTCTCTCCAAGATTGTCTTATGTTTCATGTGGGCCCATAACAGCACCTGGCAATGGCTCTATATTTCCATTTCCTTTTCCTTGGCTTCTGATTAGGATCACACTGCTTGAGATTCTCTTTTGGTTCAAAGCTCCATTTCACCACTTTGTAGCAATGGTAAATTTTCAACCAGTTACCAATTATTGCTTGGCTCACAAATATTATTGATACAAACTTACAAATAAACCAGCAGGAAACCGTTAAGTGTTTAATATAAAAATAAATTGGACTAGATTGTCAGGATGTTGATGTCTTTTGTCACTCTGAACACGTGTCTTACAGTCTGCATAAAATGAGAACAATCCAAAGCTCCAGTCCAAAGTTCTAGCTTTCTCATTTATAATTAGGAATATGCAATCACAATACAAACACAATATTTGATAATGAGTGAGATTACTCATGTTACACAATCCTTATTGTTAAAGTATAGATTAGGATCATGAAATTGTAGACAATTTATGACACAGGAGGCTACTCAGCCCATCATGTCTGTACCTATGGCAACATACAAACATGCTGGAAAAATTCAGTGGGTCAGGCAGCATCTATAGAGGGAAACTGACAGCCAACATTTCGGGTCAAGAATCTTCATTTGGACTGCTTAGAATCTGTGTCTGTGCCTGTGCTTTCCAGACTAATCCCAACTTTCAACATTAGATTTATCGCTACACATGTAAGTACTTTTACGTAATGAAATTTACTTCCAGATTCTGTGTTCTTTACTTGCTTTCTGATTGTCTGCATTATCTCTGCCAAGTTAACAGGTAAAAACTTAAGGAAAATATTATGTTCTTTTCCCATTGCTTTGCCAAAGGGCATGAGTTGTCTGCTTGGAGGTGGACCAAACATCTCAATTGCATTCAACAGATTCTTTAGATTAGAGCATAAGGATACAGTTTGATTGAAACAATGTAGGCATTTCCCTAGAAGCTTGGCCATAGTCACTTCAGAACCTATCGTTATTTGAATTACTTTACAAAAGAAATGGCGTTTTATCGAATTCATTGCTGAAAATTGTCGCATATTGAAACCAGTTTGGACACAAGCTTTTATGGTGATTATTACCAAAAATGTTGAATAAATAGGCTTCTAACTCATCAAAATTCCACATTCCATTAAACAAAGTACAAAATAAAGCTATTATCAAAGTACGTACTGTATATGTTAGCATATATTACCTCGAGATTCATTTTCTCACAGGCATTCACAGAAAATAAAGAAATATGAAAGAATTTATGAAAAACTATGCATAAACAAAAACTGACAACCAATCATTGTGCAAAAGAAGGCAAATTGTGCAAATAAAAAATAATAAGCATAACTGCATTTTGAATGAATATTGGTTCTCCTTTCATTCCAAGGTGACCCTACTTTTAAAACATGTAAGTTTATATATTTACAAAAATTAAATTATATATGAAATGTTTTGCAGGATACATTATAAAAGCTCATCTACTTACATTATATAAGTAGATGTCTGACAAATCACAAAAATCAATAATTATGTGGTGATATCATAAAGAAACAAGTAAATTATAAACAAGAATTATTGTTCACAAATCTTTCCAAAGGATAGAATCATGGATTATATGTAGAATTATAAAATAAGAAAGTTAAGATGCCAATATGAATTTATATTGCTTATTTTAGAGTTTAGCATTCAGATAACTGAAACTAATCACCTACTTACCAAATGACACAGACTACTGCTGATATTGTGAAGGGTCTCCGAGCTTGCTGTATATTCTGTACCTTAAACGTTTCTCCTTTGTAGTATCAAACTATCATGAATTCAAGCTATTTTCAGCAACCAAATAACACATTCAACTGAAGATGGTAATTTAGTCTTGTTATCTGATTCTTCAGTGAATCAGAGATAAAACTCTGAAGGACTTGATTGCTAGATGATAAGAGAATTTTCTCTTTGCAAGAAAATGTAGAGCAGCAGCTTAGTTTCAGAATAAAGTGGAAATGATTGTAAAGGAGCATAGTCTTAAAGGCTAACTTGCATAATGTGTTATACAGACAAATGGATATTTTCAACTCACCAATAAGCTAGAGCTGGTCAATGCAACAAACTACGAAATAAAGGACAACAGAATGCCCCTGTGAGGCATGTTGTTAATTTGCCCAACCTGGTGGAGCAGGACCACTAAAGGAGTGTATGCAGCAGAAATCAGATGCACCGCAGAGGCTGAGAGGAAACGCGATGCGCGCAAGGCTCGAGCTACCTCCACTTCCACTGCAGCACCTACCCTCATGTGTCCCACATGTGGGCAAGCTTTCAGGGCCTGGATTGGCCTCACCAGTCACCTCCGGACCCACAGTCACAAACCCTCCACCTGACAGAAGTTGTGGTCGTCATCAACTCCAAAGGACAAACAACAACAATAATAGAGATATCTGGTCTTCTCCTAAGGACTAGCATCAGAATTGACCAAAGATTTAACTGAAAAAATGAATACCTTAAGCATGAGAATAGCACATCAAAACACGGTTTCATCGTTCCCTCTAATCTTAGCTTGACGAAGAGATGACAGCTGAAATAAAAACAGAAAATACTGGAAATATTCAGCAGGTCTGTGGGAAGAGAAACAGAGTTAGCACTTTCGGTTGAAGACTCCTTGTGACAGCTGAAAGTCTGTAGATTGCTGGAGATGCTTTACCTTAGCATAAATAGGGTATAAAAGTGCCTTACTTTGTATAATCAAAGTGTGTGCATCACAATAGTCAGGTAAGAGTGCCTCTTTTGCTCTTCTTGAAGAGAATAGACTCTTTTACCTACGACCTATGCCTGTGTGAGTGACTCACTCATTCCACAAAAAGGACTGCACAATAAGGTGGAGATGAGGAACAAATTCTTCTCCAACAAGTTTGTGATTTCTTTAAACAAAGAAGCTGTGACTTCTGGGTCATATACACTCCGTACCCACTTTATTAATTACCTCCTGTGCCTAATAAAGTGGTCACTGAGTGTACAGTTGTGGTTTTCTGCTATTTTTGCCCATCCACTTAAAGGTTCGATGTTTTGTGCATTTTGAGATGCTCTTCTGCACACCACTGGTGTAACACGTTTATCTGAGTTACTGTCACCTTGAACCAGCCTGGCTATTCTCCTCTGATCTCTCTCATTAACAAGGCATTTTCACCCCAGAATTGTCACTCATGGTTTTTTTTTTGCATCATTCTCTGTAAACTGTTGTGCATGAAAATCCAGGAAATCAGCAGTTTCTGAGATACCCAACAATCATTCCAGTCAAAACCACTTATATCCCATTTATTCTCCCATTCTGAACAACTGACCGTCATGCATGCTTTTATGCATTGAGTTGCTGCCACATGATTGGCTGATTAGATAGTTGCATTAATGAGCAGGAGTACAGGTGTACCTAATTATGTGGCCAGTAAGTATATTAAAGGCTAAAGTGGACAGATTATTTGGCTACAGCTGAGTTTTCGTTTATGGTGAACAGACAGGTGGAGCTAATTCCAAAATCAGCCATGATCTTATTGAGTGACACAGCATTCTCAAGGATCATATGGTCTATCCCCCTCCTATTTTTCCAAGTCATGTTATGACATAGAAGCTTATTCTTCCCTTGGCAAAGCTATTCAATTACTTTGAAGATATTATCTCATCTTTATGTGGAAGTTTTATTAAACTGAGTGTAATACCTGCCCCCACGAAATTAAATATAGATTTATTTTTTCCTGCCCTTTAATGATCCCACTGTTGATGGAACCGAATGGTAATTAGGCAGCTCATGGTCAAACCAATCCTCTCCCATCATGCCTCTGGGATTCTATTTACATCATGGGAACCAGACTGTACTTTAAATGGACTTTATTCAGGGTTACGGTTTGGTTATATTGGTTTCCTAATAATGGGCCCAAGAGAACTTTATTTATTTATTTATTTTATTTCGAGATACAGCATGGTAATAGGCCCTTCTGGACCAATGAGCCCACCATACCCAATTACATCCATATGGTGTGACCAATTAACCTAATAACCTGTAAGTCTTTGGAATGTGGAATTAAACCAGAGCACACAGAGAAAACCCACACAGTCGTGGGGAGATGTACAAGCTCCTTGCAGACAGTGGTGGAATTGAACCTGGGTCATTGGCTCTATAATAGCATGATGCCGACTATACCATCCCAGTAAATATTCACAACCACAGCAACTTCACTATACTTCCGCCACATTCTGTTTTTTCGCACTCATCAGAAACATTATGCTCAAATCATCAGTTTTCAGCCAGCGATACTCATTAAATAGGGTCAATGTTCCAAGGTTTGATTTCTCAGCAATTTGCTTTTGATGTTTTTGATGTTTGCCCCAGCACCTTGTACTGTACTGTATAAGAACCTCCACCTTAATGAGAAGCCAACAGAAAATACTGGAAATACTTGATCATTTTTCTCAATAAATAAATTAACAAGTATGATGGTTTTTTTTGTGTTATTTATTTAATTGGGTTCTCTTTATCTAGTTTTAGGACTTAAGTGGAGATCTGATCACATTTTAGGTCATACTTACGCAGAAACAGATAACATTCTACAGGGTTCACAAACCTTCTAGCACCACCGTAACTAATTCAGGTGCTCTAAAAGCCTTGGAGCCCAATGCTCTCTGACACCCTGCACAGCTAGGAAGAGCTTATTACAGTTACTGGTGCCTTAAAACCAGTCACTTTGGGCAGGCGGGGTTCATCAGCCATAGTTGGTAGATCAGCTAGGAAAAGGAAATCTCTGATCTCAAACCTCCACTGCTTTTAAGTTATATCCACATATAACTTGGGATTGGAGCAGGGGGCAGGGATTCAGATTTCTGGATCATTGGGACCTCTTTTGGGGTGGGTGTGACCTGTACAAAAAGGACGGGTTGCACTTGAATCCCAGGGGGACCAATATCCTGGCGGGCAGGTTTGATAGAGCTGTTGAGGAGGGTTTAAACTAGTTTGGCAGGGGGGTGGGAATCAGAATGTGAGTGCAGGGATTAAGGTAGAAGGACGAGGGCATGATGCTATGTGTTCTGAGTTGATGAGGAAGGACAGGTAGGGGACAGAACATAATTGTAGCCAGTTAAAGGGGTTGAAATGTGTCTATTTCAATGCTAGGAGTATTAGGAACAAGGAGATGAACTTAGAGCATGGATTAGTACGTGGAATTACGATGTTGTGGCCGTTACTGAAACATGGTTGGAGGAAAGGCTGGATTGGATGATGCAGGTCCTGGGGTTCAGGTGTTTTAAAAGGAATAGGATGGGGGATAGAAAAGGGCGGGAGTAGCATTGCTGGTCAGGGATAGTATCACGGCTATAGAAAGGGAGGATGCTGCAGAAGGAGTGTCCACGGAGTTGGTCTGGAAGTCAGAAATTGGAAGGGATCAATCACTGTGCTGGGAGTAGTCTATAGGCCCCTAAATAGCCCTCAGGACACCGAGGAGCAGATAAGCAGGCAGATTTTAGAATGGTGCAGGAAATACAGGGTTGTAGTTATTGGTGATTTCAACTTCCCTCATGCTGACTGGCACCTCCTGAGTGCAAGGGGGATAGATGGGGCTGAATTTGTCAGGTGTGTTCAAGAAGGATTCCTGACACAGTATGTGGACTGGCCGATGAGAGGAGAGGCTATACTGGATCTAGTTCTGGGTAATGAACCTGGTCAGGTGACAGACCAGGGGTAGCATTTTGGTGAGAGTGACCACAACTCCCTTAGCTTCAGCATAGCTATGGAAAGGGATAAAATCAGACGAAATGGTAAAGTGCTTAACTGGGGAAGGGCTAACTTTGAAGGGATGAGGCAGGAGCTAGCGAGAGTAAATTGGAAACAGATGTTCAAAGGGGAAAGCACAGAAGTAATGTGGCAGAAGTTTAGGGACCACTTGAGCTGGGTTCAAGATAGGTTTGTCCCACTGAGGCAAGGAAAAAATGGTAGGAAAAGGGAACCGTGGCTGACAAAACATGTGAGGCAACTCGTCAAGAGGAAAAAGGAAGCATATGTTAGATATAAGAAGCAGGAAGTAGGAGGGACTTAGGAGAAATATAGGGTAGCCAAGAAGGAGCTAAAGAAAGGACTTAGGAGAGCTCGAAGGGGGCATGAGAAGGCCTTGGCATGTAGAATTAAGGAGAACTTCAAGGCGTTCTATGCGTATGTGAAGAATAGGAGGATGACGAGAACGAAGGTGGGACCGCTAAAGGATAAAGAGGGCAACATGTGCCTGGAGGTGGAGGAGGTTGGAGAGGTCCTAAATTAATACTTTGCTTCAGTATTCACAAGTGAAAAGGATTTTGATCAGGATGAGGTCAAAGTAGAGAGGGCCTGTGTGCTGGACAATGTGGAGATTAAGGAAGAAGAAGTGCTGGATCTTCTTAAAAACATTAAGATTGATAAATCCCCAGGGCCGGATATGATACACCCCAGGTTGTTGTGGGAATTGAGAGAAGAGATCGCAGGAGCATTAGCTATGATCTTTGAATCCTCTTTGGCTGCAGGGGAAGTGCTGGAAGACTGGAGAATGGCAAATGTAGTTCCCTTGTTTAAAAAAGGTAATAGGGAGAAACCTGGGAACTATAGACCGGTGAGTCTTATGTCGGTGGTCTGCAAACTACTGGAAAGGATCCTTAAGGATAGGATCTACGAGCTTTTGGAGAAGTACAGTCTACTCATGGATAGTCAACATGGCTTTGTGAAGGGAAGATCGTGCCTCATGAGCCTGATTGAGTTTTTTGAAGAGGTAACAAAAGAAATTGATAAGGGTAGGGCAGTGGATGTGGTCTACATGGACTTTAGCAAAGCATTTGACAAGGTCCCTCATGAGAGACTCATCCAGAAAGTCATGAGGCATGGGATAAGTGGAACCTTGCTGTTTGGATAAAAAATTGGCTTAAAGGAAGAAAGCAGAGGATAGTTGTGGAAGGAAAGTATTCTGCCTGGAGGTCGGTGACTAGTGGAGTGCCGCAGGGATCTGTCCTGGGACCCCTGCTATTTGTGATTTTTATAAATGACCTGGATGTAGAGGTGGAAGGATGGGTGAGTAAGTTTGCAGATGACACGAAGATTGGAGGAGTTGTGGATGGAGCTGTAGGTGGTCGAAGGTTACAAGAGGATATAGACAGGCTGCAGAGTTGGGCAGAAAAATGGCAGATGGAGTTCAATCCGGACAAGTGTGAGGTGATGCATTTTGGAAGGACAAACCAGAGTACAGGACTAATGGTCAGTTACTTAAGAGTGTGGATGAACAAATCCATACATCCCTCAAGGTCGCTGCACAGGTTGATAGGGTAGTTAAGAAGGCCTATGGGATGCTAGGCTTCATAAACAGGGGGATTGAGTTCAAGAGTAGAGAGGTCATGTTGCAACTCTACAAATCTCTGGTGAGACCGCACTTAGAGTATTGTGTTCAATTCTGGTCACCTCATTATAGGAAGGATGTGGAAGCTATGGAGAGGGTGCAGAGGAGATTTACCAGGATGTTGCCTGGATTGGAGAACAAGTCATATGAAGCAAGGTTAGCAGAGCTGGGACTTTTCTCTTTGGAGCGTAGAAGGATGAGAGGGGACTTGATAGAGGTCTACAAGATTATGAGAGGCATAGATAGGATGGATAGCCAGTACCTGTTTCCCAGGGCACCAATAGCAAACACTAGAGGGCATATATACAAAATTAAGGGAGGGAAGTTTAGGGGAGACATCAGGGGTAAGTTTTTTTACACAGAGGGTTGTGAGTGCCTGGAATGATGGTGGTGGAGGCTAAAACATTAGGGGTATTTAAGAGCCTCTTGGACAGGCATATGGATGAAAGAAAAATGGAGGGTTATGGGGTAGTGTGTGTTTAGTACTTTTTTAAGGATTATATGGGTTGGCACAACATGGAGGGCTGAAGGGTCTGTACTGTGCCATAGTGTTCTATGGTTCTATGGTTCTATAGGGAAGACTTCAGGAGTAAACCCCAGGGAAAGATCCAGAGCTGAAGTCCCTAAGGCAGTCCTACGTTGAGTTCAACACTGACTGGCAGCTCCTGTGGCCCTGCAGATGCAAAACTGTATCAGTCTCTGCCATTCCTTTGGATTCATCAGCTGTATGGAAACAGGGAGCCTGCAGCTTGGGAAACAGCTTTCTCTCCATATCGTACTGCCCTGGCTTGCGTACAAGCATGCCTCTTGAACATAGACAGCTGGGACTTAACATCCATAGTCAAACAAAGACTCCAATTAAAACAGAAAATTAGGATGGTGCAACTTACACACTCCCTCTCCTGTACTGTCCTGTCTATTCTTTCCAGCTGTTGGCCTGGTTTTTCCCTACCACTCTTGTGTCAACCTCTCACAAATGTTAGGATGGTTTTTCCAATCCTACTACTGGGCTGCCTCTTTCACACTCTCAAGCTGCACCTCCACTCCTACTTGTTAGGGAGTATTCTGAAGTATTGTGAGTATAGCAAATATTAATACAAGCAAGAAACTGTCTTCAGTTGTTGATGAAGTTAAAAGCACAGACTAAGAGATATGGTTTGCAAAATGGTGACTATGAGAAGTTTGCATTTGCATCAGCCAAATGTTAAGACAATGGGGTTGTGTTAATTGGGTTGCATCAATCCAGGCAACATGGGCTAAGTTATTTGCTCCATTGTGACTTGGCAGACCAGGCTGATGTTGTCACTTAGGATATCAAACACGGTCACAGGTATAGTTGCAATTGTTAGCTGATCTATTCTATTGTGTACTCAGACAGTCAGTTTACACAAACACAAATCTTGGGCATCCAGCTCTCTGTCTTAAGAATTTTTAGAATATCTGTGTCAATCAGTTTGTTCCAGCAGGGATGTTTGAACATTTAGAGGTGTCTCCCACTGTAGATATGTCATTCAAAGGAAGCATTGGCAACACAAAATATTGAAGTAAACAATGTCATTGTAACTATTGAAATTGTATTGTATCATCAATTGTTAATCTTTGATCTTAAGGATGTAAATGTGATGTACTTTTGGGATTGTAAGCCTCTACCAAGAGTGTCTTCAGAAGAATGCTTGCTTGTTGTGATTAATAAAGAATTCTCTATCACCAGCTCCAGTGACTTTGATCACAGTCACAACACCGCTACCTCAATGTGAATGCCTATAGTGTTTGTGTATTTTGTCTACACCCCTAGAGTACAAGCAAAGGCATAAATTTCAGGCTTTGTTTTGTCAGCTTTTCAAACCTTACAAAGGCAGAGAATAGTTTGTGAAAAGGTGCTGGAAATCTTTGAAGAAAAGTGTCTTCCTAACATTTAAGTCCCCAAAAGAAGATTTGTGAATTAGATAACACAAAGTATACTGCAAATGCTGTGGTCAAATCACGACATACAAAAAAGCTGGATGAACTCAGCAGGTTGGGCAGCATCCGTTGAAAGGAGCAGTCAACGTTTCGGGTTGAGACCCTTCATCAGATCCTCGACGAAGGGTCTCGACCTGAAACATTGACTGTTCCTTTCAACGGATGCTGCCCGACCTGCTGAGTTCATCCAGCTTTTTTGTACGTCTTGTGAATTAGATAATGGGCACTGAATTATCAAATCTACCATTCTGGAACTCAGGATAGAAAGTCAATCATTTATGACAGAGATGAGGAGGAATTGTGAATCACTGGAATTTTGAAACTCTAGAGAGCTCTGAGTTGAGTATATATGATGGTAAAATAGATGAACTTTTGATTTTCATATGAATCAATGCTTATGAGATTGAGCAGAAAGGTGGAAATGAAGTAACAGAGGAGACCTGCTATGATCTTATTGAACAACAGAACTGATACAGGAACCATATGGTCTGAACCTGCCCCTAATTAATACGTTCTTGAGGTCCAGCAGGGCTGATTTGTTTCTGATTATCCATAACTAAGCATTTAATTCTTGAACTATGTTGAATCCAAAAATTTGTTGATGCAACCAATTCTGTATCTTGTATTGCATATTGTATTCCTTTTGGGCTCAGAGAGAAGTGAAGATGTAGTTTCAAAGTTGTCTGAAAGAATAATATTTAAAATCCTTTTTAAAAGATGTAATACTGAAATATTTTAGATATTATGAAATGCAAAACATTTCACCATCACAACTATGATGAAAATATTTCTAATGTACAGAAGGTTATCATTTTTGGTACATTGTTGCTACAGAATCTAGTAAGAGTAATTCAGCAATTTTCCTCAAGTGATTTGCTTGTACACCTATCATAGCATGTTGCTTATGGTGCTCTCAAAGTGGTTTCCTGTTCATTGGATGATCACAGGCACGAGGCTATGTATATTGCAGAATACTTCTATTCAGCCTACAAGGGCAAGCCAAAGAGATGCCACTTTAAGTCTACATCTCATTCTGACCTCACTCTGTATGGCACTCTACATTGTTCCAGCAAAGCCAAACATAAACTTAATAGTACTTCATCTTCTGACTATCTTTCTGAATTCAGAATCAAATTCAACAGTTGCAGATCATCAGTGATTCCAGACTTGTATCAGTTTATTTCTCTCCTCATTTAATAACTTCTTATTTCATTCTTCATCTCCTATTCACACCACCTCAAAAAACTGTCATTCTTTTGTTTTCATTAGCCCTTACCACTCTCTTCCAACCAACAGCACCACCAGCTGTGCCAGTCTCCATCCTGTCACAGAATTTCCTTTCTGTTCATTTCATTCTTACTCTCTTTCTCTGCAATTTAAGCTTATTCTATTTCTAACTTTATCCAGTTCTGATGAAATTATTGCCTTACACTGCCTCTTTCTCCAAATAAGCCATCAGAGCTGCTGAATCTTTCCATCATTTTCTGTATTGATTTCATATTTTCAAAGCTCTGTGGCAGTTTACCTCTTGGGCCTGAATCTACATCTGCTGTTCCTGATTTGGGCTTTTTGATATTGACATTATATACCAGAAAAAATTTTGAATTTCCAGTTGTCTGAGAATAACATTTAGTAAGAAATGTGTTGCCAATTAGAAATTAATTTAACAGATAAAACAAAGAAACTTGATGGTCTTGTTTTCCTTCATTCAGCTCATGGCAAGATTTTCATAACTGCATAATGCCAATATTAATTTAATATATTTAGGCTTCTGATTTCCAGCCAGATATCAAGCTTTTGATTTCTTCATGTCTCCAAGCAACAGGGCACACAAGATAACCATGACAGCTAGAAACAAATATGGCAGGATTTGAAATGCCTGGCTTGCAACATATAAACATAGTTTGTCTCTTAAACTGCTGAAGTTGAGGTTTTCAGGATCATCCAGAGTCCCAACATAAATGTTGTAAATTTGGAACTGCACAATCTTAATTAGATTGAAACAGAAAGGAAATACTTTGGCCAGTGTCCAAGACTGAACTATGACTCATCCATATCTTTTCCATGACAAAGGCATATATAGTTCTTTCAACACAAACAAACACAAAGAGTAGATAGTGTTTGTTGAAAATGAATAACGGCCTGAAAACATCATTCACATTTCATCCATAAATAAATATAACAATACTGTTATATCTGTGAAAAGATATGTCTTGTTAAACCTGGAGCATTTATAACGTCAGTAAGTAAGCTGATCTGAAAGCAAAGGCAGGCTTAGTTGAGCTAAGTAACATGATGTTGCTGTCACACGTTTTAACATTGCAAAGGATATGTAATGTGATCTTGGCTCTGCTCATTCCTGCAAAGAGATCATCTCCAACCTTACTGATGAGTTGGCCATCTACCAGTGAATATAATAGAAGGGTAAACAAAAAATAATGTACTTGATAACAGGTTGTGGGTGTTTGTA
Source organism: Hemitrygon akajei (assembly GCF_048418815.1). Lineage (NCBI taxonomy): Eukaryota > Metazoa > Chordata > Chondrichthyes > Myliobatiformes > Dasyatidae > Hemitrygon > Hemitrygon akajei. The sequence goes on along the minus strand of NC_133149.1, from coordinate 32,147,869 downwards.
TGCACCACTAATTAATGATGTTCTTTTGGTTGATAAAACTATGATAAGTCTGTGCACATTTGGAAATCCTAAAGCACTTACTCTGCCAAAATACACCTAACCTCCTTAAGGTAATTTAGAAGGAGATTTGTTTCTAGAAACCTATAAATCATTTAGAATAATCAGTCATGGGGGACAATTAAATTCCTATAAATAGTAACCTCAGTCTTCTCTCTTCATTTAGAGTTTTGTTGTTTCATAAGGTAAAATTATGGGTTTTTGTAATAAAATTTGGAGCATATGATGGCTATGGAAGATACATTTTTATGAAACTTCCTACTTGATTTTTCCTATGAATTATATTCCTATTAGTATCTTAAGCAAACCACAATGACCACTAATTAATCATAACACTTTAAATTTCTGTTTTCTAAGCTTTTCCTGCAAATCCAAACAATTCCTTTAAATGTTAAAATGTGTTAAAATGGTTGCATATTTTTGCACACAAATACTAAGAATCTTTAACAATTATTCGTTGTTGAGAGTGACCATAAATTATTTATTGTATGTTTGTAGTAAATGATCCAGCTTGTTTTATGGTCAAGTATTAGGTAAAATGACTATAAATATGGGTCAGTGCCAAGAGCTTTAATCAGTTGACAGTGTTCCACTGTATTGTGGAACACACTGGGACATTTATTAACACTATATAAAGACATAGGTAGTGTATGTTGCAGCAATTTGGTTCATAGTCATTGCCTTCTATACAACTAAACATGTGAACACTTAGACTTAAAGATCAGAAAAGAGCTGTAAGTTTCTTATACAACATTCGGTAATTCTTAGGCACATATATATATATATATAGAGCTAGGGTGCCTAAGACTTTTACACAATACTGTAAATCGGTGGGAGCAAAGGGTGTTAGGAAATAGTGAGGGTGAAGCGCCGCAGGAAAGGTTCCCTGGCAGAGAAGGAGCGCTGGGGTGGGGGGGAGGGGTCGCATGGGTGCTGACACACCCAGCTCTGAGACACTGGGAAAGGTAATTTGATTTGATGCAATTGGTTTATTGATTATTACAAAATGTCTCTAAGTCCACTGTGGACAGTCTGAAGCTGGCTGCAAAAGGGGGACGGTTGGGCATGGGGCTAACAAGCCCATCCCATAAAAACCCAGAGTTACAGAAAAAATGTCCACAGAAGCTCTAAGGACCCCATCCTTGGGAGAGAAAGGATCTTTGAAGATGCTAAATGGCCCAGGATAGAGGACTCTGGTGAGCTGCTGTCGGTGGCCTGGTGAATGGCAAAGAAGAAGACAGAATGTCTCTCTGGTGCTTCCCACCCTCACCACTCTCCTTCCCCCTTTTCCTAACCATGATTCCCCTCTCCCTGCCCCCTTCTCACTCTCAGTCCACAATAGAGACCCATATCAGAATCAGGTTCATCATCATTCATATATGTCATGATTTTTTTTTGTTTTTGTGGCAGCAGTACAGTGCAATACATAAAATTACTACAGTACTGAGCAAAAATGTTAGGCACCTTAGCTATATATATATGTGCCTAAGACTTTTGCACAGTACTATATATTTTCAAAGAGCTTTACAAATAGGAAGCTTGGTTTGTTTTTTAAAATGGCACCAAGTTTTGCTAAATGGATTCTTGAACCAGAATTTGTTTGAACTGATAGATAGATAGATAGATACTTTATTCATCCCCATGGGGAAATTCAACATTTTTTCCAATGTCCCATACACTTATTGTAGCAAAACTAATTACATACAATACTTAACTCTGCATCCAATCCTTTAATTCACACTCCCATCAGTGCACCATACCAAAAAGGAATGCTCCAACTATTTATCAGAGACTTACTAAATGAAGTCAATCTTTTATGAAATCTTTATGCTTCAGTGTTTATGTCCATGTGTAACATAGGAGACATGTGGTTTTCCATAGATTAGATTGTTCCAGTGATCATTTTCAGGTTACTTGGCAACCCTAAGGTAAACTGGCCTGGGCATTTCTATTACATTTCTCCTTAATGCTGTTCAATCAGTTGCACAGAAAATCCAAATCAAATTGGTGCATTTACATGTGGCTGATAGCCTTTGTTTATTAAATATAAAAAGGCAAGAAACAAACCATGTAACAGATGGATAGATTTCTGTGCATGAAGGGATACAAGGGATGTGGGATAGTTGGCAAAATAGGGAAGATCAACCATGATCTTGACACTTGATGGATCAAGCTTATCAGGCTCCTTGGCAATTTCCTGCTCGCATTTATACTCTCAGGAGATGTGAATTTAAAGGTTTCCAAAGTGACATCAATGTTCCACACAGAACCTCTGCCAGACTCATTTTTCAATGTTAAATTCATATGCACAGTAATCAGTGTTATTCTTTCAATAATCACATCATTATTGTTGATAATATCAGCACAAGTTGCTGTAACTGTTTAATCCATACTTCACAGTGATGTGGGGCAATTTTCAACAAGGACCTCAATTAGTATATGGGATTGACAAGTGTATGGCTATACTGGAGACAGAAACTTCCTCCTTCTCCTTTCTTTTTCTATAGTAACCTTAATGCAGTATTTCTATAGCTGCCATGGACAGATGTTTTCTGATGTCTAACTGCCTACACACAGTACTGCAATATGACATGCCAGATACTTGTGGGAAATGCAAAGGGAATTGCTGCATTTTCAACAGTGATTCACAAGGATATGAATCACTAAAATGCCATAACATAACTTTATAGAATATAAAAACACATATACAAGAACTTATTGACTGCAGCAAAAGGAGAAACTTTAACTTCTAACTGCATTTTTCTTAATTGTCAGTATTCCAAAGTTTAAGTTTTATTTTTTCTTGGTCAAATTTACCAATTTTTTAAAATTAGAAGGAGACCTGATGCCAAGCAATAAAAATACAAACTTAATTTGTGTCACACAGAGATTCTACAGATGCTGGAAATATTGAGTGACACACACAAAATTCTGGAGGAAATCAGTAAGTCAGGCTGCAGCTCAGCAAGATCTGACTTGCTGAGATCCTCCAGCATTTTGTGTGTGTAATTTAATTTGTGCTAAGGGCATTGTGTAGCCCAACAATGTATAGTTATTTCCCTATGCTGCATAGAAAAAAAATCTGATTACACCCTTGTTTTTTAATCCTGTTAAGGTTTAGCCTCTCTATATCTCTGTAATGCTCTCTATTCTTATAACCACAGACACTTGATTTTCCTGTCTCTGACATTTTGTATATCTGCCTCCTTAACACCAGATTTCTTAGCCATGTTTTTCAGTCATATTAAATCTACTGCATATTTAGGAGTTTTGATCTTAAATACTTCTGTTCCCTCTCCTCTTTTAATGAACTCAATAAATCGAACATCCTTAAATAATTTTTTGATTACCTTTACCTCATATCTTTTGTTGACTTGGCACCCAGCCAATGGGTGTACAGATAACGGAATACGATTTGTTATCCATTGCAAGACATAGCTGAAATTCAATTCAGAGGAACTATGTGGAATTGAATAGCAGCTGATGGATATGACTCTGCCTGTTTTATGACCCTTTAAAATTCTGGTTTCATCTTTTTGTTACTAGATTAGTGGAAAAAATTACAAATTTAGAGGTACGAAATGAAATGTGATTATCAATTGCAGACAACTAAAAACAGCAATGTTAAGAAGAATGTTAAATTTTACTTTTAAAGCACCAGGCAGGTCATTCAAAATGAATTTACCGGTTTTTACTCCCTCTGTGATTCCCTTGTCCATTCATCCCTTCTTACTAATCTCCCTCCTGACACTTATCTCTGCAAGTGACAGAAATGCTACACCTGCCCATTCACCTCCTCCCTAATCTCCATTCAGGGCCCCAAACTGTCCTTCCAGGTGAGGCAACACTTCACTTGCAAACCTGCTGGGGTCATCTATTGTATCCTGTGCTCCCACTGCTGTCTCCTCTACATAGGTGAGACCCAGCGTAAATTGGGGGACTGCTTGTTGAGCACCTATGTTCCATCTGCCACAAGCAGGATTTCCCAGTGGCCAAACATTTTAATCCTATCCTCAGTCCCATTCTGACATGTCGGTCCATGGCCTCCTCTTCTGCCATAATGAGGCCACTCAGGGTGGAAGAGCAACACCTTATATTTTGTCCAGGTAGCTTCCAACCTGATGGCATAAACATCGATTTCTCCTCCTGGTAATTTTTTTCTTTCCCTTCCCTCTTTTCTCTTCTTCTAATCCCCACTCTGGCCACTTACCTCTTCTCCACTCCTGCCTGTCGCTTTGCTGTGGTGACCCTTCTTCCTTCTTTTCTCCCATGGTCCATTCTCCTCTCCTATTGATTCCTTTTTCTCCAGCCCTTTACCATTCCCACCCACCTGGCTTCACCTATCATCCTCTAGCTTGTTCTCCTTCCCTGTGGCCCCCCACTATTTTTTCTGGTATCATCCCCTTCCTTTCCGGTCCTAACGAAGGGTCTCGGCCTGAAACATCGACTGTTTAAAACATCTCTATAGATGCTGCCTGACCTGCTGAGTTCCTCCAGCATTTTGTGTGTGTTGCTTTAAACAGAGTTACGTTTATTTGGTTTTAAAAGCAGAAAATTATCTAAAATATGCCTTCATTTTACAAAAAACAATGAATACATTAGGTAAATCCAATTCAACAGATGTATTACCAAGTCTTGTAAGACAGATGTTAAATATTTTGCATTTTTAATAACTAAATTGCAGGATGTCTGTAGCTTAAAAGCTTACCATGGGAATTGCTCAATTCTCCCTGCAACTTATTTAAAGCGAGGCTGGTTTCATCGCAAGGCAAAATATGCTTGACCTATTTGGCCAACCTCTTTTTATTCTTTTTTTAGTCAAATAATTTATCTTCTTTGTTTTGCCTGCCACCTACAGGATTTTAACTGTAGATAATCATGTTTTGTGTATGTTTTATATTTCCTATATATTTTAAAGTTGAGATGTTATTTCCATTGTTCCAACAATGTTGGCAATTTTTGACAGTGTTGGTTAAATAATAGTTGAGTTATGATAAAGCAACACAGAATTATGGAATTGGCTCTTACTTGACAGAATCAGTTTAAACAACATACTGAATTTTTGCCAGTCTTATTGGAAAATCTTGTTTTTTTGCCACATGGAGCAATATATAATGAACATAAAGGGGATTTGGTCCATGTGGAAGAGAATCTGTGCCACTCTCCTGGTCTTTTCATCATAGTCATAGAACTGTACAGCACAGAAAGGCCCTTTGACCCATCATGCTAATGCCAAACAAAATCCTGCTAAATTTCCTCTGCAACCTTTCAGTGCAATAATGGACCCTTGTCAATGGGCTTACTGAAGTCCATGTGGACTACATCAATCAGTGTCTTCTTCAGTAAATTTTGCTGTTTCTTCAAAAAACTCAATCAAATTTGTTAGATAAGATCCTTCAATAACAAAGCCGTATTGACAATCCCTAAACAACCCTGCTTTGCCCATAACCCTTCCAATTTTCCTTCTTTCATATTTTCATCCAATGGAGTCACCAACATTCAGTAAAAAGTTAAGCCAGGTTAACAATTTTAACTTAATATTCTTTATTTCATTTTACATTTTTGATTTTTAATTAGTGTGATGTAGGTTAATATATTTTAATTAAATTTATTATTATTTTAAATTATTTCAATCTTTTAAAACTTCTTTTGAATATCTGAATATGAGAGATGTTCAAATGCAGGGAACTTGCAGTTTGTCATAAGGCCGTTAGGGCGATCTTGGAGGCATGGGAACACAGCCACACATTCTAACCTTGCAGCTTGTAGCATCCTGCCTTCCAGTCGAACCACTTTGTAGGAGCGCCCAATACAATAGATTCTAACTTTTTTTTCAGAAATATATTTTATTTGTGATGTTATATACAAAGGAAGAAGCAGTTCCTAAAAAAACCCTTTACATTCATGGGTGGCACATTCATTAAAGGAAAAAGAAAGAAAAACACACCATGGTACAATTGGCACTCACATGCTTCCCTGTGGCGATACACCCTTTGATTGTTTGAGAGGCTTCCCATCCAACTCTGTTCCTCCTTGTGTGGTAGTGGAAGGAGCCTATACTGTGGTCCTTCCCCAAAGAGCCTTAGTATTGGATGTAACAAGCATCAGTGAATCCCACAGCAAATACACACACAGTCTGGAATGACCCATTCTGCAGCATTCCTTTACAGACACCTCGCTGTTCTGGAAGGCCAACAGGTTTCAGGCAAACTAAAGGACATCCTTCACCGAGCTGATGACCTTCCAGCAGCACAGTTTCTATCTCAGTTCCCCGGGGAACAGCCTGTTGATCAGAGAGTCCTCAGTTATGCAACTGCTAGGCATGAACCCGTACATGGAACTTTGCATTCATCTCCACACCCTCTAAGCAAATCCGCAAAGGGGTGGGTGACTGTTTCTTCCCCACTGCGGCCATCCCAAGGGAAGTGCACATTGGTGTGATATGTCATCTGTAGAGGAAAGCTCTGACTGAGAGGGAACCTCTCACTGCCAGTCAAATGAAGTGTTGGTGCTTGATTATCACATCTGGCAATGAGGCATTGTACCATATGGTTTGGACCATTTGCTCAAAGAATAAACCCACCGAATCAATATTGTTCCTGTCATGCAGTGTCCGCAGTATATTCCATGCTGATTATTGCCTGATAGACTTGTGCTCAAATGTGTTTACTTGGAAGAGCTCTTCCAAAAAGGACAGGCAGTGCAGCCAATGTCCAGCTGACTGCAATGTTGTGTGCTAGAGGGGCCAGGCCTATCCTCCGCAACACCAGAGACAGATAGAACCTTAGAACATAGTGGCATTTGGTGCCCAAATACTTTAGGTCTACACACCACCTGATACAGCTACAAAGGCGGACGTCAGGACAAGGGCAATGTTGGAAACAATTTTACCCTCATTCTCAGTAGCCATGGTGATCTCCTAAGAAGTGAACATGAAACACAGACTGATTCAAGTATAATCAAACCTATTTTATCTGTAGGTAAAATCACAGGATAGCAGAGGGAGATGTTCAAAATTTTATTTACTGCACTATAGAACCAGTTTATGCTGCAAATGAGCAATCGTTCTATTTAACAAAGAAATAACAGTCACAGGCATTGAAAGGTGATGGGAAAAATGTAAAACAAAGTGAAAAATACTCAAAGATACCAAACCTAGCAAATCAAGCATGGGGAGATTCAAAGGAAAACTAAAGGTGAGGAATCTTTGTTCTGGCAATTTAACAGCTACACATTTATAATTATTCACTTTCTGAGTAAGGAAGATTAATTTAGAATAATTAACATTTAACATGTGCTAAAACAATATTAGATTTGACTTCTGTCAACTCTGTGACATTTACTTCCTTTCTACTGCGTAAATACAGCAACTTCGCATCATTTAATTCATTTTAGTCATGAAGCACACAATTTTCTTTCTTCAAATAGCTAACAATGGAACAACACAATTCACTTAACAGCTTCTGTGTTTTTGGATTTAATGGAACATCTGCCCCTCACCTAAAGTTGCTGTCTCACTTGTACAGAAATAATGGCAAGTAAATTGGCCTCACAGATATATTGATAAATAAATGTAGTTCTAATATCCCTAACTTGCCGTCTCCCTCTTTTGGATGATCACAAAAATACATCAGAATCAGAATCAGAATCAGAATCAGGTTTAATATCACTGCCATAATGTTGTGAAATTTGTTGTTTAGTGGCAGCAGTAAAGTGAAATACATAAAAATACTGTAAATTGCAATGCTAAATATATTGTAAAAGTTAATTAAATAAACAATGCAAAAAGGGAGCAAACATAGAGTGGTGCTGTTCATGGGCTGGTTCATTGTCCATTCAGATATCTGATGGCGGAGGGGAAGAAGCTGTTCCTAAAATGTTGTGTGTGGATCTTGAGGCTCTTGTACCTTCTCTATGATTGCAATAAGAAGAGAGCACGCCTATGATGTCCTGGGCAAATTCATTGATATTTCCACTCCAGCAAAGCCCTACTGGATAGGTAATGACTCTGCACATAATTCTCTATCAATGTTTCTGTTAAATAAGCTTGAATGTAAAAGAATCATTATATCTACAAAGCCTCTTCCATTATAATGCACGATCTGATAATTATATATCATATCATTACCAATTCCTGAGTGTTTTGTTGGCATACAATTCAGAAAGCTGATGACAGCTTTGCTTTTACACAACTTGCTAAGTTAGAATGAATCCCTTAGACTCTTTGGAACATTTCATTCTCAAACAACCCATCTTCATATCTCAGACTGAATTTGTCAAAGAATTCAGCTGAACTTTCTGGTAATGAGACAATGTTACTTGTGCTACTAGCCATCTGCTTTTGCAGAGACAGGTGCTGAAAATTACAGTGCATCCACATGCTGTATTTTGAGGAATCAGTTCTTTTATGTAGATATTCTTCACCTTATTCTCCTGATTTTCTATCTGAGTTTTAGATCGATTTGCTCTTGTTTGCTTCTTGAATGATTAATCCCTGTGGTGTTTATTTGGGCCTGCAAACATTTTGAGATACGTATTCCATAGTTCTTGCTTTTATGCACGCGCTTAATAGCTTCTCCCATTAGTCTTCCATTAAAATGGCATTATTCTGTTATGATGACTTCCACAATATTTTAAGAACATTTGGAATTTTATGGTGTAACTTTGAAGAGTAATATTGGCTTTTCATGAACTCCAAAACTTCTGTCCAGAATTTCAACTTCTGAAAATTTTCTATTATCATTTACGATATCAAGCAGGAGATCACTTAACAGATGTAGGTGTCCGTAAATCATTCTTTTCTTTTGTTTTTGGACAGTCAGGCATCACAAGTGAGCTTGTAGATTTGAATTGCCTTGTAAGTCATGAAGGTAGCAACTAATTCTTCTTCTTTTAGTTTATTGACATGAGGCGTTACTTTTCTGTTATATAACATCTTTGTCTTCATCATTCATTCGTAGACACTATTCAACTTTCCCTGACTGTTGCATATTTTAATATGATAATGATAAGGCTCTGTCCACAGAGGGTAGTGCATCATCAGTTAGCAATAATTCATTATGTCATGTCTGTATGTTTATAACATATGACTTGGATGGCAATATTGCATGATAGGTTGTAATGCAGGATCTTTTACTTATGACATTCAATATACAAGCATTTGGAATAGTGTATAAATAAGCTGAAGAATCTACCAGTAGATCGTAGAACTATCCCAACAAAAGGTTAAAGTATGATCATTTGATACACACACCACTCTCTATGCAAAAATGTTGTCCGTCGGATGCCTTTTAAATCATTCCCCTCTCACTTTAAATCTATGCCCTCTTGCTTTGGAAATAATGTGAAAAGGGAAAAGGCTGTTCACTTTATCTATGCCTCTCATTATTTTATAAACTTCAATAACATCATTTCACAGCTTCCTATAGTCCAGGGCAAAAAGTCCTAGCTATACAGCATCTTCTTATAAATTAAGTTCTTGAGTCCCACTAACATCCTCCCAAATCTTTTTTTTCGCATCCACTCCAGTTTAGTGATATCTTTCCCACAGCAGGACAATCAGAACAGTATGCAGTACTCCAAGTGTGTCCTTACCAACATCTTGTACAGCTGTAACATGTAAAGCTTTAGATTAAGAGATGTCCTTTTAGCTTGACAATGTTTGTGTCATTTTGACCTCTGTTATATGCAGTACTTCAGCACTCTCCTTGATCCCGCAATAAGCTTTCTACTTCTTTATCCTCTGTGTTTATCTCATCTCTGATTGCTAAAATCTCTTATCTCCTCAAGAGACAACTGATTTTGGCCTTCTCTCGGTGTCTGTTCTTCTTCAGCTCAGCTAAAATTCTGTCCATTATGCACTACCCTCCTCAACATTTGGGGTTGTTCCTGTTCATCTACACTATTTCTCAGACTGGTAAAGCCTGCAGACGTAAGTTCTGCTTCTACATTTAATTCCTCTACAACCTCAAAGGTTCATGCCATAGCAACACACTCACAATTCCTGTAATCTTTCTGTTCCTACGATGTTTTGTATTTGTGAACTTGTGCCAACCTGGGTCCCAGATTTTTAAAAACCTTTTCTGAAACACCTTCACCTCTCTATTTTTCTTCCCTAACCTTAAGGCCCTAATTGAAGCCTACATTATCCACATTAATGGCCACTGCTGCCTGGAACTTCCTCAATATTTAACTCTATGTTTCTGAAAAATGTCATGCCAATATTTTAAGGGTTAAAGACCCCTGTTTCCTGGGTTGGTAAGTGCCATTTAGTTTGTAAACGTTCTCTTTCAGCTTTCAGACTTTACCTTTATATTATTCAAATGCACTTTTTGTTTCTTTTCATTATCACTTATAATTTGTCATGACTTTCTAATTTTTCTAATTAGCCATAGAACTTCACTATTTAAAAAAAACTAGTGCATCAAGGAGAGCATACTAACTACACAGTTCTGTGGTTAGTTGGAACCCTTTTTTAATTTTTGCATCCAGATCTGTTTGACTTGGAAAATTGCATCGATCAACTTCACCATTTTGTTGTATGCAGTTTGTGCAACAAGCTTTTGTGGGATGATCGGCTCACATAAAACAATCATCTCTCTACCTTTGCTGGATCTCATCTAACACAGAATTTCCTGGCCAAGTAAAAATTTTAATTGATGGTGTAATTTAAGCTTGGGAGCCCAGTGAATTTTCTGGTTGAGGATTTAAGTTCTTAAGTTCTAATTACCATTCATCATCTACAAAAGAATGAGGGGGATCTCTTTGAAACCTACCAAATATTGAATGCCTAGATAGAGTGAATGTAGAGAGGATGTTTCCAATTGTGGAAGAGTCTAGGACCAGAGGGCACAACCTCAGAATAGAAGGATGTCCCTTTAGAACAAAGATGAGAAGGAATTACTTTACCCAGAGGGTGGTGAGTCTGTGAAATACATTTCCACAGATGGCTGTCGAAGCCAAGTCATTAGGTATATTTAAAGTAGAGGTTGATAGGTTCTTGATTAATAAGGGCATCAAAGGTTACAGGGAGAAAACAGGATAATGGAATTGAGAGGGAAAATACATCAGCCATGATCAAATGTTGGAGCAGATTCGATAGGTTGAATGGCCTAATTCTGCTCCTATGTCTTATGGTCTTAAACAAAATAAACTTCTTTGAGTTTATTCCATCTTTTGTCATATGTAGCCTGACTACTTATTAATTGTATCTATAATTCAGTTCCTGTTCATATTATCCCAGGATTATGAGCATCTACTGTACGTTCTATCTACAATAATGCTGATTAAAATAAATACTTGCCATGGTTAGAAAATGCTGTAAATGCAGCACTCTGAGATGATCTGCATGTCTGTGAAGAGGAGATTCAACATTTCAGGTTACTGGTTTTTTGTTATGTATGGAAACATTTGATAATACAACATGTTGCATGCTTTAAGCAAGTAGGTGGATGAAAAAAGAAAGGAGTTGCAAGACCTAAAGGAAAAGACTATGATGAGGAGGGGGAACAAGTGATGAAATGAAAAGGGAGATGAATAGGCAAGTCAGGCACACAAGATATGAGGATAAATAAAGTTCATAAGATGGGTTTAGGGAAATTGTAGATTGAAGTAACTGAATCAGTATACAGCACCTGTCGATTGGAGAAAATTTCCACTCCTCTCATTTTGTTGTCCATCTCCAGCATTCCTGCTACTTCCTAAAATTCTCCATAAGCATTCATGTATAGGATCATCTCAAGGACTGCAGCAGTTCAAGAAGGCATTTAGGGATAGGTAAATGAATACTGGCTCAGGTGGTGAAGCCCACATCTCTTGAAGGAATACATTAAAAAATATGTTAACTAATACCTACTACTGACCCAATCTCTCTCTTGATTACAGTTTATCTCACCTATTTACTGTAAGGACTATTCCTTCTCAATTTCTTGATCCCTGTTGCATTTGTTCAGACAATGACAATGCTTTCAATTTGTCTTTCATCTCTTCATTCAAGGATTTCCCTCCACTGTGAATGACCAGACTTCTAGGCTCTACTAAGCCCATCTTTTGCACATCTGTTCTCATTCAGCTCATAGCTAGGATCTTGATATGATTCTCCTTGTCACCAGCCTTTGTATTCAATTACTCATCTTTCACTACTTCTACTGTCTCTGATACGAGGTTACTACCAAGCATATCTTTAAGTACTTCCAAGGGATCCTCTTTGTGCAACACATATAACAGACACAACACTTTTGCACTGTTGATGCAGTTTCTCTTGCAATTAGAAGAAATACGATATCACTATTTCACCTTCTCCAATCTCGTCAGGGGTTCCAAATACTCCTTCCAGGTGATTTGGTGATTTGCCTATAATTCTTTCCTTATATTGGAAAGTACTGTGTTTGCCATTTAAGATGTAGTCTCCTCTACAGTGGGGAGGTCAAACATAGCTTGGGTGATAATTTTACCAAACACCCCACAATTATCTCTATTCTTGACATTGAATCGTCTTGGTGACATGTCAGTTCACCACCCTATTCCTATTACAATTATGCACTATACCACTATACCATACCATTTTCATTTCTCTTTCCTTAGCCTCCTACATTATTCAGATACAGCTCAAGAATCAGCATCTAATCTTTGAACTGGCATTTTAGATCATTTTGGAACCAAATTTAATTTCAGGTCTCCACCATAACACTGAAGATCTTGGAGAGGAAGTGCTGCTAACAATGCTACTGTTTACTGCTCCTCTAGACCCATCTTTTGTTTCTTTACTTGTCCTTTTTGACATTTAGATGCTCCTGCTTACATCCTTTTATAGGCCTTCTCTTTTGTTATTTCCTATTCAACTGCTTTTCCCTGTCTTTGAACTTAATTAAACTTGTAATATCAGCACCATTCCTATTCCTAGAAAGGTTACTGACTAGAAATCATAATTCTGTTTATATCTCCACTGATGTTGTCGGTCCACTGAATAATTCCAGTATTTTCTGATAGTATGCTGAAACCAATGATGATCTTAGTCTGAACTGTGTAGAATTAATTGTATGGTGAACTTATCACTTCAACTAAGACACCTGTTATTTAGGAGAGTATATAATTCAGTATCTATGACTGTGTAACTGCTGAATGATCTCCTCTGTTTTATGAAATGTATATATTTTTAAATACATTTTTTAAGTGTTCCTTTATCCATGTAAAATTGTTAGATTGAAAATGACCCATTCCAAGCTTTTGTTTATGACATATTTGGACTAGTATTAAGAAAGTATGAATAGATAATAACATTTTCTCTGATTTTGTTTTCACTTTATGAAGACAGGCTGGCCAAAATCTGGAACTTAGTCAAATGAACTTTTAATCTACTACTATGTTGTCATATTAAAAGCCTTTTCACTGCTACTAAAATTATTTTTAATTTTTAATTATTTGAATGTTTCTGTTTCTGATTTGAATGATAATTCTGATCACAATCCTTCATATTGTCATGTGTCAGATGTTGGGGATTTGCTGTGATTTAAATATCACAGCTTTAGATTATAGGCTAGTAAAATGAAAGTATTTAAACAGTAAACTGAACCAGTAATATTTTACTTCATATATATTCATTAGACAATTTCCTTTCCCTAAAGCTGTTGACTAATCTGGAATGAGCAAGGCCAGATGAGTTATAGTTGTAGTTACATTAAGCAAATGGAACCTTTCTCTACAAAGTTCAGAACAATATATTGGAGTGGACAGAACAAAAGATATTGAAAATCTAAATTGGTCAAAGATAATCTGTTTTCTTTCTTTTGCTAATGCAAGGAGGTTGAAAAGCTGATTAATTATAGGCAAACTAAAATTAACATGAAAACTTTCTTTCGGTGTTACTGATTAATTGGAGAGAGACAGACAAAAAGATGATGAGTTTACTTCTCTGAAATCTTAATGAAGTACTTGGATTTTCAAACTTGGGCTTTTCAGTATTTGCCTTTTAGCAATTCAATTACTTTTTCCCACTCTGCATATACTAACTATGCATCTCTAATGCAGATGGTTAAAATGAAGAAACAAGCTACCGTTTTGTTATTGAAGCTGCTGTGCCTTATTGCTCGACCCTATTGTCAGGTTGATACAACAGATAACTGGAACACTTTGACAACTTTAGTTGCTGAATTTAAAACTATCCCTGATGTCTTGAGTAGTGGCCATTACTCACTCTGTCAATTATATCGGAGACCCAATCAATCAATGACACAAACCTGGACGTGATTCAAACATAAATTGTCCATAATTTACAGTACATAAATTATTCAAAAAGATTATAAATGACTGTTATGGAGTTGTTAATCACACACAACAACAGCAATAATTCTCCTGTGAAGTTTCAATTTCCAAAAAGCTAAAAGAAATTTTGGTTAAAATGCATTGTTGAAACAATATTATTTTTGTTGTAACAAACCTGCCACAATTATTGTATAAGTATTTGGTTCAACAGATTCATGTTCAGCCCTACTTCTCATATTTGTGATTGGTCCATATCTATCTAAACTTTTCCTATCCATGTAACTGTCCAATTGTCTTTTAAAATATAATTGTACTCTCTACCACTTCCTTTGGCAGCTTGCTCCATATACTCACCATTCTCTGTGTGAAAAAATTTCCCTTTACATCCTTTTTAAATCTTTCCCCTCTCAAGTTAAAGCTAAGCCCTCTTCCTAACCAGGAGAAAGGACTGAAACCATTCCCCTTCAGGATTTTATAAACCTCTATATGGTCACCCTTCAACCACCTTCAATCCAGGGAGAAAAAATTCCTAGCTTATCCAGACTCTCCTTCTAATCCATGCTGTCCAGTTCCAAAAACATCCATTTTTTGCACCCTCTCCAGCTTAATGATGTCCTTCCTATAGCAGGGTAACTGTTTTCAGCACTCCAAATGTGGCCTTACCAATGTCTATACTCAGTATTCTGACTGATAAAAGCAAGCATACCAAATGCTGTCTTCATCATCCTGTCTAATTGTGTCTTAATTTTCAAGAAAGAAGGCCTTTTCCTGTGCTGTATAGCTCTATGACTCTGACTCAAAGACAAATGTCTTGCTTTCATGTGGTGCCTTGATATCTTTCATAATAATGTGTCACTGTACTATTGATTACTTTGAAGTCAAGTGGCTGTTATGTAAACAAATGTGGCATCATATTGTACAGCAAAATATCAAAACAATTATGGGAAAAATGGAGAATTTATCTGACTTTAGTGGTGATAATTAAAGAGAACACATTCATTCAGAACATTAGTAGAACTCATTGTTTTTGCTGAATCATATTATGAGATTTTGACTGATTATTTGGACAATCAAATATGCAGATGTATCCTTGTATCAAAAAATCTGAAACTAGCAATGCTGTTTTATTAAGTGCCCTATTGAATAGTTATATTTATAAATATAACTTAATATTTATTAAGTGGCTTAACAGTGGCCTGTTATATTGAGTATTTCTGAGTGGCCTATTTAAAAGTATTGGAATGGCATCAATGGAAGTCAAGTTGTGTAGGTTTCATCAAAAGCATTAGGTTAGTTGGTCTTTTCAAGGTAGGCCAATCAACATTATTTTTGTTGGCTTACCATTAATTGGAAATTCAATTGCATTTAACTTCTATGGTGTCATGTTTGATTGTCAAACTTACACACTCAAAGCATTTCACGTATGGAGTCTTGCATTGCTTGAGGAAATCACTTTTGCTTGGTGCCTTGGTGAGGAATCAAAAAGGGATTGGAGCCAACTGGTGGATCAAGAATTTACACTGAGGGTTGGTTGCTAGCTATTGTTGGTGTAGGTTTGATCATCAGAGATAGGTTTGAAAGTTGGGTCATTGATCTAGGGGTGGTATATGGCTTATGACTGGTGGTATGAGATGTAAATGGTGGTCAAGCTTGCAAATGGTGGATGGCAGCCTTGAGATTGGTAGTTGTATTGGGGATGTTAGGCTGGGTGGGCAGATCTGTGTGTTAGCCCTGGGACAAGTAGGGGTTATAAGAGAGACTGATTCATGAGTTAGGTTCCCTGCACCAACCATCCTAGAATCTGAAGAGGAAGTTCCCTGTAGCCACAGAGAAATAAAACTCACAGGCAGTATGAAAACTTCCTACTGCATAGGCAGCTCATCTAAACCTGCATGACTGAAAATTATGTAAGTGCCATCCAGGCAGGTAATGTAGAAAGAATGCAGAATGTAAAATACAAACACAAAAGATGCTGCAGATGTTGGAAATCCAGAGCAACATACACGGAATGCTGAAGGAACTCAGCAGATCAGGCAGCATCTATAGAAATGAATAAACAATTGACAATTCAGGTCAAGACCCTTCATCAGGACTGGAATAAGAAGGTGGCGGGAGGAGAAGGAGGACAGCTAGAAGGTGATAGGTGAAGCTAGGTGGGTGGGGGAAGGGGATGAAGTAAGAAGCTGGGAGGGAGATAAGTGGAAAAGGCAAAGGGCTGGAGAAGAAGTGTAAATTGTTGAATTCTGTGCAACTTGCATAAGATCCTCTAGCTTCAACTCATATCTTTAACTGACCTCATGGTAAACAAAATGTGGTGTTACATGATCCAGATTCTAAGTCATTGCATCCATTGATAGATCAAAACAACAATTAAGAATAGGTATTGGCTTATCAGCCAGGTCTGTGGTATATAATTTAATAGCTCAAATAACATTGCCCTTCATGAACAGTGATAAACACAATTGTTTTTTTAATGAATATGCATTCATATTTGTGATGATTTACATTTGTTGACTCGAAATGCCTTTTATTATTCTTACTGCTTAAGTTATTTTCTGGAATAAAGCATGAGAATCTTACATAAAGGAAGCAAGAAACGAAAACAATTCTTTCTGAAACTTGTTCGGCAAAACATATAAAATAACATTTCAGTAATTGTTCCCATGAGCTGTCAGTAATGATATCAACATAATACTTAAAGCAAGTATACAATGTTAAGAGACTAAGGATGATTTTGTTTTATATAAAAATCATATTTTAATTTATCTTGCAATCTCACAATATTTATGCACACTAAATTCTTTTTCTAAGTCCATCACCCCTACTGGGGCAGGGGCCACTATGAGCAACTCACTAGAGTCCTCTGTTCTGGGCTGATAGAAGGTTGATTGGTCCCCGTTTCAGCTCTCATACATGACTTCATATGTCTTTTGGGCAAAGTTCCTTTGTCTCCCATGGATGAGCTCTTTGGAGCTTCTGATGACATTTCTGTAGCATTGGGTCTTAATGGGATGGGGTTGGTAGCCCCATGTCCAACCCGCCCCCTTTGTAGTGGGCTTGGGACTGTCTATCGCAGAGTTGCACATTAAATGAACGGCACAAACTGCTGACATGTTAAATTAGGAAAGGAAACTAGATAAATTACTGGAAAATAAATTAAAGATGAAAGAAAAATTGGAAATGTAATTACTTCCAATCTAAACAGTAAAGAAAGACAGCATTGAGTATAGTTGCAACACAGCAAAGGTGACCCAGGTTCAATTCTGACCTTCTGTGCTGTCTGTCTGGAAGTTATGTGTTCTGCCTGTAGCTGATAGGGTTTCCCCTGGGTACTCCAGTTTCCTCCAGCAACCCAAAGACTTGGAGGTTGGTAGGATAATAAGCAACCACAAGGTACCCTTAGTGTATACTTGAATTGTAGAACCTAGGAGGCTGTTGAAGTGAATTTGGGAAGATTAAATGGAACAAGTATAACATGAATGATTGATGTGAGCTGAAGGCCTGTTTTGTGCTATGTGACTTTACAAACTTATGACAACATTGGGGTGTATAATTTATCTCTTCCTTTATAAATATAGTACTTCTAGCACGTTGTTTTATGTTCTGAGAAAGCATTGAAATTAAATATTTAAAATTACTTAATAAATTACAGTTCGTGGTATATTTATACAAAATTAAAATACTGCATTTGCTTGGGATCCGAAATAAACGAAGTTCGACTTAAAACTTACGTTTGTGTCACGTCATATATCCATGCCCTTGAGAGAAGAAATAATACGTTTGTAAACACATGGTTGCATGAGATAAGCAGAGTATAAATGGGACAACTTGAAAACTTATCTCAGCAGTTGGTCAATGCACTTTGAGTCTATGTCTTTAGAGGATAGACAGAATCAAATTATTTCACTTGTAAACGTGGGGACCGAAGTTGGCGCAAAGTTAGACAAGTCACAAAGGAAACGCACGCCATCCAGGTGCAGTACCCGGACCGCAGGGCGATGGCACGTGCGCGCGATTTGCAGCTGGGTGGCCGCGCGCCCAACGTTCTACTTCGGCGGCTTCTGCATGTGCGCGCGCAAGCGCGGCAGCAAGCGGCTTCAGTCCATCATCTGTGCCTGAGGGCTGCGTCGCTGGTGAGGGATATTGGCCGAGAGAAAATATTTTACAATTAATTGCAGTGTCAATTTTGTCTTGATCTAAATTAAAATAACATGGCTTTCGCCAACCCGGGTCACATCATCCCTCAGCTGAAGCTGGAGGACGCGGCTGAGGACAGTTTGTTTAAGAACATTTCGCTGAGGTCCCTCCAGCAGGTCCAACATCTGAGGAACAAAACGCCTTCCCCAGCCGGCTCCAGGCAGCCCAGGTAGGAGGGGGTGGGCTTCGTCCCACCAGAAACCCGCTGGGTTCCTCAAGTATCAGATGGAGGGTAATGTTGCTGGAAGGAGGTGGGGGTGGTTAATTGGTGGTGGTGTACTTATAAAAGGCAAAGCCTGGTGTGTTGAACCCGGGCAAATCCCCAAGGTTTTCCCGTGTTAAGGACACCGAGCTTTGTTGGCATGGGTTTACTTTTTAATAATGCTAAACTTTTTTGACAAGTTGGTGGTTTGTAGGAAAACGGTACTGCAAGCTTTTATCGTAGTGTGTTGTAGTGTTCCTTTGCACCTAATTCTTAAAAAAAAACACTGCACTGCAAAGTTGAATCCGATTTTGGTTCCTGTCCTGTTATTGTCCATCAAACAAATATTAAATCTGGACAGGTGCTGTAATGTTTAAACGTCATCTTTTTCCGTCTTTTTGGCACGTTTTGCATATCTGGCAATGGGGATATACTTCCACTGTGTACATACTTCAAAATAATTTATTTAAAATCTGTGTCACTCTGTTAAGATCTATTTACAAACTATCATATGCTATTGTGATTTGATGTTGTTCTCTTCTGAAAAATTTGTGATTTTACATCTTGGTGCCTTCTAACTTTTCCCACACGTTCTTGTGTTCCCACCACTGAATTTAAATTTATACTCTGGATCTATGGGAAAATATGCTTTTTTTGGGTATCTAATAAAATCAAAAATGATTACAGTTAAGTTTCCCATTATTACAGAATTATCCCACAACAGTGACATTTCAAAGTTGTGATAATGCAAAGCAAACTCCTGCAGTTGTTTTGCCAGTTATTTTGTAAACAAATCTTTATTTAATTGGCATTTAAATTGTAACTGATTTCAGAACATTTATTTGTAATTGAACTAAAGGTTTTCATATTTTGAGAAGTACATATTCATTACACATTCAATATTCTCTTGTTCACCTATACCACTGAAAATGTACTTCCATGAGTTACTGAAGCAAGTAAGTGTGTATGTAAGTGTGTTACTTGACAGTGTATGCATTCTCCTGGCTGACAATTCATTTTTAATTAATTTACAGTAATGTTGGCAATAACTTTAATTCATCAGTGCAGAAGTATGCAGTACATGTGCCAAAATAACTGGTAACATTGAATTTCAAATCCTCAGCATGATTTAAAATAAAGCAATATTTTAATCTTGGGGTTTTATTAATGTATATGATGTCATCTTTGACCTTGAGTTATTCATTAGTATTGTAATTTCATTTGGTGTGTTTTAGTAATATACTTAATATCGATTGTTATTTATGCTGTCATCTGAAATTCATGATGTAATTAACATTTTATAACTGTTAATTGTATCTGTATATGATACTTCCATTGGTCCAGTTAGTGATAATGAACCTTAGTTAAAATGATTGATAAAGATATCAGTTATTATTTTTCAATAATGTGGAGCAATCCATTAATTGTAAGTACCAGGGCAATTAATGTGACATAGTAGCGTAGCAGTTAGCTTTACAGCACCAGTAATCAGTGATTGAAGTTTAATTCCTGCCATTTTCTGTAAAGAGTTTGTACGTTTTCCATGACACCAATTGCTCTGGTTTCCTCACACATTCCCAAAGATGTATGTGGTGGGCTCAGTAAGTTGTAGGCATGCTATGTTGGTGCAGGAACCATGGCGACACTTGTGTGCTGCCCATAGCACATCCTACGACTGTGTTGGTCCTTGATGCAATTATTGCATTTTTCTGTATGTTTTGATGTACGTATGAAGAATAAAGCTAATCTTAACCATCTCTAAATGCTATATTACTGTGGTAGGGAGAAAGTAGATTTAGATTTTGAGGTAGTGAAACATTTGAAGTCCATGTCCAAGACAGTGGTTCACACATTATATCATGTAATGTGTTTTGCAGATCCTAGCATTTTTAAGGTATTCTGAACAATGTGTCATGGAACACAGAGCTTGAAGGATGTGAGGCCTTTGAGAAATTTTAGACAAACAATGTATGATTTTGATCACTGTCGATAATGTGTTACACATTTCTACAAAGCTAACTGCTTTGAGGATAAACTGTTTTAAAATTGTATTTAATTATTTAAATGTTGGGTGCCTTCAACGGGTGGTTAGAAATTTTAAGATGCCATTAGAACAGACTGGTATGTTTCCAACAGCCTGTAGGGTTCATCTTCATGCACATACCGGTATGTTTTTATTGTCCTAAATCTGCTGCTGTTTGATTTTCCTGTGTGAAATTATATTCAATTAATGGACTGCTTTATACATTTTGCATTCTTAGAAGAATATAGCTCCATGTTTAGTGTCAACATTTTTTGTTCATGTCAGCACACTTAAGCTTATACCAACTGTAGACACCATCTTTTGTCTTTGTACTTATTGTAAGACCTGAATAAATTTGTTGATTTCTTTGCCTGTGTCAGGGAAGTTCAACGAAAACATCAGCAATGTATACTCGTGAGAACTGTGTGATCCTGATGTTTTTTTGACCTGAATGAAATTAATTGAGAATTGAGGTATTTGCATTCATATGACTAACATTATATTGCCCAAACAGAATGCTGCAATAAAATCAGTCGTGAAACTGAAATTGTGAAAATATTTTGAGTAATTGATGTGCACAGAGCAAAAATAATTCAAAGAAAATTTAAATGGCTTATTCTTTGATTGGTGTCTTGTACTGATCCAGTTTCAAATAATTTTAAACATTTTTGTATCTTTATGTTGGATATATTTTGATAGTTAAAACATCTCAAATAGCAAACTGATAGCAAAACCCATCTGTGTTCATTTTAGAGTAATTACTGTTCACTTTGGGAAACTGATAATTAGAAAATATTGGATCCTGTAGTGAATTAATGTCAATAGTTGTGTGATGAGCACATTAACTCGGGTGATTTTTAAAATTTATTTTACTCTTAGGTGGTAGTACCACTGATAATAAAATTCAGGTAACATCATAGAATGTTAAACTACAAGCATTTAATTTTGACTTTACAGTTGAAGAATAAATTTAATTTATTTGACGTGTGAGATGTAAAGGCAATGTAATGTTACATCATGGCTGATATATAATTTTACACTTGATGCAGGTACAAAAATTCTGGTTTTATTACAGTGTCATTATTTAGTTTGTGTTCAATTATCTTCATCAATAGTTATTTTGGTCTGTATTGTTTACATTTTGGTATGCTTGTGATGTCATATTTGAAATATGAATAACTTTGCAAGTGTCTATAATTTTTTCAATACTGTATTCTTCATTAACAAGAGAAAATCTGCAGATGCTGGAAATCCAAGCAACACACACAATGTTGGAGGAACTCAGCAGGCTAGGTAGCAACTATGGAAAAGAGTACAGTTGACGTTTCGGGCCGAGTCCTGCAGAAGGACTGTATTCACCGTATTCTTTATTTTTAAAAGGATTTTTGAACTTATTAACATAAAATTTAATTTATTCAAATCAAGTTAATGTAAACATAACCATGGCTGAAGTTCTGTAGCTTTTGTTTTAAGAGACTCATAAATTTTAAAAATGTATGTATCGTCCAGTGACATCATTGTCAAGAATGGCAGCTTAAGTCACTAGCTCCTCCGTAAAAATGCGTATTAAGCCCCATTAACCCATCAAGTATAGTATTTTTTGAAAAATATTTGAACTGAAAAGAGGGGCAAGAATGGGGAAAAGGAATGGAAATTAAAAAAAGCGACACTGCAGAGACTGCAGCCGAGAGGAGTGCAGCGAGGGGCTCCCCTACCCGACCGTGTGCTAGCGAGGTGGATGCTGGACCTCGTTCAGGCGAAGCGGCGAGTATGATCGAAATCCTGAAAGAGATAAGGGAGTTCTGGAAAGAAATAGAGCAGCAGCTCTGTGATATTAAGTCAGAGCTCGCCAGCGTCAATCAAAAAATAGTGGTGGCAGAGACTCGAATTGAGAAGGTGGAAGATCGCGTTCAAAACGTGGAACGGATACTGAGTAAGACAATAAAAATATTAAATCACCAAGAAGGTAAACTGCTTGACCTGGAGGGAAGATCATGGCGGAAAAATATCAGAATCTATAACGTTCCCGAAGGAGCGGAGGGCTTGTCTATGACGGAGTTTGTTAGAAAGTTATTGCGGGACGCGCTGGATCTTCCCTTGGCTATGGAGCTGGAAGTCGAAAGAGCCCATCGTGCGCTCGTCCCGAAACCTACCCGGGATAGAATGTCACGCTCAATAATAACTAAATAATTATTCAATAATAATTAAATTCCTTCGGTACAGCACCAAGGTGGAGATTCTATGAAGGGCCTGGGGTAAGAAGAGAGTGTTTTTAGATGATAAATTAATATATTTTGACCAAGATTATCCCCCCCCCCCCCCCCCGTGGTCCTGCAGAAATGCAAAGAATACTCTGAAGTAAAGCGAGTACTAAAACAAAAAAAAATTAGATTTCAAACTCCGTTTGACGACGAGACGCAGTTGTACTGGACAGTGGAAGAGGGTTGCCCGTCAGCATGACCAAAACAAGGGAAAGCCTGGCTGAGGAATTATCCTGCTCCGCTTGGGAAATAGTGCGAGAATCGAGAAGGCAGGAGATGGGAGGAGGCCGAGAGAAATATATGAGGAAGAGACCGAGAGTTTCACAAAGACAGTCCTCACCCCCTTCAGAAGAGCCATAAGGTTTGGCTAACTTTAAAAATGTTGAGGAGTTAAATGGAAGCAAAAGTAGACAGTGCTATACCTATCTCAAGAAATACTTATTATAATGTGGATTTTATATTACTTAGTTGTTATTTTTTATTCACTCATTTACTCCTTTTTCCCCCACCAAAATGAGAATATATATATATGTGTGCATATATGTGTGTGTGTGTGTGTGTGTGTGTGTATATGTGTATGTATGTATGTGTATGTGTGTATATATATATACACACACATATACATACAAACCCCATTTCCAGAAAAGTTGGGATATTTTCCAAAATGCAATAAAAACAAAAATCTGTGATATGTTAATTCACGTGAACCTTTATTCAACTGACAAAAGTACAAAGAAAAGATTTTCAATAGTTTTACTGACCAACTTAATTGTATTTTGTAAATATACACAAATTTAGAATTTGATGGCTGCAACACACTCAACAAAAGTTGGGACAGAGTTAAAATAAGATTGAAAAGTGCACAGAATATTCAAGTAACATCAGTTTGGAAGACTCCACATTAAGCAGACTAATTGGTAGCAGGTGAGGTATCATGACTGGGTATAAAAGTAGCGTCCATCAAAGGCTCAGTCTTTGCAAGCAAGGATGGGTCGTGGCTCACCCCTTTGTGCCAAAATTCGTGAGAGAATTGTTAGTCAGTTCAAAATGAACATTTCCCAACGCAAGATTGCAGAGAATTTAGGTCTTTCAACATCTACAGTACATAGTATTTTGAAAAGATTCAGAGAATTCAGAGATATCTCAGTGCGTAAAGGGCAAGGTCGGAAACCACTGTTGATTGCGCGTGATTTTCGAGCCCTCAGGTGGCACTGCCTAAGAAACCGTCAAGCTACTGTGACAATTATAGCCACCTGGTCTCGGGAGTACTTCGGAAAACCATTGTCACTTAACACAGTCTGTCACTGCATCCAGAAATGCAACTTGAAACTGTATTACGCAAGGAGGAAGCCATACATCAACTCTATGCAGAAATGCCGGCGAGTTCTCTGGGCCCGAGCTAATCTCAGATGGATCAAAAGACTGTGGAACCGTGTGCTGTGGTCAGACAAGTCCACATTTCAGCTAGTTTTCAGAAAAAACGGGTGTCGAGTTCTCTGTGCCAAAGATTAAAATAACCATCCTGATTATTACCAGCAAAAGGTGCAAAAGCCAGCATCTGTGATGGTATGGGGGTGCATCAGTGCCCACGGCATGGGTGAGTTGCATGTATGTGAAGGTACCGTTGACTCTGAGGCGTATATTAGGATTTTAGAGAGATATATGTTGCCATCAAGGCGACGTCTCTTCCCGAGACGTCCATACTTATTTCAGCAGGGCAATGCCAGACCACATTCTGCACGAGCTACAACAGCGTGGCTTTGTAGACAGAGTGCGTGTGCTTGACTGGCCTGCTGCCAGTCCAGATCTATCTCCTATTGAAAATGTATGGCGCATCATGAAGAGGAGAATCAGACAACGGAGACCACGGACTGTTGAGCAGCTGAAGTCTTATATCAAGCAAGAATGGACAAAATTTCCAATTGCAAATCTACTACAATTAGTATCCTCAGTTCCAAAATGATTAAAAAGTGTTATTAAAAGGAAAGGTGATGTAACACAATGGTAAACATGCCTCTGTCCCAACTTTTGTTGAGTGTGTTGCAGCCATCAAATTCTAAATTTGTGTATATTTACAAAATACAATTAAGGTGATCAGTAAAACTATTGAAAATCTTTTCTTTGTACTTTTGTCAGTTGAATAAAGGTTCACGTGAATTAACATATCACAGATTTTTGTTTTTATTGCATTTTGGAAAATATGCCAACTTTTCTGGAAATGGGGTTTGTATATTTGTGTGTGTGCGTGTGTGTGTATAAAAAGGAGTACACAGGGAAATCTTTTCTTGTAATGGATTTGTTCACTGACTTTTATGAATACTACAATGGGGGCCCTCAACTCACAAGTAGGATGGGTTATCTCCCACAGCTAGACATTTCCTCTAGCTCAATGCAGGGTCATCTACTAGAGACCTCAGCCTTGGAATCATACGTTTGTTGCCATTTTTGTTATTATTTGCGTTTCTTGGTTCTTATTTGTTCAGGGAGTAGATCGATTAAGTTTTATTCTAATTTCAATGATACGTTGACAGATAAATACAGATGGCTAAGGACAAGGTAAAATTCATTTCTTTTAATGTCAATGGGCTATTAAATCCAATCAAATGTAAGAGAATTTTATCCAAAATGAAAAAAAGAACAAGCCCATGTAGTATATTTACAGGAAGCTCATTTAAGTGATAATGAGCATAAAAAACTAAAGAGAATGGGCTTCACTAATCTGTTTTTCTCCTCATATAAATCAGGACATAGGAGAGGAGTTGCTATTCTTATCTCAAGTAAGCTAAATTTTGAAAAAGTATTTGAAATGGGAGATAAAGAGGGCAGATATATTCTGGTAAGGGGGAACATAGACGGAAATTCAGTTACTCTATTGAATATATACGCACCCCCGGGAAGTGATACTGGTTTCTTTCAGAAAATTACTGATATTATGGTAGTGGAAACAGAAGGTCTCCTGATATGTGGGGGAGACTTAAATTTACAATTACAACCAAACTTAGACTCTTCCAATAGAAAAACCTATGAAACAAAATCTTTACATAAGAATGTTAATACACTTTTTGAGGATGTTGGTTTAATTGATATATGGAGGGACCTTTTCCCCGACAGAAGGAATTATACTCATTATTCTGCTCCCCATTCTGTATATACAAGAATAGACTATTTCATAACATTTGAAAAGGACAAAGACAAAATAAACAACTGTGGAATTGGGACAATAGATGTAAGTGACCATGCACCTATATATTTATCTGTTGATTTTGACCTACAACCAAAGAATACTATTTGGAAACTAAATTCAAGTCTACTTAATGATCCGTACTTTAAGGAGCAAATTATAAAAGAAATTGGTTTCTACTTAGAATTTAATGATAATGGAGAGGTTTCACCTCCCATTTTATGGGATACTCTGAAGGCGGTCTTAAGAGGGAAAATTATAGCGATATCTTCATATAAGAAAAAAATAAGGAATAAAACATTAGAGGAATTACAAAATAGGCTGAAGGAACTAGAGAAAAAACACAAATTGAATTTGGCACAGGATACATTAGGGGAAATTAAAAGAATTAGGAATGAAATAAATAGTTTGGCTACGCAAGAAATCGGAAAAACTTAATGTTTCTGAAACAAAGACATTATGAAAGTGGATCGAAATCTATGAAAATACTGGCGTGGAAACTGAAAAAAAAAGATAGCAGAAAATACAATTCATAGAATTAGGGACCCAAGAACGAAAATGATAAAAAAATAAGCTAAGTGAAATTCAAGAAGCTTTTGAAGTGTTTTACAAAACTCTATATTCCAAAGTTCTGGGGGGGGGGGGAAGCATAACCCAAATTGACATCTCCTTGAATTCTCTAGAGTTACTCACTTTAAGCGAAGAACAAAATAGAACGATGACTGCTGACATAACTGAAGTTAGATAGATAGATACTTTATTCATCCCCATGGGGAAATTCAACTTTTTTTCCAATGTCCCATACACTTGTTGTAGCAAAACTAATTACATACAATACTTAACTCAGTAAAAAAATATGATATGCATCTAAATCACTATCTCAAAAAGCATTAATAATAGCTTTTAAAAAGTTCTTAAGTCCTGGCGGTTGAATTGTAAAGCCTAATGGCATTGGGGAGTATTGACCTCTTCAGCCTGTCTGAGGAGCATTGCATCGATAGTAACCTGTCGCTGAAACTGCTTCTCTGTCTCTGGATGGTGCTATGTAGAGGATGTTCAGAGTTTTCCATAATTGACCGTAGCCTACTCAGCGCCCTTCGCTCAGCTACCGATGTTAAACTCTCCAGTACTTTGCCCACGACAGAGCCCGCCTTCCTTACCAGCTTATTAAGACGTGAGGCGTCCCTCTTCTTAATGCTTCCTCCCCAACACGCCACCACAAAGAAGAGGGCGCTCTCCACAACTGACCTATAGAACATCTTCAGCATCTCACTACAGACATTGAATGACGCCAACCTTCTAAGGAAGTACAGTCGACTCTGTGCCTTCCTGCACAAGGCATCTGTGTTGGCGGTCCAGTCTAGCTTCTCGTCTAACTGTACTCCCAGATACTTGTAGGTCTTAACCTGCTCCACACATTCTCCATTAATGATCACTGGCTCCATATGAGGCCTAGATCTCCTAAAGTCCACCACCATCTCCTTGGTCTTGGTGATATTGAGACGCAGGTAGTTTGAGTTGCACCATATCACAAAGTCCTGTATCAGTTTCCTATACTCCTCCTCCTGTCCATTCCTGACACACCCCACTATGGCCGTGTCATCAGCGAACTTCTGCACATGGCAGGACTCCGAGTTATATTGGAAGTCTGATGTGTACAGGGTGAACAGGACCGGAGAGAGTACGGTTCCCTGCGGCGCTCCTGTGCTGCTGACCACCGTGTCAGACCTACAGTCTCCCAACCGCACATACTGAGGTCTATCTGTCAAGTAGTCCACTATCCAATCCACCATGTGAGAGTCTACTCCCATCTCCGTTAGTTTTGCCTTAAGATCTTGGGCTGTTGAATTAATAGCTGCAATTAGTAGGCTTAAATTAAGCAAGTCACCAGGATCAGATGGGTATACGACAGAGTGGTACAAAGAATTTAAAAATGAGTTAATTCCTGTTTTACTCCCCACACTGAACTGGGCTCTAAAAAAGGCACAAATGCCACCCAGTTGGAAGGAAGCGATAATCTCAGCTATACCGAAAGAAGGCAAGGATAAAATGGAATGCGGGTCATTTAGACCAATATCTGTTCTTAATGTAGATTATAGATTATTTACCTCCATCATGCCCAAACAATTAGAGGAGTTTCTACCCATACTGATATGTAACGA
Organism: Hemitrygon akajei; assembly: GCF_048418815.1. Taxonomy (NCBI): domain Eukaryota; kingdom Metazoa; phylum Chordata; class Chondrichthyes; order Myliobatiformes; family Dasyatidae; genus Hemitrygon; species Hemitrygon akajei. Next base: position 32,119,527 of record NC_133149.1, on the reverse strand, counting down.
TCAGACAGGTTTTATACGACAACGCCAGACACAAGACAATATACGAAGGACACTTCACATTATGGATCATATACAAAAAAATTAAATTGAAGCAATAGTGATAAGCGTGGACGCTGAAAAAGCATTTGATTCAGTTAATTGGAATTTTCTTTACAGAGTTTTACATAGATTTGGTTTCCAAGACACAATTATTAAAACTATACAGACACTATATGACAATCCTACTGCTAAGATTAAAATCAATGGATATTTATCAAATAGTCTTACCCTAGAAAGGGGCACGAGACGGAGTTGTGCATGGTCACCGCTACTCTTCGCATTATATCTGGAACCATTAGCTCAATACATCAGACAAAATGAAGATTTTGGGGGAATTACTATTAAAGGGACAGAGCATAAATTGGCTTGTTATGCGGATGACATTTTGATCTATCTAGGGCAACCAACATACTCTTTCCCTAAATTGAAGCAATCCTTTGAACAATATGGTCAATTGTCAGGATACAAGATCAACATAGATAAAACCCAATTACATTCATATTACTATAGCCCACCAAGAGAAATTGAAAGTCAATACCCCTGGGCATGGCACACAGAGTCTTTCAAATATTTGGGCATCATTATGCCAAAAGATTTAGCAAAATTATCAGAATGTAATTATCAGCTTTTATATAAAAAAAATTAAGGAAGATGTGGCAAGATGGAACCTGGTTCCTTTTTTCAGTCTCAGTTCAAGGATTGAGTCTATTAAAATGTATATACTGCCCAGACTGTTATATCTCTTTCAGACCCTACCAATAGAGATTAATCAAAATCAATTCAATGAATGGAACAAGATGCTATCAAGGTATATTTGGCAGGGTAAAAGGCCTAGAGTTCGTCTCAAAACTTTGCAGTTAGCAAAGGAAAAGGGGGGATGGGGCCTACCTTCTCTTAGAGATTATTATTTTGCAGCACAGTTGAGAGCTGTGATATGTTGGTGCAACCCATCATATGATGCTCAATGGAAAAACATTGAGGAACGGGTACTTCCCATCCCCATACAAGCAATTTTGGCTGATAACAACCTGCAAAGGTACATAAATACTATTGATAACCCATGGGTGAAATTGACTCTTAAAATATGGAAAACTACTATAAAAGAATATAATCTAGAGGGAGATATTGCAATTCTTAAATGGTGTGCATATAACTCAGATTTTACACCAAATAAATTGGATGCTAGATTTAAAGACTGGACAGCTAAAGGAATAACAGTTGTTTGCAACATAATGAAAGAAGTTTTGAAATGCTTAAAGAGAAACACTTACTGGAAAAACAACATTTTTATTGGTATTTATAGATGCGACAATATGTTAATAAGACGCTTAAAAATGTAACGAAGGCAAGTACATGCTTGATAGAGCTCTTTAGAAAAGCATATAATTGAGATATTGGTAGTAGAATCATTTCAAGCATGTATAAGGGGTTGTCAAATCTTAAAACACATTTGACTTCATACATTAAAACAAAATGGGAGAAGGAAGGAGGGATAATTATATCGGAGGAAGAATGGACAACAATATGGAGGTATCAATGGAAGTGTACCAGTTAACATAAATGGAGGGAGGTTGGATGGAAAAACTTGATATTTTATTACACCCTCTCAGAAATCCCATTATGATAGTAACCTCCCTGTTTGCTGGAGAAATTGTGGAAATCAAAATGCAAATAATTATCATATTTTTTTGGCACTGCCCTGTTATCGAAAACTATTGGAGGGGGATACACAATGCCCTACAAGACATCTTTAAATGTGAAATACCCTTAGAGAGTAAGACCATATATTTTGGATATATACCTCAAGAATGGTTGAAAACAGTTAAATATTTAATGAATATACTGTTGGTGGCTGGTAAAAAGACTTTTACTTGGAAATGGTTATCACAGGAGAGCCCAACTTTAAGTACATGGATGGAAATTACAACGAACATTTACAAAATGGAGAAGATAACAGCATGTTAATCATAAGCTGGAACAATTTGATTCATACTGGGAAAAATGGTTTAACTACATAATGCCTCATAGGCCTGATTTTATTCTCTCAAATCAATGAATCTGCTGTAAAAACAAGATCACTCCCTACTTGTACATAGTTCTTTCCTTTTGCTTGTTTTTTCTTCCCACTCATTTCTATAAGTGTATACCTCAGATAAATACTTTGTGGAGTTTTGTGATATATATGATTATATTATATATGTACAATGTCTGAAATACATCTTATGGAAATGTTTGATGAATTTCAATAAAAAAATAAATTACAAAAAAAATGTATGTATCACTTGCTTATCAACTGTTATCAAAAGGTTAGTCTTGACTGTCTCCTACATACATTGCATGAAAATTCTTTCCTGAAACTTCATGCTCTCAACAATTAGGCCATTAGTGGCACGATAACATATCGGTTAGCATAACGATATTACAGTACCAGCTACCCGGGTTAATTTCTCACAGCTGTCTTTTCATGGTTGTTCTCTATGTGACCACCTAGTTTCCTTTGCGCGCTCCAGTTTCATCTCACATTCTAAAGACACGTGTTAGTAGTTTAATTGGTCACGTGTAATTGGATGGCATGGGCATATTGGACCAGAAGGGCCTGTTACTATGCTGTATCTCTAAATAAATAAAATAAATTTAAAAATATCCTTGTTAAAAATTTTTGAGGGATAAGGAATTGGTTCAGAAAAATGATACTGAAGTAAAAGATTAGCTACTATTGTATCAAATATTGAGGGGATGAATGGGCCACCCTTGCTTTATTTTTCTTCAATGGAACGACCAAAAAGGCTTCGTGAAATAAGGCCTTTTGGCTATATTATAATTATTCAAAGAACTATGCCTGGAAAAGTGGCAATTGCACTTGCTGCTGTGTTCATTTTTCATACATAAAATATTACAGATTAAACTCATGGGTTAAGTATTCCTGTTTTCTATTTGGAGAGGTTATTCTTCCCAATGTCAGTTTGGGGAAAAAAAACTTTGAAAATTTAACTGAACCTTGAGATAATGGGAAGATTTGGTTATCATTAAGACCTTGGCTTTTTGTGATAAATCAACTGAACTTGTTCCTCTATCCTTTGAATCTCAGCTGTAATACAGAGTTCAAAGTAAATCTAATATCAGACTACATATGTCACCCTGTACAACCCTGTGATTCATTTTCTTGTGAGCATGCTCAATAAATCTGCGGTAGAATAATAACCATAATAGAATCAATGAAAGAGCACACCAACTTGGGACACTCAACCAGAGGGCAAAAGACACAAAGCTATGCAAATACAAAAATAAAGAACTAATAATAATAAATAAATAAGCAATAAATATTGAGAGCATGATATGAAGCGTTCTTGAAAGTGAGTCCATAGGTTGTAGGAATATTTCAATGATGGGACAAGTGTAGTTGAGTGAAGTTGCCCCTTTCACTCACGAGACTGATTGTTGAGGGGTGAGAACTGTTCCTGAACCTGGTGGTGTGAGTCCTAAGACTCCTGTACCACCTTCCTGATGGCAGAAGTGAGAAGAGGGCATGTCCTGGGTGGTGGGAGTCCTTGATGATGGATGCTGTTTTCCTGTGACAGTGTTTCCCATAGATGTGCTTAATGGTGGGGAGTGCTTTACCCATGACGGACTGGGCCATATCCACTACTTTTTGGAGGATTTTCCATTCAAGGGCATTGATCTTTCCACACCAGCCTGTGATGCAGTCGGTCAATATACTCTGCACTGCAGAGCTATAGAATTTTGTCAAAGTTTTTGATGTTATGCTGAATCTTGCAAACTCCTAAGGAAGTAGAAGTGCTGCCTTGCTTTTTTCATAATTGCATTTGTGTGCAGGGCCTGGGACAGGTCCTCTGAAATAATAATGCCAAGGAATTTAAAGTTGCTGACCTCTCTACCTCTGATCCTCTGAGGACTGGCTCATGAACCTCCAGTGTTCTCCTGAATTCAATAATCAGCTCCTTGGTCTTGCTGACATTGAGAAAGAAGTTGTTGTTATGGCACCACTCAGCCAGATTTTTAGTCTCCCTCCTATATGCTTATTCATCACCACTTTTGATTCGGGCAGCGACAATGGTAATGTCAGCAAATTTAAATATGGCATTGGAGCTGTGCTTAGCCACACAGTCATAAGAGGAAAGCAAGTAGAGCAGGGGGCTAAGCACATAGCTTTGTCGTGCTCCTGTGCTGATGGAGATTGTGGAGATGTTGGCAATCGAAACTGACTAGGATATGCAAGCGAGGAAATGCTGAGCTGTAGTCAATAAAGAATATCCTAATCTATGCATCTTTGCTGTCCAGATGTCCCAGGGTTGAGTGAAGAAGCAAAGAAGTGGCATCTGCTGTGGACCTGTTGTGACGGTAGGCAAATTGAGGCAGATCCAAGTTGTTTTTCAGGCAGGAGTTGATAGGTTTCATTACCAACCTCTCAAAACACTTCATCACTACAGATGTAGGACGGGGGTTCCCAATCTTTTTCATGCCATGGACCAATAGCATTGAGCAAGGGGTTTGTTGACCCCAGGTTCGGAACCCCTGCTAAGAGCTACTGGAATATAATCATTGAGGTAATACAATTAGTTGAAGATTTTGTTTTCAAATGAATCTCTTTGGCAAAATCTTATTGCCACTTTCTTCCCTATCTCCTTCTTCTTCTTGAAGTCACTGTCACCTTACCATCCTCTCTTTTTCTCAAGCCAGTTTTGGTTTCTATCTCACATCTTCTTTCACCATGTCTCCTTAAGACTTGCCGGATTCAAATCAACTCCAGACCATTAATCCTGGTATCCTGACTTGCTGGTACTATTTAGAACTGTTTTTGCTTTTCCTTCAAAAATCACTGCCTTCTCTATCTTCAAAAACTTCTCCATGCTTCCTTTAGTGCTTGAAATGCTTTGTGTCTGGACTTTTGCATTAAGAAACTACCCATTTCGATATTGAAGTAAAAGCCTGCAGATACTAGAAAGCTAAATTTAAAATCAGATTGCTGCCAATGCTCAAGTAAGATGGCATCTGTGGATAACGTTTGAGGTCAATAATCTTTCGCCAGCATTGAAAAATACTATACGTGCTTAAAGTTACAGAAAAGATAGACAAGTAGGGGAGGTTCAGGGAATGTTTAGAAATCAAGAGACTGAATGACAAGAGGTGGGTGTGTGCGATGAGAGGTGTTGAAGGCAGGTTAATCACAACAGATCAAAGATTCAAAGTAAATTTGTTACTAAAGTATGTCTATGTAACCATATACTATCCTGAGATTCATTTTCTTGTAGGCATTATAGTACAAATAAATACATCTATCAGTGAAAAGCTACAAGCAAAGACTGACAAGCAACTAAAGTGCAAAAGATAATAAGCTGCAAATACATAAAATTACAAATTATAATAAATAAATAAGTAAATAAATAATACTGAGAATGAGTTGTAGAGTCATAGAAAAGTACAGTACAGCACAGCACAAAAGGAGGCCCTTCAGCCCATCTAGTCTGTGCTGAACTATTAATCTGCCTAGTCTGCTGACCCATGACTGTGCTGCAACACACAGTTCGAAGCATAACATCAAGTTCACCAGTGACACAACTGTGGTGGGTCTCATCAGCAAGAACGACGCGTCAGCTTACAGAGAGGAGGTGCAGAGGCTGACGGGCTGGTGCAGAGCCAACAACCTGTCTCTTAATGAGAACAAAACAAAAGAGATGGTTGTTGACTTCAGGAGGGCATGGAGCAACCACTCCCCGCTGAACATTGACGGCTCCTCGGTAGAGATCGTTAAGAGCACCAAATTTCTTGGTGTTCACCTGGCGGAGAATCACATCTGGTCCCTCAACACCAGCTCCATAGCAAAGAAACCCCAGCAGCATCTCTACTTTCTGCGAAGGCTCCGGAAAGTCCATCTCCCACCCCCCCCTCCACCCCATCCTCATCACATTCTACAGGGTTTGTATTGAGAGCATCCTGAGCAGCTGCATCACTGCCTGGTTTGGAAATTGCACCATCTTGGATTGCAAGACCCTGCAGCGGATAGTGAGGTCAGCTGAGAAGATCATCGGGGTCTCTCTTCCTGCCATTACAGACATTTACACTACACGCTGCATCCACAAAGCAAACAGCATTTTGAAGGACCCCATGCACCTCTCATACAAACTCTTCTCCCTCCTGCCATCTGGGAAAAGGCACTGAAGTATTTCAGGCTCTCACGACCAGACTATGTAACAGTTTCTTCCCCTAAGCCATCAGACTCCTCAATACCCAGAGTCTGGACTGACACCAACTTAACTGCCCTCTACTGTGCCTATTGTCTTGTTTATTATTTATTGTAATGCCTGCACTGTTTTGTGCACTTTATGCATTCCTGGGTAGGTCTGTAGTCTAGTGTAGTTTTTTCCTGTGTCGTTTTTACGTAGTTCAGTGTAGTTTTTGTACTGTTTCATGTAGCATCATGGTCCTGAAAAACATTGTCTTGTTTTTACTGTGTACTGTATCAGCAGTTATGGTCGAAATGACAATAAAAAGTGACTTGACTTAGTCCCATCGACCTGCACCAAGACCATAGTCCTCCATACCCCTCTCATCCATGTACCAATCCAAATTTCTCTTAAATGCTGAAATTGACTCTACATCCACTATGTGCGGTGGCAGCTCAATCCACACTCTGAGTGAAGAAGTTCCCTTTAAATATTTCACCTTTCACCCTTAACCAATGACCTCCAGTTGTAGTCTCACACAACCTCAGTGGAAGAAGCCTGCCTGCATCTACCCTATCTATACCCCTCATAATTTTGTATACCTCTATCAAATCTCACCTCAATCCTGTACGTTCTAGGAAATAAAGTCCTAACCTATTCAACCTTTCATGATAGTTCAGGAACTCAAGTCCCGGCAACATCCTTGTAAATTTTCTCTGCACTCTTTCAAACTTATTTACATCTTTCCTGTAGGTAGATGACCAAAACTACACAATACTCCAAATTAGGCTTCACTGACATCTTGTACAATTTCAACATAACATCCCAACTCCTGTACATTGATTTATGAAGACCAATGTACCAAAAGCTTTCTTTACGACCCTATCTACTTGTGATGTCACTTTCAATGAATTATGGATCTGTGTTCCCAGATCCCTCTGTTCGACCACACTCCTCAGTGCCCTACCGTTCACCATGTAAGACCCACTGGTTGGTCCTCTCAAAGTGCAACAACTCACATTTGTCTGCATTAAATTCCATCTGCCATTTTTCAGCCTATTTTTCCAACTGGTCCAGATCCCGTACAAACTTTGATAATCTTCCTCACTATTCAAAACACTCCCAATCTTGGTGTCATCCGCAAATTTGCTGATCCAATTTACCACATTATCATCCAGATCATTGGTATAGATGACAAGCAACCAGAAGACATGAGCAGAATTGGTCCATTCAGCCCATCAAGTCTGTTCTGCCATTTCATCGTGGCTGATCCCGGATCCCATTCAACCTCATACTCCTGCCTTCTTGCCATAACCTTTACCCTGACAAATCAAGAAATTACCAATTTTCACTTGAAATATACTTTCTGTCTTGGCCTCCACAACTGTCTGTGGCAGAGCATTCCTCAGATTCATTTCTCCCTGCCTAAAAAAAAATCCTGCTTACCTCTGTTCTAAAGGGTCACCCCTCAAGTTTGAGACTGTGCCCTCTAGTTCTGGACACACCCACCATAGGAAACATCCTGTCCACATCCACTTTATCTAATCCTTTCAACATTTGGTAGGTGTCAATGAGAACCCCCCCCCCCCCCCCCGCATTTTTCTAAATTCCAGTGTGTACAAGCCCAAAGCTTCTAAACGCCCCTCATATGTTAACACCTTCATTCCGGGAATCATCTTTGGGCCTCTCTCCAATGACAACACATTCTTTCTGAAATATGGGGCCCAAAACGGTTGACAATACTCTGAGTGTGGCCTGACTAGTGTCTTATAAAGCTTCAGCATTATCTCGTTTTTATATTCTGTTCCTGTTGAAATGATTACCAACATTGTATTTGCCTTTACCACAGACTCAACCTGTAAATTAACCTTCTGGGAGTCTTGCATGAGGATTCCTAAATCCCTTTGCACCTCTGATGTTTGAATTTTCTCCCTATAATAGTTTGCATTTTTGTTCCTTTTACCAATAATGGACCCAGCACTGATCCCTGTGGCACACTACTTGTCACAGTCCTCCAGTCAGAGAGGCAGTCATCTACTACCTATCTCTGTCTTCTCCCACAAAGGCAATGTCTAATCCAATTTATTACCTCCTCTTGAATGCCAAGTGACTGAACCTTCTTGACCAACTTCCCATGTGGAACTTTGTCAGAGACCTTGCTGAAGTCCACATAGACAACATCCACTGCCTTGCCTTCATCAGCTTCCCTGGTAACTTCCTCAAAAAACTCATTAAGCTTGGTTAGATACGACTTATCACGCACAAAGCAGTGTTGACTATTCCTAATTAGTCCCTATCTATCCAAATACTCATATGTCTGGTCCCTCCAGAAAAACTTTCAATAACTTTCCCACTACTGATGTCAGGCTCACTGACCTATAATTTCCTGGATTAGTTTTAGAGCATTCCTTAAAAACAATGCAACAACATTAGCTATCCTCCAGTCTTTGGGCATGCATTCCTTAAACAATTCAACAACATTAGCTATCCTCCAATCCTCGGGCACCTCGCCCTAAGGATGTTTTAAATACCTCTGCAAAGGCCCCTGCAATTTCCATGTGAGCCTCCCACAGGGTCTGAGGGAATGCCTTGTCAGGCCACCCTAATATGCCTCAAGACAGCAAACACCACCTTCTCTGCAATCTGTATGTGATCCATGACCACACTGCTGCATTGTCTCACATCTGTAGGCTTTGTGCCCATCTCCTGAGTAAATACAGATGCAAAAAAGACATTTAAGATGTCCCCCATCTCTTTTGGCTCCACGCATAGATTATCACTCTGATCTTCCCAAGGACTAATTTTGTTCCTTGCTATCCTTTTGCTCTTAATATATCTCTAGAAATCCTTATGATTCTCCTTCACCTTGTCTGCTGGAGCAACCTCATGCCGCCTTTTAGCTCTCCTGATTTCTTCCTTGAGTGTTCTCTTGCATTTATTATACTCCATAAGTACCTCATTTGTTTTTTTTTCTCTTAACCAGGGCCTCGATATCTCTTAAAACCAATGTTCCATAAGCCTTTTATTCTGACATGAACATATATAACCATATAACACTTACAGCACGGAAGCAGGCCATCTCGGCCCTTCTAGTCCATGCCGAATGCTTATTCTCACCTAGTCCCACTGACCTGCACTCAGCCCTTAACCCTCCATTTCTTTCATGTCCATATACCTATCCAATTTTTTTAAAAAATGACAATATCGAACTTGCCTCTACCACTTCTACTGGAAGCTCGTTCCACACAGCTACCACTCTCTGAGTAAAGAAGTTCCCCCTCATGTTACCCCTAAACCCCTATGGTATTCCAAGATGGCAGCACGACGCAGCTTGCAGTGGCCACTCCGGAGCTGATTATCTGTTAGTTGTGAAGCGGGGTGCCGTGCGCAATCATAATTGGATGAAAAATGGACGTGGGAGCACAGAGGAACATCTGGAAATCTCCAGGAAGACCTTCTTTGTTGCTGCTGCTGCTCTGAGGTCTGGGTCTCTGCTGGGAAGAACAGGCTCCCAGTTCTCGGGGTCGCGTTGCCGATGGCCGTTGGTGGGGGTGTCTTAATACACTCGGCAGAGGATGGTGCTCGGAGAAGCTGTGCCGGAGGGGATGGTCGGAGGCTCGGAGGTTCAATGGACTCTGAGTCCACTGCAGTCAAGTTGCTTCCAGTGTGTGCTGTGTCTGCGAGGCTGGGTTCGACGGAGCTTTCATTGTGTGCTGCGCCTGCGAGGCTGAGTCGGGCGGCACTATGGAAGTCCATAGCGGGGGTATTCCCTTCTGCTGCCTGCGTGAGATGACGAGTCTACCGGGACCCTGAGGACTTGCGGAAACTGTGGTGATTTCTTTTGAACTTATAGTCTTTTAACATCTTTGGACTATTTTTACTGTGCCCATGGTCTGCTTTTTATCAATTATGCTATTGTTTGCACTGTTGTAACTATAGTTGTAACTATGTGGTTTTGTGAAGGTCTTGTAGCTTTATTTTTTGGTCTTGTTTTGTCTGGTTGGATTGGAGCTCCTTTCCGGGGAATGCGCTAAGATGGTAGTGCAATATTAATACGCAGCAGCCTCTCCGGACTCTGGATTGAGGATTGCCAAACGTTATGTGGATTTTCTGGTGTAGTCTGTTTTGTCAAGTGCTTTTGTGATATCATTCTGGAAGAACATTGTCTCATTTTTTAACTGCATTGCATTTGTGGTTTCTAAATGACAATAAACTGAATCTGAATCTGAAACTTTTGCCCCTTAATTCTCAACTCATGTTCTCTTGTTGAATCTCCCCTACTCTCAATGGAAAAAGCCTATCCACGTCAACTCTATCTATCCCCCTCATAATTTTAAATACCTCTATCAAGTCCCCCCTCAACCTTCTACGCTGCAAAGAATAAAGACCTAACTTGTTCAACCTTTCTCTGTAACTTAGGTGCTGAAACCCAGGTAACATTTTAGTAAATCTCCTCTGTACTCTCTCTATTTTGTTGACATCTTTCCTATGTAACCAGAACTGTACACAATACTCCAAATTCGGCCTAACCAATGCCTTGTACAATTTTAACATTACATCCCAACTCCTATACTCAATGCTCTAATTTATAAAGGCCAACATACCGAAAGCTTTCTTCACCACTATCCAAATAAGAATCCACCTTCAGGGAACTATGCACCATTATTCCTAGATCACTCTGTACTACTGCATTCCTCAATGTCCTACCATTTACCATGTATGTCCTATTTTGATTAGTCCTACCAAAATGTAGCACCTCACATTTATCAGCATTAAACTCCGGCTGCCATCTTTCAGCCCACTCTTCTAACTGGCCTAAATCTCTCTACAAGCTTTGAAAACCTACTTCATTATCCACAACACCACCTATCTTAGTATCATCTGCATACTTACTAATCCAATTTACCACCTCATCATCCAGATCATTAATGTATAAAACAAACAACAATGGACCCAGTACAGATCCCTGAGGCACACCACTAGTCACCGGCCTCCAGCCTGACAAACAGTTATCCACCACTACTCTCTGCCATCTCCCATCCAGCCACTGTTGAATCCATTTTACTACTGATATGAGTAAAATATGATACATATGAGCTCAGAACTTCACTTGAAGGCCTCCCAGTTACCAAGGTTCCTACCTTTGCCAGAAAACAACCTATCCCAATCTACTTTTGCTCGATCCTTTCTAATACCATCAAAGTTGGCTTTTCTCCAATTTAGACACTCAACTCAAGGACCAGACCAATCTTTTTACTACTTTGAAACTAATGGTATTATGATCACTAGATGCAAAGTGTTCCCCAACACAAACTACTTCTGTCACCTGCCCTGTCTCATTTTTAATAGGAGATCTAGTATCACACTCTCTCAAGTTGGGACTTCTAAGTACTGATAAAGGAAACTGTCCTGATCACATTTGACAAACTCTTTCCCATTCAGCACTTTTACAGTATGGGAGTCCCAGTCAATATGTGGAAAGTTAAAATCATCGACTAAAACAATCTTATTTTTATTGCAACAGTCTGTAATTCCTTGACAGATTTGTTCTTCTAAATCCCGTGGATTGTTGGGTGGTCTATAATATACCCCCATTAATATGGTCATGCCGTTCTTATTCCTCACTTCCTCCCATAATGCCTCTCTAGATGAGTTCTCCTGTCTGTCGTGACTGAGCAACGACATGGCATTTTCCCTGATTAGTAACCCCATTCCTCCTCCTTTAATTCCTCCCACTCTGTTGCATCTAAAGCAATGAAACCCTGGAATATTACACTACCGGTCCTGCCACTCCAGCAACCAAGTCTCACTAATGGCTGTAATATCATAAGCTCATCTGCCTTTCCTACAATACTCTTTGCATTGAAATATACTGTATGCAATTTAGGATATTAGTTCCACCATGCTTAACCTTTGATTCCTGGCCTTGTATGTAAGTTTAACAATGTCTTTCTCTACAAAAAATTCACTCTGTTCTGGCGCTCTGGTTCCTATTCCCCTGCCTCTCTAGTTTAACCCCAATCCCCATGCAACTCTAACAAATCTTCCCACTAGGATTTAGTCCTCTTCAAGAGGTAAAGTCCCAATAATCCAAAAATCTGAAGCCTTGAAAGTGAATCCGTAGGTTGTTTACACTAACATTCAAATAAATTATGAGGGGAGTAGGAAATTCTCTTGGCAGAATCCTTGGAGTAGGATGAAAGCAGCTGCCCTCTTTGACGGACACCTGCAAGCTCCACAACTTTCTGAATGTAGACAATCTGAAAATCAGCACTGATTTTATGATCGTACTCTGACATTCGACAATGTGAGTATAATTATTCAACAGAGTTTGCTGAGATTTGAATTCAGATCTGTGAGTCCATTGGTTTGAAAAGGGATTATATGACTGGAAGGAAGAAAACCTAAAAAAGGTTGTTGCATTTTAAAATTTGTTTGTCTAATGCTTTAGAACAGCATATAGCACAGGAACAGACTCCTTGGCCCACAACGTTGTGCTGAACTAATTACATTAGTAATTAAATACCCAACTAAACTAATTGCTTCTGTCTACACAAGATCTATGCCCTTCAATTTCCTGCACATTGTAAGAGTGCCAAAGAGTCTCTTGAACACTTCATATTTGCTTCCATCACCCTTGGCAGTGCATTCCAGGCACTCAACTTGCCTCACATTTTATTTGAATTCCACTCCCCCGCCCCCCCCAATTTTATATGCACTTTATATTAGAGCAGTGGTTCCCAAACTTTTCTATGCCCCACACCCCTAGGAAATGTTTGATTAATGTTCGCACCCTTACAAAAGTAATATCACATTTGAAGATGAAGAAGTCTACTTTCTAATTTTTGAACCACATACAATACCGCAGGTGAACAAATTGAACTTAAAAAAAATAAGCTTTTAACTCAGTGCATAAAATGCAAATATAAATTGAGCAATTAGATTCTAATTTATTCAGAAAAAATTGTAAACAGTAAAATCAATCCCAATTGTGAACATAAAATTCAATGACTTTACTCCTGCTTCTCATTCATGATTTTGTCAAAACGTGGAAATTTCTTGCTGACTGCGATCTGCAGGTATGCCTGTGGATTCAGGCAATTTCTATATTTTGTCTTGATTGACAAGAGAGAACTGAATCCAGATTCACAGAAGTATTTTATTGCAAATGGAATGAGGACACGGAGTGCTTTTCCACCAAGTCTTGGGAACATATCCAGTGCTGCACACCAAAACTCCTCCAAAGTCTTGCTTTCAAATTGCATTTCAAGAGCTCGATTTGTCCGCAAATCAATAAGATCTTCCTTCAGCTCTTCATCATCTGATTTTAAGAGGACTAGCACTGACATCTGAGATGACTTGGTCCAAAATATCTTCACTCAAATCACTGATTCAGTTGTGAATGACATTATTTGATAGGGGCACCTGTTCACATTTTTTTTCTTGCGTCTTTGCCCAGGATAATTGTTGCCATTTCCAGTGCACATGCCTTGATGAGATCTTCCACAATTGTATGGGGCTTCTTGGATTTGGCCACTTTATATGCCACTTGGTATGAAGCAAGAAGTAGTGGTTTTTCAACAGAAACAAAACCTAATTTTGGAAGAGTTCCTTGTAAATCAAAACAAGCTCTTTTGATTTTCAATGACCCAACATCATGTCCTTCAACATCAGCTCCGCTATGCTTGTTCTTGAAGTACTCTTGAAGCTTGGATGGCTTCAGATTTGAGTTGGAAAGCACAATGCTACAAAGAATGCACTGGGGTTTTTGCAAGCCATCATTTCCTGTTGTGCAAGTGAAACCAAAGCACACATAATCACCATTCCATTTCCTTCTTTTTGACATGATGAAGGGTTAATGAAGGGTTAAGGGTAAAGAGAAAAATATGAGCTAATATGAGAAAAACTATCTGACTAAGTCAGGGATGACTGCTTTACTCAACCAGACATGCCTATAGCAAAGTATTGTGAGAAATATGCTTTCAAATATTATATTATGATATTATCTGCAGTTACGACAAGATAAATCATCAGGTGGAAATGCTACAGGGACGCGACGCGATTTATTAGGCTACTCTCTACTGAATTTACATACCTATTTCCGATGATTACTGGAGATATGAACTCCCATCACACGATTCAAAGTCCTTGGTGCTAACCATGCTACCTCCTCAACTAACACAATTCAAAATTATCAATGATTCAAGAGAAAAACCTTTTAAGAGAAAAAAAACCTTTGAAATTCAAAAACTTCTTTAATGCATTGAGACAAATACGAATGAATGACTTCAGCTGCTCTTTATCAAAATGCGGCTTTTTAAAATTTTATAATTGAATAATTTACCTACTGTCTGCGGGTTTGGTTTTAACGCGAAGTTGTTACTCGACGGTTGATTCGGGATGTATAAAGATTTTGGCATTATGAGATGATTTTAAACTCTGAGATGTAACCTTCTAGCTAACATTGATGAGACTCCTCAACTCTGAGTTGTAACTCCCAGGTAACACTGATGAGATTCCTCAACTCTGGGGTGTAACTTCACAGTTAACACTGATGAGAATCCTCAACGTTGACTCAGGCAGCAGGAGACTGGAGTGAGTTTACGTCTCTCTCAACTCGGGCAGCGGGAGACTGGAGTGTGCTTGGGACAAACATTACTACCACTTCTCAAGGCACACTGGCAGCTGGCTGAGTGATGACTCTTAACTTGTCACTCAAGGACACAAGCCACTCTTTGTCGCACCCCCTGAAATTCCATCTCGCACCCCCTGGGGGTGCGGGCACCCCAGGTTGGGAACCCCTGTATTTGAGATTTCAACCCTGGATGGAAGATACTGGTTACACACACAAAATGCTGGAGGAGCTTAGTAGATCAGACAGCATCTGTCTAAATGAAGTAATAGGCAATGTTTCAGGCTGAGATTCTTCTTCAGAACTGGAAAGGAAGGGGGAAAACAACAATAAAAAAGTGGGGGAGGTGTAGAAGGTTAGCTGGAAGGTTGAAATCAGGTGGGTAGGAAATATAAAGGGCGGAAGAAGAAAAAATCTGATAGAGGAGAGTGGACCATGGGGGAAAGGGAAGAAGGAGAGGCATCAGGGGGAGGTGATAGGCAGGTGAGGAGAAGAGCTAAGAGGCTAGCGTGGGGAATAAATGAAGAGGAAAGGGGGGTAATAAAATTCTTGGAAGAAGAAATTGGTGTTCAGGACATCAGGTTGGAGGCTACTTTGATGGAATATGATGTGTTGCTCCTCCACCCTGAAAGTGGCCTCATCGTGGGAAAAGAGGAGGCCATGGTCTGACATATCGGAATGAGGATAGGAATTAAAATGACATGTACAACAAGCTGGAGGAATTCAGCAGGTTGGGCAGCATCTGTGGAAACGAGCAGTCAATGTTTCGGGCCGAGATCCTTCGTCAGGACTGAAGAGGGAGGGGCAGGGGCCCTATAAAGAAGGTGGGGGGAGGGTGGGAAGGAGAAGGCTGATAGGTGTCAGGTAAAAAACCAATCAGAGGAAAGATCAAGGGGTGGGGGAGGGGATGCAGGGAGGGGATAGGCAGGAAAAGTGAAGAAGGAATGTAAGGGGAAAGCACTATGGGTAGTAGAAGGCGGCAGAATAATGAGAGAGGTGATAAGCAGCTGGAGGAGGAGGCAGAGTGAAACCGGGATGGGGGAAGGGAGAAGGAGGGAATTACCGGAAGTTGGAGAATATGGAGCCCCATATACCGTCTGAGTAGTCTCCAGCCCCTTGGCATGAACATTGAATTCTCCAACTTCTGGTAATTCCCTCCCTCTCCCTTCCCCCATCCCAGTTTCACTCTGCCTCCTCCTCCTCCAGCTGCCTATCACCTCTCATGATTCTGCGTTCTACTACACATAGTGCTTTCCGCTTACATTCCTTCTTAACCTTTCCTGCCTATCCCCTCCCTGCGTCCCCTCCCCCACCCCTTGATCTTTCCTCTTACTGGTTTTTCACCTGGCACCTATCAGCCTTCTTCCCACCCTCCCCCCACCTTCTTTATAGGGCCCCTACCCCCTCCCTCTTCAGTCCTGACGAAGGGTCTCAGCCCGAAACGTTGACTGCTCGTTCCCATGGATGCTGCCCGACCTGCTGAGTTCCTCCAGCTTGTTGTATGTGTTGCTTTGACCCCAGCATCTGCAGTGTACTTTGTGTTTAGGAATTAAAATGGTTGGCCACCGGAAAGTTCCGCTTTCCACTTTGGCAGATGGAGCAGAGGTACTTGACAAAGCAGTCTCCTGGTTTATGTCTGGTCTCACCAATGTAGAGGAGGCTGTATTGGGAGCACTGTTGCAATGGGCAACTCCAGCAGATTTACAGGTAAAGTGTTGCCTCATCTGGAAGGACTGTTTGGGACCCTGAATAGTGGTAAGGGAAGAGGTGAATGGGCAGGTGTAGCATTTCTGTCACCTGCAGGTATATATGATAGGAGGGAGATTATTGGGCAGGGATGAATGGACAAGAGAATCGGGGACAGATCAATCTGCGGAAAATGGAAAGTTGGGGGAGGTAAAGATGTATTTCGTGGTAGAATGCTGTTGAAGATGGCGGAAGTTGTGGAGAATAATGTGTTGGATGTGGAGGCTCATGGGGTGGTAGGTGAGGACAAAAGGGGCTCTATCCCTGTTAAGGCAGTGGGAATATGGGATTGGTGTAGATTTCTGGGAAATGGAGGATATGTGGGTGTGGGCAGCATCAATGGTGATGGAAGGGAAACCCTATTCTTTGAAGCAGAACATCTCTGATGTCCTGGAAAGGAAAGCCTCATCCTGGGAACAGATGTAGCAAAGTTGAAGGAACTGAGCAAAGGAAATAGCATTTTTACTGGAGGCAGGGTGGGAAGAGGTATAGTCAAGTTGGCTGTGGGAATTGGTCTGTTTATAAAAGATGTCAGTAGATAGTTTGACTCCAGAGATGGAGACAAAGAGATCAAGAAAGAGGAGAGATGTGTCAGAAATGGACCAAGTGAATTTAAGGGCAGGGTGGAAGTTGGAGGCAATGTTGATGAAATTGACAAGCTCAGCATGGGTGCATGAAGCAGCGCCAGTTCAGTTGTCTGTAAAGCACAGGAAGAATTGGGGAGTATTACTAGGGAAGATGCTGGATATGCCTCAGTCTTAAACCTCTGAGACTTCCCTTTAGTCTCTGCCACTCCAGAGAAAACAAACCAAGTTTGTCTAAACTCTCCTTATTGCACATGCTTTCTAATCCAGACAGCATTCGGGTAAACCTCTTCTGTATCCTCTCTAAAGCCTGTACATACTTCCTATAATAAAGCAACTAGAACTGAATAGTCCACATGTGCTATAAGTAGTGATTTACAAATCTGTAACGTTGACTCTGAAACTCAGTTCCTTGAATATGAAAGGCAGGAATACCATGTGGCTTCTTTACCACCCAATCAACCTGTATAGACTACAAGGCCAAAATGCATTTCAACATTATTTAAAGTTTTGTCATTACATTTTACATTTGAACTTCCAAACTGCAACATTTCACATTTGGCTGGGTTAAACTCCATTTGCTATTTCTCTACCTATAATACATCTGAACTATATCCTGCTGTATTCGTTGCCAGTGTCTTTGCTATTCACAACACCAGTCTTCATGTCTTCAAACTTACTAACCTACACATCTACATTTCTTTCAGGTCATATCAGTACCAATCTCTGAAAACGATGACTAGTTACAGATATCCAACCAAAATAAGTCCCATTGATTACTGTTTTCTATGGGCAAGCCAATTCTGATTCCAAATGACTAATTCACAGTGGATCCCATGCATCTTAATTTTCTGAATGAACCTGCCATGAAGGACCTTGTCAAACACCTTAATAAAATCCATGCAGACAATATCCCCAGTTTTACCTTCAATCATAGTAAGACACTACCTGCCTCGCAGAAAACCATACTGACTGTCCCTAATCAGGACTCATAAGTATTTGGAAAGCCATGGCCTACCTCCAAGAATTCTTTCCAGTAGCTTATCTACTGCTGACACAAGATTCACTGGTCTATTGTTTACAGGGTTATCCTGTTTCCCTTTTGGATAATGGAAGGACATCAACTACTTGCTAGTCCTTCAGGTCCGATTTTAGTGCCATTATGGTATTTATCATTTTTGTCATAGAAGAATAGTTACTTTTGTTTGGGAGCATGAATTTTGGATTGAGATTAGTTTATTGTAATTTTCAGAGTGCAGAGTGGAATGAAATTCTTTGCATGAAGCTCACTGTAAACTGCGTACATAGTAATGAATACAGCAAATGCAAAATTACAGAATGATGCAAATGAGTGCAATCTGAAGTAATGCAAAAAGAAATGCTGTTGTGAAAGTAATGGCTTAACCAAGAGAGGTAGATTGAATCTGAGAATGTGACAGCAAGATGGTCAAGTTTTTTTCTGAATGCTATTTTTCCCCTTTGTATGCACGTGATTACAAACCATCAATGTAATTGACTCTTCTCTGCCTCCTCAGTTCAGAGGTAATTAGTAATGAATAATAAATGCTGTCACTGTTTGTGACATCCACATCTATGGTACATATAGTTTGTTTTTCTTGTTGTTTTAATAAGGCTTTAAGTTCATTAGATTACACCTCAAGATCAGGCTCAAATGTAGCTAATTTACATATAGCAAGACTCTACAACTGGAAAATGAATAATTAATCAGATAACCTGCTCTTCGGCTTACTTTTCTGAAGGAAGACTGTTGCAAGGACACTGAGAACTGTTCTTCCCCCCCCCCCCCCCCCCCCCCCCCCGTAGAGAGGTGTTGCATATTCATAGTGCCTTTTGTAACCAACATATTCCAAAATCCTCCAGTCAATGAAGTATTTCTGACGTGTGGTCATTGTAACAGTCAAGTGCAGTAGGTAGCTTACAAGAAACAAAAAACTTCAAACAGTAATATATTCAGTGTTTGACTAGTTATTTAATCAGTCTGTTTATAAATTTGAAATTCGTGCTTCTGAATGTACTTAATAAAACCAAAACATTTTCAAAATCTTTCCAGATCTTTAAAGTAGATTGCACACTGTAGTTGAATCAGAAATAGTTAACTTCTTTTCTCTTGTCAGAAAGCTGGAAGCACATGAGTGTGAATCCCACTCTGGGGCCTTGAGCATTAGAATCTGGTATGACAATATTGGGGAAGAGCTAGACTGTTGGATGAAATTGTAAAGTGAGGTGTCATTTGTTGTTTCAGGTGTATGTAAAATATTTCATTTAAGTATTTCTGATAAAGAGCAGGAGAATTGTCCTTAATGCCTTGGCAATTATGGATAATTCTCTGTTAATTAAATTAAGAAAAATAGGAATCATCTGCCTATTTTTTCACAATACTATTTATGGAATCTTGTTTACAAATTGGCTGCCATATCATATTTCAAAACATTTCATTGGGTAATAAATGTTTTGGGGCGGCTTGTATGATACTGTCTGTATAAGTGAACGTTATTTAATTGCATCTAATCATAATAGTTTGAGCACTAACAATTTGAGACAGATCAAATATGACGTAATTCACTCATGCGATTGCAAACTTTTGCAGTTAATACAGCTGTGATGTACAAATTCCACTTTTGTGTTTAAAGAAGAAAATCAATTTTTTACTGACAGTGTACTTTGTCATTTACTAAAAGATGTTTGACATTCTGACAGTTTCAATAATGAACAATATTTTTTCTCTGAAGGAGTTCAAGTGCAAATACCATATTATTTTTATGCTATGACCTCCATTTTGATTGCAGACTTCATTTTTGACAAACTGAACTAACCTAACACTAAATTTTTGTTTTAGCAGTCACTTTGCACAAACACATGGAGATGGTTATATTTTCAATGGTAAGTTTAAAAACAGTTTTTATCTTAAGATTGCATTTAAAGTAATACGCGTGAACGTATTGGTCAAACATTTTTCTCTGAGTAATATTGTCTTTAATTAAGAAAAGCTGATGAATTTCTTTTCAAATAATGTATTCATGAATCAGTTTGATTTAACTGGGAAATCCTTGTAAAAATGGTTTATTAGAATGTCCAGTAACTGACATCACATAGTAGGAAGTTTTGTCATATTGCTCTGTATCAGCAAGAGGTATAAACATTTTTGCTACCTAAGCTATATTTAAATTCATTTAAGAGGGGTCCAACTATTGTGAATTCTTACAGGATACATTATTTTGTAGGAAACGGAAATGTAAGAGGCAACTGCTAATAGGGTTCTGGATCAGTGGGCTGATGTGTACAGCTGATCTAGGGAAGGGAGAGAACAAGCACTGAAGTTCAATTTGAAGCCAAAAATATGCCAAATAAATGACTGCCAGATCTCCTGAAGGTGATGTCAAATCTAGCTGTTTCATTCTTTGTGTAGTAGTGAGGTTACAGGTTAGCATTGTACTAGACATGGCAACAAAGCATGTTACTAACATTATAAAAGCAACTGGTCTCCAAAACTACTGATTGTGTTGCTTGCAAAGTACTCTGAGAACTGAGGTTGGGAAGATGTTATATAAATGCAATTTTAAATTTTTTTAAAAAGGTAATATAACGAATATTAATTGCCCAATAATAAAATCTAAAGTTTGGTAAAGACGGTCCTCCATCTTTTTTTGATTTTTGCAATAAGAGTTTATTCACTCTAGAGCTTTTATTATTCCAAACATAAGATAAAATCAAAGAATCTATTTTATCAAAAAATGTTTTTGGAACAAAAGAGGGAACTGCTTGAAATATATATATCAAAATTACGGTAGAATAACCATTTTTATAACATTTATTCGACCTATCAATGACATGGACATAGGTGACCATTTAGAAAGCGCCTGTTGAGTATATTCAACTAAAGGGAAGAAATTATACCTATATAGGTCTTTAAAATTTTTTGTAATTTTGATACCAAGGTAAGTAAAATGGTTTTTGGCAATATTAAAAGGTATTTGATCATAATCAGAATAATTATTAATAGGAAATAATTCACTTTTATTTAAATTAAGTTTGTATCCAGAAAAAGTACCAAATTCCATAAATATAGATAACATAGAAGGAATAGATTTCTTAGGATTTGAAATGTAAACTAATAAATCATCTGCGTATAATGAAACCTTATGTAATTTATCCCCTCTCCTAATACCCTGCACAGAATTAGAATCCCTAAGAGCAGTAGCAAGTGGTTCTAAAGCCAAATTAAATAATAAAGGGATAAGGGGACAACCCTGACGGGTACCTCTATATAATCTAAAGTAAGGAGACTTTGGATTATTAGTTAAAACCGCAGCTATCGGGGCATGATAAATCAATTTAATCCAGGAAATAAATCCTGGACCAAAATTGAACCTCTTCAAAACCTGAAATAGATAAGACCACTCCACCCTATCAAAGGCTTTCTCTGCATCCAAAGATACAATACATTCCAATTCTTTGGCTGAGGGGGAATAAATGATATTTAATAATCTTCAAATATTAAAATGTAAATACCTATTTTTAATAAATCCTGTTTGATCATTTGAGATAACATTAGGCAAGATAGTCTCAAGCCTATTTACTAGAATCTTAGAGAGAATTTAAAAATCTACATTCAGTAAAGAAATAGGTCTATAGGATACACATTCCAGTGGGTCTTTTCCTTTTTTTTGGAATCAATGAAATTAGTACTTCATAAAAAGTTTTAGGAAGGTTCCCAGAGGATGTAGAGTCGGTAAACATTTGATGAAGATGTGGTATAAGCATTTCATGAAAGGTCTTGTAAAATTCTACCATATAACCATCAGGTCCCGGAGCTTTACCTAATTGCATAGAGGATATAGCCTTGTCTATCTCCTCTTGTTTAATAGGTGCATCTAACATATTGGCATCTTGAATCGAAATTTGGGGTATGTTTAACCTTTGCAAAAATTTATTCATAGTCATAGTACTATCAGAGAATTCAGATGTATAAAGATTAGAATAAAAGTGCATAAATATCTTATTAATTTCATAAGGATCTAAAGTTTCTGTTCTATCTGGTCGGCGAATTTTTAAAATCTGTCTTCTGACCATCCCAGCCTTTAACTGACCCGCTAAAAGTTTAGCAGATTTTTCCCCATGTATATAAAATAAAATTTTAGATTTAAAAATTTGCTGTTCAATGGGAAAGGTCAGAAGTAAATCATACTGTGATTGAAGTTCGACCCTTTCTTTATATACCGTAAGTCTTCAGTAGGTTTAACTGATCGGTACCATTTGTGTTGTGTTATTTGTCCTGAATGGTGTTGACTTTTTTAATGTTCTTAAGGGTTGCAGTCATCCAAACAATGCACAGTTCAATCATAAACAAGAGGAAGTCTGCAGATGCTGGAAATCCAAGGAGCACACACAAAATGCTGGAGGAACTCGACTCTATTTCCATGTTTTAACTGCTTAAACATAGGACTGAGCAATTGTGTTAAGTTAAAGTTAGCTGTGTGCAGCATCTGCTGAGCAAATAATATTGCATAGAGAATTTATCTTAAGGAGCTTCTGTTTTGTAGAAAAATTGAACAATTTGAACAACACTGTGCTCTGCAGTAGTCTGTAATTCTGTAGTAAATTGCAGCTGCCTGCCCATGTTAGTGCTCTGTCAGATGTTTCTTAGACTATGATGGCAGATACTGTTTGAATATTCCAGCTACTTAATAGTGTAGAAGGTAAGCTTTTTCCAGAAGCAAACATGCTTGTAACAGAAGCTATGAAGAAAGCTATTTAATGTGCAAGCTGTTGTCAATTTACTGAATGTTGGTTTCAATTGTATGTGCTTCCATTTAGTACCCATATGATTTCATACTTGGCATACAAATTGATACTTGAAGATTCAGTTGCCAATAAATGATACATCAGGATTCAATTTATATGCAAGTTGAGAGGAACATTTGGTATGAAAAGAAATAATTAAGAACGTGAGCAGGTCAGTTGTTCAATTCCACAAGGAGATATAAAACATTGCTTTGTGAAGGATAATTTGAAATGCTTCTGATGACATAAGAACATGAGATTTCCATTGCTAGTGTTAATGATAAAGTAAGCTTAAAAGCAAAGAATAACACTGTTATTCTGAAAACCCAGTGGCCACACTTTTTAATTCCACGTCCCATTCCCATTCTGATATGTCTATCCATTGTCAAAATGAATCCAAACTCAGTTTGGAGGAACAGCACCTTATATACCGGCTGGGTAGCCTCCAACCTGATGGCATGAACATTGACTTCTCTAACTTCCATTAATGCCCCTCCTCCCCTTCTTACCCCATCCCTGACCTATTTAGTTGTTTGCCTGTTCTCCATCTCCCTCTGGTGCTCCCCCCCCCCCCCCCCCACTTTCTTTCTCTTGAGGCCTCCCGTCCCATGATCCTTCCTTCCCTTCTCCAGCTCTGTACCACTTTCGCCAATCACCTTTCCAGCTCTTAGCTTCATCCCACCCCCTCTGGTCTTCTCCTATCATTTCGCATTTCCCCCTCCCCCCACTACTTTCAAATCTCTTACTATCTTTCCTTTCGGTTAGTCCTGACGAAGGGTCTCGGCCCGAAACGTCGACAGCGCTTCTCCCTATAGATGCTGCCTGGCCTGCTGTGTTCTACCAGCATTTTGTGTGTGACGTTGTTAGATATGTGGGTTATGACTGAAGGAAAAATGGCTGGAGTCCCTTTGCACTACAGTGTAATAGTGTTTATTAAGTGCATCATAAATCTAAGTTTCAAAAATTAGCGAAAAGAAAACTGCCAATATTTACAAAAACTCCAGAGGAAAAACTCAATAAATAGCTCCATTGTGGCGACCCACTTTCTGCACAGGCGAACCGGCTCACAAATAGCCAGCGCACGGGGGGAGACTTTAGTAATGTACCTCTGACGTCATTTCCGCCTGGAGAGGGCGGGCGCTAGGGATTTAAATGCCAGCACCGCGAAGTTTGAATAAACTAGTCTCGAAACGACTTACCGACTGCGTGTCATTATTTCAGCGCTGTGTGTAGCACATCGCTACATTGGTGACCCCGACGGTCCAAACGGGATTTGGACCAAAGATGACCGACTATTCATCTGTTCACGCAGTTTTGCTAAAACTGCCGACTTTCTGGACGCTGCGACCATGCGTGTGGTTTAGCCAAGCAGAAGCCCAGTTCCAGATTCGGCAGATATCCTCTGATTCCACGCGTTACTACCACGTGGTGAGCACCCTTGACCAGCAGACGGCCACCCAGCTTGCGGATTTCATACATTCGCCCCCGGAAGAAGGCAAATATGAAGCATTCAAGGCGTTGCTCATTGGGACCTTTGGCCTCTCACGGCGTGAGCGGGGTGCCCGCCTGCTTCACCTGGACGGTTTGGGGGACAGACTGTCGTCAGCATTGATGAACGAGATGCTGTCCCTGGCTGACGGACACAAGCCCTGCCTCATGTTCGAGCAAGCGTTCCTAGAGCAACTGCCCGAGGACATACATCTGCTGCTGGCCGATGCGGATTTCAGCGACCCCCGGAAGGTGGCGGCCTGGGCAGATGTGCTGTGGAAAGCCAAGAGGGAGAGCGTGGCGTCCGTCGGTCAGATTACCAGAATAGGCCCGGCAGGGGGGCGCACATAACACAGAGGCAGGAGTGAGGAGGCCAGTGAACAGTGGTGTTTCTACCACCAGTGGTGGGGCACAAAAGCCTGCCGTTGTCGCCCGCCCTGCAAGGGCTAGGGCCAGCTGCCGCTAATGACTATGGCGGCTGGCCACCAGGACAGCCTCTTGTACGTCTGGGACAAACAGTCGGGACGCCGCTTCCTGGTCGACACCGGAGCGGAGATCAGCGTCTTGCCCCCAACAGGGTACAACACCCGCAACAGGAAGCCAGGACCTACCCTGAGGGCCGCAAACGGCAGCACGATACGGACCTACGGCACCCGCACAATGCAGCTGCAGTTCGGCGCCAGCCGGTTCAAGTGGGTCTTCACACTGGCCGCCGTGGCCCAACCACTCCTTGGGGCGGACTTCTAGCGAGCTCACAGCCTGCTGGTCGACTTGCAAGGGAAAAGACTGATACATGCCGAGACTTTCCAGACGTTCTCCCTGGGTGAAGCCAAGTTGCCGGCCCCACACCTGGACTCCATCACGCTGTCGGACAACAAATTCACCAGAATCCTGGCAGACTTCCCATCGATTCTGGCACCGCAGTTCACGGCAGCCATGCCTAGACATGGGGTACAGCACCACATTCCGACCCAGGGACCACCCCTCCATGCCCGCGCACGAAGGCTCCCCCCGGAAAAGCTCCGCCTGGCGAAGGAGGAATTCAAGCAGCTGGAGGAATTGGGGATCATACGGCGGTCCGACAGCCCATGGGCCTCCCCCCTGCACATGGTGCCCAAAGCAACAGGGGGCTGGAGACCATGCGGTGACTACAGCAGGCTGAATGAGGCTACAACACCAGACCGCTACCTTGTGCCGCACGGATCTTCTCCAAGGTAGACCTCGTCCGGGGATACCATCAAATCCTGATGCATCCGGACGATGTCCCCAAAACGGCACAGATCACCCCTTTCGGCCTTTTCGAGTTCCTCCGCATGCTGTTCGGTCTAAAGAGTGCCGCACAGACATTTCAACAGTTAATGGACGCGGTGGGACGCGACCTGGACTTCGCTTTCATCTATTTGGACGACATCCTCATAGCCAGCAGCAGTCGTCAGGAGCATCTGTCCCACCTCCGTCAACTCTATGCCCGACTGAGTGAATACAGCCTCACGATCAACCCGGCCAAGTGCCAGTTCGGTCTCGATACCATCGACTTCCTGGGCCACAGGATTACTAAAGATGGGGCAATACCTCTGCCCGCCAAGGTAAACGCGATCCGCCACTTTGCCCGGCCCAACACGGTCACAGGCCTGCAGGAGTTCGTTGGTATGGTGAACTTCTACCACCGTTTCCTCCCCTCAGCAGCCCGTATCATGCGCCCTTTGTACACCCTGATGTCAGGTAAAGGCAAGGACATTACTTGGGACGAGGAGGCCGCGGCAGCTTTCGTTAAAGCCAAGGAAGCCTTGGCAGATGCTGCAATACTGGTGCACCCCAGAACGGACGTTCCGACCGCCCTCACGGTGGACGCATCCGACACAGCAGTCGGTGGGATGCTGGAGCAGCTCACGAGGGGCGCTGGCAACCCCTGGCGTTCTTCAGCAAGCACCTACGACCACCCGAACTCAAGTACAGTGCTTTTGATCGGGAGCTGTTGGTGCTATACCTGGCGATCCAGCATTTCAGGTACTTCTTAGAAGGCAGGCCGTTCGCCGCGTTCATGGACCACAAACCGTTGACCTTCGCGTTCACGAAGTTGTCCGATCCCTGGTCGGCTCGCCAGCAGCAACATCTGTCCTACATCTCGGAGTACACAACGGACATCCAGCATGACTCGGGGAAGGACAATGTTGTGGCGGATGCACTCTCCAGACCAGCTGTCCAGGCTCTGTCCCTGGGGGTGGACTTATGCAGCACTGGCGGAGGCGCAGCAGGCAGGCGACGAGATGCCCAGCTACAGGACCGCAGTCTCGGGTTTGCAGCTGCAGGACTTTCTCGTAGGCCCAGGTGATGGGACCCTCCTGTGCGATGTGGCTACCGGCCAACCTCGCCCCATCGTCCGGCAGCCTGGAGGCGGCGGGTTTTCGACTCCATACACGGTTTGGCGCACCCATCTATCAGGACAACCGTCCGGCTGGTCTCCAGCAAGTTTGCGTGGCACGGACTTCACAAGCAGGTCAGTGAATGAGCCAGAACGTGCACACAGTGCCAAACAGCCAAGGTGCAGTGGCACACTAAAGCCCCACCGCAGCAGTTCGAACCCACCCACCGGAGGTTTGACCACATTCATGTGGATGTAGTGGGCCCCCTACCAGTGTCCTGAGGAGCGCGGTACCTCCTAACGATGGTAGACCAGTTCACGAGGTGGCCAGAGGCGGTCCCACTCACCGACACAGCTGCTGATTCCTGCGCCCGAGCACTGATCGCAACCTGGGTAGCACGCTTCGGGGTACTGGCCCACATTACCTCCGACAGAGGCGCCCAGTTCACCTCCAGCCTGTGGTCGGCTGTGGCCAGCCTGTTGGGAATGCAGCTGCACCACACAACTGCCTACCACCCACAGTCGAACGGACTGGTGGAACGCTTCCACCGTCACTTGAAGTCGGCTCTCATGGCCCGCCTGAGAGGACCTAACTGGGTGGACGAGCTTTCCTGGGTCCTGCTTGGAATTCGTACAGCGCCCAAAGAGGATCTGCACGCCTCGTTGGCCGAGTTGGTGTACAGCGTGCCCCTGGCCGTCCCGGGAGAGTTCATACCAGTCCCAAGGGGGCAAGAGGAAGAACCCGCAGCAGTCCTGGACAGGCTACGCGAAAGGCTCGGTAACCTGGCCCCCGTACCAACTTCACAGCACGGACGGACCCCGACCCATGTACCCAAAGACCTGCAAAACTGTAAGTTTGTGTTTGTACGAAGGGGCAGACACCGGGTGCCGCTACAGCAGCCGTACGAGGGGCCGTTCAAGATGATCAACAACAACGGGTCCACGTACGTTCTGGACATTGGGGGGAAAGAGGAGGTTTTCACGGTGGACTGACTCAAACCAGCCCATGTGGACTTGGTGCAGCCGGTGGAGGTTCAGGCACCGCAGCGCAGAGGCAGACCTCCCAAACAGAGGCTGATCCAGACTATGGACATTAGGGGGTGTATCGCCAGTTCTGGGGGGGAGTTATGTGGCGACCCACTTTCTGCGCAGGCAAACCGGCTCACAAGTAGCCAGCGCGCGGGGGGAGACTTTAGTAATGTACCTCTGACGTCATTTCCACCCAGAGAGGGCAGGTGCGAGGGATTTAAATGCCAGCACCGTGAAGTTTGAATAAACTAGTCTCGAAACGACTTAACGACTGCGTGTTGTTATTTCAGCGCTGTGTGTAGCACATCGCTACACCATACTATTTTGTCCAGTGTGAACGACTGGCAGCCCTGATTTTTCTCTCTGCTGTTGAGAGTGATCCACCCCATTTTTTTTTTAGGCACCAGGACATACCATTGTAGTTACCCACAAAGTTAACTTAAGACGACACATGAAACAGAATATAATACACCCCACTATGTAGTTACAATCATATTACAAAATAAACAGAAGTATCGACCTTAAATACAGTGCACAAATGACGTATACACATTTACACATCCCCTTTTCTAAAGAAATGGAATATTCTGTCATATATGGTGGGAAAACACCACAAAGGCAATGCATTATAAGACATTAAAGTACAGGGGACTTACATTTTTCGAACGTTTATTTTACAACACTTCGCTGTTACGAAAGACCTACCGGTATATTAGTTGCCTGTTTTCGCTAACAGAAGGTGTTTTCACTGTTACAAAAAAAAGAGCAGCGCACGCCCCGAGCAGCCAAGCTCCTGCCCCGGAATTGCATTCTAGCTGGCATTACTTAAACACGTGCCTGTGAGCATCTGTGCCTTGTGTTGATTTATTTTGTGCATCGGCTAGCAAGTTGAGTTCTAAGGTTGACATCAGTGGTTGGGAAGTTGTTGGAGTCGATTGTCAAGGATGAGGTTACGGAGTACCTGGAGGCATATGACAAGATAGGCAGAGCTCAGCATGGTTTCCTTAAAGGGAAATCCTGCCTGACAAACCTAGTGCAATTTTTTGAGGAAATTACAAGTAGGCTAGACAAGGGAGATGCAGTGGATGTTGTGTATTTGGATTTTCAGAAGTCCTTTGACAAGGTGCCGCACATGAGGCTGCGAAACAAGATAAGAGCTCATGGAATTACGGGAAAATTACATATGTGGATAGAGCGTTGGTTGATTGTCAGGAAACAGAGAATGGGAATAAAGGGATCCCTTTCTGGTTGGCTGCCGGTTACCAGTGGTGTTCCACAGGGGTCCGTGTTAGGGCCGCTTCTTTTTACGTTGTATATCAACAATTTGGATTATGAAATAGTTGGCTTTGTGGCTAAGTTTGCTGATGATACAAAGATAGGTGGAGGGGCTTTTAGTGCTGAGGAAACAGGGAGACTTGGATAGATTGGGGGAATGGGCAAAGAAGTGGCAAATGAATTACAATGTCAGAAAGTGTACTTTGGTAGAAGAAATAAACGGGCAGACTATTATTTAAATGGGGAGAAAATTCAAAGCTCTTGAGATACAACGGGACTTGGGAGTCCTCATGCAGGATACCCTTAAGGTTAACCTCCAGGTTGAGTCGGTGGTGAAGAAGACGAATGCAATGTTGGCATTCATTTCTAGAAGAATAGAGTATAGGAGCAGGGATGTGATGTTCAGGCTCTATAAGGCACTGGTAAGACGTCACTTGGAATACTGTGTAGTTTTGGGCTCCTTATTTAAGAAAGGATGTGCTGACATTGGAGAGTGTTCAGAGAAGATTCACTAGAATGATTCTGGGAATGAGAGGGTTAACATATGAGGAATGTTTGACCGCTCTTGGACTGTACTCCTTGGAGTTTAGAAGAATGAGGGGGGAGCCTCATAGAAACATTCCTAATGTTGAAAGGCATGGACAGAGTGGATGTGGCAAAGTTGTTTCCCATGGTGGGGGAGTCTAGTATGAGAGGACATGACTTGAGGATTGCAGGGCGCCCATTCAGAACAGAGATACGAAAGAATTTTTTTTAGCCAGAGGGTGGTGTATCTATGGAATTTGTTGCCACAGGCAGCAGTGGAGGCCAAGTCATTGGGTGTATTTAAGGCAGAGATTGATAGGTATCTGAGTAGTCAGGGCATCAAAGGTTATGGTGAGAAGGCGAGGGAATGGGACTAAAGGGGAGATTGGATCAGCTCATGATGAAATGGTGGAGTAGACTCGATGGGCCAAATGGCCGACTTCTGCTCCTTTGTCCTATGGTCTTATGGTATCGGAAAAGCCTAAAAGAGCTCGTAAGGGTGTTACACTTAGTGTAAAACTAGACATACTTAAGTGTTTAGATCGTGGTGAATGATGTAAGGACATAGTGAGTTTGGCTAAGGAGGCTGGGTTTGTGGAAGTTGACGAAGATGATGTTGAGGTTTTGGCATCCCATGACCAAGAACTGACAGATGAAGAGCTGATACAATTGCAAGAGGAAAGGATAACAATTGAAACTGAATACAGTAGCAAACGGTTCGAAAGTGAAGTCATCCAGGAACTGAATGTGAAGCATTTGCGTGAGATTTTCTCTGTGATTGACAACGCTGCAATGATTGCAGAAAAGTATGACTGTAATTTTGAAAGGGTACATAGGTTTAGGGTGTATTTGCAGGATGGTTTGAGTGCTTACAAAAAACTGTATGATAGAAAAATGTGCGAGGCTAAGCAGTCAAGCATACTGTTGTTTTTCACGCCTTCTACATCAACCACAGCAGACGACGAACTTTGACATCGAGGCAGGCAGACGTAGAAGAAGGTGACCTGCCTGCCCTGATGGAAATAGATGACGATGAGATGACACCCCAGTGTACCACAACCTCAACCTCGGACGACTCAGCCTTATACGCCATCATCATTGTGCTCACTGTATCACTGTCTCAGTGTGCTCACATTAGTCTGACATCGGTGGTGGGGAAAATGCTAGAGTTGGTTATCAAAGATGTGATAACAGTACATTTGGAAAGAGGTGAAATCATCGGACAAAGTCAGCATGGATTTGTGAAAGGAAAATCATGTCTGACGAATCTCATAGAATTTTTTTTTTAATTTTTTTTATTAGTTTTTCAAAACATTTTACAAAATTAAAAACCCCAAATCCCAATGAGGAGCATTAATACAGAGCAAGGTTAAGCATACAATAACAATATGCTACAAAGGAAGAGAATTTACCAAAAAAGCACCTAAATTAAAGACAAGTGAGCTTAGTGTCCTCCCCAAACCCCACAACACAAGAAAAAAACAACAATTCCAGACCAACCACCACACAATATAGAGAGTATAAGTCCGGACAGTCAAACTCCCAGACTGAGAATACACTTAGCAACAGAGGATAATAATGCCTACTACCAGAAAAAAAAGGAGCTGAAAGCAAGGGACCGAAAAGAAAAAAAAACCCTAGTCAAGAGGAAGGTTATGAAAGTACTCGATAAAAGGCCCCCAGACCTTATGGAACTTTAAATCCGAATTGCGAACTGAATAATGAATTTTTTCGAGGTCCAAGCAGGCCATAATGTCGTTAAGCCATTGCGCATGAGTGGGCGGGGCAACATCTCTCCATCTAAGGAGGATCAAGCGTCTCGCCAGGAGAGAGGCAAAGGATAGTATTCGGCATTTGGTCGGACCCAGACATAAATCTGTCTCGCCCCAAAAACCGAACAGAGCAATTAAGGGGTTAGGTTCTAGGTGCTGATTCAGAATACCCGATAATGTAGTGAAGACATCTTTCCAGAATTTCTCCAAGCTAGGACAGAACCAGTACATATGGATGAGAGAGGCCACGCCCCTCTTGCATTTATCACGGAGCGGACTAATGCCAGGGTAGAATCGAGATAGTTTAGATTTAGACATATGGGCTCTATGAACAATCTTAAACTGTAAGAGACAATGGCGAGCACAAAGAGAGGTTGAGTTAACCGATTTGAGAACTGAGTCCCAGCTCTCCTCGGATAAGGAGATATTTAAATCCTGCTCCCAGGCCATTTTAATTTTATCCACAGGGGCCCATCGTAAGGCTGCTAGTTTATCTTGGATAATTGAAATTAAACCTTTACCTAGTGGATTAATGGAAAGAAATGGGTCCATAGCATTTTTCGCAGGCATTTCAGGAAAGTTAGGAATTAAAGGAGCAGTAAAGTGTCGGATTTGGAGATATCTGAAAAAGTGAGTGTTAGGCAGGTTGAACTTAACAGAGAGCTGTTGAAAAGAAGCGAAGCGATTATCAATGAAGAGATCTTCAAAATGTCTAATGCCCTTCCTGTACCAAACATGGAATGCTGAATCGAACGTGGTAGGTAAAAAAAGGTGATTATGTGCGACAGGGCTAGAAACGGAAAACCCCTGGAAACCATAGCATTTCCTGAACTGAGCCCATATACGCAAAGTGTGTCTAACCAGAGGATTAGCTATTGATCTGGGCAGACTGCTAGGGAGTGCAGAGCCAAGAAGTGCAGATATAGATAATTCTTTAGTGGAGCTCAACTCCATTGCCACCCAGTTAGGGCACTCAGGTTGACCGTGGAAGAAAGACCAGAAGGCAGCACAACATATATTAGCTGCCCAGTAATATAAGCGAAAGTTAGGTAAAGCCATGCCACCCTCTTTTTTAGATTTTTGGAGGTGGATTTTATTAATTCTAGAGCGCTTATTCTGCCACAGATATGACAAAATAATAGAGTCTAAGGAATCAAAAAAAGATTTAGGAATAAAAATTGGGATAGATTGAAATAAGTATAAAAATTTGGGGAGAACATGCATTTTGACAACATTGATACGACCTACCAAGGACATAGATAGAATTTTTTGAAGATGTAATTAGTAGAGTGGATAGGGGAGAGCCAGTGGATGTGGTATATTTAGATTTTCAAAAGGCTTTTGACAAGGTCCCACACAGGAGATTAGTGTGCAAACTTCAAACACACGGTATTGGGGTTATGGTATTGATGTGGATAGAGAATTGGTTGGCAGACAGGAAGCAAAGAGTGGGAGTAAATGGGACCTTTTCAGAATGGCAGGTAGTGACTAGTGGGGTACCGCAAGGCTCAGTGCTGGGACACCAGTTGTTTACAATATATATTAATGATTTAGATGAGGGAATTAAATGCAGCATCTCCAAGTTTGCGGATGACACGAAGCTGGGCGGCGGTGTTAGCTGTGAGGAGGATGCAGGGTGACTTGGATAGGTTAGATGAGTGGGCAAATTCACGGCAGATGCAATTTAATGTGGATAAATGTGAGGTTATCCACTTTTGTTGCAAGAACAGGAAAACAGATTATTATTTGAACGGTGGCCGATTAGGAAAAGGGGAGGTGCAACGAGACCTGGGTGTCATTGTACACCAGTCATTGAAGGTAGGCATGCAGGTACAGCAGGCGATGAAAAAGGCAAGTGGTATGTTGGCATTCATAGCAAAAGGATTTGAGTACAGGAGCAGGGAGGTTCTACTGCAGTTGTACAAGGCCTTGGTGAGACCGCACCTAGAGTATTGTGTGCAGTTTTGGTCCTCTAATCTGAGGAAAGACATTCTTGCCATAGAGGGAGTACAGAGAAGGTTCACCAGATTAATTCCTGGGATGGCAAGACTTTCATATGAAGAAAGACTGGATCGACTAGGCTTATACTCGCTGGAATTTAGAAGATTGAGGGGGGATCTTATTGAAATGTATAAAATTCTAAAGGGATTGGACAGGCTAGATGCAGGAAGATTGTTTCCGATGTTGGGGAAGTCCAGAACGAGGGGTCACAGTTTAAGGATAAAGGGGAAGCCTTTTAGGACCGAGATGAGGAAAAACTTCTTCACACAGAGAGTAGTGAATCTGTGGAATTCTCTGCCACAGAAAACAGTTGAGGCCAGTTCATTGGCTATATTTAAGGGGGAGTTCTATGGCCCTTGTGGCTAAAGGGATCAGGGGATATGGAGAGAAAGCAGGTACAGGGTTCTGAGTTGGATGATCAGCCATGATCATACTGAATGGCGGTGCAGGCTTGAAGGGCCAAATGGCCTACTCCACCTATTTTCTATGTTTCTATGTCTTCCCAATTCTGGTTAGTGAAACTATACTGTACATAAATTACTTCTATTTTATATAGGCTGTGTATTTTTATGTGTTATTTGGTATGATTTGGCAGCTTCATAACCTAAAGGTTACTGGAGAGAATGCTTCTGCCGAGAGCGCTTGCGCCGAGTGTTTCTGCTGAGAGCGCTGTCGAGAGCACTTTATTTATCATATCATTCCTGCTTTTACTATATATTACTGTTATTTTAGGTTTTATGTGTTATTTGACATGATTTGGTAGGTTATTTTTTGGGTCTGCAAACGCTCACAGATTTTCCCCATATAAATAAATGGTAATTGCTTCTTCACTTTATGACATTCTGGCTTACGAACCATTTCATAGGAACACTCTACCTTTGGATAGTGGGGGAAACCTGTACACATACTCAGCTCAATGATGGCAGAATGACAAGGAATTGTGTATTCGTTTTCGTTCCCTATATTTCCATGGTTTCAGGAAGGGTCGCCAGGATCCTGAAGAAATAACTGATTAATACCATCCACAAACCTGTAAGGAAGCTCGAGTCACAGCTTGTGCGGTCAAAGATGATCTGAGATTCAGATCGCCTGGTGTTTACAGGATTCCCTGTGAATGGAGGGCAGCGTATATTGGTCAGACCGGATGCATGGTGGAAACCCATATCAAGGAGCATAGGAGGTGTATCTGTTTGGGTTACTTGGAGAAATCAGCAGTAGCAGAAAACTGCTTTCAAGATTCAAAAACTTCATTGTCATTCTAACCGTACATCAGCTCTGCAGGGCAGAATGAGACAGCGTTTCCCAGGAGCAGTGCAATCATAACATAACAAACGCAACACTAAATAATAAACATAACAATAAATAGTAAAACACAACAGCCACATGTCAGTTAAAAACAAGTTATAAGTGTCCAGTGCAAGTTAAAAGTGTCCAAAACAGAGTCAGGTAGAGCATCTATTTAGCAGTCTGACTGCTTGTGGGAGGAAGCTGTTTAGTAGCCTTGTGGTTTTAGTTTTGATGCTCCTGTAATGTTTACCTGATGGCAGAAGAACAAACAGTTCATGGAGAGGGTGTGAGGGGTCTTTAATGATGTACCATGTCTTCTGGAGGCATCGACTCTGAAAGAGGTCTTGGACAGAAGGTAAGGAGACCCCAATAACCTTCTCTGCTCCCTTAACCACCCTCTGCAAGGCTTTTTTGTCGGCAACACTGCAGCTGGAGTACCAGGTTGTGATGCAAAAGGTCAGCACACTCAACCACGCCTCTGTAGAATGTAGTTAAGATGTTAGTGGGGAGTGATGCTTGTTTAAGTTTCCTCAGAAAGTGCAATCTCTGCTGGGCTCGTTTCACAATCCCAGTGGTGTTCCTGGACCAGGTGAGATTGTCCGAGATCTGCACCCCAAGGAACTTGATGTTTTCCACTCTCTCCACTGTGGAGCCGCTGATGCTGAGGGGTGTGTGCTCAGGCTGAGACCGTCTGAAATCGATGATCATCTCCTTGGTTTTGGTGACATTAAGCATCAAGTTGTTGTCACTGCACCAGCTCTTCTAGGTGTTTGACCTCCTCCCTGTACATTGTTTCATCATTTTTGCTGATGAGCCCCACCACTGTGGTATCATCAGCAAATTTAATGATCAGGTTCTCCTTGAATCTGGCTGCACAGTCATGTGTTAGCAGTGTAAACTGCAATGGGCTAAGCACACAGCCTTGTGGGGATCCAGTACTCAGTGTGATGGAGTCAGAGATGTTCCTGCCAACACGGACTGACTGTGGTCTCTCTGTCAAGAAATCCAGAATCCAGCGACACATGGCAGTGTTAAGGCCAAGCAGCGACAGTTTCTCCACTAGTCTCCGCTGGTATTGAACGCGGAACTGAAATCAATGTACAGGATTCTGGCTTAAGTGTCTTTGTTGTCCAAGTGAGAGAGAACTGTGCAGTGTGGTGGATATTCCATCCTCCGTAGAACGATTTGGACGATAAGCAAACTAGAGGATCCAGCGTTGAGGGGAGGCTGGCTGTGATATGAGGCTTGACAAGCCGTTCAAAACATTTCATCACTATGGCGGTCAGGGCAACGGGACAGTAATCATTCAGACAGGCTACAACTGATTTCTTTGCTACAGGGATGATTGTGGAGGTTTTGAAGCATCTGGGGACAATGGCTTGACTAAGGGAGATGTTGAAAATGGCTTGACTTTGATGGCACAAAACTACTGTGCCATGCCAATGGCATTCGGGACCTCCTGGTAAAAGAAGCTATTGAAATAAAACTAGAGGAAAAGTATTTTAACAAAGACGCAGGTCTCACTGCAAGTAAAAACTAGAATTCAATTGTAAGCAAGGTGGGCAAGTGTAAACCTGATTGGATGAGGACTAGACAATCAGGAAATCGGGAGGGATGGACTAAGGGGGTATAAATGCCACTGGAGTAGACATGCTCAGGCATCATCCCTGATGAAGATGACAACTTTTGTCATCAAAATATTGGTTATAATTGATACCTGTACCTGGCTGGAATCCCGAGAAGAGTTTATTCGAAAATCAATATAGCTGCACTTTTTGCAAATCTGCAATTAAAACAAAAAATGTTGTGAGTACTTGTCTTTGACCTAAAGATGTGACCTAACCTGCTGAGTATCACCAACATTTTTGTTTTTAGATTTATTAGTTCAAAGTTCACAGTAAATTTATTATCAAAGTACATATGTCACCAGATACAGCCGTGAGTTTCATTTTGGATCCATAATAGAATAATGACCATAATAGAGTCTATGAAAGACTGCACCCATTTGGGTGTTCAACCAGTGTGTAAAACACAACAAACTATGCAAATACAAAAATAAATAATAATAATTTAATAAGTAATAAATATTGAAAACATGAGATGAAGAGTCCTTGAAAATGAGTCCATAGGTTGTGGGAACATTTCAATGATGGGGCGAGTGAAGTTATCCCCTTTGGTTCAAGAGCCTGATGGTTGAGGGGTAATAACTGTACTTGAACCTGGTGGTGTATGCCCTGAAGCTCCTGTACGTTCTTCTTGATGGCAGTAGTAGTAAGAGAGCATGTCCTGGGTGATGAGGGTCCCTGATGATAACTGCTGCTTTCCAGCGACAAAGTTTTGCGTGGATGTGCTCAATAGTGGGGAGTGCTTTACCCATGATGGACTGGGCAGTATCCACTACTTTTTGTAGGATTTTCCTTCAAGGGCATTGGTGTTTCCATACCAGGCAGTGATGCAATCAGTCAATGTACTCTCCACCACACATCTATTGAAGTTGGCCAAAATTTTAGATGTTATACTGAATCTTAGCAAACTCCTAAGGAAGTAGAAACACTGCTGTGGTTCCTTTGTAATTGCACTTGTGTATTGGGCCCAGGACGGGTCCTCCAAAATTATAACTGAAGAATTTAAAGTTGCTACCCTCTCCACCTCTGATCCTTTAAAGTGGATCAGCTCATGGACATCTGATTTCCTTCTGAAGTCAATAACATGCTCCTAGGTCTTGCTGACATTGAGTAAGAGGTTATTGTTGTGGCACCACTCAGCCAGCTTTTCAATCTCCCTCCTACATGCTGATTCATCACCACTTTTGATTCGGCCTAAGATAGTTGTGTCATCATCAAACATTAATATGGCATTGGAGTTGTGCTTAACCACACAGCTATAAGTGTAAAGTGAGTAGAGCAGTTGGCTGAGCACATAGCTTGTGGTTCACCTGTACTGATGGAGATCATGGAGGAGGTGTTGTTGCCAATCTGAACTGACCGGAGTCTGCAAGTGAGGAAATCGAGAATCCAATTGCACAAGGAGCTGTTGAGGCCAAGGACTTGTTTGGAGTTTATTTGTAAGTTTTGAGGAGGTGGTATTCAATGCTGAGCTGTAGTCGATGAAGAGCATCCTGATGTACACATCTTTGCTGTTCAGGTGTTCGACAGTTGAATGAAGAGCCAATGCATCTGCTGTGGACCTGTTGTTACAGTAGACAATTTGAATTAGGTCCAAGTTGCTACTCAAGCAGGAGTTGATATGTTTCTTTACCAACCTCTCAAAGCACTTCATCGCTGTGAATATAAGTGCTACTGGATGATAGTTGAGGTAACCTGCATACACTTTGTTTCATTGCTTCTAGTCTTGGATAATATGAAGGCAAAATCTATTTCGGTTGTCATGAAATTTATAAAAACAGTTGTAGAAGAGTGTGTCTCCACAAAATTATTTGGAGTCTTCCCCAACCAGAAGCCCTGGATGAACCATGAAATCTGCTATCTGCTGGGGGCCAGATCAGAGGTATTCAGGTCTGGTGACCAAGTAATATACAAGAGGTCCAAGTACAATCTCCAAAAAGCCATCTCATGTGTGAAGAAGCAATTCCGGACCAAACTTGAGTCACTGAAGGATGATTGACAGCCGTGCCAAGGCTTGAATACAATTACCTCTTCCAAAGTGAAACTAAGTGACATGGGTGACAACGAGGCTTTGCTTCCAGATGAGCTCAATATCTTCTTTGCTCATTTTGACCATCAAAACATGGAGGAACCTTTACGAACTCCCACAGCCCCAGATGACACTGTGATTTTAGTCTCTGAGGCCAACGAGAGCATCCTTCAGGAGGGTGAACCCATGGAAAGCATATGGTCCAGATGGCCTGGCCAAGTACTGATCAGGACAGGTGTTTAACTGGCTGGAGTATTCACTGATGTCTCTAACCTCTTGCTTCAGCAGTTTGATGTACCCACCTGCTTCAAGCAGACTTCAATTAGGTGCCTAACAAGAATGTGTCAACCTGCCTCAATTACTATCATCTAGTAGCACTTGCATACACTGTGATGAAGTGCTTTGGGAGGTTGGTTCGAAGTTCAAAGTATATTTATTATCTAAGTACATATATATCATCATATTCAACCCTGAGATTCATTTCCTTGCGAGCATACATAATAAATCCATAATAGAATAATAACCATAACAGAATCAATGAATGACTGCACTAACTTGGGCATTCAACCAGTGTAAAAAAAAAAACAAAAAACAATAAACTGCAAATACCAAAAGAAAATAGTAATAATAATAATAATAAAAAAATAAAGAATAAATATTGAGAACATGAGACGAAGAGTTCTGGAAAGAGAGTCATAGGTTGTGGCAACATTTCAATGATTGGGCAATTGAAGTTGAGTGAAGTCATCCCCTCTGGTTCAAGAGCTAGATGGTTGAGAGGTAATAACATTTCCTGAACCTGATGGTGCGAGTCCTGAGGCTCGTGTGCCACTTTCCTGATGGCAGTAGCGAGAAAAGTGCATGTCCTGGGTGGTAGGGGTTACTGATGATGGCTGCGTTCCTGAGACAATGCTCCATGTAGAAACATGATGAAACATATTAGCTCCTGCCTGAGAAGCAACTTGGATCTGCTCCAACTTGCCTTCCATCATAACAGGTCCACAGCTGATAACCATTTCTTTGGGCCTTCACTCAACCTGGAGCATCTGAACAGCAAAGATGCATATGTCAGAATGTTCTTTATTAACTGCAGCTGGGCATTCAATACCATCATCCCCTCAAAATTTATCAATAAGCTTCAAGATCTGCACCTCAATACCTCCTTGTGCTATTGGATCCTCTATTTCCTCACTTGCAACCCCAGACAATTCAGATTGGCATCAACATCTCCTCCACAATCTCCCTCAGCACAGGTGCACGATAGGCTGTGTGCTTAGCCTTCTGCTCTGTTCACTTTATACTTATGACTGTGAGGCTAAGCACAGCTCCCAAACCATATTTAAGTTTGCTGATAACACCACTGTTGTTGGCCAAATCAAAGGTGGTGACAAATCAACATATAGAAGGGAGATTGAAAACTTGGCTGCGTGGTGCCACAACAGCCTGTCACTCAATGTCAGCAAGACCAACGAGCTGATTATTGACTTCAAGATGAGGAAACTGGAAGTTCCTTAGAAATTTGTAAACTTCCTTAGAAGTTTGCAAAGATTCATCATGACATCTTAAACTTCAACAAACTTCCATAGACGTGTGGTGGAAAACCTTGAATGGAAAATCCTACAAACAGTAGCAGATATAGCCCAGTCCATCACAGGTAACGCCTTCCCCGCCATTGCATATATTTACATGGAGCACTGTCGTAGGAAATCAGCATCCATCATCGTGGAACCCCACAATCCAGGCCATGCTGTCTTCTTACTGCTGCCATCAGGAAGAAGGTACAGGATACAGTTCTCACACCACCAAGTTCAGAAACTGTTATTACCCCTCAACCATCAAGCTCTTGAACCACAGGGGATAACTTCACTCAACTTCATTTACCCCATCACTGAGCTGTTCCCACAAGCAATGTACTCACTTTCAAGGACTCTTCATCTCCTGTTCTCAATAATGATAAATAAGTAATAAATATTATTATTTGTTTTGTATTTGCATAGATTGCACATTGGTTGTTTGTCCATCCTTTTGGTTATGGCCTTTCATTGATTCTATTGTGTTTCTTGGATTTACTGTGTATGCTCACAAGAAAGTTAATCTCATGGTTGTCTATGATGACATATATGTACTTTGGTAATAAATTCACTTCAAACTTCGAACTTTGAACCCACTTATCTATCTCTAGTCTACTCATAGGACTATTTACATTGACCAATTTTTATTTCATAAATTTAGCAACCATGCCTTTGATATCTTCATCCAAATCATTTATGTATGTTGAAATAATTTGGGACAGTAGCACAGTAGCACATGATGTACCATTTGTTACATGTTGCCAGATTGAAATATGTTGGTTTGAGGATGGGGGGGGGGGGGTGTTGTTAGTTATTGGTGGATTAAGCATTTAGGATATTAGTACAGATTGGTATTGTGAGGATGGGGAATGGGAGGATGAAGATCTGCAGCAAAAGATGTAAATGATGGAACTGAACACAATCTGAGCCTGGATAAGTGTTACTAAGCACTACCTATTATTTCCAGAATTACCCATGGGGCAGCATGATTTGACCTAAAAATGGTTGCGTTCCCCTTTGGGGATTGGGGGGGGGGGGGGAATGGGTGATTGGAATTGGTTTTTCAGTTTATTGTTGCCAAAACTGTACTGCATATCTAGGTTTCAAGGCATAGCTAATAAAGTTTATTACAACTTGTGCTTTATAAATAGTGAAAGACCACTAAATTAAGGAGGGAAAATTAAATACATGATATTCATTGATTGTGATATGGTGCAACTCAAACTACCTGCGTCTCAATATCACCAAGACCAAGGAGATGGTGGTGGACTTTAGGAGATCTAGGCCTCATATGGAGCCAGTGATCATTAATGGAGAATGTGTGGAGCAGGTTAAGACCTACAAGTATCTGGGAGTACAGTTAGACGAGAAGCTAGACTGGACTGCCAACACAGATGCCTTGTGCAGGAAGGCACAGAGTCGACTGTACTTCCTAAGAAGGTTGGCGTCATTCAATGTCTGTAGTGAGATGCTGAAGATGTTCTATAGGTCAGTTGTGGAGAGCGCCCTCTTCTTTGTGGTGGCGTGTTGGGGAGGAAGCATTAAGAAGAGGGACGCCTCACGTCTTAATAAGCTGGTAAGGAAGGCGGGCTCTGTCGTGGGCAAAGTACTGGAGAGTTTAACATCGGTAGCTGAGCGAAGGGCGCTGTGTAGGCTACGGTCAATTATGGATAACTCTGAACATCCTCTACATAGCACCATCCAGAGACAGAGAAGCAGTTTCAGCGACAGGTTACTATCGATGCAATGCTCCTCAGACAGGATGAAGAGGTCAATACTCCCCAATGCCATTAGGCTTTACAATTCTACCGCCAGGACTTAAGAACTTTTTAAAAGCTATTATTAATGCTTTTTGAGATAGTGATTTAGATGCATATCATATTTTTTACTGAGTTAAGTATTGTATGTAATTAGTTTTGCTACAACAAGTGTATGGGACATTGGAAAAAAAGTTGAATTTCCCCATGGGGATGAATAAAGTATCTATCTATCTATCTATCTAGAATATTGGGCTGTGTAGTAGGCCATATTTTAGAGAGAACTTCAAGAACATAGGGAGGGTTTTATAGGTGACAATATGAAAGTCCAAATTTAAATAGAGATCAGCTAAGAGGTATTTTTTAATATTGCTTTTTGGTCAGGTAAGTTTAAGGAAGCCACTTTTGCAGTTTGGTGTGTTAGTAAATGAAGAACATTAACTTAAGATCATC
This sequence comes from Hemitrygon akajei, assembly GCF_048418815.1. Lineage (NCBI taxonomy): Eukaryota > Metazoa > Chordata > Chondrichthyes > Myliobatiformes > Dasyatidae > Hemitrygon > Hemitrygon akajei. The sequence goes on along the minus strand of NC_133149.1, from coordinate 32,077,368 downwards.
AAAAGAAAGGTGAACAGGAGAATTGCTTTTATTTTCAACACTTGTTACGTGTGTCACCCTACCAGGATCACGGTGGCAGCAGAGTTTCTTAACTGAACATGGATAAATGGTTATTTCACAAGGAAAAACTGTAAGAGAACAAGTCTCTTTACCCTTTCAGAGATATACCACATGCATAATCAGAATCAGGTTTAATTTCAGCAGCCTATTTAGAAATCTGATGGCAGAGAGGAAGGAAGTGTTCCTGAATTGCTGAGTGTGTGCCTTCAAGCTTCTGTACCTCCTTCCTGATGATAACAATGAGAAGAGGGCATGTCCTGGGTGGTAGGGGTTCTTAATAATGGATGCCCACTTTCTGAAGCTCCACTCCTTGAAGATGTCTTGGATACTACAGAAGCTAATACCTGTAATGGAGCTAATTTTTACGACATCTGTATCTCTCTCGGTCTTCTGCAGTAGCCTTCCCCCCCCCCCCCCCCCCCCCACCCCCCCACCATACCAAATGGTGATGCAGCCTGTCAGAATGCTCTCTATGGTATATCTGTAGAAGTTTTTGATTGCTTAAATGTAACATTTAACAATTCTAATTTTATAGTTAATGTTTTACTTTTCCATAGATGAAATAAACACAGAAAATGCTGGAAACACTTGGCAAATTAGGCAGCGTTTATGGAAAGAACAATGCAATTAACATTACTGGTCTGCGAAAGGATCTCAGATGTGAAGTGCAAACCCATTTTTCTCTACACAAATGCTGCCTGGTCTGAAAGGTGCTTCCAGCATGTTCTGTCTTTTTTTCAGATTTCCAGCATCTGTGGTTTTTGATCTTTATTTTATAGATGATTGTATGAAGAGAATCTGGCAATTATTTTTGATAGAGATGTATCACATTTCCTAATTTCAGTAGCTTATGCTGCTCATCTGTTTTGATTTGAATTTTTTTTTGCTCTATTGTGTGTATTCTGGTTTAGCAATGCAGGTGCACCCAAATGGGTACACCACGTGTTTTAAGTAAAAACATGCCTGTGACCATTTAATTTTGTTGGTCTGCTTCTTCACACTATAGTGCCCAAGCCCTTGACATTTATGGAATTTTTTTTGTTGTGGCCGGGGATTAGACTGATTGTTGTCAGCATTAGACTAGGTTGTCAGCATACAATTAGGTGAATGGGGTGAGGCCTGTCCAAAAGTAAAATTTAAGCCAGTGGAAAGTGCTCAAGCAAGATTAAATCTTGTCATTCAAATATCTGCCTGTTCTCTGGCTCACACCATGACCCATTCACCAATCATATATTGTATTGTTTGACATCAGCACACGCTCCACGTTGAACAGCAGTTTGATTATTGGAATGTTCCTTGTTGCTTTCAAAGCATCTTCCCCATGTGAGAGCTCTATTCCAGCTCCTCAGCCATTTCTGTGCTGATCCAATTCTTGTGCATCCTTGGTTTTAATTGCTCCAAATTGGCATCTACAGAGATGCTAATATCTGGATCTTGCTCAGTAATTCTCTATTTCTTCCTCTTTAAAACTGCATAGATAGAATTTCAAAAGCAATTTGGCAGTGCCGGTCATTGAGTCTCTGCTGTGTGCAAGATCCAGTATCTACCATACAACTGATTGAACGTTACATTTTTTTTTCAGCATAGAAAATGTGCTGCCTTGTTTTCTGTTAACAGACTAGGTTCATGATGGTTAGATGGTCAACCTGTTTGGTGAATTGCAAGGCGACCAATATTAGGGTAGGGGAAAGGATGGAGTAAATTGCAGCCTTGTACTGGGGTAATCATGTGGACAGTGGCTGTAAATCCTGGTGTTGAAGCATAGGATAAGGGTAACTGGATAGAGCTGGTGGGAGGACTGGAACTTGTGCTGGTGGGGTGTTGCTACAACATTGGTAAGTGTAGGGTTGAAGATTAAGTTGTTGATTTAACTGGCAAGATTATCAGCTCAAGATTTTGCTGAGAAGAACATATTGTGAAGCAGTGTACAGCCATGGTCGTTCCCAGGACAAGATGGTCCACGTTCTATGTGTTGCTTCAAAACAAGTGTTTTATAGAGAATGATGTAATTGATACTGATTGTAAGGCATGGCTGATGCAGAATAACCCATAAGTGGCTGTTAATAAATTTCATTTTTGGGAGAGTTTTAGGGGTAGGTGGGAGTCTAATTTTTATTTTTAAAGCATTCCTTGATATCTAGCTCTCATTAAGCTTCTTTTATGGCCATCATCTTAATAGTTCTTTGTTCTTCATTGGCATATTTTAGTTGAAAGTGATCGTGTGAAAGGCAACATGTTTTAAATATGTAACAGGAACATATAAATACAAGTTCTTATCCAGAGTAGTGCTGCATGGTAGTAAACACAGTTATATTTTTCAGTACTGCAGCTGCTCACATACAAGCTTGTACTTGGCATAGATAATTGTAACTGAATACCCTGATGGTATAGCTGGTTTCCATCATTGTAACTAATGATGTTTTATTCTGTTTTCATCTCCCACCATAGTCTTTCATCAGCTGTTTTCTAGGTATTGAACGGTATCTAGGTATCACTGAACGAAAGCATTTGTAGTTGTTCATACAATTTTCCTGAACTCGCTACTTAAAGGACATAAGGTATACAGGGAAACTTATTATCTTGTATCAAAGCAAGCATTTGTGTGTATTTTAGTACATTTAAACTTTAGATTTTTGTAGTTTAACTCCCTGGAGCCAAGTCAGCTATGATAAAACTGTAATTGCACACACATTTTCTTTGAAGGCTGAGGAAAGTCCGTCTCCCACTCCCCATCCTCATCACATTCTACAGGGTTTGTATTGAGAGCATCCTGAGCAGCTGCATCACTGCCTGGTTCGGAAATTGCACCATCTTGGATCGCAAGACCCTGCAGCGGATAGTGAGGTCAGCTGAGAAGATCATCGGGGTCCCTCTTCCCGCCATTACAGATATTTACACTACACACTGCATCTGCAAAGCAAATAGCATTAAAAAGGACCCCACACACCCTTCATACAAACTCTTCTCCCTCCTCATACAAACTCTTCTCCCTCCTGCCATCTAGGAAAAGGCACCGAAGCATTCGAGCTCTCACGACCAGTCTATGTAACAGTTTCTTCCCCCAAGCTATCAGACTTCTCAATACCCAGAGCCTGGACTGACACCAACTTACTACCCTCTACTGTGCCTATTGTCTTGATTATTATTTATTGTAATGCCTGCACTGTTTTGTGCACTTTATGCATTCCTGGGTAGGTCTGTAGTCTAGTGTAGTTTTTTTTCTGTGTCGTTTTTACGTAGTTCAGTGTAGTTTTTGTACTGTTTCATGTAGCACTATGGTCCTGAAAAACATTGTCTTGTTTTTACTGTGTACTGTACCAGCAGTTATGGTCAAAATGACAATAAAAAGTGACTTGACTTGATTTTCAAGTGGTATTTGTTTTGCTTAGTCACATATTTGAAGGTATAATTTTACTCTGTGAATGTATGTCTATGCAGTCATGGACATGTATGTATGTTAGAAACGTATATGTGATTGCAGTACCAGAAACAATCATTAATTGACTATCACTTTTTAAGTCTTTCCTCCTTCTCAAGATTATATAGATAGAAGTTCTAAAGCTGTTTGATACCAGTGGTTGTTGCCTGGGATGGGCTGTTTCAGTTATGTGGAGATACTGGATAGACTGTGTTTGTTTTCCTTGGAGGGTGGGAATGGAGGGGACCTTATAGAGGTAATCAAAATTATGTGAAGCACGTGTTAGGTTGATAGTAAGAAGCTTTTCTTCAATGCAGAGGTGCATAGGTTTAATGTGTGGATTAAGAGGTTTGGAGGAGACCCGAGGAAGATTTTTTTAAATCCAGAGGATATTTGCGACTGATGTGCACTGCTTAAGGTGGTAAATGTACTTAAAAAGTATCTGGATGAGCACTGGTAAATAGGATTAGTATATGTAGATACTTGATTGCCGGCATGTCTATGATAGGCCAAAAGGCTTGTTTCTGTGCTGTAAGACTCTTTGACTCCATGCGTCACAAAAGCCAAGTCTATAAAATTGGCGTATTATCACAAACAGCAGGGGTCCAAGTACAGATTTCTGTGGAGCACTACTCATCACAGACCTTCATTCAGATTAAGTCCCATTGACCATTACCCTGTGTCTTCTGTGGACAAGTCAAATGCTGCCTTTACCATTGTTTCCTCTGTGCAGCCACTTTCAGGGAGCATTGGACTTGGACTCCAAGGTCTTGTCTGTACATGAATGTTGTTCTGTCCACCCAACCATGTTTTCATCCAAATCATTTATATAATATCACAAAGAGCGGAGGTCCCAGTACAGATCCCCATGGAGCGCACTAGTCACGAACCTACAGCCACAGTAAGTTGCATTGATCTTTATCCTCTATCTTCCATGGGCAAGCCAACTATGAATCTAAGTGAGTCACTGTTGATGACATGCATCTTTTTTCAGAATCAGTATCCGGTTTATTATCACTGGCATGTATCGTGAAATTTGTTAGCAGCAGCAGTTCAATGCAATGCATAATATAGAAGAAATAAATATATAAATAAATTACAGTTTATATTGAATATATTAAAAATTGTGCAAAAGCAGAAATAATATTTATTTATTTAAAAAGTGAAGTAGTTTTCATGGATTCAGTGTCCATTTAGAAATTTGATGGCAGAGGGGAAGAAGGTGTTCCTGAATCGCTGAGTGTGTGCCTTCAGGCTTCTGAGCCTCTTTCTGATGGTAACAATGAGAAAAGGGCATGCCCTTGGTGCTAGGGGTTCTTAATAATGGGTGCTGCCTTTCTGAGACACCACTCCGTGAAGATATCCTGGGTACTTTGTGGGCTAGTACCCAAGATGGAGCCGACTATATTTGCGACCCTCTGCAGCTTCTTTCGGTCTTGGGCAGTAGCCCCCTCCCACCCCCCCACCCAATACCAGACAGTGATGCAGCCTGTCAGAATGCTCTCCATGGTACATCTATAGAAGTTTTTGAGTGTATTTGTTGACATATTAAATCTCTTCAAACTCCTAATGAAGTATAGTTGCTGTCTTGCTTTCTTTATAACTGCATCGATATGTTGGGACCAGGTTAGATTGTCAAGAGATCTTGACACTAGGAACTTGAAACTGCTCACTCTCTCCACTTCTGATCCTTCTAGGAAGATTGGTATGTGTTCCTTCATCCTACCCTTCCTGAAGTCCACAATCAGCTCTTTCATCTTACTGACGTTGAGTGCAAGGTTGTTGCTGCAACACTGCTCCACTAGTTGGTATAACTTGCCCTCTGTACTCTTGGTATATCTTCTCCATCTGAGATTCTACCAACAATGGTTATATCATCAGCAAATTTATAGATGGTATTTGAGCTATGCCTAGCCACACAGTCATGGGTATAGAGAGAGTAGAGCAATGGGCTAAGCACACACCCCTGAGGTGCACCAATGTTGATAGTCAGCGAGGAGAAGATATTATTTCCAATCTGCACAGATTGTGGTCTTCTGTTTAGGAAGTCGAGGATCCAATTGCAAAAGGAGGTACAGAGCCCCAGGTTCAGGACTGTGAGAATGATGGTGTTAAACGCTGAGCTATAGTCATTGAACAGCATCCTGACATAGGTGTTTGTATTGTCCAGGTGGTCTAAGGCCGCATGAAGAGCCATTGATATTGCATCTGCCATTGACCTATTGTGATGAGAGGCAAATTGCAGTGGGTCCAGGTCCTTGCTGAGGCAGGAGGTAGTTCAGTCTTAATTTTCTGTATGAGCCTACCATGAGAAACCTTGCTAATCTATGTAGATAACATCCACAGGTCTACCTTCATCACTCAACTGATAAAGTTAGAAATGCATATTGCTGGGGGTACAAAGGATGACATTTATTATAGAATCCTCCATGAAACTTTGATAAAATTCACCTTTGCTTTCAGTGCCCCAAGAGATTAGAATGCAGGTAGATGAAAAGTTTCAAGGATATGCTCAAAGTCAGCAACCACACTTTGATCCCTGGCTCAAAATGGAGAAGAATCATTTGAGTACTGGTTACACATCATGTGGATGAATAAAATATGTCTGTGGTGTTTATGTGTCTATGCTGACATCATGTGGTATTATGATACAATTGCACTTTTATTTTTCTGCTCCATGCATAGTTGAGTTAAATATCTAGGAAGACATAATTTTACATTGAACTCTAGGTAGAAGGAAGATCTGGCATTGTTTACTGAAAAAATTAATGTGTTTATCTTCACAAATTGCATTATCATGTAACTGTTAACAGTTTATTTTTCAATTGCTCTGCGTTGCCTGTTTCCTCAAATCATAAGTAACAAATTTGAGATAATAATATCTTGTCTGATGTGATACAAATACCGCAAAGTTTGCTAAAATTTATGTACGAGGAAGTAAAAGGATTTTAAATCATTGGAGACCAATACCTTTTCTTTCCTGATTGGGAGAAGTTGTTCTGTATCTTAAGATGTATATGCTCTTGATATAGAGGTGACTTGATGAGGGCTTGATTATCTTGATGGGTAGGTTTGTAAAAGAGTAGGGTTAGATTAGATGTGATGCAGCTGATTTTTCAGAGGATAAGAGATTAATGGAAAAGGTGGTTGAATATAATAATTGTCATTTAAAACATTAAATATCTGATGTCTTCTATTGAAAGATCATTGAACTAAAGTAGTAACTTTTTTTAAACCACCTCCACAATTACTGTTTGACCAGTATCTGTTTTTCACCAGTTTCTGTTTTTATTTAAGGTTTTTAAGCATCTGCAGTTTGCATTCTTGCTAAATTAATTAAAACTTGATGAGAATGAAGATCTTAGAGAAGTTCACCTTTTGGTTGCCAGCTGTTTTTAATTGTGCAATGTTTACTGTATGTTTGAGTTGTCATGTACTGAGCCATGCTTGTGTAAATTTTGCCTCATGGGCAAAGCAAAACAAGTTCTGCTTGATGAATAGCTCAGAAAACCTTTTATGGATGGGAAACCCACATCCACAGCTTTATTGTTTGCCAGATATGTCACTTTTTTAATGTTTCTCGGTAGGTAATAATGAATTCAAATAAGCAATTTAAAAGAAATATTTTATTTAAAAAAGTCATAAAACACTTTGAATGATGAAAAGCATTACAACAAACTAAGGTGAGTCGAACTAGATGTCATATGTTTAGAGAGAAAAGTGAAGTATTGAAGTGGAACCTGAGGGGTAACTACTTCACTCAGAGGGTGGTGCAAGCTGTCAGTGAGCTGGAATGAGCTGGAGTTGGTGGATGTTAGTAATTGCAACATTTAAGAGAATTTTGTACAAGTACATGGATGGGAAGAGTATGGAGGGTTATGGTTTGGGTGCTGGTAGATGGGACCAGGCAGAAAAAAAGCAGGTCAGTATGGACTAGAGGGACCAAAGGGCCTGCTTCTGTGTTGTGTTCTTTGACTCAAGTGATGATAAAATGTACTGTTCTGTCTTTGTCACTTCTATATTCAGTAATTTATTCTAAAGTGTTTAACTGTGTGTCAAATAACCTCCCATAAATGTCTACACTACATGATTGTGCTGTTCTTTTCCTTGGGCAGTCTCAGCATCAAACAGATCCAAGTTATTCTTCAACAGTGTTCATTTGTTCTAATTTAAATTTCAAGTAAATTTAAATGCATTTTAGTTTTCTAGGACTGATATTAAATTTGTTCATAGCGTTTTTGTCCTCCATTTTATTATCCTAAAATTTTAAGAAATTTTGATAGCACTTGCTTTAAAAGTCTTTCAATTCAAGTTCAGTTTCTAAGGAGGGAGACATTTTCAAATACCTATTTCATCTAAGCAATTTTAATTGCAGTTGTTAGATATCAAAGTTTCATTGCTTTACAGTGAAGAATCATGCAGTGGATGGAGCAATTGTTCCAGCTGTCTGAATGACTATTGAGGCTCTTGAATTTAATTGACAATTTAAGTAATCTCATTATCTATTTGCCCCAAATATTTTTTCTGGCATGGTTGAGATACCATCAAATTGGGATTCAGGCTGAGTACTTGAGTCAAAGATTGATGTCATTCAGAAAAGCACAGCCTGTATTATTTTGTGTATTTGACTAACATAGCCCAGTTCTTTCCTATGGTGGAAGACTCAGCATGTTTTAGAATGTGGAATCTGCAGACAGGTTAAAAAATAAATTCTTAAAGGAACGGAAGAAATATAAGCAAGTGGATGCCTTGTACCTGTCAACTCCCCTCCCCACTAACCCCATTGAGTGGTGCAATAGGAATAAGATGGCTGATCCCCTATTTAAAGTGCATTCTTATTGGAACACCAAATATTTAGTTGACTTAGTTTCTAAGCATTTATTCAGTAAGTTCATCACTGCTGCAGCTGTCATCTGTGCAATCATTCTTGTACATCCTTTAGATGCATTTATCACGTCCAAGGAATTTGTGCTTTTAATAATGAACACAATTTAAAAATTAATATTAATTGAATTTAAATGTATTTCAAATTATATAGTCATTATAAACTTGTTTCCTTAATATTTTTGTCACATTTTATTGTTTTCTACCACTGTGCAAAATAGCTTAATACCTTCGACATTAATTTACCATCAATTCTTCTGCCTCTGCCTCTAAGTCTAAACATTTATGTTCATTTTCATTTCTTTCTTACTTAGCTGTACAAACACCATCTTTTCTTTAAAAAAACTTTACAGTTTATTCTCACGTTCTTCATCTGTATCAGCTTTTGCTGATCCACTGCTACCTCTTTGAAGTCTCCCTGGCTGGATTTTTTTTTCTAGCTAAGCAAGAGGGGAGCATGGCTTAATTAACAAATCAGAGATTTTTATTGTCTTTGACGTTCTTTAGTTCTAATCCCAGCTCCTCAGAATCTCTGTTGATCTGAGCTCTTACATAGACTACAACCACAGGACCATTTCCCACCCATTCTTGCAGTTCTGTGTTCTCATCTGTGTAGACACCAAGTATTGAGTTTGTTTGACAAAGTGAAAGAAAAGGTAAGTCTTTAGGAACTTGCAGTTTGAATGACTGATCAGACAGGTATGCCTCTTTAAGATCTCTGACAAAATTTTTGGTAATTTTTCTTCATTTACTTTTAACTCTATGTTACCATTAACCTTTCACCAATAATGGATGGTGCCTTTTTGCTTGGAGTTTTTATTCTTTAATAAAATGTCTTTAAATGTGTGCCATTGCCTATTGTTATGCCTGCAGCCCCCTCCTTTGTGAGAATCGCAGGTGTTATGCCCGCAGCCCCCTCCTTTGTGAGAATCGCAAGAGCACTTGGGGGGGGGGGGGGGCTGGGTCAATGGACCCAGGAAATGGGAGAGAGACGTGCCGGATGCCTCGTTCCCCGGCGATGCAAAATAACGTGACATTGGCCATTGTCTCTTGGAGACACATTTGTGGATTGGGGACTAGGATACGTGCAAGCCCTTGGGCAAAGTGGGCTGGTTGAGAGAGAGATTGCATCACCCCCAACCTGATTGACATCTACTACCCTGCGAGTCAAGATAAAAGAGGGGCTGTAGAGACGGCCCCTCAGACGCACCAGAAGAAACGCTAGTGATCCCGTAATAGCGGGAAGCCATTTGAAGGAAGCCACGTGCGTTCGGTTCCCTTGCATGGGAGCCGGTGGCGGGTACCGCAGAAACGATTTTCTTGAACTAACAACGGGGAACCAACTCCCCCGACTCAACGGATTGGCCTCATCAAAAGACCCGGGCAAGTTTCTTTTCTCACAAATCTCTCTCTCTCCAACAAGTGAAAACCCAGCGGTCCCCAAAGGCTGAAGCCTGCAGGACTTGAGTGACTTTTATATTTCCATCGGACAATATATTATCCCCTAGACTAACGATAGAGCTATTTCTTATTGATGATTATTACTATACCCGCGCTTTTAGATTGAGTATTGACGACGTATATTATCTGAATGTTTGTATTAATCTTATTTTTGTGCCCCTTTATAAATAAAGACTTTTAAAAATAGTACCATCAGACTTCAACGGACCTCTCTATCTTTGCTGGTAAGTGACCCAGTTACGGGGTACGTAACAATATCTACTGGCAAACCGTTAAATCTAATTTCCCAAAATAGCACAGCCATTTCTTTACTTTTCCCGATGCAGTTGGCCTTATCTAAGCTAAGCACTCTTGTTTCCTATCAGCTCTGTCACTGTCAGTCTCTTTCACTTTGTAATTATTTTTCCGTACTGGATCCTACACTGTGACATATACTAACCAACCATATCTGATTATAATAGGCAAAGTATAAAGTAGCCTGTTTTCAGTGTGCCCTATGATAAATTGTTCCAGAAGACTCACGTGCATTCTATGAAATCTTTTTGTGTTATTTCTGCCAGTTTGCCAAGTCAATGTGAAGATTAAAACCCTCATAATTATTGTATTATTTCTAGAACAGACTCTCTTTATTGTTGATTAATATTATACCCAACAGTGTTGTTGTTAGGGAGAGTGTAAACTAATTTTACTGTTTATTTATTCATGTAATCACTTCATCTATTATACTTCTATCTCTTGTTCTTCCAGCCTCCTGAAAATTTATACAAAACAACTAGACTCAGTAATGGTAATCATGAACTTTAGTAAAAAACCCATCAGGTTGTTTAATATTGTTCAGGGATAGAAATGTGTCAGGCTTAGCTGGTCTAGTCCGTATGTGACTCCAAAATAACTGTATTCCTGCTCTTCCCCTCCCCCCCCAACTGAACTCATATAAAAACTTGGCTCATTAACTGGCTCTGCGAACAGCCACAGGAAGATCACCTTTTTTAAACAATATACGTCTAGGGTCAGTATGATTTGGATCCAACCAAACAGGAAAGTTAGGATATTTTGATTAACGGAACCACGGTTTGAGCGAATGCTGTGTAAATATTGCCCATACACAACTATCTGTCAGCAAGAAATAACAGTTCATACACCACTTACTACTATAATGAAAGTATATTTACTAATTTCAGCTTTATCAACCAGTTATTAAGAGGAAAAGAGGAAAAAAAAGAGCCCATTACAATTAAACCAGTCTAAGTGTGCACATCGTTGGAGCTTGTATTGTCCAAAAGCTGGGTATGACCGTTCCTCGTGGCGCTGAATTCTCATCCTCGATCACTGATAGAACTTCCTATCTTGGACTCCTTTGAATCGCAAAGCACTCCTTACAATTGCATCTTCCCGTCGGATTGAATCCTATGGCCATCTCTTCCATTCTTCTCCTCTCCTGCCAGAAAGACCACAAAGCCCACCAGTGTTCGTCACAAATCTTTCTCCACCTTGCTTTCTCGAGAACTTAATTCCACCATCCTGATTGGCTGACACAACATTCCTAAGTTGAATGTCATAGCCCCTTATCTTTAGCTGAAACCCAAACATGCTATCGCAGGACACACTGGTTCTAAAGAAACCTGCTAAATGAAACACCCTGCAATACCAGCAGTTAAAATCTTAACCAGGGCAATGCATAACAAATATGATTAATTCTTAACTGCCTCCTCATTTCGGGAACAATTACAGATAGACAATAAATGCTAATTTGTCAACAACGTCCATGTCCTTGGGCAAATGAAAAAAAATCCCTTCCTCATTATCTTTGTTTATCATTACTTGTTGGCTTGTTTAAAGGTTTTTACCATTTTCCTTGCCAGAAACCCCCCTTTTCAGTTAAGCTTTAGATTGCAGAAGATATAAATAGCTTGTTAGATGGGCAGAAAGATAGCAAATAGAATTTGATCCAGAGAAGTGTGAGATAATGTCTTTGGAAAGTTGCAATAAACCAATAGGATATATGATAACCCAGAGAATATTGGGAGTTGTGGAGGAACACACGGTCCCTGGAGAGTAGGTCATCAGATGCTCAGCCTTATGTACAGTCTTTTTTATCCGATTTGTCATGACTTTGTTTTAATCCATTTTAAGTGAAACTTGACTCCCTCTCTCCCAGTACTTCACATGCCACTCATAATTTCAAGTCTCTAATCTGAAACTTGAAATAGTAGCTCCAAAAGTGGTTTGCGTGGTTTAGTAACCAATCAGAGTTTTTTTATTATCTTTGAAGTTCTTCAATTCCAACCCCAGCTCTTCATATTCTCAATGGAGATCGTTCTATGTAGATTGCAACCACTGACTCCTTCTCCCTCTCCAAGTTTTTCTCCAGCTGATTGCACCTCAGAGATTTTTTTCAGAGATTGTACCTTTTAGAACTCTAAGTCATGGCTGCATAGAATGGTATCTGTCCTGCTAAATTGTACTCCCCTGCCACTGCAACATTCTCATTACCTCTCAATGTTTGAATAGCATCTTGAGCTACTGTGCTGGGGTCTCATTATCTATTTTTGCAGTCCTATGCTTTCATCTGTATAGATAGCAAGTACTTTATTACTCTAAGCCTATAATTTTGTCCCACAATTACAGAGTACTACAGTAAAGAAACAGGCTCTTCAGCCCGTCTAGTTCATGCAAACCTGGTCTTCTCCATAGTCCTATCTACCTGCACTCAGACCATAGTCCTCCATTCTCTCATCCATGTACTTATCCAAATTTCTCTTAAGTGTTATATTTGAATCGGCATCCACCACTTCCACTGGCAGCTCATTTCACACTTGCAGCACTTCTGAGTGAAGAATTTCCCCCTCAGGCTCTCCTTTAAGTATTTCATTTTTCACCCTAAACCTATGACCGGAGTCTCACCCAACCTGAGGGGAAAAAGCCTGCATGCATTCACTACCTATACCCCTTATAATTTGTAGTTGAGGTTCTTAAGTTCCAGCACATCCTTGTAAATTTTCTCTGCATTCTTTCTATCTTGTTGATATCTTTCCTATAGGTAGATAATCAGAACTATGTACATCACTACAAATTTGGCCTTGCTCAACTTCATAACATCCAAACTCCTGTAATCAGTACCATGAATTATGAAGGCCAGTATGCCTAAAGTTCCTGTTATGACCCTATCTACCTACAATGCCGCTTTCAAGGAATTATGGATCTGTGTTCTCAGGTCTCTTTGTTTTACCAGAGCTTTACCATTCACTGTATAAGTCTTACTCTATTTAAAATCAATAAAAAGAAAGAAAAGGAAGTCTTACTCTGGTTTGCCCTTCCAAAGTGCAACATGTCAAACGTGAATTTATTGTCCTATCCTCCTTTTCATTCCTACTGACCTAGATCTAAATAATGCAAGTGTGTGACTTCCTCTTTGATGAAATTACCTTGCTAGCATTCCTGTTCCTGGTGTATTGAGTTAGAGTCCAAGCTTCAGACATTCTTGTGATTTTTGGAGCTAGTGTGCCTCAAAACAGGGTAATTACTGGAAAGTAATTGTATGGTTTCTCACAGGTCTGTACCAGCTCAGATATGGTTTAGTTGTACCAACTTACCTATCATGCCATTTCTATCAATACGCCTTCATTTATTCAGTTCTGTTGCATTTTTATTCAAGGTTTTTTTTGATAAATTAATATAATATTGCATTAGTTATATTTTGCTGGTTATTTTTTCAGCTCAAGTGAAGGCAATGTGATGAAGTTTGCATACGTTACAAAGTTGGCCTTCTAGATTGAAAGTAAGGAGCAAACTTTTAGATTGCAGGGTGATTTAAATGGCTTGGCATATGGACAAAAAAATCACAAAAGAAATTAAATCAGTGGAGTGCAAAGTAATTCCTTTGGGAAGATGCAATAAGCCAAGAAATTGCTCTCTTTCTGCACTACTTATTTATTTTTTAAAAATATATTTCTTATCATTATTTATAGTTTTATTATTATGTATTGCAATGTACTGCTGCTGCGGAATAACAAATTTCATGACATATGCCAGTGATTTTTAAACCTGATTTTGATTCTGACAACTGGCAAGATATTGATAGATGCGAAGGAACAAAGGAACCCTTGTGAGTAGGCACAATGATACTTAAAGGGTGCACATCAGATTACGGTAATAAGGCATTAAAAGGGGCCTGTGGGGCACTTTGCTTTTATTAGCCAAGATGCAAAACACAACAGCAGAAAGGTCATGCTGGAACAATACACAACACTAGTTGGGCCACAGTTTGAAAACTGCTTGCAGTTCTGATCACCACATCCCTTCATGGCACTGGTGAGGATGCTACCAGGCTAGAAAATTGTAGCTCTGGATTAGTTTGATTCATTTCTTTGGAACAGATGACCCTGAGAGTAAACCTTGGGACCGAGATAGTGTGTATTGAATGACTTATTTCCTACAGCAGGGCAACCACTGGGCAGGGAGATAAGTATATACAGAGATTGAAAGTCTGGAATTTATTGCTTGAAAAAAGATGGGTGGAAGAACAGGTAGTGTTGAGGGAGCAGGGAGTCTGCAGAAGAATTTATGGCAATGAAGTGGCAGATGGAATACAGTGTAGGGAAGTGTATGGTCATGCACTTTGGTAGAAGTAATAAAGGCATAGACACTTGCTACAACGGGGAGCAAATTCAGAAATGGGTGCAAAAGGACCTGGGACTCGGAGTGTAGGATTCCGTAAACATTAACTTGCAGAATGAGTTGGTAATAAGGAAGGTAAATGTAATGTAGCATTAATTTCAAGAGGACTAGAATATAAAAGCAAAGATGTAATGTTGAGGCTTTGTTAGGCATTGGTTAAGTTTGCATTTGGCGTATCTAAGAAAGGATGTGCTGGCATAGGAGAGGGTCTGGAAGAGATTCACAAGAGTGACCCTGGGAAAGAAAGCATTAATGTAGGAGGAGAGTTTGATGTCTCTGGGCCTGTACTTGCTGGAGTTTAGAAGATTGAGGGGGAGATTCGTTAATATGCCTAATTCAGTTCCTATATCTTATGGTTTTATGGTCTAACATTTGTTGCGTGTGGATATTGCTGCAAAGCCAACATTAATTATTGATCCCTAATTTCCCTTCAAATGAGCAGTTATCTCATTGCAGATATTTTGATACATGTGGGGTAGTAAGTTCCAAGATAAGATCTTGCAGCAGTGAAGGAATGGTAATATATTTCACAGATCAACAAGTGTCTGACTTCATGAGTTACCCGCTCTTGATAGCGTTCCCACAGACATGCTATTTTTCTTGGTGGTGGAGGCAGCAGGGATTGAAGGTGCCATCCATCCAACAATATCTTTGATCCCCGTACCGTCAGGCAGAAGGTATTGTAGCATTGGGACAAGGGCTGTTAGGATGAGAAACAGCTTCTTCCCCCCAGGCCATGAGTTGACTGAATTCCTTGCCATCACTCAGGTTTCATCAGATATGACGGGCCAGTAGTATTATACTGTTTACTTTTTAACTTGTGTCATAAGTGCATCTTATTATTTGTTAATTTATTTGTGGTAATGTTCCTTAATGTGTTGTGTGTGAGTTATATGTACTGTGTTGTGCACCTTGGCAATATACCTGTATATGGCTGAAATGACAACTAACTTAAGCTTGTGCTATCAGATAGAGCAAGTGAATAACTGTAGTACATTTTGTCACATTTCCATCTCTTCTCTGTATATAATAGTCTTTGGGGTGTGAGTAGGGTAGTCATTTAGCATAGATATTTGGCTTCTGACCTGCTGCAATAGCTGCAAAGTTTATTTGGCTAGGTGGCTTAATTTTCTGATAAATGATTACCTTCATGATGTTGATACAAGGTTTTGGTGATACAGTGGTGCAGTGGATGAGTTACTGAGCAAGTAACCAGAGTTCTGGACCATGGAGGTTTTAGTAAAGTTAGCTTTAGTAACAACCTATTTCATTTGCCATTGTTCTTCAGAGAAGGAAATGTGCCATTCTTGAAAATGTAAAAAAGATTGCAACCCCTTTTTTTACTGTGTGTCTCTAGAAATATGGCTGGTTAGCCCCTCGATAACAAGCCAATGGACTCAGCGGTGAGAAAAAGCCACCTTTCTCAAAATCCAGATGTCTCGGGTCGATATGACTTAGGTCCCACCAGACCAGGGGAGCTGGGATATTTCAGCCACCAGCACCCCAATTTGAGCAAATACTGTGTAAATGCTGCCCACTTGCAATTACCTGTCGCCAAGAAATAACAGATCATACATGGCATACAATTATAAGAAAGGTGTATTTATGAATGTCACTTAATCAAACTGTTTTTAAAGAAGAAAGAAATAAAGGAATAAAAAGAGCCCATTATAATTAAAACAATCAAATGTGCACAAAGTTATAGATCAGATCTTCCAAGTGCTGGAGGTGTCAATGTTCTTACAGCGTCAACTCCTATTCATCAATCACCGATAAAACTTTCCATCTTGGATTCCATTGAATCGTGCATTTCGGTTGGATTGAATCCTACCACTGGTTCTCTTGATCTTCTTCTCTCTCCATTTCCTGCCTAAAAGACCCTCTACCCCTCTAGTGTCCATCACAAAACTTCACCGCCCAGCTTTCTCTGGAATTCTCTCCCAATTCAACCATCCTGATTGGTTGACCTGACAGTCGTAAACTGAACAAGGCAACCCCTTATCCTTAATGGTAACCCAAACACTACCGGCAGAACACACTGTTTCTGCAGAAAACTATTCAATGAAATACCCTACAGCATTAGTAGTAAAAGCTTAACCAGGGTGTTACACTGGAAAACTGACATAAAAGCAGAAAATATTGGAAATACTCAACTGATCAAACAGGTCAAAACCCTGCAAAAGGCACGGGTACAGCTTGACCCACTGATTTCTTTCAGTCTTCTGTTTTTAAAAAATTATATTTTCCAGCATCTGTGGTCTTTGTCGTATTGAATAGCTAGACTTATCATAGATCTTGTGACCTAATCAGCAAGATAATAAGGAGATGGAAAGGAGATAAAATGATAAAAGGTTTGAAGGGGTATGTCTTAAATGACTTGCCCCATATTCTGAGAATGTAATCATGGATTATGAACTGGTCGGCGTGTTGTGACATCCTCTATGTATCCCTTCATGCTCTGACCAATCAAGAACCTATAAACCTCTGCCTTAGGTACACCCAATGACCTGGCCTCCACAGCCGCCTGTGACAATGAATTCCACAGATTCACCACTCTCTGGTTAAAGAGATTCCTCCTCGTCTCCATTCTAAATGGACATCCTTCTATTATGAGGCTGTGTCCTCTGGTCTTAAACTCTCCTACCATAGGAAACATCCTCTCCATATCCACTCTATCTAGGCCTTTCAACATTTAATAGGTTTTCTTGAGATTTCCACCCCTCTCCCCCATTCTACTAAAACTTATTGAGTACAGGCCCAGAACCATCAAATGTTATTATTCCCAGAATATTATTTGTGAAATTCCTTTTGAACCCTCTCCAATGTCAGCAAATCCTTTCTTTGATAAGGGGCCGAAAACTGCTCACAATACTCCAAGTGAGGCCTCACCAGTGCCCTATAAAGCCTCAGCATTACATCCTTGTTTTTATATTTTAGTCCTTTCAAAATGAATTCTCACATTGCATTTGCCTTCCTCCCCACCTGCAAGTTAACCTATAGGGAATCCTAAATGAGGACTGCCAAACCCCTTTACACCTCGGATTTTTGATTTTTCTCACCATTTAGAAAATAGTCTACAGCTTTATTCTTTCTACCAAAGTGCATGTCCGTACCACTTCTCAACACTGTATTCCATCTGCCACTACTTTACCCATTCTCCTAATCTGTCTAAGTACTTCTGCAACCATCCTACTTCCTCAACACTAGCTGCCCCTCCGCCTGTCTTTGTATCATCTGCAAACTTGGCCATGAAGCCATCAATTCCATCATCCAAATCATTGACATACAACGTAAAAATAAACTGTACCAACACCGACCCCTGTAGAACGCCACTAGTCACCAGCAGCCAATCAGAGAAGGTTCCCTTTATTCCCAGTCTTTGCCTCCTGCTAATCAGCCAATTATCTATCCATGCTAGTATCTTTCCTGTAGTACCATGGGCTCTTATCTTGCTAAGCAGCCTTGTCAAAGGCCTTCTGAAAATCCAAGTTAACCATATCCACTGACTCTCCTTTGTCCATCCTGCTTGTTAGTTCCTCAAAGAATTCTAGCAGATTTGTCAGACAAGGTTTTTCCCTTAGAAAAACCTTGCTGACTTTGGCCGATTTAAATTTTTTTTTTTATGTACCCCAAAACCTCATCCTTAACAATCGATTCCAATGTTTTCCCAACCACAGAGGTCAGGTTAATTGGCCTATAATTTCTTTTCTTCTGCCTCCCTCCTTTGAAGAGTGGAGTGACATTTGCAATCTTCCAGTCCTCCAGAACCATGAATTGAGTGATTCTTGAAAGATCATTACTAATGCCTCCACAATCTCTTCAGCTACATCCTTCAGAACCCTGGGGTGTAGTCCATCTGGTCGAGGTGACTTATCTGCATTCAGACCTTTCAACTTCCCAAGCACCTTTTCCCTTGTAATAGCTACTGCACTCGCTTCTGGTCCCTAACGCTCTCGAATTTCTGACATACTTCTGGTGTTTTCCACAATGAAGACTAATGCAAAATACTTCTTTAGTTCGTCGGCCATTTCCTTGACCCCGTTACTACCTTTCCAGTGGTTTGATATCTACTGTTGCCTCTCTTTTACTCTTTATACATCTGAAACTATTTTGGTATCCTCTTTGATATTATTGGCTATCTTACCTTCATATTTTATTTTTTTCCCTCCTTATGGCCCTTTTAGTTGCCTCTGTTATTTTTTTTAATCTATTATATGCTCTCTCTTTTGGTTTTATGTTGGCTTTGACTTCCTAGTCAGCCACAATTGTGTCATCCTGCCTTTAGCATACTATGACAACTTTGGGATGTATCTATCCTGCACCTTCTGAATAGCTCCCAGAAGCTCCAGCTCTGACATAATCCCTGCTATTGTCCCCTTCCAATCAACTTTGGCCAGCTCCTCTCTCATGCCTCTGTAATTCAGTTTACTCCACTGCAATACTGATACATCGGATTATAGCTTCTTCTCAAATTGCAGGGTGAATTCTATCACATTATGATCATTGTTTCTTAAAGGGTTCCTTTACCTTAAGCTCTCTCATCAAATCCAGTTCATTACACAACACCTCATCCAGAATAGCTGATCCCCTAGTGGGCTCAACCACAAGCTGCTCTAAAAAGCTATCTCATAGGCATTCTACAAATTCTCTCTCTCTTGGAATCCAAAATCAGCACCAACATGATTTTCCCAATATACAGCACCTATATATTGAAATCCCCCATGACTATTGTAAGATTGCCTTTTTGACATTTATTTTCTGGCTACTATTTGGAGGCCTGTTTTTAAAAAAAAACACAACAATAACAACTCCCATCAGGGTCTTTTTACCCTTGCAATTCCTTAACTCTACCTACAACGATCCTCCATCTTCTGATCCCATGTCACCTCTTTCTAAGGATTTGATTTTTTTTACCACTAGAGCCATGCAATCCCCTCTGCCTTATTGGACTGTCCTTTCAGTACAATGTTATCCTTCGATGTTAAGCTCCTAACTATAATCTTTTTTTTCAGCCATGACTCAGTGATGCCCACAACCTCACATCTGCCGATCTCTAACTGTACTACAAGATAATCTACCTTATGTTGTATACTGCGTGTATTCAGAGATAATACCTTCAGTCCTGCATTTGTCAGCTTTTTTGATTTTAGCCCCCTGTTACACTGCCTCATCCCACTGACTGCAATTTTGTCCTATCATCTGCCTGTTCTTTCTGACAGTTTCACTACACAATGCTTATATACCAACTGTCCTATCCTCAGACCTGTGACTCCAGTTCCCATTCCCCTGCCAAATTGGTTTAACCCCTCCCTAACAGTTCTGACAAACCTGCTGCAAGGGTATTGGTCCCCTTTGTATTCAGGTGTAAACCATATATTTAGTATAGGTCATACCTTCTCCAGAAAAGATCCTAATGATCCAGATGTGTGAAACCCTGCCCCCTGCACCAGTTCTTCAGCCAGTCATCCTATTCTTACCCTCACTGTCATGTGGCACAGACAGCAATCCCGAGATTACCCTGTAGGCCCTACTTTTCAGCTTTCTACCCAGCTCCCTAAATTCTCTCTTCAGCACCTCCTCCCTTTAACTACCCGTGTCATTAGTACCAATATGTACCAAGACTTCTGCCGGCTCTCTACCTCCCTTTAGAATGCTGCGGACCCGATCAGAGACGTCCCTGACCCTGGTACCTAGGAGGTAATATACTATCCAGATTCATGTCTACAGAATCTCATATATCTACTCCTTGAACTATGGAATATCCTATCACTATTGCAGTCCTCCTCTTCCACCTTCCCTTCTGAGCCACAGTGCCAGACTTGGTGCCAGGGACCTGGTTGTTGCGGCTTCCCCAAGTAGGTTCCCTCCCCCAGCAGAATCCAAAGTGGTATACTTATTATTGAGCGGAAAAGGCACATGGGTATTCTGCACTGGCTACCAATTTATTTTCCCTCTCCTGACAGTCACCCAGGTACCCGCCTCCTGCGACTTAAGGGTGACTGCTTCCTGTAGCTCCCATCTCGCATCTCCTCAGTTTCCCATATAAGCCAAAGGTCATCGAGCTGCAGCTCCAGTTCCTTAACATATACTCTGAGGAGCTGCAGTTCTAGTGTAGATGGAGTTATCTAGGAGGCTGGAGTACTCCCAGGATTCTGACATCTCACACAAAGAACAAGACACAACCCTTAGAGGGACCCTCACTGCTTGAAATATGTACTAACAGATGAAAAATGAAGAAGAAACTTAACAGATACATACCTCACCCAAGCCAGTTCTTACCGGAGCCTGATGAGCCAAAGCCTCTGCACATGAACACTGGTCTGCTCACACATTGGCTTCTCTGCTTAACCCTGCCTTATTTTTATTTGCCCTTGCTAATAAGTTGCTAATTGATTGGGCTGCTGAAAACCCATGAAGTTCATTTTTAAAAAATCTCAGTCATGGAGCTGTGCATTGCCTTCACACTTGCTCCCGTTTCTGGTACTAATTAACTGGTACTCTGTTATGTAGTTCTGGAAATATATATCAGAAGTTAGTATTTATGGAATCATGCATTACGAATTTGGTGAATTAGAAATTCTTTCAGAGCTGTTGATTTTTTTTGGTACTTTTTATTTTGAGCAACATGACCACCGAGGGGAAATTTCAGTTTGAGTGAATGTGATATTAGAGGTAGGAGAGACCATCTGTTAAATGTAATTTTTGAACAGTAGGTGTAGTTATTTTTAGAGTGCAGCATGAAATTAATGTTTACCTTTCCAAAAAGGATTCATTTCATTAGACTTCCATTTTTCAAATAAATCATATTAGTGCTATTTTAACATCAGATATGGTTGTCTGCAGGAGAAATGAACAGACATGACAAGGAAGAGTGATGAGGACATTCTAAAAATTATGAATAATTGTTTCTGGGATCACTTGTTTCTGACTTCTGAGCAGAAAACAGAAAATGATCATTTGTTTTGCAATATTCCTTTAGTCCTATGATTTATACATTTATTATACATTGCAAGTGATTTTTTTTATTAAGCCTGTTGTTGAAGCTGTACTGTGTTCTGAAATAAAAAGAATTTTAGAGAACATTTCTTTTTTGTTCTTTTTACATTGCAGGTGATTTAAATAATCTGTTTAAATTTTATTTTTACTGTGGTTAAAGTCCTGTATCTAAAATGATGGGTGGGGGCGTGGCACTGTTGATCAGGGATAGTGTCACAGCTGCAGAAAAGGTGGACGCCAAGGAGGGATTGTCTATGGAGTCTCTGTGGGTGGAGGTAATGGGAGATTTTAATTTCCCAAATATCGATTGGCATTTTCCTAGAGCAAGGGGTTTAGATGGGGTGGAGTTTGTTAGGTGTATTCAGGGAGGTTTCTTGACACAATATGTAGATAAGCCTACAAGAGGAGAGGCTGTTCTTGATTTGGTATTGGGAAATGAACCTGGTCAGGTGTCAGATCTCTCAATGGTAGAGCATTTTGGAGATAGTGATCATAATTCTATCTCTTTTACAATAGCATTGGAGAGAGATAGGAACAGACAAGTTAGAAAAGTGTTTAATTGGAGTAAGGGGAATTATAAGGCTATCAGGTAGGAAATTGGAAGCTTAAATTGTTCTCAGGGAAAAGTACGGAAGAAATGTGGCAAATGTTCAGTGGATATTTGTGTGGAGTTCTGCATAGGTACGTTCCAATGAGACAGGGAAGATATGGTAGGGTACAGGAACCGTGGTGTACAAAGGCTGTAATAAATCTAGTCCAGAAGAAAAGAAAAGCTTAAAAAAGGTTCAGAGAGCTAGGTAATGTTAGAGATCTAGAAGATTATAATGCTAACAGGAAGGAGCTTAAGAAGGAAATTAGGAGAGCCAGAAGAGGCCATGAGAAGGCCTTGGCGGGCAGAATTAAGGAAATTCCCAAGGCATTCTACAAGTATGTGAAGAGCAAGAGGGTAAGATGTGAAAGAACAGGACCTATCAAATGTGACAGTGGGAAAGTGTGTATGGAAATAGGAAATACAGAAGGAAATAGCAGTGGTACTTAATGAATACTTCAGTATTCACTATGGAAAAGGATCTTGGTGATTGTAGTGCTGACTTGCAGTACACGGAAAAGCTTGAGCATGTAGATATTAAGGAAGAGAATGTGCTGGAGCCTTTGGAAAACATCAAGTTCGGTAAGTCGCTGGGACCGGATGAGATGTACCCCAGGCTACTGTGGGAGGTGAGGGAAGAGATTGCTGAGCCTCTGGCGATGATCTTTGCATCATCAATGGGGACAGGAGAGGTTCCGGAGGATTGGAGGGTTACGGATGTTGTTCCTTTATTCAAGAAAGGGAATAGAGATAGCCCAGGAAACTATAGACCAGAGAGTCTTAGCTCAGTGGCTGGTAAGTTGATGGAGAAGATCCTGAGAGGCAGGATTTATGAACATATGGAGAGGTATAATATGATTAGGAGTAGTCAGCATGGCTTTGTCAAGGGCAGGTCCTGCCTTGCGAGCCTGATTGAATTTTTTGGCCTGTATTGTGCTGTAGGTTTTCTATGTTTCTCTGATAAAGCATGGCTTCTGTACTTGAGCCTGACAGCAGTTGATATGTGTGTTATATTATGTAACTCCAAAACAAAAAAATGAATTAAAAGGAAAACAAGGAAGCTGGAAATAACTCTTGTATGTTCTTAGTTTTACTTTTAGTGAGATGTACACTAAACACTATGCACACTATGACATGGCATGATGATATATGCCAATTGTTTACGTTTACATATAACTTGTAATGAATTCTTTAAACGAACAAGAATGCTTCAAGCAATATGCTTACAATATGACTCAAATATTACTGAAATATTAAATACACAACCTTCCTGCTTTGCTACAACTTGTATATTCTCCAACACACTCATACACACATGTATACTGTAACACCTGTAATACAGCTACTATACAGACATCCACAGCATAGCAAATTTTCAATTGTCTCATTTAGGCCTAAAGATTTAATCACTGTGGAGGATCTCTTACTCTTGTGGGACAATATCTTTCCTGGCTAGGGAAGTCACTCTGCTTGGCAGGTGGGACTTGTGGCTGTGAAACAATCTTATGTTCAGGTACCTCCTTCATGGTGGTTGTAGGCATTGACTCTGGGACTACAGGAAGTGGTTCTGAATGCTGTAAACACCTTTCTTCTGGATGTGTTGACATCCAAAACAGTGCATGGCAAGCTTCACTGCATGATGTGGATCAACATGTGAGTACACTGTCTGAAAGACCATTTCCTTTACCTTTTGAAAAGCCACCTTGCACTGCTTTATCCACAGCCATTTCTTTCTGATCTGTAGCAATGACTTCTCGGGGATGGAGCACAGTAGCCAGATTTGACAGGAACCTATTGTAGTATTTGACAAATCCTAAAAAAGGACTGCAACTATGACATGTCCTTTGGCCTTGGGACATCCACCGCTGCTTGAGTTTTCTCAGCATACTTGTGCTTCAATGGTATGACTACAGTAAATGATGCTTGGATTAAAGAATTCATACTTGCCGCATTGTGCTCTGAGCCCATCATCCTCTAATCTTTTTAACACTGTCATGAGATTTTGGAGATGTTCCTTGACATCCTTACCAATGACAATGATGTCATCCAGGTAACACTGAGTGCCTTGACAGCCTTGCAGTACCTGGTCAATAGCTTCATTCCAGAGTGCGGTTGCAGATGCTACTCAAAAAATAAGTATTATACTGATAAAACCCTTTGTAAGAGAGTCTGGTGAGATACATTTTGGACTTTTCTTCTGTAGGTAGGCTTCAGCAAAGTCCACTTTGCTGAAATGTTTTCCTCCAGATAGGTTTGAAAAGATTTTCTCTAGATAGGTTTGAAAAGATTTCCTCTATCCTGGGCAGAGACCATTGATCTACTTTCAGACTGGGTTGATGGTAACCTTAAAATCACCACAAGATCCTGGCAGACCCATTTTTCATGGCTACTGTGACCACTGGTGTTGTCCATGGGCTCCAATCAATCTTGTAAAGAATTCCTTCAGCCTACATGTGTTCGAGCACACTGGCTACTTTATCACAGATGGTATGAAGAATTGGACAAGCTTTGTAAAACTTGGGTTTGGCATTTTCATTTAACACTATTTTACCCTTAATATGCTTGAGTTTTTCCAAGGCCATCCTTGAACACTGATGCAGTATCATCCAGTGCCTTTCTTAATTTGCTTTCAGTTGACTCAGTTGCAGGGGAAGTGGCATGCAAATTGGGGATGGGTCAGCAATCAAGTTGTAGTTGACTCAGCTGCTCATGTCCCACAACGCTGGCCCTCCTGTTTTTACCACACACAAGTCCAATGTGGCTTGTTGGATCCTGCTCAATGAGTCCTGCCAGAGGGTTTCGGCCCGAAACATTGACTGTAATCTTTTCCTAGATGTTGCCTGACCTGCTGAGTTCCTCTTGCATTTTGTATGTGTTGTTGTGGGTTAATGGTTGTTGTATTTCACTGTTAGAAATATCATTCGTACAGGAGTTATATTTTCTAAAGTACAAGTTCTTAGTTCGATATCTGCAGTTTCAGTTTAGTATCTTTGTAATGCCATTCCAATGTCCAATTGTAATGTCACGCCAATGCCCAATTCAATTTTAATTTCCCTTTTACTTCTGGTGTAATCCAAATTGCTTGCCTATTGGTAGTTTTCACCAGTACTGCATCATTCTTATCATCAGATTTTTCACCAGCAGCATGCAGATTTGTACTCTTTTTGAAACTGCAACTTCTCATTTTTTTCTCTTCACCATGGAATCCATTTATTTTTGTCTGCCTAATGTGCTCTTTATGTGTGTTTGTGTTGCATTTTCTGCAAGCTTCGCCTTTAGACCTGCATTGGTCTGGTGTATGTGAGCCCCTTCTCTAGTGCCTTTAACACCATCCAGCCCAAGATCTTAAGGCACAAACTAACGGAGATGGGAGTAGACTCTCACATGGTGGATTGGATAGTGGACTACTTGACAGATAGACCTCAGTATGTGCGGTTGGGAGACTGTAGGTCTGACACGGTGGTCAGCAGCACAGGAGCGCCGCAGGGAACCGTACTCTCTCCGGTCCTGTTCACCCTGTACACATCAGACTTCCAATATAACTCGGAGTCCTGCCATGTGCAGAAGTTCGCTGATGACACGGCCATAGTGGGGTGTGTCAGGAATGGACAGGAGGAGGAGTATAGGAAACTGATACAGGACTTTGTGATATGGTGCAACTCAAACTACCTGCGTCTCAATATCACCAAGACCAAGGAGATGGTGGTGGACTTTAAGAGATCTAGGCCTCATATGGAGCCAGTGATCATTAATGGAGAATGTGTGGAGCAGGTTAAGACCTACAAGTATCTGGGAGTACAGTTAGACGAGAAGCTAGACTGGACCGCCAACACAGATGCCTTGTGCAGGAAGGCACAGAGTCGACTGTACTTCCTTAGAAGGTTGGCGTCATTCAATGTCTGTAGTGAGATGCTGAAGATGTTCTATATGTCAGTTGTGGAGAGCGCCCTCTTCTTTGTGGTGGCGTGTTGGGGAGGAAGCATTAAGAAGAGGGACGCCTCACGTCTTAATAAGCTGGTAAGGAAGGCGGGCTCTGTCGTGGGCAAAGTACTGGAGAGTTTAACATCGGTAGCTGAGCGAAGGGCGCTGAGTAGGCTACAGTCAATTATGGAAAACTCTGAACATCCTCTACATAGCACCATCCAGAGACAGAGAAGCAGTTTCAGCGACAGGTTACTGTCGATGCAATGCTCCTCAGACAGGCTGAAGAGGTCAATACTCCCCAATGCCATTAGGCTTTACAATTCAACCGCCAGGACTTAAGAACTTTTTAAAAGCTATTATTAATGCTTTTTGAGATGGTGATTTAGATGCATATCATATTTTTTACTGAGTTAAGTATTGTATGTAATTAGTTTTGCTACAACAAGTGTATGGGACATTGGAAAAAAAAGTTGAATTTCCCCATGGGATGAATAAAGTATCTATCTATCTATCTATCTATCTATCTATCTATCTATCTATCTATCTATCTATCTATCTATCTATCTATCTATCTATCTATCTATCTATCTATCTATCTATCTATCTATCTATCTATCTATCTATCTATCTATCTATCTATCTATCTATCTATCTATCTATCACAACGGTAGCACTATTTGTTCAGTGGTTCTCTTTTGATGTTGCCATTTTGATCACACTCACTTTCATTCCCGACTGCAACCTAATTGTGCCTGTCTGCTGTTTCCATTGATACAGCTTTTTCAAATGTTCTTTTAAATGTAAATTTTGCCTCCGTTAAGAGTCAATTTTGCATGCTTTCTTGTAAGATTCCACAAACTAAAGAATCTCTCATTGCATGATTAAGCCCATTGCTGAACTGACAATGCTCAGATAACTCTTCAATTCAGCCACGGATGCTGAAATGGACTCCACTTTGATATCTCTTTAAACCTAAAGCTTTCTGCAATCAATATTTGTTACAGTTCTAAATGTTCCTGTAGTACTTTCACGATATCAGCAAATCTCATTTTGGCTGATTTGGTTGGTACAGTTAATCTTCTCAGCAAATTATATGCCTTTAAATCCAATGCACTCAGCAAAACTGGCACTCGCTTCTCACTGGCTATTTTGTTTGCTTCAAAATACTGATCAATTTGCTGAGAATACATGAACCAGTTATCCACTGAGCAATTGAACCCATCTGTGTTTCTGAGGTAGCCAGTCATTTCTGCTTATGATTATGATTATTTATATCCGGTACTCGCTGTTTATGAAACTGTGACTTTGTCTTCTACCATTTTTAAACTTGACCATGTTTTTTTAACTCGTGCCCTCCCTGCTCCCCCTCCACCCCCTCCTCCCCTTCCCCCTCCTCCCCTCTCCCCCTCCTCCCCTCTCCCCCTCCTCCCCTCTCCCCCTCCTCCCCTCTCCCCCTCCTCCCCTCTCCCCCTCCTCCCCTTTCCCTTCCCCCTCCCCCTCCCCTCTCCCCTTCTCCCTTCCCCCCTCTCCCCATTCTGACGAGGCACATGCTGCACTGTTTTTTAAACTTGCAAGTCCCACCTACTTCAATGGGTAGGTCGTTGCCTCTGGTTTGTTTTAAAAATACCTTGTTGCCACTCTTGTGTTCTGTAGCTCCAAAACATAAAAACTAATTGAAAGAAAAACAAGAGGGCAGGGAATAATTTGTGTACATTCTTAGTTTTACATTTAGCGAGACGCACGCATATGACATGGTGGTATGGTGATGTCACCCACAATTAAGCAAACAAGAATGTTTAATCAAGCAATATGTTTACAATAGTACTCAGGTATTACTGTAATATTAAATACACAACAATATGTATTGGATATCAAAAAATTATTAGGCCACTGGCTTGGTTCATTTTGGTTAACCTCTTTATTGATGCATGTACTTGGTTTCAGTGCCGTGGAATGAAAAAGGATTGAATATGCACATAACTCTGCAAGTACAAGCAGCATCAGGAGTGATTTTGGTTTACTTTTCAACATATGGCTTCCATATACATGAAAATATTGTATATTTGGGCTCTTATAGGTTAAGATAGGCTGGGTTGGTTTTATATTATACCAGAGCAATTCTGTATAGGGGGTCTGCAGTCAATATGAAATTCCTGAAGTAACAAGTGGTTTTTCTTGCTTAGAAAAGTGTTTGCAGGTGACACTAAAATTGGTGGTATAGTGAACAGTAAAAAAATTGTTTAAGATTACAACAATGTATTGAATATCTGGGAAAATGGGCAAAGGATGTATAACTAAACTCAGACAGATGTGAAGTAATGCATTTTGGGAAGTTAAACCAGGCCGCGACAGGACCAGTGAATGCAGGGCTCTGGGAAGTTTTATTGAAGAGAAAGACCTACAGGTACAAGTATATAGGTCCTTAATAAAAATGTCACCACAGGTAGAAAAGGTGGTAGAGAAGTGTGCCACCTTTAGCCATGGCATTGAGCAGAACAATTTTGATGTCATGTTTCAATGGTACAAAATATTGGAGTATGCGGAGTATTAAGTGCAGTTCTGGTCACAACACTAGGACAGATATGAGTAAACTGGACAGTGCAGGAACGATTCACAAGGATGTTGCCTGAACTGTTGGGCTGGCTTATAAGGAAAGATTGTTTAGGCTGGGAGCAAAGGAGGCTGCAGGGTGACCTTACAGAGGTTTATAAAACTGAGGCGCATAAATAGGATAGAGAGCTACAGTCTTTTTTCCCCAGAGTGGAGGAGTCTAAAACTACAGGGTGGAGGTTTAAGATGAGTGGCTGGAAGGGCCTATTCCATGCTGTATCTCAATAAGTAAATAAAAAAAAGTAATTCAGAAGTTGAGACTGAGCATCATGCTTTTAGATGTGTAGATAACTTTCTCTTCAGAGATTATCTTAAGAATCACGAACATCTTTTAGACTAGTTTGTGTGCATGATGGAATATATTTGTTCATATATATTTTGCTTGATCTCCCACGAATGTTCATTCTTTTCTCCATGGTGCCGAGGCTGTGAACCAATCCAGGTGCTGTGTGTTTTTGCCCTGCTGGTTTGATAAACTGGGACCAATGGCTGGGCCTACTCCTGCTGCTCCAGAAGCCGATCTGGGGAGTCTCGTTCAGAATGCTGTTGGCTTGCATGATTTTTTTTTCTTTCTTTGCACGGAGGTTTTTGGTCTTTCTTTTTTTTAAATTGGATTATTTGGGTTTCTTGCTTTGAGGCAGCCTGTAAGTGATACATACATTCTTTGATAATAAATGTGCTTTGAATTGTGAGTCTTTGAATATACAAAATGGACTGAAATGTGCAAAATGATTTGGTGTGCAAAGGATTTTGATATGGGTTAATTTGGTGCATGCTATTGATGAAACATGGTAACACCATTATTATAAAATTTACTCTTCCAAGGTAGCATCTCATTTTACATTTCATTATCTTTTATTGGGAGCTTCTGTGGTATATCATACACATTAACAAAATAAGTCAAGGATGTCAAGGATTAACTCCCAATATTCATGGATCATCATCAGCATATACCTGTTACACTGCTGGCATTTAGAGCAGCAATGAAGGTTGATATCTGTTTGTCCTTAGCTATCTTCTCTATTATGCTCCAGGTATGGTTCAGGGTCCTAATTTCTGCCTCGACAGTATGGCGCCAAGTTGTCTTTGGTCTCCTGCATTTCTTCCACCCTTCAGGGGTCCGATGAAATGTTGTTTTGAGTTTGCCTCTCTTCTCATCGTGTGCCCAACCTATCTCCAATGCTTCCTCATCATGACTGTAGCCATGTCCTCTTGTCCTCTTGGTGACACTGAATAAGTAGGGCTTGGTTGGCAACACAAGCCAGAACACAGCTCTGGTACAGCTTCTCCTTGGTGTGGACCCTGTACTTGGTTGATCTCCATATATTGCTCATTGATCTCAAGATGTTTCTAGGTTTGCAGAGACTGCACTGAAGGTCGTCCTTGGTCCCACCACCCTGCCAAATGATGCTGCTCAGGTAGGTGTATTTGCCATCTGCTGGTGCTAGGTAAGTTGATGCCATATGGCTTATTGGGAGGAGGAGACTCTGCATTGAGAGTCATGGTCTCAGTCTTTCTCTGGCTTATTCTGAGTGCAACCTGTCCACCAAAGTACATGGGTGCTGAGTTTTTTCTTGCATGTGCTGGTATGTATGTGAAAGTAATGTGAGATCATCTGCAAAGTCAGTATCTTCTAGAGAATAAAGTCCACCTAATGCTTCTCTGCTATCTTTCGTTGTTTGCCTCATAACCCAGTCAATCACCTGGTTAAATAATATCGTCGATATCACACAGCCTTGCCTGATTTCTGTCTTGACTTTAAAGCTCAAATTGCAGTCAACTGTGCAGATGAAGTTAGCATGGGAACTCTGGATAAGCTGGACAAATTAGGAAGGGATTCTGTATATTCATGAAGTTTGAGAAATGTTCTTGAAATCTATCAGAAATAGATGAATGAACTTGGCAGTGATTAAAAGGCTGTTGTTATGCATCTGGATAGGTTTTCCCAGAACTCCTGGTCCCTAATAAAGGTGTCTTTCATAGAACAACATAATGTTTTCAGGTCGTACAAAAAAGCTGGATGAACTCAGCAGGTCGGGCAGCATCCGTTGAAAGGAGCAGTCAACGTTTCGGGTCAAGACCCTTCGTCAGGACTAAAGAAGGAGTGGGCAGGGGCCCTATAAAGAAGGTGGGGGGAGGGTGGAAAACCAATCAGAGGAAAGATCTAGGGGTGGGGGAGGGGATAGGCAGGAGAGGTGAAGGAGGAATCTAAGGGGAAAGCACTATGGGTAGTAGAAGAAGGCAGAGTCATGAGAGGTGATGGGCAGCTAGAAGAGGAGACAGAGTGAAGGTGGATGGGGGAAGGGAGAGGGAGGGTATTACCGGAAGTTGGAGAATTCGATGTTCATACCAAGGGGCTGGAGACTACCCAGACGGTAGATGAGATGTTGTTCCTCCAACTGAAGTTTGGCCTCACCATGGCAGTAGAGGAGGCCATGTATGGACATATCTGAATGGGAATGTGAAGGAGAGTTGAAGTGAGTGGCAACCGGGAGATCCTGTCTGTTGTGGCTGATGGAGCGTAGGTGCTCGATGAAGCGGTCCCCCAATCTGCATCGGGTCTCGCTGATGTAGAGGAGGCCGCACTGGGAGCACCGGATGCAATAGATTACCCCAACAGACTCACAAGTGAAGAGTTGCCTCACCTGGAAGGACTGTTTGGGGCCCTGAAGGGTGGTAAGAGATGAGGTGTAGGGACAGGTGTAGCACTTACGCTTTAGGGATAAGTGCCAGGTGGGAGATCTGTGGGGAGGGACGTGTGGACCAGGCAGTCGCGGAGGGAACGATCCCTGCGAAAAGCAGAGAGGGGTAGAGAGGGAAAGATGTCCTTAGTGGTGGGGTCCTGTTGAAGGTGGCGGAAGTTGCGGAGGATAATATGCTGGATCCGGAGGCTGGTGGGGTGATAGGTGAGGACAAGGGGGACACGGTCCCTGTTGTGGTGACGGGAGGATGGGGTGAGGGCTGAAGTGCGGGAAATGGAGGCGATGCGGGTGAGGGCATCATTGATGACGGCAGAAGGGAAACCACAATTCTTAAAGAAAGAGGACATTTGGGATGTCCTGGAACGGAAAGCCTCATCCTTGGAGCAGATGCAGCGGAGACGGAGGAACTGGGAATAGGGAATAGAATTTTTGCATTTGGCAGGGTGGGAAGAGGTATAATCAAGGTAGTTATGGGAGTCAGTGGGTTTATAGAAGATGTCAGTGGATAGTCCATCTCCAGAGATAGAGACCGAGAGATCGAGAAAGGGGAGAGAAGTGTCCGAGATGGACCAAGTGAATTTGAGGGCTGGGTGAAAGTTAGAGGCAAAGTCAATGAAATTGACGAGCTCAGCATGGGTGCAGGAAGCAGCACCAATGTAGTCATCGATGTATCAAAGGTGTTACGAAGGTGAAGCAACTCTGAGGGGCCGAAGGGTACAAAGTCGCCCCCTCCTTTTTGAGAATTGCAAGATCGCTATTATTTCGGGTCTGAGACCCAGGAAATGAGAGAGAGACATCCAGAATACACAAGGTTTGGAATGTGTCCTGACATCAGCAGAACGGAACCACTGATAACTGCTATTGTCTCGTGGAGACGGAATTGTGTATTGAGTACTGTACTATTCATTGAAACCCCTCAGGGAACAACCAGAGTGGTCTGGTTGAGGGATTGCATCATCCCAACCTGATTGACATCGGAGACCCCGTGAGTAAGGATAAAAGAGGGGTCTGGGGGAACACCCCTTTAGATGCACCAGGAGAAACGCTAGAAATCCCGTGACAGCGTTTTGTAGCGAAAGCCAGTGGGGGCTCGTGTGCGTCCTCCCTTGCCTGGGTGGTGAGCTCACCACGGAAGAACGGTTTAGCTAAAGGAGAGGTCACACTTGAACGGCCACGACAATGAGACACCTGACGGATCGAAATCATAAAGGACAGCCGGCAAGTTTTTCTCCTAATCTCTCTCTCTCTCTCCAACAATTGCAACACAGCGTTCCTCAACGGCTGCAGCCTGTATGAACTGAACGAACTATATATTTCCATCGGACAATACATTATCCCCTAGACAATGATAGAGCTTATTTCTTATTGATTATTATTATACCCGCACTTTTAGATTTGGTATTGACGACGTATTTTATCTGTATATTTGCATTGATATTATTTTTGTGTATTTTTACTAATAAATACTGTTAAAAAATAGTATCATCAGACTTCAATGGATGTCTCTATCTTTGCTGGTCAGTCACCCAGTTACGGGGTTCGTAACAAAGGAAAAATTGGGGAGCAGTACCAGCACAGGTTTGGAGCATAGACTGTTCCACATAACCCACGATGAGGCAGGCATAGCTAGGGCCCTTGCGAGTGCCCATAGTTACACCCTTGGTCTGAAGAAAGTGGGAAGAGCCGAAAGAGAAGTTATTAAGTGTGAGTACCAGTTCTGCCAACCTGAGGAGTGTGGTGGTGTTGGGGAACTGGTGAGGTCTATTG
This sequence comes from Hemitrygon akajei, assembly GCF_048418815.1. NCBI lineage: Eukaryota > Metazoa > Chordata > Chondrichthyes > Myliobatiformes > Dasyatidae > Hemitrygon > Hemitrygon akajei. Next base: position 32,044,280 of record NC_133149.1, on the reverse strand, counting down.
TCCAGAAAGTAGCGGAGGACTTTGAGGCCTTCTGACACATTTGTGTGAGCAAATTGTGAAGCTCTCTTATCAGTCTATTACCCCTTTGTTTCTACACCTGCTAAAATATCCAGTTCCAAATTTTGTTTCATGTTAATGTAGCTATAGGAATCGTGATGTGTGTATCTTTTTTTAAATTTTTTTAAATTAGTTTTTCAAAACATTTTACAAAATTAAAAACCCCAAATCCCAGTGGGGAGCATTAATACAGTGCAAGATTACGCATACAATAACAATATGCTACAAACGAAGAGAATTTAACAAAAAAGTACCTAAATTAAAGACAAGTGAGCTTAGTGTCCTCCCCAATCCCCACAACACAAGAAAAAAACAACAACAACTCCAGACCAACCACCACACAATATAGAGCGTATAAGTCAGGACAGTCAAACTCCCAGACTGTGAATACACTTAGTAACAGAGGATAATAATGCCTACTACCAGAAAAAAAAGGGAGCTGAAAGCAAGGGAAAGGGAAAGCAAAAGAAGAAAAAAAAAGAAAAGAAAAAAAAAACCCTAGTCAAGAGGAAGGTTATGAAAGTACTCGATAAAAGGTCCCCAGACCTTATGGAACTTTAGATCCGAATTAAGAACTGAATAATGAATTTTTTCGAGGTCCAAGCAGGCCATAATGTCGTTAAGCCATTGCGCATGTGTGGGCGGGGCAACATCTCTCCATCTGAGGAGGATCAAGCGTCTCGCCAGGAGAGAGGCAAAGGATAGTATTCGGCATTTGGTCGGACCCAGACATAAATCTGTCTCGCCCCAAAAACCGAACAGAGCAATTAAGGGGTTAGGTTCTAGGTGCTGATTCAGAATACCCGATAATGTAGTGAAGACATCTTTCCAGAATTTCTCCAAGCTAGGACAGAACCAGTACATGTGGATGAGAGAGGCCACGCCCCTCTTGCATTTATCACAGAGCGGACTAATGCCAGGGTAGAATCGAGATAGTTTAGATTTAGACATATGGGCTCTATGAGTGATGTGTGTATCTGTACAAGAGAAAGACTTGGGATAAGAAAATAGATAATATGACAGTTGGAAAACCTTAGAGCAAGGGTTTTCAATCTGGGGTCCACAAATCCCTCGGTTAATGGAAGGAGTCCATGGCATAAAAAAAGGTTGGGAATTCCCTGCCTTACAGAGTGCACAACTGTTTGCAGAACAAATGAATTTTGAAACTAAAAGAGGTGGGTGAGGGTGATAATTAAGTTTGTTAGGTAATTTGGAAATCCCAGAATTGCTTCAAGCAGGTTGAGCACAATTATTGGTACTGAGACTGTTGTCTTCTTTGCCTTGTCTATTTGTATATTGTATCATTTACGATGTGGGAATACTCATTTATACTGTAATCATTGTTCTTGTAATCTTTTATAGTTAGTTGAAATATGTACGTTTGTAATCCCATTATCTATGTATCAATTTTATTTTGTTGTTATTAATAATGATAATAAAAAGATGGAAAAAGAAAGAGAGACTTTTGTCTTCAACCTCCAAATTAAAAGACCAAAGTTAAAGGAATAGTGGATGTAATTGTATGTCTACAGAGTCTTACTATGCAGTAAGACATATTATTACCCTCCACTTTAAATAGACCCATTGACTTGGACTTCACAGCTGTCTGTGGCAAAGAATTGAACAGATTCACCACAAGACTTTCCTCCTTGTCTCTGTTCTAAAGGGATGTCCTTTTATTCTGAGGCTGAGCCCTCTGTTCATACACTCTGTCACTATTGGAAACATCCTCTCCACATCCACTCTATCTAGACCCTTCAATATTTGGTATGTTTCAATAAGATCCCCCCTCATTATTCTTAACTCTAGCGAGTACAGGCCCAGAGCCATCAAATGTTCCTCATACAGCAACGTTTTCTTTCCCAGGGTTATTCCTGTGAACCTCTCGATCTCCTCCAATGCCAGCACACCCTGGCTTAGATTTGTGGTCCAAAACTACTCTCAGTACTCCAACTGCAGACTGACCAATGCCTTATGAAGTCTCAGTATTATATCTTTGCTTTTGTATTTTAAGTCCTCTTGAAATGAATGCTAACATTGCATTCACCTTCCTTATTACCAACTCAGCCTGCAAGTTCAGGGAAATCCTGCACTAGGACTCCCTTTGCACCTCCGTTTTCTGAATTTGCTCCCTGTCAAGAAAACAGTTTATTCCTCTGTTCCTTCTACCAAAGTACATGAGCGTACACTTTTCTACCTTGTATTCCATCTGTCACTTTTTATCCAATCTCCTAATCTGCCCCAGACCTTCTGCAGACTTCCTGTTTCCTCAACACTGCTTGCCCCTCCACCTATCTTTGTATCAACTGTAAGATTGGCCACAAAGCCATCAATTCCATCATCCAGATCATTAACATATAACACGAAGAGTAGCGGACCCAACACCGATCCCTGTGGCACACTACTAATCACCGGCAGCCAATTAGAAAAGACCCCCTTTATCTCCACTCTTTTCTCCTTTTCAGTCAGCCAGTGATCTGTCCATGCTAATATCTGTCCTGGAAGACCATAGGCTCATCATGTTTAGCAGCATCATTTGCGGCACCTTCTGAAAATTCAAGTTTTAAAATAAACATTCACTGACTCTCCTTTGTCTATTCTGCCTCTTGTTTTTAGCACTCCATCCCCAGGGGGAAAAGGTTATGTGTTTTCACCTTGTCTTTGCATTCACATGATCTATGCCTTGATCAAGTCACCTATCAATCTCCTATGGTCCAGGGAGTATATGTGGTTGATGGGTAGATAGAACCAGTGGTCCATTAACAAGCCTTAATAAGGGGAAGAGAGATAGAAAAGAATAATAGAGAGAAGGAACTTGGGTGGACTGGTGGGAGTAGGAAAGGAATACAAGGGATGTGGGTTACCTGAAGCTGGGCAATTTACTGTTCGTACCATTTGGGTTGTATAATACCCAAGCAGAATATGAAGTGTTGTTTTTGTCATTTTCATTTGGTCTTATCATGGCAGTGGAGAAAACCAAGAACTGACAGATCAGTATCGAAGTGGAACGGGCAGTTGCCAAAAGCTCAAGATAATCACTGTGGACATGGCGCAGTTGCTATTCAAAATGGTCGCCTAGTCTATAGTTTATCTTGCCATTGTAGAGGAGGCCACATCATAAGGACTGAGTGCAATAGACCAGGTTGGAGGAGGTGCATGTGTATCTCTGCCTAACATGGAAAGGCTGTTAACATCCCTGGATGGGAGCAAAGGAGGAAATGAACAGACAAGTTTTGTGAAGGAATATACAGACACTGGAGTCTTTGAATAAAATTAAGAAACATATACGAAGTTTTAAGAGTAATGGGAAAGAGTTTTAAATTAATAGAAATACCAGTTTCCATTTATTAATATAAATTAATAAATTCTTATTAGTTTCAGCTTAAAATTATTTCCAGAAATTCCAGCACCGCCAGTAGCAGCCATAATCACGCCATGGCTGCTACTGGTGTCCTGGAATTTCTGGAAATACAAATAGCTTATTTGTAGGTTTCAAAAGAAAGAAACAAGGACATGGCAGACCAATTGAATAACTACTTTGGTTCTGTCTTCACTAAGGAGGACATAAATAATCTTCTGGATATAGTAGGGGACCGAGGGTCTAGTGAGATGGAGGAACTGAGGGAAATACATGTTAGTAGGGAAGAGGTGTTAGGTAAATTGAAGGGATTAAAGGCAGATAAATCCCCAGGGCCAGATGGTCTGCATCCCAGAGTGCTTAAGGAAGTAGCCCAAGAAATAGTGGATGCATTAGTGATAATTTTTCAAAACTCCTTAGATTCTGGATTAGTTCCTGAGGCTTGGAGGGTGGCTAATGTAACCCCACTTTTTAAAAAAGGAGGGAGAGAAAAACCAGGGAATTATAGACTGGTTAGCTTGACATCGGTGGTGGGGAAAATGCTAGAGTTATCAAAGATGAGATAATAGCACATTTGGTAAGAGGTGAAGTCATCAGACAAAGTCAGCATGGATTTGTGAAAGGAAAATCATGTCTGACGAATCTCATAGAATTTTTTGAAGATGTAATTAGTAGAGTGGATAGGGGAGAGCCAGTGGATGTGGAATATTTAGATTTTCAAAAGGCTTTTGACAAGGTCCCACACAGGAGATTAGTGTGCAAACTTAAAGCACATGGTATTGATGTGGATAGAGAATTGGTTGGCAGACAGGAAGCAAAGAGTGGGAGTAAACGGGACCTTTTCAGAATGGCAGGCAGTGACTAGTGGGGTACCACAAGGCTCAGTGCTGGGACCCCAGTTGTTTACAATATATATTAATGATTTAGACGAGGGAATTAAATGCAGCATCTCCAAGTTTGCGGATGACACGAAGCTGGACGGCGGGTGTTAGCTGTGAGGAGGATGCTAAGAGGATGCAGGGTGACTTGGATAGGTTAGGTGAGTGGGCAAATTCATGGCAGATGCAATTTAATGTGGATAAATGTGAGGTTATCCACTTTGGTTGCAAGAACAGGAAAATAGATTATTATCTGAATGGTGGCTGATTAGGAAAAGGGGAGATGCAACGAGACCTGGGTGTCATTGTACACCAGTCATTGAAGGTGAGCATGCAGGTACAGCAGGCGGTGAAAAAGGCAAATGGTATGTTGGCATTCATAGCAAAAGGATTTGAGTACAGGAGCAGGGAGGTTCTACTGCAGTTGTACAAGGCCTTGGTGAGACCGCACCTAGAATATTGTGTGCAGTTTTGGTCCCCTAATCTGAGAAAAGACATTCTTGCCATAGAGGGAGTACAGAGAAGGTTCACCAGATTAATTCCTGGGATGGCAGGACTTTCATATGAAGAATGACTGGATCAACTAGGCTTATAGTCGCTGGAATTTAGAAGATTGAGGGGGGATCTTATTGAAACGTATAAAATTCTAAAGGGATTGGACAGGCTAGATGTAGGAAGATTGTTTCCGATGTTGGGGAAGTCCAGAACGAGGGGTCACAGTTTAAGGATAAAGGGGAAGCCTTTTGGGACCGACATGAGGAAAAACTTCTTCACACAGAGAGTGGTGAATCTGTGGAATTCTCTGCCACAGGAAACAGTTGAGGCCGGTTCATCGGCTATATTTAAGAGGGAGTTAGATATGGCCCTTGTGGCTAAAGGGATCAAGGGGGTATGGAGAGGGTTCTGAGTTGGATGATCAGCCATGATCATACTGAATGGCAGTGCAGGCTCGAAGGGTGGAATGGCCTACTCCTGCACCTATTTTCTATGTTTCTAAACATGAAGCATAATTTTAGATGTAGATGAGGTTGACATTCATATGATGAGAAACATTATATACAGCAAAATGATCAAACCTATTAACATGTTAGATAATTTGGTTGGAGGAGTTTAAAAAAATAAATGTTGACATTGATTTGAAATTGAAATATCTTGTCATTGCATACTACAATTTGTCATGCACCAATATAGCAAAAATGAGTTTGCAACCCTCGTACTCAATGCTATAAAACAACAAATAAAATAAATAAACAATAAATAAAATCAAATAACCATATATATGATCCGTAGTTAGTTTAAGTTGTCAAGGGATAAGAATTTCATTTGACCAAAAATGAGCCATGGATAACTAAAAAGATGGTGCACTGCATAAAATCTACAGAAAAATCTTATAAAAAGATGAGGATTGGTATAAATCCATTAGCTTTGCAAAACATAATGTAGCAAGATTTGCCCACTTCTCCTTGCAAAATTGCTCAAGCTGTGCCAGGTTAGTTGGGGAGTGGTGGTGGACTGTAATCTTAAGGTCTTGCCAGAGATGTTTGATCAGGTTAAGGACAGGACTCTGAATGGGCCACTCGAACACATCAATTTTCTTCATTTGAAGCCACTCCATGGTTACTCTGGCAGTGTGCTTTTGTTGTTGTCGTGCTGAAAGATGAACTTCCTCCCCAGTTTAAGCTTTCTGTTGGAGGCTATCAGCTCTTATCCATTTAGAAGCATTAATCCTCCCTTCAATCCTGAACAGATTCCAGTCCCTGCTGGTGAAAAGCATCCCCATTAGCATGGTACTGCCTCTGCCATACTTTACAGTAGGGATGGTGTTACCTGGGTGATAAGCAGCTTTAGATTAAAGCCACACATACTACTTAGTGTTAAGGCTAAAAGATTTAGATTTACCACTTTAGTCTCATCTGACCACAAGATCATCTTCCATGTCTTTACAGTATCTTCTGTGTGATGCTTTGCATAGTCTTTACGGGCAAGGGGATGTTTTTGTTTTTAAAGTCAGGGCTTCTTCCTTGCCACTCTTCCATAATACCCTTCTTTCTTTTGCAAGGTCTTAAGATAGTGGAGCCGTGAACTTCATCTCCAGTTGCAGCTACTGACTACTGCAGCTCCGTAGCCTCTCTTACAAGTGCCATTCTTCTCCAACTGTTTTGAATGGAAGCCAGACCTAGGCAGTGTGGCTGTGGTTTCTTATTTTTTCCACATTGTCAAGATGGACTGCACTGAGCTCTGAAATGCGTTCAGTGCCTTTGAGGTGATCTGTACCCTTCCTCAGATTTGTGCTTCTCTATTACCATTTCCCTGACTTGCCTTGTTTGCTCTTTTGTCTTCATTTTGTTTGGTCTGTTGAAAATCTACCATACTGTTGGACGTTACAGAGAGAAGGGGTATTTATTCAGGTGATCATCCAGTTTTCTACATAGCAAATTGGATGAGTTGGTAAGGTAATATACAGTATTGCACGTGAAGAAAGTTATTGTAGTAATTACCAAAGGGGATGAATACTTTTTCCAGACTTGCAATTTTGTTTTCTTTTGATTTGACATGCACAACGTTTTGTAGATTAGCTCAAAAAATCCTACTTTAATATATTTTAAGTTTAGAAAATAAGAGTGAAATGTGAAAATAGTTGGGGATGAATACTTTTTCAAGGCACTGAAGTTAAGGTACAAAGAACAAAAATGACATTTGTATGAACTACAAAGAGAAAATGGGAAAAAACACAAGACAACACAAAATTACAAGAAAATTGGGTGTCAGGTACAATGTAAGCTTTTTAAAAGCTGCTGACAGTAAAAATCTGCATGAGAATAAGGAAAATGTATACATGGAATAGTTAAATTGTGCTAGTCATCAAGGCAGAGGAAAGGGTAACATGGCAGATGAGCATAAAATAACATAGCAGCACTAAGAGTAACAGAACTCCAAAGACAAATGGTTTCCATGCTAAATATTGAGATAGCTACTGGAGGTTTCAGGAATATTTTTTTTTAAACTTGTGATCTCTAGGGGCAGATTTTGTTTATATTTCTTTCAATTTTAACTTTTACATTTCACATTGCAGTTTCATTGGTTTTGTGATTATGCTGCCTGTCACTCTGTATCTCCCTCTTTCCTCTGAATTGAATATTTCCTCTTTTGTACCATCTCCACTTATAAGACCTTTGGAAATTACGTGGTAATTTACCTGTAGTGATCTGCATGTAGGTTGATGTTGATTAGGCTTAGCAAATCTGTAGTATACTGATAGAAAATTTATTCTTTCCCATAATATTCATGCAAGGGAGGGAAATCACTAGCTAAAGACAAACAGTGGCAGCGCTGTTATTATATGAATTTCTGTCCCTAAAATGTGTTAATTTAGACAATTATTTAAATGCCATTTCCTGACAGTGAACTGTTTTATTTTGTGATTAGGTTATGGCTGATTAATTTACTTTGCATATTAAATGTAGATTTTAGTTTCATATTTCACCATTCCCAAGTCTTAGTTCCTGAAAATGTTGAAAAAGAGGACTGTTTAATATTCTTGAACTACACTACCTAATAACAAAGCAGTGTTGCTTTGACAGACTCAAGCTAATGGCTAAATTTAAATTTATTCCAGCCCAAATATAACATTGGAGCCAATTGACAATCCATAAAAGCACATAACAGATAAGCAGGTATTTTGCAGAGGCTTCCATTACAGAGAATATCCTAGAAATAGCTGTAAATTGGGATTTGGAAGGGAGATGGAAATTCAGGGAAAATTGCAGTCATCAGGAAAGATGTGCTGAGAAAATTGTTGGATCTGTAGCCGACAGATCCCAGCTTCATATATAATTCATGCTGGGTTTTAAGTGAAGCGGATAGTGAGAAAGTTGATGTGTTGATTTTAATATTGTTAAAATCCCTATATTTGGGAAATTCCATAGTATTGGAAAATGGTGAATATAGCTCCATTATTAGAAAAGGGTGGGAAACAGATCACAGTAAAATGCAGGCTAGTTAGCTTCTTTCATAGGGGGAAAAAGGGAGCTATTAATAAAGATGTTGCAATCAGACTGTTAGAAAATTTCAAAATGATGGAGCATAATTCAAATAGTTTAGTAAAGAGAAATCCTGTTTGAGCAATTTATTGAAGTTCCTTCAATATTGTGAATATAGAGGATCCAGAAAGCATCAAAGGTTATTACAAGAACTAAATGCTCCTGGCATTGAAAGTTATGTCTTGGCATGATAAGAAGATTGGCTTGTTGACAGGAAGCGAAGAGTAGGTATAAATGGATCATTTTCTAGTTGATAAATTGTAATCAATACTGTGCCCAATGGATCAGTACTGGTTCCGCAACTTATAATTTATTTGAATGACAGATGAAGAGACTGAAGGTACAGTTACTAAATTTGCTAATGACACCAAGATTGGTAGGGAAGTAGGTTGTGGAGAGGACGTAAAGGGCATAGAGAGTTTAAGTGAAAATGTTTCATTTTACAGGATATTCTAAATAGCAAGAGATTGCAGAGCTAGATGCAGAAGGATCTGGGTGTCCCAGTGAATGGCATGCAAAATGCAAGAATGTAGGTGAAGCAATTAGGAAAAAATGCCTCCATTGCCAGTACATTTCAACAACATCAAGACCTCACTTGATTGGTACTTGGAGGGACTTTACCCATCAGATCCTTTCATTTTATTTTAAAATCTTTTTATTATTATTGAAGAGTAACAAAAAAAGATACATTAAGTCAATATGTTATATACAATAAGGAATTAAATTAGCAAATATCTGATTAACAAAGCTAAGCAATATATCAATAATAAGAGAAAATAAAGTGTTAAGAATATTTTTTGAAAGAAAAAGGGAAAAAAAGAACCCCTACTAACTTTAAAAAAACCCTACTAACTGGGGGAAAAAAAACAAAAAAAACCCCGTCGGGAGCACAGCCCCGGAGCTACACATCATGCAAGCTTCCATTAAAAAAAAACATCAATCCGACAACTCAAATCCATTTAAAGAAAAATCGGAAGGAAACCATATTAATTAACTCAAATTAGATGATAGTAGCGGGCAAATGAACCCCACCTTTTCTCAAAATCAACTCGAGGATTGAAAGTTCGACTTCTGATTTTTTCCAAGCTAAGATATAACATCACCTGAAAAAACCATTGTATCAAGGTAGGAGCAGAAGCATCTTTCCACTTCAACAAAATAGCCCTTCTGGCCAATAATGTAACAAATGCAATTACATGTTGGTCTGATGGACAAATACCATGAATATATTGAGGGATTATACCAAATAAAACTGTCAATTTATTAGGTTGTAAATTAATTTTTAAAACTTTAGAAATTGTAGACAAAATAGATTTCCAAAAATGTTTCAGTACAGAACACAACCAAAACATCTGTGTCAACGTGGCTGTCTTGGTTTTACATCTGTCACACTGACTACCAACATTAGGAAACATTTTAGACAGTTTCTCCTTTGTCAGATAGTAACGATGTACAATTTTAAATTGAATTAAAGAGTGATTGGCACTGATGGAAGAAGAGTTAACCGACTTCAAAATCTGCAACCAATCTTCTGTTATCAGGGTCATGTTAAGCTCTCTCTCCCAATCTTGCTTAATCTTAAGTGAAGGGTAATTGTGCTGTTTGTTGTAACAATAAATTATAAATTTTCCCAATAAAGCCCTTCACTAGAGGATTCATTTTTAAAATAATATCTAACAGGTCAGAATCTTGTATATATGGAAAATTACTTAAGTATTTTTGTAAGAAGTGTCTGACCTGAAGATATTGCAGGAAATGTGAATATGAGAGAGAGTGCTTAGTTACTAATTTCTCAAAAGACATCAATCGGCCATCTTGGAACAGATCCATGAAGGAATAAACCCCTTTATTCCTCCAAAAAAAGAAATGTAGGATCACTTAATGAAGATTTAAATAAATAATTTCAATAAATTAAACTAAAAAGTTTAAATTTTTTAAGACCTAAAAAAAGTTACGAAACTGGAACCAAATTCGTAATGACTGCTTAATCACAGGATATAAATTTAAATTAGTAATTTTGGCCAGTTGTACAGCTAAAGAAGCTCCTAATAATGAGGTTAAGTGAAACTGTTTCACAGCATTCAATTCCAAATCAGCCCAAGGCGGTCGTTCATCAGCCCAATATAACCAAAAACACATATAACGTATATTGACAGTCCAGTAATACATTCTTAAATTAGGCAAAGCAAGACCTCCATCTTTTTTTTAACTTTTGTAAATGATATTTACCAATTCTTGGTCTTTTATTATTCCAAACAAAAGATGAAATAATAGAGTCAACCTGATCGAAAAACTTCTTAGTTTAAAAAAAGGGATATTTTGAAATACATATAAAAATTTTGGTAAAATCATCATTTTAACTGCATGAATTCGGCCAACTAACGAAAGTGTAGGTGGATTCCATCTACAAAATAATTGCTTCATAAAATCCACTAAAGGAACCAAATTAGCTTTATAAAGGTCTTTATGATTTTTAATGATAATAATACCTAAATATTTAAATGAGTCCGTAACTCTAAAAGGAATGTCATCATATATAGAAGCAGAATCATTTAGGGGAAATAATTCACTTTTATGAAGGTTTAGTTATATCCCAAAAACTTTCCAAAATTGTTTAATAGTTTCAATAAACTAGGAATGGATTCTTCAGGATTCGAAATATAAACTAAGAGATCATCGGCATAAAGAGAGATCTTATGAACAGTCCCATTTATGAAAATTCCATGTATATCTTTAGTTTCACGAAGTGCAATAGCCAAGGGTTCCAGCTCCAAATTAAATAACAAAGGACTTAACGGACATCCTTGTCTTGTACCCCGCGAAAAAAAAATCTGCAATTGTTAGTAATAACAGTAGCAATAGGGCTTTTATATATCATTCTAATCCACTTATTAAAATTAATACCAAAGCCGAATTTCTCTAAAACACTAAATAACTATTTCCATTCAACTCTGTCAAATGCCTTTTCAGCATCGAGAGAGACAACACATTGAAGTCATCAGATCCTTTTTGCATGATCAAACTCTCACTCCCAATGCACGCTGCCCTCAGTAAGCTTTGTTGTCTACCTCTTTGTGGACTGTGCATTTTTGGATAAGGGTAAACGTTGTCAAGGTTTGTCTTAAGTAGCTGCATAATATCTCTCTGACCTATAGGCTGTTCCCCGGGGTATGTACAGAGACAGATTTAAACTGTTGCAGGAAGCTCATTAGCCCAGTGAAAGAGACATTTTGGTCTACTTGAAACTTACTGACTGGTCTTCCAGTGTAGAGAAACAGCCATAGATGAATGCTGCCTGTGGCACTTGCCAGGCTGCAGGTGTAAATTAAATGCTGAAGGGCGCACTGGTGCTTAGTGCAGATGCAATAAAGTCTTTGTGAAGAAGGACCACATCGTAAGGTCTAAGGGACTGGGCCATAGAGTCATAGAGGAATACAGCACAGAAACAGGCCTAATCCCATCAATCTGCACCCGGACCATAGCCCTCTATACCCCTACCATCCATGTACCTATCGAAACTTCCCTTAAATGTTGAAATCAAACTTGCTTGTACCACTTGCACTGGCAGCTCGTTCCACACTCTCACGACCCTCTGAGTGAAGAAGCTTCACCTCATGTTCCCCTTAAACTTTTTACCTTTCACCCTTAACCCATGACCTCTAGTTGTAGTCCCACCCAACCTCAGTGGAAAGAGCCTGCTTGCATTTGCCTTATTTATGCCCCTCATAATTCTGTATACCTCTATCAAATCTTGTTTCAGTCTTCTACTTTCCAAGGAATAAAATCCTAACCTATTCAACCTTTCCTTATAATTTAGTCCTGGCACCATCCTTGTAATTTTTTTCTGTACTCTTTCAACCTTATTTACATCTTTCCTGATGGTAGGTGACCAAAACTGCACACAGTACTCCAAATATTACTTCAACATAACATCCCCCTCCTGTACTCAATACTTTGATTTATAAACGCCAATGTGTAAAAAGCTTTCTTTGCGACCCTATTTAGCTGTGATGCCACTTTCAATGAATTATTGATCTGTATTCCCAGATCCCTTTGTTCTACAGCACTCCTCAGTGCCCTACTGCTCACTGTGTAAGACCTACCCTGGTTGGTCCTTCTGAAGTGCAACACCTCGCACTTGTCTGCATTAAATTCCATCTGCCATTTCTGCTGCAAGCACTGATAGCCTTCCTCACTGTCCACTCCACCCCCAATTTTGGTGTCATCTGCAAATTTGCTGATCCAGTTAACCACATTATCATCCAGATCGTTGATATAGATAAACAACAATGGACCCTGCACTGATCCCTGCGGCACTCCACTAGTCACTGGCCTCAAGTCAGAGAGGCAATCATATACTACCACTCTGTAGCTTCTCCCACAAATTCAATGCCTATTCCAATTTACTACCTCCTCTTGAATGCTGAGCAATTCAATCTTCTTGACCAACCTTCCATGTGGGACCTTGTCAAATGCCTTGCCTAAGTCCATGTAGACAACATCCACTGCCTTGTCTTCGTCAACTTTCCTGGTAACTTCCTCAAAAGTCTCTGAGCAATTTCTGCACTTGCCTCTCACAGGGTCTCAGAGAACACTGTGTCAGGCTCTAGGGATTTAGCTACCCTAATTTGCCTCAAGACAGCAAACATTTCCTCCTCTGTAATCTGTAAATTGTACTGTGTAACACTCTCTGAAATGTTTCATGGGTATATTGTTTAGAGAGAAGACCAAAGTGGCATTTCTAATTTTTAGGGATAATTCCTTGCTTTGATGGCAGAATGGTCGGACTGATCTGACGTCAAACTGAATATTAAAAAAATTGTGATTGTATTTCCTGTATATATTATGAATAAAGTTTTAAGAAATAAAACAAATCAGGAAAACAATATTTTCATTTCTGGTAAGAAATCAGAATACAAAGATAAGGAGGTCATTGTTCAGTAAGTTGGGTTGTTAGAGCATATCTGGAGCACTGTGTACAATATTGGTCTTATTTAAGTAAAAATATGAATACCTTGGAAGCTGGTGGGTAAAGGTTTTTGAAACTCAAAGCTGGAATGGTCTGGCTGTCTTATGAGGAAGGTTTGGACAGGTAAGGCTTTATCCATTAGAGTTCAGAAGGGCTTTTATGAGAACGGGACGTGGTTGTACCAGACAGTGGAAGAGGCGACTACAGACATGAAGGCCAGAGGGTTGCCCGTTAGTGTGACCAAATCGAAGGAAAGCCTGACTGAGGAATTATCCCGCTCTGCTTGGGAAATAGTGCGAGAATCGAGAAGGCAGGAGATGGGAGGAGGCCGAGAGAAATATATCAGGAAGAGACCGGGAGTTTCCTAAAGACAGTCCTCACCCCCTTCAGAAGAGCCATAAGGTTTGGCTAACTTTAAAAATGTTGAGAAGCTAAACGGAAGCAAAAGTACACGGTGATATACCTATCTCGAGAAATACTTATTATAATGTGGATTTTATATTACTTAGTTGTTATTCTTTATTCGCTCACTTACTCCTTTTTCCCCACCAAAATGAGAATATATATATGTAATGTGTGTGTGTGTATGTGTGTATATATATATATATATATATATATGTATAGGAGGAGTACGCAGGAAAATCTTTTCTGTGTAATGGATTTGTTCACTGACTTTTATGAATACTGCAGTGGGGGCCCTCAACTCACAAGTAAGAGGGGTTATCCCCTACAGCTAGACATTTCCTCCAGCTCAATGCAGGGTCATCTACTAGAGACCTCAGCCTTGGAATCATACGTTTGTTGCCATTTTTGTTATTATTTGCGTTTCTTGGTTCTTATTTGTTCAGGGAGTAGATCGATTAAGTTTTATTCTAATTTCAATGATACATTGACAGATAAATACAGATGGCTAAGGACAAGGTAAAATTCATTTCTTTTAATGTCAATGGGCTATTAAATCCAATCAAATGTAAGAGAATTTTATCCAATTTGGAACAATTTGATTCATACTGGGAAAAATGGTTTAACTACATAATGCCTCATAGGCCTGATTTTATTCTCACAAATCAATGAATCTGTTGTTTAAAAAAAAGATCACTCCCTACGTACATAGTTCTTTCCTTTTGCTTGTTTTTTCTTTCCACTCTTTTCTATAAGTGTGTACCTCAGATAAATACTTTGTGGAGATTTGTGATATATATGATCATATGATATATAGGTACAATGTCTGAAATACATCTTATGGAAATGTTTGTTTGATGATGAACTTTAATAAAAAAATAAATTATAAAAAATAGAGTTCAGAAGGGCAAGAGGGGACGAGAAAGAAATGTATTTGATCCTGTGGATTTTGTGTCCAGCATCAAAGGAATGGTGTCATTGATTCAATCTAAAGCTGTCCACAGAATTTATGTAGAGTTTTTTAGTGGCAATTTTCTGCCATTGAGTAGATAACCAGGATTGTACTCACCATTTAAAAGCTGTGATCTATGGGCAGGGTTGATCAATAGCACCTCACTTTATTGATTCTAACTAAAGAATCCCCTTTGAGAAGTGCTAAAATTAATCAAGAAATATCAATAAAAGGCTTAATTTTAAAATTGTACATAGAAAGCCAATTAAGGGAAAGAAAGATGGAATTAAAAGAAATGTGAAAATCAAGAAAATATTAATTTTAATTAGTGTTGGTGAGTAGGTACAGCGGGTTTTATGCCTTCTTTGAATTGCAACTCCAATTCTGTCAAGTGATGAAGATTGCAACGGGGACACAACGAACAGGAATATCCTACTGTTGGTATTTAACTGCGTACGCGAAAACTCGGAGTTGCCGACTTATTCCAGAATGATAGTGAGTACTTACCTCTTCGTTTTTTGTTATCCAGAGGAGAATAAGTATTCATAAATCTAGATTTTATGTTGGTGGCATTTAGTACAGCACCTTTATTGGCCGAAAGTTGCAGTTGATTCAAGTTGAAGCGCTGAGTTTTCCTTATACGCGTCAGCTTTGAAATGTATATGGAATACGTTTTGAAAATGACTGCGGATATATGTTTTTGTATTTATGTGCATCTTGCTGCAATTCGATGGAATATTATAGCCAGCCATTGTAGAGTTACAGTAGAACATGAACAGGCAAGATTTATCATCCTGACTCTATTTTTAGTTTATCCATGCGCCTACTTTGTCGTCTCACAACAACCTTTTTGGATTTCGATAACAGTTTGAATATAATGGTAATGTGTATTACCTAAGCAGTGTCCTGGTGGCGAACCTGTTTGTGCTACAGAGGCCCTGAATTCTGCCAGTAGGAGGCACT
Source organism: Hemitrygon akajei (assembly GCF_048418815.1). Lineage (NCBI taxonomy): Eukaryota > Metazoa > Chordata > Chondrichthyes > Myliobatiformes > Dasyatidae > Hemitrygon > Hemitrygon akajei. Next base: position 32,028,661 of record NC_133149.1, on the reverse strand, counting down.
TGATTACAAACACTCCTTCATGTTCACTCGGAAAACCTCGGGCGTCGGAGTATGCGAAATACGACCCGACCTTTTCTGACAAGGAAAAGGCAGCTTGTCCAGTTCTTGGCTGCGCTAGTGTTCTGGGTTAAAAGGTTACAGCTTTTGTGTTCAATCAGTTGAAATGATTCACTGTTTCAGCAGATCCAGGTACCGGGATTGCACAACGCTATTCTGTTTTATTTTTAATTTTCGTATGTACTTAACACTGTTCGTATTTATTATAGGGTCTGTTTCTGTATTTCTGAAACTTCAGTAAGAACAAGTTAAAGGTGTAAAAGGAATTTGTTGGCTGTTTTACATGGAATGTGTTTATTGTTTGATATGTGAATGTATGATTGCTTTCTTCTTGAAAAAGATTTTAAGCTCCAACAAATCTTTTATTTTCCATGAATCTGTGGATTCATTGATTTAAAAATTGGGTCCCGAATTCTCTCAATACTGACTGCCTCACTACTAATGTTGAACCACTCTGCGATAGCAAGTGTCTCCAAACCTATAATGCCTGCTATTTTGCTCCTGTGAAATTACTTGCATGATATACAAAATGCTGTTTTTCTTTCCCTTCAAAATTGTTTTGGTTTACAGAATTGAGACTGAGATATCTAAGAGAAGCCAATGGCAGACTATTTTCAATTTTCTTCTTAGTGTTTTGAAGGCAGGAGGGCACTGTATATAACTGAAAATATTTTAAAATGTTATTAATGATCAAAATCAAGACAGCAATGTTGTTATAGTTTAAAATAAGTAACATGTCTGTACTGCACTTTAAATATTTCTTAACTGCTTTGAGAGACTGTTGGTCAATATACATTGAGTGTGCAACAGCTTTCTGAAGGGCATCAAGGGATTTTTTTATTATTGAGTATGTGTAACAGCATGGTTTGGCAGACAACCAATCTTTTTGATTTTTCTCACACCCACAATAATACTCCCAACACCAGAAGTAGAAAATGTGTGCTAGATGACTGCAGCTTGAAATCATGCTCTTAGTTTAGTAGTAGTTTACCTTGAGACATTATCATAACCATTTTCATAAGCAAACCTCCATACATTCCTAAAAACTCCCTCTGAGATTTTGGGTACCTATTCTAACGTGTTAGTGCCGTGGTATCAAATAATACAAATGCAAATTGGTGTTATTGTCAAACTTCCTGACATTAGAACAAAGATATATCAGGAATCTTGATGAGTTTTTTTTAGTTAAATTTGTGCAATTTATCACACTGTTTGTGATGCTGATAATTATATATTTGGATTAGGTGCAATGCAGATAGTGGCTATGACATCTGTCACAACAGCATATGTTCTATTACAGTATTTATAAATGGATTGCATTGTAAAGAATTTACTTGGGCTCAAACAGGACATGGCTTCTGATGAATCTTTAAATAAGCCTTGTACATTTTGATTTTTATTGGTCTGAATATAAATACAAAAATTTTCAATTCATTTTAACATAGAAATCTACAGCACATTATAGGCCCTTCAGCCCACAATGTTGTGCCGACCATGTAACCTACTCTAGAGACTGCCTAGAATTACTCTACCACATAGCCCTCTATTTTTCTAAGCCCCATGTCCCTATCTAAGAGTCTTTTACCATCATCGCCTCCACCAAAAATGTCAACATTTTTGGACAGTTTGCTTCTCTTAAAAGGAGCAGACCATAGTGGATTGAGCACACTTGGAGAAGAAGAAATCTTCTGTTCTGGTGGTATTCTTGGTTTTGATTTTGAATGGTTAATTGTCATATACATTGTGCACCAGTAACTAATTTGAAATAAATACGGATTCAAAAATAGCTGAATGATTGATCAGAATTAATTGTGAGAAAAATATATTCAGCTCACTGCCTTAGCATTGTTTAATCATTTTACACTCTTTCTTCTAGCAATAGCCTTTTAAACTACAAACGAGTACCACTGGAGGAAAAAATAAATGTCCAAATTATAATTAGTTCTTTTCATTATTAGTCTTGAATTCAGTTATCTTTTTAACATATTCTTATATATGCATTAGATGCAGCCCATAATCTGTGTTTGAATACTCATTGCAGTTTATTCCCATTATGTTTTAAACATTTATTGGCTTTCAAGATTAAACATTTAATGTTTCTCTTCCCTGTATGGTAGCAAGTATTTTAATATGATCTCAGTGTTTTTGGAATTATTTTTAAACATATAGCTGCATTGTTGGAGCAGCAGCATGTTTTTGAAATGAAAATTTTAAATTCAAGATTCTAAAGGAGTAGATTATCCTTTTACAGGCTCATGGTATTGTAATATAAAAGTTCCTGCCTCCAATTTACATTGGAGAAAAGTCAAAATAATGTGTACACCAAGGCACTTATACAGTCATCATTCACGAGACACACCTTTTGGTAAAGTATCAGTTTCTTACATGCAGCTTATAAATATCCAACAATGATTTGTTCTTTGATTGTGAATGCTTTGGATATAACAGTAATGGTTACTAAACATGGTCAATTGATTGATTTAATTTTACATCTGGATTGAAGTGACCAATCAAAATATAATTTTAATTATCTCAAACTATGGTAATGATGCTTTTCATTGTGATTTAAAAACAGATTAGGATGAATAATTTAAAATTGATCTTTTAAGTTTTATTGTAATACTGAATTTTCTGCACTGTGCTTGTCCATGAATTCTAACAAAGAGTTATATGCACCATTCCTTTAATTTCATGTCATTTTCAAGGTGCAGAAAATAAAACAAATTATAAAACGTAGCTATGCAGCTGCACTTGGATCTTGATCTAATTGAGTAAGAATAGGTAGCATCTATTCATTTTGTGAAATCAGTTATTTTTCAGATTCAGTAACTTTAAAAATCGTTTGGGGCTTCTGGAGGTTCTAAAGGTGGTTGTCTAAGGCATTTTTCTTACCTGACACCATCTGTTCTGTTATGAATGGAACATACTGAATCTTAGAAGGGTACATGCTGTATACGTTGATACCCAGTTTAGTGCTAAACTGCAGGGTGCTGGTGTTATTACGATCCAGGTTCTCCCAGACTTATCACCCATAGATTGGTGTATCCCCTTGCTTTAAAAAAGACATCAGTTTGGATTGTAGACTGTTGTGCTATCAGTCTAATGTTAATTCCTTCCCCTCAGTTGGTGCTCCTTAGCAATGAATTACCCTTTGATTTGATGTGATCGGGCTGTTCTGAAGGCTAGTGTTGGGTAGGCTAGTGCAAGTGATGCAGTTGCTTAGTGTTGATATGTGGGGTTCACAGCTGTATCCTGATTGGTACAGTGACTGTAGGCCCTTGTTGAGGATTAGTGTACTTGCTCCCTTCCTTAATGATCATTTGTTTGATGTGATGGAATATGCTTTGTTCAGGGGCACAATTCACCTCGGCCCGCTGAGTTGTTACCATAGCAAAATTGCAGGTGACTAGGAAAGAGATGGAGTATTCTTCACTTGTGTGGAGATATGTAGCTCCAATAAGGATGTTTACTATTTTGATCTAGTGCCTTTCACAGGTTTGTATTATCCCAAAATACTTTATATCCAAAGAAGTATGTTGAAGAATATGCAGCAGGCATTAGTGAACACTATCACTTCAAATTTCTCTTCTAAAATACACAACATCTAACTGTTGTCACCAAATTGTTGTTGGATCAAAATCTGGGCTGTGAACTGAACAGCACTGGAGCAGAAACTGCCATCACAAAGATTGCACTAGTTCACTTATTGCCACATTCATAAATGAAATTGGAGATGGCCGATAAACAATGCCCTTCTATGATGTAACTGTTCTTAAACTGCTTCGTAAGAGAATCAGAATCAGGTTTAATATCACTGGCATATGTTGTAAAATTTGTTTTGCAGCAGCAGTACATTGCAATAGATAATAAAAAAAGACTATAAATTACAATAAGTATATACAGAATTAACTAGGTAGTGCAAAAAGAGGGAAAAATAGTGAGGTGGTGTTCATAGGTTCATTGTCCATTCAGAAATCTGATGGCGGAGGGGAGGAAACTGATCCTGGAATGTTGAGTGTGAATCTTCAGGCTCCTGTACCTCTTCCTTGATGGTAGTATTGAGAAGAGGGCATGTCTTGGGTGATGGGGGGGGGGGGGGGGTCCTTAATGATGGCGCTGGCTGAGTTTACAACTTTCTGCAATTTTCCCCCAATCCTGTGTATTGGCTCCTCTATACCAGATGGTGATGCAACCAGTTAGAATGCTCGCCACAGTACATCTGTAGAAATTTTGAGTGTCATTGGTGACACACCAAGTTTCCTTAAATTACTAATACCCACTGTTGTACCTTCTTTGTAATTACATCAACATGTTGGACCCAAGATAGATCTTCAGAAATATTGACACCCAGAACCTTGAAACTGCTCACTCTTTCCACTACTGATCCCTTGATGAGTTTGATGTTACTTAACACAATACCCTTTTAAAATAAGACGGAGACTTGTGGATGTTTGAAAGCAGTCATGGTTCCACAGTTATAAATAGCAGCCTTTGATACATTACTAATTATAATGAAATTACCTGTTAAACTTTGTTTGCAGATTAGATACAATTAATTAACTGAGGTAAAGGATTTGTAATGCACATTTTACTACAATCTGGTGCTTTAATAAGCAAGGCAGCAAATGTGGATAAAACTCCATTAATTTCCTGTTTATATGTACCAATACTGATTTTGCTTTAAGCTACTTTCAGAACTTTGGCTCCAACCATCTGTCAGCAGCCGTTTTGCTGTATTGGCAAACAGCATTGAGCTGAATGTTTAATATCTGTATCAATGTCAGGTCACATAGAGCAACAGAGCTGGCATCAATTTGCTATTTAACTCCCTCATTGATTACCAGAACCATCTCTGCTATTTTCTTTGAACATTTAAACTTTGTGCAGAAATTTAAGAATTAAAGGTGATTGTTACTTAAGTAAGCATAGGAAATCAATCTCTGGAAGTGTGATAAAAGTAGTATACCAGGCATGCCTTGTCAAGTGCAATTATTAAAACTTATTCTTCAAAATCAAAAAAATTGCAGATACTGAAAATCTGAAATAAAAACAGAGAATGTTGATACAGTTAAGTTGGGCTGAAAGTGAAACTGTTATTCTTTTCAGAATCAGGTTTATTATGAGTAAGTCATGGAAGGGGTTATTATGAGGAAGGGGTTGTCTGCAGAGTCTCTGTGGGTAGAGGTTAGGAACAGGAAGGGTTCAATAACTCGACTGGGTGTTTTTATAGACCACCCAATAGCAACAAGGACATTGAGAAACGGATAGGGAGACAGATTCTAGAAAGGTGTAATAATAACAGGGTTGTTGTGGTGGGAGATTTTAATTTCCCAAATATTGATTGGCATCTCCCTAGACTTGAAGGGTTTAGATGGGGTGGAGTTTGTTAGGTGTGCTCAGGAAGGTTTCTTGACACAATATGTAGATAAGCCTACAAGAGGAGATGCTGTATTTGATGTGCTATTGGGAAATGAACCTGGTCAGGTGTCAGATCTCTCAGTGGGGGAGCATTTTAGAGGTAGTGATCGCAATTCTATCTCCTTTACCATAGCATTGGAGAGGGATAGGAACAAACAAGTGAGCAAGTGTTTAACTGGAGTAATGGGAAATATGAGGCTATCAGGCAGGAACTTGGAAGCATAAATTGGAAACAGATGTTCTCAGGGAAACGCACGGAAGAAATGTGGCAAATGTTCAGGGGATGTTTGCATGGGGTTCTGCGTAGATATGTTCCACTGAGACAAGGAAAGGATGGTAGGGTACAGAAAACGTGATGTACCAAGGCTGTTGCAAATCTAGTCATGAAGAAAAAAAGAGCTTACAAAAGGTTCAAAGGAACTAGGTAATGATAGAGATCTAGAAGATTATAAGGCTAGCAGGAAGGAGTTGAAGAATGAAATTAGGAGAGCCAGAAAGGGCCATGAGAAGACCTTGGTGGACAGGATTAAGGAAAACCCCAAGGCATTCTACAAGTATGTGAAGAGCAAGAGGATAAGACATGAGAGAATAGGACCAATCAAGTGTGACAGTGGAAAAGTGTGTATGGAACCGGAGGAGATAGTAAAGGTACTTAATGAATACTTTGCTTCAGTATTCACTACGGAAAAGGATCTTGGCAATTGTAGGGATGACAGCAGACTGAATAGCTTGAGCATGTAGATATTAAGGAAGAGGATGTGCTGGAGCTTTTGGAAAGCATCAAGTTGGATAAGTCACTGGGACCTGATGGGATGTACTCCAGGCTACTGTGGGAAGCAAGGGAGGAGATTGCTGAGCCTCTGGCAATGATCTTTGCATCATCAATGAGGACAAGAGAGGTTCTGGAGGATTGGAGGGTTGCGGATGTTGTTCCCTTATTCAAGAAAGGGAGTAGGGATAGCCCAGGAAATTATAGACTAGTGAGTCTTACTTCAGTGGTTGGTAATTTGGTGGAGAAGATCCAGAGAGGCAGGATTTATGAGCATTTGGAGAGGCATAATATGATTAGGAATAGTTAGCATGGTTTTGTCAAAGGCAGGTCGTGCCTTACGAGCCTGATTGAATGCTTTGAGCATGTGACTGAATACATTGATGAAGGTAGAGCCGTAGATGTAGTGTATATGGATTTTAGCAAGGCATTTGATAAGGTACCCCATGCGAGGCTTATTGAGAAAGTAAGGAGGCATGGGATCCAAGGGGATATTGCTTTGTGGATCCAGAACTGGCTTGCCCACAGAAGACAAAGAGTGGTTGTAGACAGGTCATATTCTGCATGGAGGCCAGAGGCCAGTGACCAGCAGTCTGCCTCAGGGATCTGTTCTGGGACCCCTACTCTTTGTGATTTTTATAAATGACCTGGATGAAGAAGTGGAGGGATGGGTTAGTAAAGTTGCTGATGATGCAAAGGTTGGGGGTGTTGTGGATAGTGTGGAGGGCTGTCAGAGGTTACAGCGGGACATTGATAGGGTGAAAAACTGGGCTAAGAAGTGGCAGATGGAGTTCAACCCAGATAAGTGTGAAGTGGTTCATTCTGGTAGGTCAAATATAATGGCAGAATATAGTATTAATGGTAAGACTCTTGGCAGTGTGGAGGATCAGAGGGATGTTGGGATCAGAGGCCATAGGACACTCGAAGCAGCTGCGCAGGTTGACTCTGTGGTTAAGAAGGCGTATGGTGTGTTGGCCTTCATCAATTGTGGAATTGAATTTAGGAGCCGAGGGCTAATGTTGCAGCTATATAGTACCCTAGTCAGATCCCACTTGGAGTACTTTGCTCAATTCTGGTCGCCTTACTACAGGAAGGATGTGGAAGCCATAGAAAGGGTGCAGAGGAGATTTACAAGGATGTTGCCTGGATTAGGGAGCATGCCTTATGAGAATAGGTTGAGTGAACTCAGCCTTTTCTCCTTGGAGCGACGGAGGATGAGAGATGTCCTGATAGAGGTGTACAAGATAATGAGAGGCATTGATCGTGTGGATAGTTAGAGGCTTTTTCCCAGGGTTAAAATGGCTAGCACAAGAGGGCACAGTTTTACGGTGCTTGGAAGTAGATACAGAAGAGGTGTCAGGGGCAGGTTTTTCACGCAGAGAGTGGTGAGTGCATGGAATAGGCTGCTGGTGGCGCTAGTGAAGGCAGAAACAATAGGGTCTTTTAAGAGACTACTGGATGGCTACATGGAGCTTAGAAAAATAGAGGGCTATGGGTAAGCCTTGGTAGTTCTAAGGTAGGGACATGTTCGGCACAGTTTTGTGGACCGAAGAGCCTGTATTGTGCTGTGGGTTTTCTATGTTTTCTATCACTGGCATGTGACGTGAAATTTGTTAACTTAGCCCCAGCCGTTCAATGCAATACACAATATAGAAGAAAGAAAATAATAATAATAATAAATAAGTAAATTAATTACAGTACACATATATTGAATAGATTAAAAGTGCAAAAAACAGAAATACTGTATATTAAGAAAAGTGATGTATCCAAGGGTTCAATGCCCATTTAGGAATCGGATGGCAGAGGGGAAGAAGCAGTTCCTGAATCGCTGAGTGTGTGCCTTCAGGCTTCTGTACCTCCTTCCTGATGGTAACAGTGAGAAAAGGGCATGACCTGGGTGCTGGAGGTCCTTAATAATGGATGCTGCCTTTCTGAGACACCACTCCTTGAAGATGTCCTGGGTACTTTGTAGGCTAGTACCCAAGATGGAGCTGACTAGATTTACAACTCTCTGCAGCTTCATTTGATCCTGTGCAGTAGCCCCCCCATGGTACAGCTACAGATGTTTTTGAGTGTATTTGTTGACATGCCAAAGCAATTCAAACTCCTAATACAGTATAGCCGCTGTCTTGCCTTCTTTCTAACTACATTGATATGTTGGGACCAGGTTAGATCCTCTGAGATCTTGACACCCAGGAACTTGAAACTGCTCACTCTGTCTACTTCTGATCCCTCTATGAGGATTGGTATGTGTTCCTTCGTCTTGCCCTTCCTGGTCAAAAACCTTCCATTCGAGTGTGTTTTGCTATTTTAATGTCAGTAGTAAATGCGTATGCCACTTTTCTGTTGTTATTTTAGTAAATTTTAATTTGTATATGACAAAATAATTTGAACTCAAATTATCTGGAAATTTATCCTTTATTAATAGCACCAAGCATCATAATAGCACCAATATGTTGATGCAGTTATAAAGAAGGCAAGACAGTGGCTATACTTTATTAGGAGTTTGAAGAGATTTGGCATATCAACAAATATACTCAAGAACTTCTATAGCGGTACAGTGGAGAGCATTCTGACAGGCTGCTTCATTGTCTGGTATGGGGGAGGAGGTGCTAGTGCACAGGACCATAAGAAGCTGCAGAGGGTTGTAAATTTAGTCAGCTCCATCTTGGGTACTAGCCTGCAAAGTATCCAGGACGTCCTCAAGGAACAGTGTCTCTGAAAGTCAGTGTCCATTATTAAGGACCTCCAGCACCCAGGGCATGCCCTTTTCTCACTGTTATCATCATCAGGAAGGAGGTACAGAAGCCTGAAGGCACACACTCAGTGATTCTGGAACAGCTTCTTCCCCTCTGCCATCTGATTCCTAAATGGACATTGAACCCTTGGACGCTACCTCACTTTTTTATTATATAGTATTTCTGTTTTTGCATGACTTTTAATCTACTCAATATAGGTATACAGAATAAGATTTACTTAGTATTATTATTATTTTTTCTTCCTCTACTTTATCTATTGCATGGAACTGCTACTGCTAAGTTAACAAATTTCACGTCACATGCCAGTGATAATAAAGCTGATTCTGATTCTGGGAAAAAAATTCTGCCTTGGAAATTAATTTCTTCAAAGTTACTAGACTATATTTAGGAGAGTAGGTTCAACATGTCACAAATATATAACACCTTAAGCACAATTTCTTGGCATATTCATGTATATTAATGCTAATATAAGCAAATTTCTTACAGTAAAATGACCTTGTACATTTATTTCTATCACTATTCATTTCTTGTCCAGAAATGTTTACATTAGTGAATTGAGAAAAAGTGTGTTTTTAAAACTGAACTGAAATAAAGTAAAATGTTAAAGGAAAGCATTGTGGCAATAATTGAATTTCTACATCTGCCGCCATATTGACTGGATTACGGTCACTCGTGGCATTCTACATAATTATAACAAAGATAATTTAATGTTCCTTGTCAGTCTTGACCTGTGTATAGCCATATATATCTGATTTGCACATCATTTAGTGTTTCTCTGCTACAATCTGCATCAATGGAACTGTGCTGCCTTGATTACATTCTTGTATATCCATTTGTAGCCAGAGAATCACCAAAAAAAACCACAGGTGCTGGAAATCTAAAACAAAAACAAAACGTGTTGGAAATACTCAGCAGGTCAGGCCACACACAAGTCATATAGGAGGAGAAGCAGGAACAATGTTTCAGGTTGGAGAGCTTTTGCCAGAATTTAAAAGGAGATAATGGAAGCTTATAAGATAGCAGGGAGGGATGGAGAGTGAGGGGATACATCTACAAGGTTATATGGCCAATGAATGAGTGGGAACAGTGAGAGAATGAGAAAGCCAACAGAAGAACATTTGTCTTTATTTGTCAAAAACAATTCTTTTGTTTATGTTCTAATTCTGTAACTGCACCCATTCACTCATTGTGCTGATATTTTTTTTCCACTGGTCCTCGTGTTCATAGTAGCTTTATCCTATCAGTGACTTCCCTTCTCCGTTCTCCTTGCAGCATTACAAGCTTGCTTTATCTCTTTTCGGTTCTGATGAAGTGTTTCTGACCTGAAACGTTAATCGTTTCTCCTCCCATAGATCCAGCCTGACCTGGGTATTTCCAGAATTTTATGTTTTTGTTGTAAATCACCAATAATGGCAACTCTCTCCACCTCTCTCATCAATTCTGATGTACCCCTTGATCCCCCCCCCTTATTTGTCAGTCTCTAGTTGCCAGTTGGAAATAACATCTAAAGATATTAGTTAGTTTTAACTTGAGCTCATCTCTTCATCTCTTGGTCCCTCAGTTAACTAAATTGCCTATCTGATTGTCCATTAGAGTGTCATAAGAATTTTTGATTTCTCTGTGAAGTCAATTAAATATTTAAAAAGTATTTTCCATGATATTTATTGGCCTTTAGAAGTGTGTTTAAGGCAAGATATTTATTAATTCTTGTTCTGATTTTTTTAAAGTAAAAAAACAATCTTTTCCATGTTTTTTAATATTTAGCTATTTTCCCACATGTGCCTTGATCACCTCTTACGAAGGATGGAAGGGTGCTTTGCTACTAGACCTGTTAAAGTTCAAAGTTAATTAATTATCAAAGTACATGTATGTCAGCATATACAGCCCTGAGATTCATTTACTTGCAGGCATACTCAATAAATCCATAATAGAATAAAAACCTTCTTAGAATTAATGAAAGACCGCACCAACTTGGGTGTTCGACCAGTGTGCCAAAGACAACAAACTGTACAAATATAAAAAGAAATAAATAATAAATAAACACTAAATATCAAAAACATGAGATGAAGAGTCCTTGAAAGTGAGTCCATAGGTTTTGGGAACATTTCCATCATGGAGCAAATGAAGTTGAGTGAAGTTATCTCCTTTGGTTCAAAAGCCTGAACCTGACGGGGTGAGTTCTGAGGCTCCTGTACCACCTTCCTGAAGGCAGCAGCAAGAAGGAGACCCTGATGATAGATGTTGCTTTTTTGAAACAATACTCCATGTAGATGTGCTTAATGGTGGGGAGGGCTTCACCCATGATGGACTGGGCCATATCCACTACTTTGTGTAGGATTTTCCATTTAAGGGCACTAATGTTTCCATACCAGGCTGTGATGCAGCTAGTCAATATACTCTCCATTACCCATCTACAGAAGTTGATTGAAGTTTTAAATGTCATATTGAATCTTTGCAAACTCCTTAGAAAGTCGAGGCACTGCCATGCTTTCTTTGTAATTGCACTTACCTGCTGGACCCAGGACAGGTCCTCCAAAATGATAATATGGAGGAATTTAAAGTCGCTGACTGTCTCCATTCTGATCCTCTGAGTACTGGTTTCCTCCTCCTAAAGTCAATAATCAGCTCCTTAGTCTTGCTGACATTGAGTAAGCGGTTGTTGTTATGGCATCACTCAGCCAGATTTTCAATCTCTCCTACATACAGAATCATCATTACATTTCATTTGGCATATGATGGTTGTGTGTCATCAGCAAACTTGAATATGGCATTGGAGCTGCGCTTAGCCACACAGTCATGAGTGGAGCAGGGGGCTAAGCACACAGCCTTGTGGTGGACCTATACTGATGGAGTTTGTGGAGGAGATGTTGTTATCAATCCAAATTGGGGTCTGCAAGTGAGGAAATCAAGGATCCAGTTGCACAAGGAGTTATTGAGGCCACAGTCTTGAAGCTTGCTGATAAGTTTTGAGGAGATGCCGAGCTGTAGTTGATAAAGAACATCCTGATTTATGCATCTTTGTTGTCCAGATGTTCCCGGGTTGAGTAAAGAGCCAATGAAATGACATTTGCTGTGGACTTGTGGTGGTAGGCAAATTGGAGCAGATCCAAGTTGCTTCTCAGGCAGGAGTTGATGTGTTTCATCACCAACCTCTCAAAGCACTTCATTACAGTGAATCTAACTGCTACTGGACAATGGTCATTGAGGCAGGTTACCACATTATTCTTGGGTACCTGTATAATTGAAGTCAGAAAGTAAGTTAGTATTTTTTTATAACTGTTTGTCTCTCACATAAACAGCTTGGATGAGTTGTTTGCCAGTACTTCCTCCTCCACAAGAAGTTCCTGGCATCATCTTGTTGTGCATGATTGAGAATGTGAATTCACAGTGTGGAGAACTGCAGCTGCATAACTACTGATTTGTCATATAATCCATTGATAAAAGTCAGTACCAATCAACTTAACAATCAACAATGAACAAAAACAGAATGCACACATCTGAAATTCATGGCTTTCTCTTCTCAGGTATACTTCAGCACTTAGAAACATAGAAAACCTACAGCACAATACAGGCCCTTTGGCCCACAATGCTATGCCGGACATGTACAGTACTTACTTTAAAAATTACCTAGGCTTACCTATAGCTCTGTTTTTCGAAGCTCTGTGTACCTATCCAGCAGTCTCTTAAAAGACCCTATCGTATCTACCTCCTCCACCGTCTCTGGCAGCCCATTCCACACACTCACCACTCTCTGCGTAAACAACAACAACAGCTTACGCCTGACATCTCCTCTGTACCTACTTCTATGCACCTTAAAACTGTGTCCTCTTGTGTTAACCATTTCAGCCCTGGGAAAAAGTCTCTGGCTATCCACACGATCAATACCTCTCATCCTCTGTTGCTCCAGGGAGAAAAGGTCGAGTTCACTCAACCTATTCTCATAAGGCATGCTCCCCAATCCAGGCAATATCTTTGTAAATCTCCTCTGTGGCCTTTTTATGATTGTCTGTTCCTATCCCTCTCCAATGCTATGGTAAAGGAGATAGAATTGTGATCACTACCTCCAAAATGCTTTCCACTGAGAGATCTGATACTTGACCAGGTTCATTTCCCAATACCAGATCAAATACAGCATCTTCTCTTGTAGGGTTATCTACATATTGTGTCAAGAAACCTTCCTGAACGCACCTAATAAACTCCACCCCATCTAAACCCTTCACTCTAGGGAGATGCCAATCGATATTTGGGAAATTAAAATCTCCCACCATGATAACCCTGTTATTATTACACCTTTCCAGAATCTGTCTCCCTATCTGCTCCTCGATGTCCCTGTTACTATTGGGTGGTCCATAAAAAACACCCAGTAGAGTTATTGACCGCTTTCTGTTCCTAACCTCCACCCGCAGAGACTCAGTAGACAATCCCTCCATGACTTCCTCCTTTACTGCAGCCGTGACACTATCTCTGATCAGCAGTGCCACACCGCCACCTCTTTTACCTCCGTCTCTGTCCTTTCTGAAACATCTAAAGCCATTCCTGCCCCTGGGAGCCATCCAAGTCTCTGTAATGGCCACAACATCATAGCTCCAAGTACTGATCCACGCTCTAAGCTCACCTGCTCGTTCATAATACTCCTTGCATTAGATGGACACATCTCAAACCATGGGTCTGAGCGCACTCCTTCTCTGTCACCTGCCTATCCTTCCTCTCGTGCTGTCTACAAGCTTTCTCTATTTGTGAACCAACCGCCCCTTTCACTGTCTCTTCAGTTCAGTTCCCACCCCCCCCCCAACAATCCTTGTTTAAACTCTCCCCGGTAGCCTTAGCAAACCTCCCTGCCAGGATATTGGTTCCCCTGGGATTCAATTTCAACCCATCCTTTTTGTACAGGTCACGCCTGCCCCAAAAGAGGTCCCAGTGGTCCAGAAATCTGAATCCCTGTCCCCTGCTCCAATCCCTTAGCCACACATTTATCTTCCTCCTCATTCTAATCCTATACTCACTGTCGTGGCACACATGATGGGGTGAATAAATGAAATGGTAGGCTGAATATAAACTCAGCTGCTATGTTTATGCTATTTTCTTAGCGATTCTTTGCACATTTGGAACTGGTTGTGGTACTTTGATTCCAATTTGCCTACCTACAAAAGTTTATAAATTATTTTCATTCTTTATTGTCACTATTAAAGTGCTTTTGGGTATTGCACAATTATAGGAATCCTGTTAAAGTGATTACATTATATGTCATGTAATTTTCAAGATAGATCATCCTCATTTTTTATTAAGTACACTATGTTCACTTGCATCTTGATCAGCGTTTTCAAGTAATTGTGGGTGTACAATTTATGAAAAATGCAGGTTAGGATTTATGAAATCAACCATGAAAAATCTCAGTCAGTAGTCTTTTGTGTCTACTCAAGTAACTAACTAGCTTTCTTTAATAGTAATTATTTGTGAATTTTCAGTAGAATTGGGACTGTGGCATTTAACATATAATATGCTTCTCATTGCACTTCAAACTCTCCCTTAGGAATTAAGAGATCATCTGGAACTTGCTTCACTTGGGTGTGCTACTTCCAGCTTGTCCTTTCAAAAGCTATTTTGGACTTTTATGTTGCTTTATGGATTCGTCCTCTATCATGAGAGCTGTTTTCCCATTCTCATTGTGTTGGTCTGCATCTTCTTAATAGACAAGAACAAATGTGGCCATCCTCATTTTAAAAAATAGATTTGATCTGTTTTCTTATTGAATTCAGTTGAACTCTGAAAGATCTGTACAGAATCAATTTTCTTTTTAGTGTTATTCACTTCAGGTTAATGTGGCAGGAGTAGTGGAAGATTATTCCCTTTTTAACCAATGGAGTATTTGCATTGCAATTTGTCTAATGCTGGTAACACGCAACGGAACATGAAGTTGGCAGTCTATGTGTCTTCAGATTTATAGAATGAATGTAATGGAACTAAAGATAATAATTTCCTCCAGAATTTATTTTTCTGTCTCATCTCTATTTTTTCTCCTTGTTTTGTTTCTGCTTGGTTGTATCAATAACTCTACATGCCTCTCATTTTTTGTTTTGTTTTTAATGTTCCTTTGATTTACTTGTTTCAAACATCTTTTCATTACAGATGTCTAATCTCTCTTTGATTCTGCCCCTTCTCCATAATTTCATTCACAGGCCCAATCGTCCCCATTCATCCAGCTCTGGTCAATCTGGTAGAGCTTGTTCTCATGTTAGATAATTTTTAATTGACTTAGTTCCTCCAATAAAATGTGTTTCTGAAAGATTGATAGCAGTTCCAACCTTTGTAAAAAAAAATGTAATATTCATTGTTGCAATAGTGATTCAGAATACATTTCTTGTCTGTTTTCCAAGAACACCCAAGGAAATAGGAGCAGGAGTAGGCCACCAGGTCACTCAAGCTTGCCCTGCCGTTCAATACGATTGTGGTTGGTATATTGCTTTCTGTAGCATTGTACCTCCCAAAAATGGAAATACCAGCAGTGCTTTTCCACTTACCCACATTTTGGCCCATCATTCTTTTCTCAACTTGACCTTCTTTCTCCATTTTTCACCATAAACTACTCAGTACAAACCAGTAAACCTTATTGAAATTTCTTCTTATCCTGCCCTCTGTAGAAAAGTCTAGTTTCTCTGAGTCCATTGAATTTGTTTTTAATATTTCACTTCCTGATTTGTGCTTTTGAGTGCTTCCATTTTCCTCAACAAGAATTCCCCTTGCACCATAGGTTTCCAAAGCATTGACTATGTTCTACCACCTACAGTTGTGTTTTTGCCTCAGTCCTGGAATGCTGATATGAGTTGTCCTTCCCTCACCTCCCACGCATTCAGTTTCCATATTCAGTGGATAAAACATATGTACATCCCTCTCATTTCAGCATTGTATGTAAATTCTAGTATCATATGTTACTTCTGCAATATTCTTGTGCACTGTTTAATAATTTCAATACTCCTTAGTAACTCGTTCACTTTACCTCTTACAGTGATATCATGGAACATAGAAATCTACAGCACATTGCAGGCCTTTCAGCCCATGATGTTGTGCTGACTGTATAACCTACTCTAGAAACTGCCTAGAATTACCTGCCACATAGCCCTCTATTTTTCTAAGCTCCATGTACCTACCTAGGAGTCTCTTAAAAGACCCTATTGTATCCGCCTCCACCACCGTCACTGATAGTGCATTCCATGCACCCACTACTTGCTGTGTCAAAAACCTACCCTGAATCCCCTGTGTACCTACTTCCTTAAAACTATGCCTCCTCGTGTTAACCATTTTAGCCCTGAGGAAAAGCCTCTGGCTATCCACACAATCAATGCCTCTTATCAGCTTACACATCTCTATCAGGTCACCCCTCATCCTCCGTCGCTGCAAGAAGAAAAGGCCGAGTTCACTCAACCTATTCTCATAAGGTATGCTCTCTAATCCAGGCAACATCCTTTGTATCTTGTATCTACCCATAAAAGCATAGAAAATGCATTATTTAGTAGTACCTCCTCCTCACAGTCTTAAAGGACTATAAACACAACTTTCAGGTGAAACTGATTTACTGGAGCTCCTTACTTAAATGTAATACAATGCGTTAGCTGATTGTAATATAGCTGCTTCTACATTGAGGAGATTAAACTGAGATTGATCACTTTGCCAAATGTTCCCCTTCTGTCATTTTTATCACCCCAGTCGTCTATTCACCTATCATTTTAACCATCCTCTTTGCCATCTCTTTAATCTTTTAGTCATTCTCCAATAACCCCATCACATACTTGTTTTCTTCTTTACTGTTGTCTCTTATTCTCTTTACTAGCTTTTTACTTAAAATCTCTTGCATCATTAATTTGATTAAAGACACAATTTCATTCTCCACAGGTACAGCCTGACTAGCTGAGTATTTTCAGGATAGTGCTTGCTTTCTCTAATTAGTATAATGTTTATAATTACTACTTCAATGTTACATTGAATATGGATTGATTTAATTTGTGAAATAGAATATTGATCAGTTCTTATCCTGATTTTTTTAAGTTACAGTAACACTTTAATGACAAGATTGTTATTTGTGCACTTTTCTATGAACAGGTTGAATCATACCAGGCTTTCTTCTGTATTTAGTCCCCACGGATCAGCTTCAGCTTGTTAGCAGGGAGGATGATGCATTTTTATTTTTTATTCATTTAGGGAGCCGTATCACCCAGTAACTCGCTTATTTAACCCTAGCCTAATCACGGGACAATTTACAATCACTAATTAACCTACTAACCTGTAGGTCATTGGACTGTGGGAGGAAACCAGAGCACCTGGAGGAAACACACACGCACTGGAAGAATGCACCAACTTTCTTACAGAGGACACTGGAATTGAACTCTGAACTCCGATGCCTAACCACCCTTACTTTGTCTTTTTTATTTGTTTAAGTTTATAATCAAAAGTATGTATATGTCACCATATACAACCTTGACATTCATTTTCTTGCAGATATTCACAGGAAAATAAAGAAATACAATAGAATTTATGAAAAAAATTACATTGACAACAACCAATGTGCAAAAGATTTAAAAAAAAATCTGTAATACTGAAAACATGAATTGTAGAGCCCTTGAAAGTGAGGCTGTAAGTTATGGAATCAGTTCAAAGTTGAAGTGAATGAAGTTACCGGCACTGGTTCAGGTGCCTAATGATTGAAGGGTAATAACTGTTACTGAACCTGGTGGTGTTGGACATAAGGCCCCTGTACCTCCTGCCTGATGGTGGTAGTGCGAAGAGAATATGGCCTAGATGGTGGGGTACCTTTATTAAACCTTTATCTTTATCCCATTTGCTGGGTCTTTTCCCAGCAAATGAAATAAAGATAAAAGACCCACTCAGCCATTTTATGAAGTAGTATTTGAGAAGAGGAGAAGTGTCATTATAACACTGTAAATGGTATTTTTAAATTTGAATTTCAGTACAAGAATTAAAAATTTCATTATGTCTTCTTTAAAAGCATGATTTCTGATGTTTACTGCGATACCAAAGTGTTAATTCAAAAATCTGTTTCTGTTTGTGAATTTTGTAGTATTTAGTACTTAATGCTCTGGTTTGGAGACATTTGCAGATGCACAGTGGTTTGACCTAACAATAGGATAAAAATAGATTGAAATGAAAGTGTGAATTAAGATTTTGAAAAGATCTTCTGATTGTCTAGCACTGGGAGTGTTTTTTTCAGAATCTGCTTTGGTGTATTCAAGTTTTTCTTTTTAATACACATGGTTCAGCACAATGGAAAAATCATTGCAAAAGCATTCAAGGAAGACAGTTGAATATCAGTATTTATACACTTTTAATTACAATTTTTTGTTTTTAAGATGTTTGCCTTTGTATGAATACTTGTGAACAAGAATTCTGTTCAACATGGTTTATCTTTTAAAAAAATTCTTGCTTGAATTGGTTATTTTAAATGACCAATGACATACCATTTTTGTGATTCATAATCTATTAATGTCAGCCTTTAAGTCAAATATAGATTTCCCCAACAAATGCATTACTTGTATTCTATTACTCTTATTCATCTTTCCCCCTTGTTAATTCTTGAAAGTGCTTCCAGTTGCACAGCATCACCCAGCTCTATTGATCCTCAATCAAGATGTATTATGCATTCAAGCCTGTATTGCATGATATTTACTTATTTTAACAAGAGGACACCAAAGTGATTTGCTTACTCATATACAATATGAAGTGATGTTTTCTAATATCTGAAAAAGGGCAAAAAACTTGCAAAGCATGATTAACTCAAGAAAGTTGATGACAATGCAGTGACATTCTAGCTTTGTGGTGCCTACTTAATGCTCAGCTAGTATATATTGTGCTGTTCATTAGTTTGGCATAGTATAAGGGGATCAATACCATGAGTGGATAGTTGGAAGTTGGACAGAATGAGAATGTAATTTGGGAAATACTGAAGAATGGCTTAACATGGGAGAGTAAGGACTCTGATTTTTCATACTGGAGGCTCTGGAAATGGGAGTACAGTGACGTTCATTTTCACTGCAAGCCAGATGGTTCTTCAAGCATGACCTGACAAATTTGAGAGAGTTTGAGGGACCATGGACATCACTGCAAAGGACCTGGATGCAATACACAAAAGTTCATTGATCTCAAACGACTATTCAATGTCAGCAAATGCCACATCTTGCAATCTACATTACTGGCCTCAATTTATTACACTCCATTACTAACCCCACAGTCAAGTATGTTGAGAGTCATACAAATATTGTCTTGGTTTACCTCTTCCATAGTATTGCACGAGCCACTGTACTGTTTTGACTGTGGTAACCATGTCATAAAAAATGCGCAAATCTCTCTAACATACTTTTCTCCTCCTTTTAGGAGTGAGTAATGCACTACTAAGGCAGCAGATGTAATTTGAGGGAAGTATGGATATCGTATATATCATAACTCCTGTAGAGTTACATCTATGAAATATTTGATTCTGCTGATTATTGCTACAGCCAGTGCTGAGGCTATGGGCAAGGACAGAACTGAAATACTAAAGATGATAATCCCATCCCTCTCCTTATTCTCCACCTTTTTTGTTGGCCCAGACACACACTTTTAATTTACAAGTTGCAAGTGATGTAAGCAAGAAGCTGACTGGGTAGTTAAGGACCAAGAAGAATCTGGCAAACTTGCAAATGAAGCTTCTGTGAAAGTTGTATGCAGGGTTGGTGTCGGCCTCTGCAGTGCTCTCTTATGCTTCTGACAATTTTTCAGAGACCACAAATATTCTGAGTATCTCAAAAAATTCACCCAATAGCTGTCACATTAAAATCCTCATCTGAGGCACTTAAAGCAAAACTAAAGTGTGAACTAGTCAGCTTTTCAGCAGAGAAATTAGGTTGTGGCTGCAGCACTGCTGACATTGTATTCAGAAGCAATCTTTTTCCAGTGATACTTCACGATGGACCTTGATGCTTTCTTGGCACGGTGACCTCTTTCCTCTTCACTTGTTTTGCGGGGGAAAAGTCATGGTGTCCTTCCTGCTCCATGTTCTTCAGGGATTTATCCAACATTCTGAGAATTGCTAAATGACTTCATAGTTGTTCAGGTAATGAGAGAACCCCTTTTGTGTTATGGTCATGACTTCAATCAATGGTAATTATTCAGATACTGTCAACTTTGATATTTGCATCTTGTGAATATGCACCAGTGCATTAAATAACCTTCATTCTGGCTGAATATTGCTATCATGATAAGTTATGTGCATAAATTTTAGGTGTGGCCAACATCAGGCCTGATTGACCAATTTCTCATGCACTATATTTTATCCTTGTTATCCTTTTCTGTTTTGTGAATTTGTAAAGTTAAATGCACTTAATACACTTTGAGCCTTACTGAAATACAGGAGCTCCAAATGAATTTCAGCTGAGATTTAGCATTCAATGGACTAGTGAAAAATAAATTCATGAGTTTGTTCAATAACAATCCATTAGTGAATTCACTGAGTTGGAGTCAAAGCAAGAGTTATCTATTTTCAAAACACATAGGATCCAATAAGATGGATTCCTGACATTTACAATTATTATCCCGGGATTATTTCTTTCTTATCTATTATATCGCTCATTGTATTCTCAGTAGAATCCAATTAAATTAATTGGTTGATTGATACTATATGTTAAATGGAACATTTTGAATAGTGTGTTCACTGTCTGTATTTAATGAGATATAATAAACTTATGCACATATCTGTCCTTTGACTTTGGACATTTAATTTTTTGGATTTAAGTCTTGCAGATTTTCTCAAATTTGTACATTCAAGAGCGAGATAACTCACCAAAAAAACTTTGCCTTGCTAAATGCAGTAAATTCTGATATTCCCATCTTTATAAATTAAGATTGATTCCTTATAAATTATGGACTTAAAAAGTAAGAAGGTATCTTTAAAGGCAACACGAGTGAATCTGCAGATGCTGGAAATAAATAAAAACACAAAATGCTGGCAGAACTCAGCAGGCTCTATGATTTGGCATTGAATTCATACCTTTTTGATGTGAGAATGTCCTGGGTTGATTGTAAAAGTTTTCTGCAGTAATGTGTTTAGGTAGTTGCAGACGTATTCAAAATAACATAAGCGTCCAAAACAAATCTAATTATAAACTGAATTAGAAATCTGGCTCAGCAAAAATGGTTTTGGAAAGAGAAAACAATCACATTTGATGCAATTGCAGTGCAGGTCTGAGATTGAATTTGGAACATACTATCGAGTTGAGAGGATTGTACACCTAATCATGCTTTATCTATTCTTAATATATTAGAAATTTTGATTGGCCGAGGTGATGCATTCTGACTGGTATACCTCAACTCAATGATTACAAAGTTCAATATTGTGTTGTATGTCTGTTAAACTGGTTCCAAAATATTGTCTGGTACACAACTTGTGGCTTGAGTGGTGTCAGCAATTACTGCAGGTTATCAATCAGTATCTTGCTTCAACAGAATCAAATTATTTTTAATTATTGCCGATGTGATATGTGACCTTGAATAGAGGTCAGGTCCTGGTATTGTGATGAGCTCCCATTCTGTGGCATTCTGCTGTGCAATCTTCATTTGAGTAACTGCAACCAACCAAAGAATCTGCAAGCAGTTAATGGTTATCTGTTGATGAAGTGGCTTAGGAATCTAATGTGCATGTGCTGCTGCAGACTGTGTCATTGATGTGTTGAAACAATACCTCAGCACTGATGAAGACCTCAGACTGAACAGAGTGTGAGTCAGGTTTTGTGATGCCGAGTGATTTGTTTCTTTTGTATCCAATATGAATGATGCATAAATGTAGTTTGAAATGTTAGTTTTGTATGGCTTTTCTGATCACTGAGTATCACCTTGGAGCTTATTTTAAGTTTTGCTTGTTCCAGTGCTGCCTCAGTGGCTAACAGCAGGTCTTGAGGAAAGTTGCCAACTTCCCATGAAAGTGACCAGGGATGACAGTGTGTGATCTTGTCGTTCTGGGGCTAAAAGCCCTGACATCAGATTTGAATCTTTTCAGCACGAGTAGCAGCCTATTTGTTACACAATATCAAGGTTATTGGTAGAGTAGAAGCACTGGGATCTTGGGTGTTAACTGTTGGAATATTGACATATCCCAAATGGATGTGGCAAGGATTTCGCAATCTTTATTATTAATTGGAACTTAAATTGCTGATCTGATGTGAGAACTTGCAGGTCCTTTTGAATGATCCTAGCAGTGAAATGAGGCAAATTGTAGTATGAGGATATATGATAGAGGTTTGAGTTTCCACTGTTGCATTCAGGAGTAAAATAGATTTTGCTGAGCTTCAGTGGTTTTCTCAGCTTCCATTCATGATTGGGTCTATAAATGTTCTGACAGTTGTTTTAAAGTTATATAGTCCATTTTACATGGAAATGGGCCCTTCTACCTGTTTTATCTGTGCCAACAAACAAGCAAACATGTGACTCCTATATTAATCCTATTTTATTCTAATATTCCAATCCACACCCCACTCCCCAAATTCCGTCACTTGTCTATACAATTCAGGCAATTCACAGTTGCCAGTCAATCTGTATAAAGATTGGATGTTGGAGGAAACCAAAGCACTCAGAGGAAGCTTGCGCTTACAGGAAGAATGTGCAGACTCCAGACGGAAAGCACCATCTAGATAACAATTGAATCCTGGCTGTTGGGTTAAGAGGCAGTAGGTCTACTAGTTGCGCCATTATGCAGGCCTTGCAGTGTGCTCACCACTTTTATTTCCATGTTATTGATCCCCATTTTCTGCACAAAACTTTGTGCCGATTTGGCACAATACTTCGCATAAATATACTTTCCAGTGAGTTACTGCAGTTCATTTATGCGCATCGTCTCGCGTCATTCAGATTTAACCTTCTAACCTACATTGAGAAGATGTGGTTGTTGATGTTTAATGGTATTTGACAGCTGCAGCTGTTAAATTGACAAAAAGATATAATTATGTTTTCTCTAATGTCCAGCTCTTCTGTTAATGCCTGTGCCAATGTATAATTTTAGCTCTCCACAAGGGGAAAGGCTTACTTTTATTAAAATGAGGGGTGGATGTGAATTAAGAGGAGCATGTTTACAATACCTGTAGATCAGACAAAATTATGAGATGTGGGAGAATGAGATGAGAAAAGATAATACCATTTTCTATTGTTTTGGTAGACTGCAGACCAGACAATAATCCCTATTGATTGCAAGCACCATTTTCATGAGGATATGGTAGGTTGCCAGACTTGTCTTCATCTGATTGGCTGTAGCCATTCCAATTATATGTCACCCTGGTTTACCCAACGAAGAAGAAGTGTGTCAGTGAATGACATACAATTGGTGGTGCACTGCAAGTTTTTGGAGGAAGAGCCAGAATTGTAATCCAAATGACCTTGCCGGTCTACTGATGACAAACATAACCAAACACTTGTGCTTCCTGCCCGTTGTTCCACTTGCTGTCAGTTTGCTACCTTCAGTCTTTGTTGTTCCAGTTGCATACATGTGGTTTTTCTTTCCACACATATGCCCTAGTACAGTGACAGATCAATGCCCAGAAGAATGGTATTTCTGAATCTGGAGCAGGTTGAAACTTATATTTGATTTAGATTTGGGTTCAGAAGATAGAACTGAGTCCAACATGGTTTGTGGATATCTTGTCCCCAGTGGTAAGTTTAATCTGGGGCCGGTAGCTGAAAATTGCCCAAGGACTCAGGCCTAGTATTGCATGGTCCCTGGGGAACAAGTTAGAATGGTAAGCCCAGCTCAGTCTTGATCTGTAGCTGCTGCTTTTGCAGTTTTCCTCCTAGTCCCACGCACTTCCCCGATGATATTATGGATCGCTCCTTTTTAATGAACTGGTGTTTTTCTAGGGACCTCTGGCTACTGTAGGCAAACCTTTGGCTGCTTTAGCTATCAAAGTGAATGTAAGGTTGTGAGGACTAGGATGGTGAGTATAAGCCAGACAGAACAGTTGCAGGCTGTATCTGTTCATGGCATACCTTGGAGATGGAAGGTGTGGTTGAAGTAAAGTTATGAATGTCCTGATTAAAAGTTGGTAAGGTGAGTAAATTGTACATGGTTGTTTAAGGACAGTTATATAGTTAGAGAATGGCATTTAAAGGTTGGTACATTGAACTTGTATGAGCTCATTGAATTACTTGTACTCCATGCAAATTCTTAGGCTTTAACTGCTGGAATAGATTGCCATTGCTGTCTAAGTCCACTGCTGTAGACTTAGACTTGGAAAGCATAGTGTGGCTGAAAGGCCTATTGAATATTTGTGAATGTAAAGTGGTGTTCCTCTGCTGTCCCCAGATGCACATACCATCTGTGGTATTCTGACTTTGGGGAAATTTGCAATTGTACTGGAGTCATTTGTTCACTCTTTTGCTTGCCCATGGCGTGCAAGAATGAAATGTTGCTGGCTTTCTTTGAATAAAAAACATCAGTAACCTTTCAGCATTCAGTTGACAGGACACAGTGTTGTATGTAAATACAGCAAAATATTCCATATGGTTCATTTTGTTACAGACTGTCTTGTCAAGCAAATTGGCAAAGCTATTGAAAAGGTAAGGCAACTTGTACAACTTCTTGATTTCCATATTTTATCATTTATGCACAGATGCTGGAATTACTTAATGATGGTGTGTGTTATTTGCATTGCAAAAGCAAGACCAATGACTTACAGAAAATGGTTTATTGTGCTTTGCTTGATCAAGGTATCAAGCTATTTTCTGGAAATTTATGACAATTGCTATAATTTAACATAAAAAAACTTGTTAAGAATTAAATTATTTTGAGATACATCAAAATTCTAGCACATTTCCAGTTCTTTATTTGGAAACCTCACATTTGATGAACATAACAGGGTTATGGGGCGGGGGGGTGGAGAGAAGTAGATGGTGGAGATGAGTCCGTAGCTAGATCAATCATGATCTTATTGAATGGCAGAGCAGGCTTGATGGGCCAGATGGTCTACTCCTGCTCCTGTTTCCTATGCTTTTGCATTTCAGAGAGTGTCCAGAGGCTTTTCACATTATTTTAGATGAATTCTTATGCAAATGTTTTATTTGGTTCAAGTTTTATTTCCAACTGTGTGCCAAGTTTAGTTACTTTTTTTTACTTATTATATTTCTATAAAATGCTCAAAGCATTTCTTATTTCAGGCCCTGAAAAGTGAATGATCTTGCAGCCAATTTGAATCAATGCAGTTTTGATATTTTACTTCAACATACAAAAAAACCCCACTAAAAACTAAAAGAGAACAAATACTCTTAAACTAGTCATTTTACAATCAGCCATCTATATAGACAAAATATAAACTGCTCAAAAATGGACTGGTTCTCAACATTTAGATTCATGTGTGACCTTCTGAACTCTTGGTGCTTCTGAAACTTGTGTGGTTAATATTAACGTAATTTGATATTAACTGTGCATTGGTTACTTTAAAACAAATCAAAGCTGCTGAGAGACTCAGCCAGGATTTCAACACTGTATGAGGTGCTTTCAAAATAACGAAGTTCTAAAATCAATAAAGGTACGTTTGATCCTTTACTACAGTACCAGCAAAAATGAGCAATCTTGTAGTGATACAAAACTAAATTAGCGATATAGCATTCAAATTAGTGGAGTAATGAAGTTAGTGGTCGAACTAACATATTTAAAGCTCTAGTTAGTGTTCTAATAATGTCCCAATTAGCGGAACAAAGCAGTCGAACTAAATTAGTGTTCCAATAGCGTACAAATAATGGTCAACAAAAAAATATTCTCTGTGGTTCAACTTTCTCCACCAGACTAAACCAAGCAACTGACCAAGTGTGAACATGTAACTATACATGTTTGATTTTACCCTGCCCCAACCTCCCCTCTCTCTACCCCCTCTCTACCCCCCTCTCTCTACCCCGCCTCTCTATCTCTCTCCACCCCGCCTCTCTATCTCTCTCCCTCTCCTCACCCCTCCCTCTCCCTGCCTCTCTCTCACTCTCCACCCTCTTACACTCTCCCTCCCCCTCTCTCCCTCCCCCTCTCTCCCTCCCCCTCCCCCTCTCCCTCCCCACCCCTTTCTCCCCACCCTGTCTCTCACTCTCCCTGAAAATTTCATTCCTGATATATGTCAGCACAGACGTATTATCGGTCAAAAGCACAGTATCCTGAAGCTGTATAGACAACACCTTCTACAATGTGTCCATATGGCTTGCCATCGTAGCAGCGGTGAGCTCCATATGATTGATGGAAACTAATGTCAGTAGAGTTACTCTACATTTTCCCATGATAAAAGCACTGTGCACCTGAGAGCATGTGTTTTGCAATAATAGGTAGGTCATTGCTCCATAGCCGTCTTTGCTTGCATCTGTAAAGTGGTGTAACTGTGCAGCAGTAACTTCTTCAAAATCCGAGGTTTTCAACTTTCTAACAACGTTGAAGTCTTGCAACTGACAAAGTTCTTCCAACCAGCTAGCCCACTCATGTTGGTATAGTGTCATCTCAGCCAAGCCCTTTCTTACATGTATCTTCTAGGATCTCCTTAGCAAATAGCATCACTGGACTCAATATTCCTAAAGGATCATTGATGGAACTAACTGAAGAGGATTTCCCTTGTGGTAAGTGGCCTATCTTGGATGGTGACTGCAAGCTTGAAATTATCAGACTGAATGTACTATTTTACACCTAGTACTCTCTAGTGAAGGAATACAAGAAGCTAGACTGGACTGCCAACACAGATGCCTTGTGCAGGAAGGCACAGAGTCGACTGTACTTCCTTAGAAGGTTGGCGTCATTCAATGTTTGTAGTGAGATGCTGAAGATGTTCTATAGGTCAGTTGAGGAGAGCGCCCTCTTCTTTGTGGTGGCGTGTTGGGGAGGCAGCATTAAGAAGAGGGACGCCTCACGTCTTAATAAGCTGGTAAGGAAGGCGGGCTCTGTCGTGGGCAAAGTACTGGAGAGTATAACATCGGTAGCAGAGCGAAGGGCACTGAGTAGGCTGCGGTCAATTATGGATAACCCTGAACATCCTCTACATAGCACCATCCAGAGACAGAGAAGCAGTTTCAGCGACAGGTTGCTATCGATGCAATGCTCCTCAGACAGGATGAAGAGATCAATACTCCCCAATGCCATTCGGCTTTACAATTCAACCGCCAGGAGTAAGATATGTTAAAGTGCCGGGATTAGGACTCAATGTATTTAAGTAAACTACTTAAGAACTTTTTAAAAGCTATTATTAATGCTTTTGAGAGGGTGATTTTAGATGCATATCATATTTTTACTGAGTTAAGTATTGTATGTAATTAGTTTTGCTACAATAAGTGTATGGGACATTGGGAAAAAATGTTGAATTTCCCCATGGGGATGAATAAAGTATCTATCTATCTATCTATCTTTATCCAAATTCAAATCCAAATCAGCATAAAAGCAATGCCATACCTTACCCACTGTCTTGCAACTGAACTGTTCTTCATTGCATTTCCTAAGAGTGAAATTGGCACAGCTCCATGATGAAGTTGCTCCTGTGATGGGCAAACCAAGTTTGAAACAGGGCCCAGAATTGACCCTATGAACTGTGCTGCTATTGAGAGAGAGAGAGAGAGAGAGAGAGAGAGAGAGAGAGAGAGAGAGAGAGAGAGAGGCGTCCAGCACAAATGAGAGAGGGAGAGACAAGATTTAATGTTATGGTTCCACTGCTGATTGTTTACCTATCTCCAAGGACACTTTGCCTGCTTGTTAAGATTCCTGCAGAGAGAGCAGGGCGGAGCCGATTGATGGACTGCTGGTGTCCAGCATATGGAGATAAAAAGCAGGTCCACTGGGACACAGACGGACACACCGTGGAACACTGAACGAGCTTTGTGCACCCATGTGAAGGTGGGGTTTTGGAGGATTGATTCAAGGAAATCAATGAGTGGCTCACAGTGTGAAAAGGTGCGACTGGTGGGGAATTATCTGTGTGTCCACCCATGCCTGGGTGATAGTTCTACCACTGAAGAACGGTCGTACGTAACCTGATAATAGTCGGTGACCACAACAGGACTTCGGAAGTCAACGGGATGATCGACGGCAATGGCTCTCTCTCTCTCTCTCTCTCTCTCTCTCTCTCTCTCTCTCTTCCCCCTCTCTCTTCTTCCATCTCTCCCTCTCTATCTCTATCTCCCTCTCCCTCTCTCTCTCTCCCCCCTCCCCCCTCTCTCTCTCTCTCTCCCCCCCTCAAATAACTACCTCGAACTGAACTGAACTCTTCACCATTGTAAGACTCTATCCATTTACCCCTAGCTTCAGAAGAGCCTGTTTTTGGTTCATTTTTCCACACTTCTGTATATATCATTGCTAACCTGTTTCATATATTTGCATTTTATATTACTGTATTGCTTAGTTTACTAATAAACACTATTAGTCACTAGTAATACCAGACTCCAAGTGTTTTCCATTTCTGCTGGTTCTTTAACCCAGTCACGGGGTACGTGACACTTCAAAGAGAATCCTCCATATCTTGGGTGAGGTCACCATAAGGCCACCAGAGAAACCTCAGGAGATCATCTTCTGCTGGTATTTTAACCTGATGAAACAGTGATTCAATATCTGCCATGATCACCACTGGTTCTTTTCTGAAACAGGTTATGACTCCAGTCAGTGACCTAGTAAGATCTGGCCCCTGTAAAAGCTGAGCATTAGGTGATATTCCCTGAAATGTTGCTCCACAATCAAACACAACATGAAGTTTCCCTTTTCCGGGGTGATAAACACTATCATGTGGAATTTACCAGACTTTTCCTTTCACTGCATTCCAGATCCTCTGCTGGTACTCTTTCGGCATAACCTTTGGAGATTACATCCTTCACGAAACCTGTGTAGTCAGTGTAAAATACCAAATCCTTCTTAAACCTCTACCTTAGATTTAGAGCACACTGTTCAATCTTCCTATTGTTTGGCATGTTAACCTCCTCCTTTCTCAAAGGTAAACTAATCTGGTAGTGGCCATCCATCAGTTTTGCAGAATTTGTAACCAGCTCCATAAACTTGTGGTCTTCTATTGACAAAACAGGTTGTTCATCCTGAATGCATTCAGGGAAGTCTGCCTTGAACTGCCGCTGCCAAAGCTCATCCAATTTCAAAATTGAGATAGTGTTAACTGTTAGTTCCTGCTGTGCATAGTCTCTTCCATCACCATGGTCTCTTTTCAGAGGTCTATTCACAGTCCAACCCAATGTTGTTTTAATTGCTTAGGGTCTATCACTAGCATATAGGGCAATTTCTTTATAACAATTGACATATTAGCAGGCATGTCCAACTCACACATGTACTGCACTTCTTCCATGGCATTGCAACAGCCTTGAAGAAAAAGACTAGTCTTAAGAGTTTTTATGTCTTCAGATTTGATAGGTACCCAAGAAAGAGCCTTCCACATGTAGGCGAGTGCAATTTTCTGTTCAATACCAAAATGTTCCTGTGGTAAAGCCTTAGCTTTTACATATCCTTTACATGTTTCACATGCTGACAACTTCAGGGAAGTTCTCTATGGAAACCTCTTGTGTATTGTTCAAGTAAATAAAGACAGCCACTATAGCTGTCAGTCTTGCCTTCAACAGAATCTTCAAAAGCCCTCATGAATACATGCTACTTCAATGGATCACCATTGAAGATTTGTATCTGTCTTTTAGGCAACATTAATGCATTGCTGTTGTACCAATAAGGTTGTAATTTCATTTTGCTTCCTCATAATATCAGTAATACTATACTGACATCTATTGTCTGAAATAAGAGTGTTTCTATGGTGTTAGTAGAAATCCCCATGAGCCCTTTGAGCTGTGATATAGGTTCAGAGTGCCTCCTTATTGCAGGCTGAGGATAAACACCCTGAATTACCTTTTGTAGGTCATGTTCATGTTTCACAGACACTTGAAAAAATGAAGCAACATTGACATTGAATATTCATGTTTTCTTCTGTGCCCTTTCAATATAGGAACGCACACAATAGGACTATCCCACTGGAGCACTTTTAGTACTCGCCATACTTGAAATCCTTAGCACATTAGCTTTGACCACCTGTATGGCAATTTCTTCCTGCAATTTAAGCTGCTCCTTCCTTTTCTGTAGCTGTTCCTCTTGCTCTTCCAGTGCATGTTTGTGCTTCAATAATTTATGCAGCTAAATCAGCCTCCATTTTAATGTGTGCAGAGAAGGTATTAGATACAGAAGATGCTCTGCCTGCAGTAAAACTTTTGAATGCTGACATTTGACACACTGTCACTTGGGACTATGTCATTCTGTGGGTCCTCTGCTCTATGCATAATCAAAACATGCCTTGGAATTTGAGAAACATTGTCTGATGGAAGGTGAGACATGTATTTACTTGTTGTAGCAACATGACCTTCAGTGGAACATGTTTGGGTCAGCCATTGTTTCATATCTTCTATGAGCACACTACTTAGGCATCCAATGTTTGAAAAACACTGGTCCTGTTTTTCTT
Organism: Hemitrygon akajei; assembly: GCF_048418815.1. Classification (NCBI taxonomy): domain Eukaryota; kingdom Metazoa; phylum Chordata; class Chondrichthyes; order Myliobatiformes; family Dasyatidae; genus Hemitrygon; species Hemitrygon akajei. The sequence continues at coordinate 31,998,185 of NC_133149.1, read as the reverse complement.
ACTCGATGTTGGGAAGTAATGAGATTAGCATGTGATGTTGCTTAGCTACAGATTTACAGAGACTAGTCAAGTCCTCAAGATAAGATTGCACTTGTAAGGTATTTTCCTTATTTCCCATAGTTCCTTAATTGATGGTATTAAACCTTTAATTTTGTTCACATTTGTTTTACATTCATTTTGAAGACTTTTGATTCTACTCACTGAAGCTTTCGAAGTAAGTTTACTTGCTCTTTTGCCAGCCTCGATATGAGGGTCGCTGGTGTCAGTTCCATGCTTTGACTCACTCTTGTTACGTTCTCCTTATTGTGTCACTGGCAATTAATTCTTTGTTTGCCCATAGCACTGGCGATATTACGATCAATACACGTAAGCAACAGTCTGTGCATCCATAGCGCTTAAACTAGACTGAACAAATAGTCTTCAAGTCAAATGTCGGCAACAGGAATTTTTCAGTACTTCAATAAAGCAAAGCGACAAGCCCTCAGGCAAACACCACACAGTTGAGCAATGGTTCCCCAATGGACAGGCAGCGCTGACCGTTCAAAATTGTTCAAACCACAAATACACAGCATGAATCAAAAAAAGGTTGTTTACTTGCTGCAAGATGCTCTAGCTTCTTGGTGTTGCAGTTCCAATTTCACCATGGTCTGAGGCAATCCTTTGCCATAAACTGATGTTCGTTTAGTCTTAACTATTTTTTGTTAACAGAATGTGGCTATTACTTTAAAACAAACCAAAACCACTGAGAGACTAAGCCAGGAGATTAACACTGTTTAAGGCTCTTCCGAAATAACAAGGTTCCAAAACTGAAAGGTATATTTGATCCTTTATTCCGAAATCAGCAAAGATGAACAATCTTGTAGTGATTTTTAACAGAACTAAATTAGCAATATAGCATTCAAATTAGCCAAGTAACAAAGCTAGTAGTCGTACTAACATATTTAAGGAAGTTAGCAATCTAGTAAGCTTTCCAGTAACGTCCCAATTAGCAGTCTCAATTAGTGTAACCAAGTAGTTGAGCTAAATTAGTATTCCAATAGCATACTAATAGTGGTCAACAAAAAAAAAATCATTCTTTGTGGCTCAACCCCTTTCCACTAGACTAAGCAACTAAAGTATGAATACATAACTTTTCATGTTTGCTTTTACTGTGCCCCAAACCACATGACATATTGCCATAGTAAATGCCATGGCTCCTACAAATTTATTGGGTATAATGGCATTGATCACAAAGTAAAAGCTAAAATGCATGTTCTTTTTTAAAAAAAATTGAATCTATTGTGCTATTGTTGATGGAGCAGTTTGGTTGGGTTTCCAAGGATATGAAAGCCTTTCAGAGTAATTAAGGGAAATTGGGAATTGCACTGAAGTAAATATTTGATGGATTTTTGGGAATAAGTTGACATGAAGGGTGGCGAGGCTTTATCAGTATTTGATAGCTAAAAGACACATTGGAGAAGTAAGTATTTACAAACCCCATTTCCTGAAAAGTTGGGATATTTTCCAAAATGCAATAAAAACAAAAATCTGTGATATGTTAATTCACGTGAACCTTTATTTAACTGACAAAAGTACAAAGAAAAGATTTTCAATAGTTTTACTGATCAACTTAATTGTATTTTGTAAATATACACAAATTTAGAATTTGATGGCTGTAACACACTCAACAAAAGTTGGGACAGAGGAATGTTTACCATTGTGTTACATCACCTTTCCTTTTAATAACACTTTTTAATCATTTTGGAACTGAGGATACTAATTGTAGTAGATTTGCAATCGGAAATTTTGTCCATTCTTGCTTGATAAAAGACTTCATTCAGCTGCTCAACAGTCCGTGGTCTCCGTTGTCTGATTCTCCTCTTCATGATGCGCCATACATTTTCAATAGGAGATAGATCTGGACTGGCAGCAGGCCAGTCAAGCACACGCACTCTGTCTACAAAGCCACGCTGTTGTAGCCCGTGCAGAATGTGGTCTGGCATTGTCCTGCTGAAATAAGTATGGACGTCCTGGGAAGAGACGTCGCCTTGATGGCAACATATATCTCTCTAAAATCCTAATATACGCCTCAGAGTCAATGGTACCTTCACATACATGCAACTCACCCATGCCGTGGGCACTGATGCACCCCCATACCATCACAGATGCTGGCTTTTGCACCTTTTGCTGGTAATAATCAGGATGGTTATTTTAATCTTTGGCACAGAGAACTCGACGCCCGTTTTTTCCGAAAACTAGCTGAAATGTGGACTCATCTGACCACAGCACATGGTTCCACAGTCTTTCGGTCCATCTGAGATGAGCTCGGGCCCAGAGAACTCGCCGGTGTTTCTGCATAGAGTTGATGTATGGCTTCCTCCTTGCGTAATACAGTTTCAAGTTGCATTTCTGGATGCAGTGACAGACTGTGTTAAGTGACAATGGTTTTCCGAAGTACTCCCGAGACCAGGTGGCTATAATTGTCACAGTAGCATGACGGTTTCTTAGGCAGTGCCGCCTGAGGGCTCGAAGATCACGCGCAATCATCAGTGGTTTCCGACCTTGCCCTTTACGCACTGAGATGTCTCTGAATTTTCTGAATCTTTTCACAATATTATGTACTGTAGATGTTGAAAGACCTAAATTCTCTGCAATCTTACGTTGGAAAATGTTCCTTTTGAACTGACTAACAATTCTCTCACGAATTTTGGCACAAGGGGGTGAGCCACGACCCATCCTTGCTTGCAAAGACTGAGCCTTTGATGGACGCTACTTTTATACCCAGTCATGATACCTCACCTGATACCAATTAGCCTGCTTAATGTGGAGTTGTAGTGGTGTGCTACACGTAACGCTGAAATAATGACACGTAGTCAGTGAGCTGCAGTTGCAAAGAGGTTTATTCAAACTTCGCAGCCTCGCTTTAAAGCCTTCCTGTTCCTGCCCTCCCCGGGCGGGAATGCGTATTCACAGTTCCGTCCCACGCGCGGGCTTTTCCCCTTGCTGGTGAAGCAGGCTTGGCACCCTCTTTGGGACCGGCCTCAATGCCGATGCTTGCCACTTTGTGAGCCGGTTCGAGTGCGCTGTGAAGTGGGTCACCACATAACCACCCCCTCCAGAACCGGCGATACACCCCCCAATGTCCTCAGTCTGGGTCGGACTCTGTTTGGGAGGTCTGCCTCTGCACCGTGGTGCCTGAATCTCGACCGGTTGTGCCATCTCCACATGGGCCGGTTTGAGTCGGTCCACTGTGAAAACCTCCTCTTTCCCCACAATGTCCAGCACGAATGTGGACCCGTTGTTTCTGATCACCGTAAACGGCCCCTCGTAGGGCCGCTGCAGCGGTGCCCGATGTCCGCCCCGTCATACAAAAACAAACTTACAGTTTTGCAGGTCTTTGGGTACGCAGGTCGGGTTCTGCCCATGCTGTGAAGTGGGTATGGGGGCCAGGTTACCGAGCCTCTCGTGTAGTCTGCCCAGGGGTGCGCCGTACACCAACTTGGCCAGCGAGGTGTGCAGATCCTCTTTGGGCGCTGTGCGGATTTCGAGCAGGACCCAGGGAAGTTCGTCCACCCAGTTAGGCCCTTTGAGGCGGGCCATGAGAGCCGACTTCAGGTGACGGTGGAAACGCTCCACTAGTCCGTTTGACTGTGGGTGGTAGGCAGTTGTGTGGTGCAGCTGTGTCCCCAAAAGGCTGGCCATAGCTGACCACAGGCTGGAGGTGAACTGGGCGCCTCTGTCGGAGGTAATGTGGGCCGGTACACCAAAACGAGATACCCAGGTTGCAATCAGTGCTCGGGTGCAAGATTCAGAGGTGGTGTCGGTGAGTGGGACTGCCTCTGGCCATCTTGTGAACCGGTCCACGATAGTCAGGAGGTGCCGTACTCCTCACGACACTGGCAGGGGGCCAACGATATCCAAATGAATGTGGTCGAAATGCCGGTGGGTGGGGTGGAACTGCTGTGGCAGCGCTTTGGTGTGCCGCTGCACCTTGGCTGTTTGGCAGTGCATGCACGTTTTGGCCCATTCACTGACCTGCTTGCGGAGTCTGTGCCAAACGAACCTGTTGGCTACCATCTGGACGGTTGACCAGATGGAGGGGTGCGCTAAGTTGTGAATGGAGTTGAAAACGCGCCGCCGCCAGGCTGCCGGGACGACGGGTCGGGGTTGGCCGGTGGTGACGTCACAGAGTAGGGTCCTCTCTCGTGGGCCTACGGGGAGGTCCTGGAGCTGAAAACCGGAGACTGCGGTTCTGTAACTAGGGATCTCCTCGCCTGCCTGCTGCGCCTCCGCCAGCGCTTCATAGTCTACCCCCTGGGACAGGGCTTGGATGTTAGGGCGGGAGAGGGCGTCCGCCACAACATTGTCCTTTCCCGAGACATGCTGGACATCCGTCGTGTATTCGGAGATGTAGGACAGATGTCGCTGCTGGCGGGATGACCAGGGTTCGGATGCTTCCGTGAACGCAAAGATAAGAGGTTTGTGGTCTGTGAACGCGGTGAAGGGCCTACCTTCTAAGAAGAACCTCAAATGCCAGATTGCCAGGTATAGCGCCAACAGTTCCCGGTCGAAAGCACTGTATTTGAGCTCGGGTGGTTGTAGGTGTTTGCTGAAGAACGCCAGGTGTTGCCAGCGACCCTCGATGAGTTGTTCCAGCACTCCACCGACTGCCGTGTTGGATGCGTCCACTGTGAGGGCGGTAGGGACATCCGTTCTGGGGTGCACTAGCGTTGCGGCGTTTGCCAAGGCTTCTTTGGTTTTAATGAAAGCGGCTGCGGACTCCTCGTCCCAGGTAATGCTCTTGCCCTTACCCGACATCAGGGTGAATGGGGCACATGATTCGGGCTGCTGAGGGTAGGAAGCGGTGGTAGAAATTCACCATACCCACGAATTCCTGCAGGCCTTTGATTGTGTTGGGTCGGGGGAAATGGCGGACCGCGTCTACATTGGCGGGCAGAGGGGTTGGCCCGTCTTTAGTAATCCTGTGGCCCAGGAAGTCGATGGTGTCGAGCCCGAACTGACATTTGGCCGGGTTGATTGTCAGGCCGTATTCACTCAGTGGGGCGTAGAGTTGACAGAGGTGGGATAGATGCTCCTGACGACTGCTGCTGGCTATGAGGATGTCATCCAAATAGATGAAAGCGAAGTCCAGGTCGCGTCCCACCACGTCCATTAACCGCTGAAACGTTTGTGCGGCATTCTTTAGGCCGAACGGCATGCGGAGGAACTCGAAAAGGCCGAACGGGGTGATGAGTGCCGTTTTGGGGATGTTGTCCGGATGCATCGGGATTTGATGGTATCACCGGACGAAGTCTACCTTGGAGAAGATCCGTGCGCCGTGCAGGTTTGCTGCAAAGTCCTGAATGTGCGGCACAGGGTAGCGGTCCGGTGTTGTAGCCTCGTTCAGCCTGCAGTAGTCACCGCACGGTCTCCAGCCCCCTGTTGCTTTGGGCACCATGTGCAGGGGGGAGGCCCATGGATTGTCGGACCGCCGTATGATCCCCAATTCCTCCATCCTCTTGAACTCCTCCTTCGCCAGTCGGAGCTTGTCCAGGAGAAGCCTTCGAGCACGGGCGTGGAGGGGTGGTCCTTGTCTCGGGATGTGGTGCTGTACGCCGTGTCTGGGCATGGCTGCTGTGAACTGCGGCGCCAGAACCGATGGGAAATCCGCCAGGACTCTGGTGAAGTCCTTGTCGGACAGCGTGATGAAGTCTAGGTGTGGGGCCGGCAACTGGGCTTCACCCAGGGAGAACGTTTGAAAGGTCTCGGCGTGGACCAGTCTCTTCCTTGGCAGGTCGACCAGTAGGCTGTGAGCTCGCAAAAAATCCGTTCCCAGGAGTGGTTGGGCTACGGCGGCCAGTGTGAAGTCCCACGTGAACTGGCTGGAGCCGAACTGTAGCCACACCATACGGGTGCAGTAGGTCCTTACTGTGCTGCCGTTCGCGGCCCTCACGGTGGGACCCGGTTCTCTGTTGCGGGTGTCGTAACTCGTTGGAGGTGAGACGCTGATCTTGGCTCTGGTGTCGACCAAAAAGCGGCGTCCCGACTGCTTGTCCCAGACATACAGGAGGCTATCCCGATGGCCAGCCGCCATAGCCATCAGTGGTGGCTGGCCCTGGCGTTTCCCGGGAACTTGCAGGGCGGGTTACAGCGGCAGGCTTCTGCGCCCCACCACTGGTGGTAGAAGCACCATTGTTCGTTGGTCTCCTTACCCCTGCCTCTGGGGTTAGTGGGCTCTGCGGCTGGGCCTGGTCTGGTTTGCTGCTGGGAGCGTGGCCTGGTGATCTGTGCGACGGACGCCCCACTCTCCTTCTTGGCTTTCCACAGCACGTCCGCCTGGGCTGCCACCTTCCGGGGGTCGCTGAAATCCGCGTCGGACAGCAGCAGGCGTATGTCCTCGGGCAGCTGCTCCAGGAACGCCTGCTCAAACATGAGGCAGGGCTTGTGACCTCCGGCCAGGGACAGCATCTCGTTCATCAAAGCCGATGGTGGCCTGTCCCCCAAACCATCCAGGTGCAGTAAGCGGGCAGCTCGCTCGCGCCGTGAGAGTCCGAAAGTCCTTATGAGCAAGGCTTTGAATTCTGTGTACTTGCCGTCCTCCGGGGGCGACTGTATGAACTCCTCAACCTGGGTGGCTGTCTCCTGGTCGAGGGAGCTCACCACGTAGTAGTAACGTGTGTCATCCGAGGTTATCTGCTGAATGTGGAATTGGGCTTCTGCTTGCTGGAACCATAGGTGAGGTTGCAGCGTCCAGAAGCTTGGCAGTTTTAATGAAACTGCATGAACAGATGTGGCGTCATTCATCTGCGGTTCAAGTATCATTTGGGCCGTCGTGGTCACCAATTGTAGCGGTGTGCTACACGTAACGCTGAAATAACGACACGTAGTCGGTGAGCTGTAGTTGCAAAGAGGTTTATTCAAACTTCGCGGCCTCGCTTTAAAGCCTTCCTATTCCCGCCCTCCCCGGGTGGGAATGCTGTAGGGGGCGCGTATTCACAGTCCCGTCCCACGCGTGGGCTTTTGCCTTGCTGGTGAAGCAGGCTTGGCGCCCTCTTTGGGACCGGCCTCAATGCCGGCGCGCGCCACTTTGTGAGCCGGTTCGAGTGCGCTGGGAAGTGAGTCGCCACAGAGTCTTCCAAACCAGTGTCACTTGAATATTCTGTGCACTTTTCAATCTTATTTTAACTCTGTCCCAACTTTTGTTGAGTGTGTTGCAGCCATCAAATTCTAAATTTGTGTATATTTACAAAATGCAATTAAATTGGTTAGTAAAACTGTTGAAAATCTTTTCTTTGTACTTTTGTCAGTTAAATAAAGGTTCACGTGAATTAACATATCACAGATTTTTGTTTTTATTGCATTTTGGAAAATATCCCAACTTTTCTGGAAATGGGGTTTGTAAGAGCACTTGAGTTTTAAGGAATTGTGTGGGTGCTACAAATTTATTCATGTGTATGGAAAGAAAAGAAGGCAAATGAACCGAGTTTAAAAGGGATAGTAGAAAGAGAAGAAAACAAAAATCAAACTACTTGATCTTGGAAGGTCAAGCAGCATCTGTGAAATGAAGGGAGGGTTGGTGTTTTGGATAGTTGATCCATCAGGACTGTGTAGAGTGGATTTTAGCTTTATAAAGAGATAAGGAGGGTGAAACAGGCTTATAAATGAAGGCAGACAAAGGTGGGTGGTGATGTTGGGATTAACAGCTGGTGCATGATAATTAGAGAGGTAAGAAGTGAGAGATTTTAAAAAATAGGGGGAAGATAGATCCAGGCTGAGGAAGGGGAGGTTGGAGAAAGAGAAGGAGGCTGGAAAATGATGAGAGGAGCCATCATTCCTTCTGATGCATCCAGGTTCTCCCCTCCATCACCTGGTCCTTTCTGCTTATCCCTTCTTTGTTTCCATTTATCACTTTCCTTGTTCATCAGATTCCAGCAGCCGCAACATCTCGTGTCTCCACTTTTCACCCATCAGCCTTTGTCTTCATGTCCACCCAGCAGTGTTCCACAGTGGCCCCATTTGGCTTATTTACTTTCTGTCTTTATCGATCTCTACCAATAATGCATCATCTGTTCTCACCCAACTCCACTTTTCACCCTCTCCCAATTGTCTGTCTTCCCATTTCCCCTCTCCTTACCTGGTTGCACCTATCACCTGCTAGCCACTGCCTCACCCTTACTTCTTGCCTCTTTTTTTTTTACTGGTTATTGCCCCTCATCCCTCTGCACACTTGGTTCTGATGCAGGGTCTCAACCAGATACATTGACTTTCCCTTTGCCTCTACAGATGTTGCTCAACCCACTGAGTTCTTCCAGCCCTTTGGTTGGCTGCCAGTGACTAGTTGTGTTCTGCAAGGGTCAGTGTTGGGACCACTTTTTTTATGCTGTATATAAATGATTTAGATGATGGAATAGATGGCTTTGTTACCAAGTTAGCAGATGCTATGAAGATTGGTGGAGGGGCAGGTAATGTTGAGGAAACAGGTAGGATGCAGAAGGACTTGGACAAATTAGGAGAATGGGCAAGTAAGTGGCAAATGAAATACAGTGTTGGAAAATGCATGGCCATGCACTTTGGTAGTAGAAATAAATGTATGGACTATTTTCTAAACATGGAGAAAATCCAAAAATCTGAAATGCAAAGGGACTTGGGAGTCCTTGTGCAGTACACCCTACAGGTTAACTTGTGGGTTGAGTTGTTGGTGAGGAAAGCAAATGCCATGTTAGCATTCATTTCAAGAGGTCTAAAATACAAAAGCAAGGATGTGATGCTGAGGCTTTATAAGGCACTGGTGAGGCCTCACCTTGAGTATTGTGAACAGTTTTGGGCCCCTCGTCTCAGACAAGATGTGCCGGCATTGGAGAGGGTCCGGAGGAGGTTCACAAGGATGATTCCAGGAATGACAGTGTTATCATAAGAGGAACTTTTGATGGCTGTCCTTGCTGGAATTCAGAATGATGAGGGGGGGGGGGGGATCTCATTGAAACCTTTCTAGTGTTGAAAGGCCTGGACAGAGTAGATGTAGAAAGGATGTTTCCCATGGTGGGAGAGCCTCAGGATAGATTGGCACCCTTCCAAACCAGAGATACGGAGAAATTTCTTTAGCCACAGGGTGGTGAATTTGTGGAATTTGTTGCCATGTGCTGCTGTGGAGGCCAGGTCGTTGGGTGTATTTAAGGCAGAGATTGATAGGTTTTTGATTGGACATGGCATCAAAGGTTACAGGGAGAAGGCTGGGAACTGGGGTTGAGGAGGAGAGAAAAAAGGATCAGCCATGATTGAATGACTGAGCAGACTCAATGGGCCAGATGGCCTAATTCTGTTCCTATGTCTTATGGTCTTTATTTCTTGAAAAAGGGTTCTCAAAAGGTGTGGCAAACAATAAGCATGTTTAAACAATAATCAGTATATTCTGTTGTAAATAGTTTTTGAAAAAGGTTGATGGAAAGGCCTTAAGAACAAACCTTTTTTAATAAAGCAAAGCAAAAATAGATGGAGTAACTGCAATGGAGTAACAACTAAAAAGACTATAAAATGGGAAGGATATTTAGTTTCAAAATACAACAAAGAAGAAAATAGCATAGAACAAAAATTGAATAACTATTGTGCAACCATCAGGTGTCTATCTGTACCATTCCCATTAACCAGCAATTAACCTCTCACCTTCTATTCATTGGCAATTCAATGGCTCATCTAAGCACCTCCCAAATTTTATGAGAGTACCCATACAGATTCTAAATGTTCTCTGGATGGAGAAAATTCCTTCTCTTGATCCTCTTTAAACCTCTCACACCTCACCTAGCTCCTCTGGCAGCAGATGCCCCTGCCACAAGAAGTTTCCTACTGTGTACTCAATCTATGCTTGTGATAATCCAGTATATCTCAGTCAGATGCCTCTCCTTGGACTCCACCATTCCAACAAAATTCAAGCCTGGCTTATCCAGTCTTTGCTCATATTTGACATGTTTCATCCAGGCAACTTCCTAATGAATCTTCTCTGCACTTTCTTCTCGTCCCTCCTACAGTCTTATGACTTGAACTACACATTAGACTCCAGTAATGACATTATCAGTGTTTATAAAGTTTACCATAATCTAACTGTTCTTGCACTTGGTTCTGCAGCTAATGAAGATAATATCCCATATAACTTCACCACCTTATCCATCTGTACTGTCACCTTCAGAGATCTTCAGACTTCAGATGAAGGTTGCTCTGGTCTACAATGCTCTTTTGGGCCTTACCATTTATTGTGTGGGCCCTGTCTTTGTTAATCCTTCCAAAGTACATCCCAATTATCAGGACTAAGATTCATCTGCCATTCCACTGTCTACTTTATCTATGGTGAATATGAATAACTTGCCAGTCATACCTCTTACATTCTTATCTAAATCATTAATACAAGGATTTGTGGAAATTTTTTGTGGAACACCATAGGTCACATGCTTCCAATCACAGAGTCAACACTCTAGCATTATCCCCTGCCTTCTACTATCAAGCAAATTAGGATTTAATTTGCTCAGTTGCCTCTGATCCCATGGGCTTTTTTTTTTAGACCCATTTCCCATGTGGGTCGTTGACAAAGACCACCTGAATTTGAGTGAAGACCAGCAGAAGTTCTCATCAACACACACAAAATGCTCGAGGAACTCAGCAGGCCAGGAGGCATCTATGGAAAAATGTACAGTTGACATTTTGGGCCAAAACCCAAGGGGTAGCCATGGGTACTCGCATGGGTCCCAGCTATGCCTGCCTCTTTATCAGCTACGTGGAACAGTCTATGTTCCAAGCCTATGCTGGTGACCATCCCGCACTTTTCCAATGCTACATTGATGACTACATTGGTGCTGCTTCCTGCACTCGTGCTGAACTCGTCAACTTCATCCACTTTGTTTCCAACTTCTACCCTGCCCTCGAGTTCACCTGGTCCATTTTTGACACCTCCCTTCCATTTCTCAATCTCACTGTCTCTATCTCTGGAGACGGCTTATCCACTGATGTTTATTACAAACCCATAGACTCTCATAGCTACCTGGATTACACCTTGTTCTACCGTACTATTTGTAAAAACACCATTCCCTTTTCTCAATTCCTCTTTCTCCACTGCACCTGCCCTCAGGATGAGGCTTTTCATTCGAGAATGAAGGAGATGGCCTCCTTTTTCAAAGAAAGGGGCTTCCCTTTCTCCACCATCAACGCTGCCCTCAACCGCATTTTGTCCGTTTCACGCACGTCTGCTCTTACTCCATCCTCCTGCCACCCTACTAGGGATAGAGTTCCTCTTGTCCTCACCTACCACGCCACCTACCTCCACATCCAGCACGTAATTCTCTGAAACTTTTGCCACCTCCAACAGGATCCCACCACCAAGCACGTCTTCCCCCCCCCCCCCCCCCACTTTCTGCTTTCTGCAGGGAGCACTCCCTACACGACTCTCTTGTCCAGTCATCCCTCCCCACAGATATCCCTCCTGGCACTTATTCTTGCAAATGGAACAAGTGCTACTCCTGCCCCTACACCTCCTCCCTCACTACCATCCAGGGCCCTAAACAGTCCTTCCAGGTGAGGTGACACTTCATCTGTGACTCTGTTGGGGTCACTTACTATATTAGGTGCTCCCAGTGTGGCCTCCTGTACATCGGTGAGACCCGACATATATAGGGAGACCACTTCGCCGAGCCTCTATGCTCAGTCCTCCGGAACAAGCGGGAACTCCCAGTGGCCATTTTAATTCCACTTACCATTCCCATTCCGATATGTCAATCCCTTACCTTTTCTACTGTCATGTTGAGGCCACACTTAGTTTGGAGGAACAACACCTTATATTCGTTTTGGTAACCTCCAAACTGATGGAATGAACATCGATTTCTCAGACTTCTGTTAATGCCCCCCCACCTTCCCCACCTCTCCATTTCCCACTCTCATCTTATCTCATTTTTAATCTCTCCCTTTTCCAGTGTAGAGTGCCCTCCTGTTTCAAAACATCCACCATTACCCCTGTACCTAAAAAGACCAAGGTAATATATCTGAATTCTGGTGTCCTGTCACAGTCACCTGAATAATAAGCAAATGCTTGGTCAAGGATGACATCTGCAGCTTGCTATCACCCACACTGGGTCCCTACAGTTTGCCTACCGACACAACCTCTCGACAGATGATGCAATAGCCACAGCTCTACACACCATCCTTACACATCTGGAAAAGTAGGATGCTTATGTAAGAATGCTGTTTTTGGACTATAGTTCAGCATTCAACACCATAATTCCCTTCATGCTTGACAAGAAGCTCAGAGATCTCAGCCTTCACCTTGTCTTGTGCAGCTGGATCCCAGACTTCCTGTCTGAAGTGTGTTGGGCTTTAAATTCTGCCCTGTGTTCGTTTAGGAAGAGAGACAACCAACACCGGAATATTACAAAACTTGGCTTTAATGCAGAACCGTGACTAGCACAGCGAATACAAGTATCGCTGGAGAAGGCGCGTTCTGCCCTCCCCTTACATTCTTTTCTTATTTATACCCCTTTCCCTTAGCCCACCCCTCGTTACACATATTTGGTAATGCTGGACACTTGTGTCCTTCTCACTGGTCTGATGCCATTCTTTCACAAGTTCCCTGTTTTACTGAATCACGTGACACTAGCAGTTTCGGCACAAAGGAATCCTTTGTTTCGCTCCCTCCCTCCCTTGTATTTCTGTCTTCTAATATCACGCGAGCCACTCCTGACTTGAACTGGCAGTCGCAAATTAACCCTAACAAGTGCAAAGTGTGGGCTCCCTCACCTCTGCCCCTCTGGCCCTCAACACAGGTGTGCCTCAGGGCTGTGTCCTAAACCCCCTCCTTTACTCTCTGTATACCAATGATTGTGTCGCCACCCACAGCTCCAATCTGCTAATTAAATTTGCTGATGATACTACATTGATTGGCCTAATCTCAAATAATAACGAGGCAGCCTATAGAAAAGAAGTCTTCACCCTGGCACAGTAATGTCAAGAAAACAACCTCTCCCTCAATGTCACAAAAACAAAGGAGTCGGTTGTGGACTGCAGGAGGAATGGAGACAGGCTAACCCCTATTGACATCAGTGGATCTGGGGTTGAGAAGGTGAACAGCTTTAAGTTCCTAGTCATAAACATCACTGAGGATCTTACCTGGTCTGTACATACTGGCAGTGTGATGAGAAAAGCACAGCAGTGCCTCTTTCACCTCAGACAGTTGAAGAAGTTTGGTATGGGACCCCAAATCCTAAGGACCTTCTGGAGGGGCACAATTGAGAGCATCCTGACTGGCTGCATCACTGCCTGCTATGGGGACTGTACTTCCCTCAAATGCAAGACTCTGCAGAGTGGTGCGGACAGCCCAGCGCATCTGTGGATGCGAACTTCCCACTATTCAGGACACTTACAGAGACAGGTGTGTAAAAAGGGCCTGAAGGATCATTGGGGACCTAAGTCACCCCAACCACAAACTGTTCCAGCTGCTATCATCTGGGAAATGGCGCAGCGTAAAAGCCACGACCAACAGGCTCCGGGACAGCTTCTTCCACCAGGCCATCTGACTGATTAATTCATGCTGATACATTTGTATTTCTATGCTATATTGACTGCCCTGTTGTACATACCATTTATTACAAATTACCATAAATTGTGCATTGCATATTTAGACAGAGACATAATGTAAAGATTTTTACTCATGTATGTGAAGGATGTAAGAAATAAAGTCAATTCAATTCCTTGCCTGCCCATCACCTCCCTCTGTGCTCCTTCCCCCTTTTTCTTTCTTCCATGGCCTTCTGTCTCTTTCACCAATCAACTTCCCAGCTCTCTACTTCATTCCTCCCCCTCCAGGTTTCACCTATCACTCGGTGGTTCTCTGTCCCCTCCCCTCACCTTTTAAATCTATGCTCAACTTTTTTCCTCCCGTCTTGCCTAAGGTTTTAGGCCTGAAATGTTGACTGCACTTTTTTCCATAGATGCTGCCTGACTTGCTGAGTTCCTCCGGTATTTTCTGTGTGTTGCTCGGATTTCCAGCATCTGCAGATTTTCTCTTATGTACAGTTCTTATCGACACATTGTCACCTCTTCAAAATAATCAAGTTGATGAATCAGGAATTCTCCCTAACAAAGCCATACTATACTTTGCAAGTGTAGAATAATTTTGTTCCTCAGAATTCCCCCCCCCCCCCCAGTAAATTGCCTACCATTGATTTGGGACTCGGAGACCTTTATTTGCCTTCTTCATACCTGGTGATTCTTAAATAAAGATTCCTGCAATGTGTTCATTCATTATTTAATTTTTAACTTTGAGTATGCAGCCTAATTATTTTTTGACATGTCCATTTCATGTGGTTGAAACGTCATCCAATTAAATGATCTCTGTGGGCCCTTCTATCTAGCACATAGATTAGGAGAAGAGTAGAGATTATATTTATTCAATGTTTTGAGACCTTGAGTGAAAGCTGAAGCATTTAGGTATATTTTCATAGTGAACCATATTTCAGATGCATGGACATGATCCTTGGATTCATGATTTTGTCTAAGCAACCAATGCCACTGAAATATACTTCATATAATAACTTGCCCTTTTGGTGAAATGCTTCAACATATGGTCGGCTCCAAATTTATGTACACTGTTTTGTGATAAAATATTTTGTTTTTGTACAGTGCACCAATACGCAGGTTACAATGTTGATATTTGATTTCTCTAGTTACTGGCTATGATTAGACTAATTGTAAGCTAAACAACTCTGGCTTTTGTTATTCTTATCTAATCAGTTCCAGGCAAATGCTATAAATAACTTTATTTTTGTGCTTGAATAACCTTTCAGCAAACTGACAGAGTTCTGATATTTGGTAGCTAGTTCATTTGAGTCAAATAAGGAGGTTGTTTGCCATGCAGTTGTATCAAGTTGCTAGCCAGAAATACCAATTTGTTTATAATATGCAAATATAAATTAAAACTGTTTTAATTCCAAGCCTAGAATGCTAAATAAGGCGTCAATTTTCAATGTAGATCAATAGCATTGCAGTCCATGTAAAACTCAATTAATTTAACGACAGTGCCTTGAAAAAATATTCATCCCCGACACCTATTTTCTTAATTTATTCTCACATTTTCTAAATTTAACATATATTGAAGTAGGATTTGTTCAAAAGATTGTGCATCATGTCAGACCAAAAGAAAAATTCCAAAACCTGCCAATGATTTACTAAAAATTAAAATCCAAAATTGTGAGGCTGGAGACGTGTTCACCCCCTTTATAGTTATTATGCTAACTTTCCCCATGTGCAATACTGTATATTACTGGACCAACTCATCCAATTTGTTATGTTAAAAACTGGAGGATCACCTGAATAAATACCCCTTTTCTCTGTAACGTTCAACAGTATGGTAGATTTTCAACAGACCAAACCAAAATGAAGACAAAAAAGCATTAAGGATAATGTTAATAGAAGAGCGCACATCTAGGGAAGGGTACAAGACCACCTCAAAGGTACTGAACAGAACTCAGAGATCAGTGTAGTCCATCATGAAAAAGTGCAAAAGAATATGAAACCATACCCACACTGCCTAGGTCAGGCTGTCCCTCTATATTTAGATGCTGGAAACGAATGGCATTTATAAGAGAGGCGACTGTGATGCCAACAGTCACTCTGAGTGAGCTGCAGAAATCAGTAGCTGTAACTAGAAATGAAGTTCATGGCTCCACAATCTCAAAGGCCTTGTATAGAAGGGTATTTATGGAAGAGTGACAAGGAAGAAGCCGTGGCTAAAAAAAAGCATATTCGTGCCCATAAAGACATTGCAAAGCATCACTTAGAAGATACTGTAAAGATGTGGAAAAGGGTGCTATGGTTGGATGAGACTGACTGAAGTGGATCTTTTTGGCCTTAACACTAAGCAGTACATGCTGCATAAATCTAATACTTCGCATCAGCCAGGTAGCATCATGCCATAGGGAGGCGTTTCAGCAACAGGGACTAGAAATCTGGTCAGGACGGATAAGAAGATGAATGATGCTCTGGATAAAAGCCTGCTAGCCTCCGCCATGATGTGTTTGGGTGGCCCAATCAGAGTCCTGACCTTAACCCGATCGACCATCTCTGGCAAGAGCTCGAGATTGCTGTCCACCCTACTCTGCAACTAATCAGGCACAGCTTGAGCAATTTGCAAGGAGAAATGGGCAAATCTTTTTCCATCATGTTGTGCAAAGCTAATAGAGACTTATCCAAAAAGACTACTGACGGTAATAGCTGCAAAAGTTGGTTCTACTAAGTATTGAGCAGAGTATTTTTGAACTGCTGACATCTCAGTTTTTGAATTTCTAGTTTTTCATGCTTTACAATATTCCCTGTATTTTGGCTCCACTGAGGGGGAAAAAGGAACATATGATTCACAAATAAAAATTGAGTTGAAGTGATCAAAATCACTGGTTGTAATATTCATTTATGTGAACAGAGGGTTGAGGGCTGAATGCTTTAACAAGGCACTGTAGATGTGCAATAATAGATATGGTATGAGAGGAAAGAAAAGTTTACAACTTGGTTCAACACAGACTATATTGCCAATATTTAGTTTGCCTTTTAATATAATAAGCAATCTACCAAAGTGAGGATTTTATGAATAATTCACCAATTTGACACCGACATACTTAAAATTTCAGTCTTCTGAACCAATCTGCAATTGGCCTTCTGCAATTCAGTGGCATCTGTAGCGTAGCAGTTAGTGCGATGCTATTACGGCTTGGGACGTCGGAGTTCGGAGTTCAAAGTTCAACTTAGTACGTTTAAAGTACAACTTGGTACAGCATCCTTAATTAAAACAACTTTTGATTGATTAAAGAAGTCCTTTTGAATTCACTTATGAACTTTGTTGAGCAGGCTGAAAATTTGCACCTTACAGCTTCATAGCCTGATGATGCAGTGATTCTTAGTTTTCACAGTTCTGTCCAAAAAGTTGGTGCTACAGCAATATTTACTTCATGTTATTTTAACGTGTGCTTTCGGTACCAAATGCAATGAAACTCTTCCAAAAATACATACTTCAAAGAAATCTTGAGGTTTAACAAAATTACTTGCAAACCAGAATTAAAATATGGTACATCCATTGACTATTTGTTGGATTGTGGAACCAGTTTAATATTACAAGGGACCAACATTGGTCTGGGCAAATAATTTCCAATTTAACATCCTCTGGATCTTGCTTAGGCTGTCCCGTTTTGAAATTCCATTCTAAATTGTACTAGTACTTCAGTTGAAGGAGCAAATATTAATTGGGAATAAAGGACTTCTCTTAGCTGTATTTCTTAGATCACTGCTAAGTGGTATTGTAACCAGGAGCTATGTTCAGATTACTTTTCTGACTAGGTAGCCATGGGTTGGTAGGTACAACATAAAAAAATGTGCAGAAATATATAATAACACACTATTTCCCATGCCTGCCCACTGAAAAAGAGCTACCCAGTGTATCCTGTTTGTTTCTAAACTTGCCAGTAAAAATACGCACTCTGGCTGGTATTTTTGTTTCCGTAACAATCTCTGTATTCAAAATACAGATGGTTTATCACAAGAATTAAAGAAAAAGTTGTATAGCATATATTCCTTAATATCAAATGATTTTTAAATGATTAAATGACATTCATGTAGAATAGTATGAGGATCTATATAAATTTCGTTCCCTCTGCCCATTTACAGGATGTGCATTGCACAGGTGCAATATAACCATATTTTTCAACTAGATGCAATCAATGCGTGCTGCACCTTTTTGAATATGGCATCTGTGTCATTTCCTTAGAATGGTTGCCCTCCTGATAAAGGCCTACTCGGGTACACTACAGGTGAAACAAGATTGCAGTTGTTGCTTTAGTCCGACCTTTGAAGGATTCTCTCTAGTGTTATTTGGACTCTTGCTCATAGAGAAGCTTAGGATACACCGCAAGTAAAATGGTTTCTTCCAGCCAAACATGTTATCTGTGGGTCTGCTATATGTTAGATGAGCTTCCTAAAAGGTATATGGTAGTTCGCAGACCCTTGAAATTCTCAAAATCAAGAGGGGGAAAAGACTCAGCATTATGCGTTTTGATCATAGTTTTCATCTTTAATGTCTACAGAATAAAATGGCTTCCCTGCCTCAGGAAGGAATTATTTCCAATAGAGGGAGTGCAGTGAAAGTTTGGCAGATTGATTGTCAAGTTTCTTACCTTGATGTATGAGCTAAAACTGAGGTTTGGCCTTGAGTGCAGAAGAATGTAAGATGATCTTATTAAAATGAACAAAAGTCAGGGTAGTTATAGAATTGATATTTTACTTAGCTGGAATGCCTAAAATGAGGCACCACAATAGGGCAATGGCCTACACACACACAGATGCCTTGTGCAGGAAGGCACAGAGTCGACTGTACTTCCTAAGAAGGTTGGCGTCATTCAATGTCTGTAGTGAGATGCTGAAGATGTTCTATAGGTCAGTTGTGGAGAGCGCCCTCTTCTTTGTGGTGGCGTGTTGGGGAGGCAGCATTAAGAAGAGGGACGCCTCACATCTTAATAAGCTGGTAAGGAAGGCGGGCTCTGTCGTGGGCAAAGTACTGGAAAGTTTAACATCGGTAGCTGAGCGAAGGGCGCTGAGTAGGCTACGGTCAATTATGGAAAACTCTGAACATCCTCTACACAGCACCATTCAGAGACAGAGAAGCAGTTTCAGCGACAGGTTACTATCGATGCAATGCTCCTCAGACAGGATGAAGAGGTCAATACTCCCTAATGCAATTAGGCTTTACAATTCTACCGCCAGGACTTAAGAACTTTTTAAAAGCTATTATTAATGCTTTTTGAGATAGTGATTTAGATGCATATCATATTTTTTACTGAGTTAAGTATTGTATGTAATTAGTTTTGCTACAACAAGTGTATGGGACATTGGAAAAAAGTTGAATTTCCCCATGGGGATGAATAAAGTATCTATCTATCTATCTATCTATCTATCAAGACAGAAAAAAAAAATTGTCCCCCAGACAGTCATGAACCTTTGAAATTAGTAACTCAAAAGAACTTTGGAGACTCAGGTGTTGAGTATAGTTAAGTCAGAGATCAATGCATTTGCAGAGACTGAGAAAATGATACGATATGGGGATCGTGTTTTTAAATAAAGTGGTGCTGAGATAAAATAGTACCGGTAGTTCTGACCTCATCGATCAGCAGAGTAGGCAGGAGGAAACAAACAGCCGTCTCCCGATTTAATTTACTATTTATCCACAGCCTTAATCGCTGTAATGAACTTGCATAATTTATAATATTCTTTAAAATACTGATGTAATTCTATATTAAAAATATCTTTTCATTTGTTTTTGTTTTTCTTTAATTATTAGAATGGCTTCAGAATAAAAAGTTGCTGCAATTCTGTCACCTCATTCCATGCCTGAGGTGTTGAAAACATTAAAGGTTGTAGAGTGCCATAGATGCCTTGATTTGTTCTCTGTTCCTGTTTCCTGACCTTTATGTTTATGTTCTGTTCTGTTTTCATATCTATAAGTATAATTGACAGAGAGCTGTTTGATTTGCAGGGCAGCTTGAGTTCTATAGTAGATTTATTAATTAAAAGCAAAGCTTAGTTACAACTATGATTATCAGTCCATATTAACATCTGCCATGGTTTTTCTTTTTTGCTACAGCATTTCTTATTAATAAGTTTAGTTGTTTAGTGCTCCATACTGCAGAGTAATCTTGAAAACATATGTAAGAATATTTCATTTTTAATTATTATTTCAAGAATGGATGTGCACTGACAGTTTATTTTAAAATCAATTATTTTTTCTTATTTACATTTTGAATGTTCTCTACAGCTGTAATATCATGGTAGGATGACCATTCCCCAGATGACTGACAATGCCAATAAAATAGATATACACTTGTTCTTCACACCATAAAGCCTTGGATGCATTGTACAGCATCTGAAAATGGAAGTTGAAATCATAAGCATACTGTATTTGATCTGAGGCATCTCTTTTACATGTTGTAAGTAATAGACTAGACTCATACTTACCAATTAGTTTTGCTTTTGTACCTTGTTAGCTGGTGCCTCAGTCAATTTCCCATGGGAAGAATCATGTATTTGTGACTTTCTCACTACTGTGATGGTAGCTAAGTTTGCTTAATGTTTATAATCAGTTCTAACTGCTTTGCATTTGTTAATGTTGTGTGCATTGTTGCTCAAACAGTAGTAGAAATCACGATGGAGCCATTTCCCAGAAGCTTCAAGGTTCAAAGCAATAGTTGACAAACTTCATGATGTTCACAGATTATATAGGAGGCTTTGGTGAATGATATTGAATCAGTACAGTATTAACAGAGGACCAAGATGTCCACCTGATAACTGCTCAAAGGATGAATACCATGAACTAAGTTCTGACATGAATATGCTGTAAGGAATTAAATATGATTATGATAAATTAGTGAATCTTCCAATAACATATCCCACAAATTTCATGACTGATAGGAGTTATAAACAGATCTTCGAACATTAGGCAGGATGTGTAGTATAACTTACAATGGGAGATAGAAAAGGCATGTAAAAAGGACAGTCGTGGAGGATTTCAGTATACAGATAGATTGGGAAAATCATGTTGGTGCTGGTTCCCAAGGGAAAGAATTTGTAGAATTCCTGCAAGATGGCT
Source organism: Hemitrygon akajei (assembly GCF_048418815.1). Lineage (NCBI taxonomy): Eukaryota > Metazoa > Chordata > Chondrichthyes > Myliobatiformes > Dasyatidae > Hemitrygon > Hemitrygon akajei. Next base: position 31,977,553 of record NC_133149.1, on the reverse strand, counting down.
TTTTAGAGCAGTTTGTGGTCAAGCCTACAAGGGAAAAGGCAATTCCTGATTGGGTGATATGTAATGAACTAGATGTTATTAGGTAGCTGAAGATAAAGAAACCCTTATGAGACAGTGATCATAATACGACAGAATTCATCCTGCAGTTTGATAAGAAGCAGCTAAAATCAGATGTCTATGTTTGGCAGTTGAATAAAGGGGACAACAGAGGCACGAAAGAAGAGCTGGTTAAAGTTAGAAGGGATCAAGGATGATGGTAGAACAGTAGTTGCTGGAGTTTCTGGAAGTAATTTGGGAGACACAGGAACAGTACATCTCGAAGGAAAAACATTCTTAAAGCGCTAGCAAAGGAAATCAAAGACAACATAAAAGCATAACCATATAACAATGACAGCACGGAAACAGGCCATCTCGGCCCTTCTAGACCGTGCCGAACGTAAGGATCAAGGATCAACTTTATTTGAAATATACATGTATTAGGGGTTTGTGTGATGTATTAGCACGGTGTGGAACAGAAAACAAAATTCAACAATTATAAAGAATGATATAACAATAAACTTAAAGAACAGATAGAGGTTAAAGTACAGATAGAGAATAAAATATGCATGAATACATAAATACCAGCATTTATTTACTATGCAAACAGCATTCTGAAAAGTGTTTTGAAGTGTTTACAGTGCAGCACAGTGACTGAGGTAATAGATAGAGGGGACTGGGGTGCTTTACTGGAATGGTTGATCAGTTAAGTGTCAAGGGAAATAAATTTTTAAGATAGTGTGGTTTTTGTTTTAATAGCCGAATCGTGCTTTCCAGAAGGAAGCTTTTGGAAAAGGCAGTTTGCTGGGTGGATGGTGTCTGCAATGATTTTCCTTGTCTACTTTTTTGCCCTGGACGCATACAAGTCTTGCAGTGATGGTAGACTGCAGCTAATTGCCTGTTCTGCTGACCTGATAGCTTGCTGTAGTTTTTGCTTATTGTGAGAGGATATGCTGCACAAAACCAGACAGTAATAGCTGATGTGAGGATGCTTTCTATGATGGCAATGCAGAATTGCTCTAGTATGTTCTGCAGAAGATAGAATTTTACCACCTGCCACAAGAAGTACATCCTCTGCTGAACCTTTTTGTTAGTGAAGTAGATGTGGTTCTCCCACATGGGGTCCTGTGAAATAATGGTGCCCAGGAACCTGAATGTTGAAATGGTGCTAACTATAGAGTTGTTGATGATTGGGTGGTGAGGAGACACATTTCACTTGAAATTGAATATGCATCTCCATGGCTTTGAGGGCATTCAGCTCCAAGCTGCTGTGATTGCACGAAGACAATAGGTTGCTTATTTGCTGGTGGTAGTTGGATTAGTCATCTCCCGTAATTAATCCAATGTCAGTAGATCATTGGAGTGCAGTCATTGGTGTAGGTAGAAAATAGGAGATGGGAGGGAACCCATCCATGTGGCACTCCAGCATTGACTGAGTGAGATGTGTTTGCCTAGTCTCACAATTTGCCTCCTGTCAGAGAAGAAGTTTGTGATCCACCTGCAGATGGGACTTGGTACATTAAGTTTAGAGAGGTTCTCTTGCAAAGCTCAGGGATGATGGTATTAAAGGTTGAAGTGACATTGAAAAGAAAATTCTGACATACTGTATGTACGAGAGGAGTCAAGGTACTGCATTGGTTACATGCAAGGCAGAGGCTTGATAAATCAGAGTGTCAAAAGTTATTGGGAGAAGGCAGAAGAATGGGGTTGAGAGGGACAATAAATCAGCCATGATGGAATGGTAGTACAGAATTGCTGACAGTAGGTGAACTGCAGTGGATCTAGAAAATTGAGTTATGGATTTGAGAAAAATTAGGAGCAGAATTAGGTCATTTGGTCCCTCGAGTCTGCTCTACCATTCCATCATGGCTGATTTATTGTCCCTCTCAACCCCATTCTCCTGCCTTCTCCCAATAACCTTTGGCGCTCTGATTAATCAAGCCTCTGCCTTGCACATAACCAATGACTTGGCCTGCATAGCTGTCTGTGGCAAAGAATTCCACAGATTCACCACCCTTTGGCTAAAAAAAAAAATCCTCATCTTTGTTCTAAATAGATGTCCCTCAATTCTGAGGTGGTCCTAGACTCTGCTACTATAGTAAAACATCCTCTCCACATCCACTCTATGCAGACTTTTCAATATTCGATAGGTTTTAATGAGATCCCTCATTGAAACGCTCCTCATATGTTAACCCTTTCGGTCTTAGTATCATTCTTGTGAACCTCCTCTGGACTGTCTCCAATGCCAACACATCCTTCCTTAAATAAGGGGCCCAAAACTGCTCACAATATAAGTGCAGTCTGACCAATAACTTGTAAAGCCTCAGCGTTACATCCTTGCTTTTCTATTCTCATTTTCTTGAAATGAATGCGACCATTGCATTTGGCTTCCTTACCATCGACTCAACCTGCAAATTAACATTTAGAGAATCCTGCACAAGGACTCCCAAAGTCCCTTTGCACCTAAGAATTTTGAATTTTCTTCGTATTTACAGAATAGTTAACACCTTTATTCTGTCTGCCAAAATACATGAGTATACACTTCCCTACATTATATTCCTTCTGCCAGTTCTTTGCCCATTCCCCCAATCTGTCTTAAGTCTTTCTGCAGACACCCTGCTTCCTCAACACTACCTGCCCTTCTACCTATTTTCATATCGTCTGCAAACTTGGCCACAAAGTCATTGAAAAGAAGTGGTCCCCACACCGACCCTTGCAGCATACCACTAGTCACCAGTAGCCAACCAGGAGAGGTCCCTTTATTCCTACTCTTTGCTTCCTGCCAGTCACCCAATCTTCTATCCATTTTAGTACCTTTCCCATAATGCCACAGGCTGTTATGTTGTTAAGCACCCTCTTGCAGCACCTTGTCAAAAACCTTCTGAAAGCTAAATAATCAACATCCATTGACTCTCCTTTGTCTAACCTGCCTGTTATTTCCTCACAGAATTTCAACGGAGTTGTCAGGCAAGATCTCTCCTTTAGAAAACTCTGGCGTATTTTATCATATGCCTCTAAGTACCCCAAACCATCATCCTTAATAATATACTCCAACATCTTTCCAATCACTGAAGTCAAGTAAACTGGCCTATAATTTCCTTTCTTCTGTCTCCCTTCCTTCTTAAAGAGTGGGGTGACATTTTCTAATTTTGTAGTCTTCCTGAGCCATTCCAGAATCTAGTAATTCTTGAAAGATCATTACTAATACCTCCACAATCTCTTCAGGTACTTCTTTCAGAACTCTGGGATGTAGTCCATCTGGTCCAGGTGACTTACAGAGCCTTGTAAATGTATTCAGCTCCCAAAGCTTTCTCCACATAAATGAGTATTACAACCAGGGATTTTGATCAATTTAATCGAGAGTTTTTATTCGTGAATAACATGCTCCTTTTTTCACAGTGGAGCCTAAAAAAAAAACCCAGGGAAAATTGTAAAGCATGAAAAACTGAAAGTCCAAAAACTGAAATGTCAGTAATTCAAAAGTATTCATCCCCTTTGCTCAGTGCTGACAGTGGTGCTAGAAAGCTTGTGAACCCTATAGAATTTTCTCTATTTCTGCATAAATATTACCTAAAATGTGATCAGATCTTCATGTAAGTCCTAAAACTAGATAATGAGAACCCAATTAAATAATTAACACAAAACATTATACTTGTTCATTTATTTATTGACCAAAATGATGGACTGGGTTGTATTCACTACTTTTTGTAGGCTTTTCTGACCTTGAACCTGATGTTTATATACCAGGCCATGATGCAACCTGTCAGGATACTCACCACTGTGCATCTATAGCTTTACTTATGATGATGAAATATACAATAAGGGGAGTAAAGATGAACTATGAAGGTCAGCTAGCCAATAATATAAAAGAGGATACCAAAGCTTTTTTCAGTTATATAAAGATTAAAGAGGCAAGAGTGGAGAGGTAGTAATAGGGAACAAGGAAATGGCGGGCAAACTGAATAAATATTGTGTGTCTATCTTCACTATGGAAGACCCCAGCAGCAGGCTAGAAATTTGAGATTGTCAGGGGGCTGAAATGAGTTTAGTCACTATTTCTAGGGAGAAGGTGCTCAAGAAGCTGAAATTTTTGAAGGTAGTCGAGTCACCTAGATCAGATAGACTACTCACCAGGGTTCTGAAGGATGTAGCTGATGAGATTGTGGAGGCACAATAACGCAAAGGTTGATAGGGTCTTAATTAGTAAGGGTGTCAAAGGTTACAGGGAGAAGGCTTAAGAATGGGGCTGAGAGGGAAAATGAATCAGCCTGATCAAATGACAGAGCAGACTTGATGAGCTGAATAGCTGAATTCTGCTCCTATGTCTTATGGTCACAGTGAAATGTGTAAACTCAACACAAAGGTCTAGAGGTTAGGATTGAACCCAACAGCTCTACTCGCTGTGCTGACCATCTCTTTGGAAGCTTTTACGGTCTTTTTAAGTTCTTGACTGTACCCTCTTATTCAGATTACACTTGCTTTATCAGGGCTTGTGCCCTCTTTACTGAATTCTGTAATTATTGCCATCCCTAAACTTTCCTGGATCAGTGCAAGCTTTTTTCTATGACCTAATACTGTCCATAACTTCTCTTATAGTGAAGCAGAATACTTTTTGTTGGATATTTTTGCTCTCATAGGATATAAATTGCTAATAGCTATTAATTATTTAATTGTTATTGATTGTTTTCTGTCATAACAGATAATGTATCTTCCTTTTCTAATGTGGCTAACTCAGGCCTCATGCATTCATATTGTTTTATTCTGATATGATCTGGTCAGCAACCTCTCACTCAAAGTCAGCAAGACCAAGGAGCTGGTTATTGACTTCAGTAGAAGGGAACCAGTAGTCTGTGAGCTAATTCTCATCAGGAGATCAGGGGTGGAAAGAGTCAGCAACTTTAAATTCCTCAGTGTTATCATTTCATAGGATCTGTCCTGGGTCCACCACGGAAGTGTCATTATGAAGAAAGCACGGCAGCGATGCTACTTCCTTAGAAGTTTGCGAAGATTTGGCATGACACCAAAAACTTTGACAAACTTGTGTGGTGGAGTGTTTCTTGACTGGTTACTGAGTATGCCCAGAAGAAAATAAACACCAGGGTTGTATATGGTGGCATATATGCACTTAGGTAATAAATACAATGAAAATAATTTTTTTTCATTTTATGATCAAGTCATCCACAGAGGCCTATCAGATGATGAATTACCCTTTTTTTTAAACCCAATTGGACTGTTTAAGATTATAAATAGCTCTTTCTCTTACAGTTTCTTCAACATCCCAGTCTCAGATCACCTCTTGTACACTCCATGACTTTGCCTTCTGTACAAATACTGCTAATTTGGCTTGCCCAGTTTCTGTAAATTACACCTCAATGACTATTGTAGTATACACTTCTGGCACCTTTAATTTCTTAATTTATTCTGCTCTGTTGGCCACCTCTATTTAGGGTCTTATTATCCAAATCGCAACAATGTTTTTGTCTTTACTGTTTCTTATCCCTTTAGAACAGAGATGAAAATCATGAGGCCGTGCTGTCTTCTTTTCTGAGGCCATGCCCTCTGGCCCTAGACTCTTGCACTATAGGAAACCTCCTGTTCTGTTAGCTCTATTTAGGCCTTTTAATTTTTGGTAGGTTTCAATGAACATTCCCCCCCCCCCCCCTAAATCTTCTAATTTCATATTGGCTGTCTCTTTCTCAACAAATGTAAAATAATCTGCTCTATGTTGTGGTTTGTTTAAGTTTCTATATTTTGCATTGTTTATTTTTTGTTAATATTGCTAATACAGTTCAAACATATTATTTTGAGCTCACTCTTAAGAAGGAAGTTGAAATTATTCTTCTATTTGGTGAACTGGTCAGAAATATGAGGTAGTAAATAATTGCTCTTGCAAAAATACAAATTTGCTTCCACCTCTGACATGTATTATGTTATTACAAAACAGAATTCAACAATAACTAACAGGTGTCTTCAGATTTTAAATCCTGACCCAATAGAGAAAGGTTGTTTAAAATTGCTCAATGCTATTCAGAAACGGGTTTTTAGTATTGCTATCGAAGTAAATGTTAGCCCTGAATTATCTTTAATATAATTTTCTCTGCACTCAAGAAGTCACATGCTTCATTAAACAGGAGAGTGGGCGTATGAATCATGTCTACCAGCTCAGCTTTCAATGGTTGTATTTCTCAACATGCAGACGTGCTATCATTCCCTGCAGGTTGAGAAGGCGTTAAAGCATTTCTCTGAGGTGCAAAGATCCAGTTTGCAGCCCAGCTGAGATTTGACACTTCATCAGAGTTTAATTTCTGTCAGAATGTTTTTATTAATTGTGAAACTTTTTTATTATAGAGTTCCTCTTACAAGTGCTACAAGCCTTGGCATCCAGCACATCATTCTCCACAACTTCCATCATTTTCAAAGGGATCCTACCACTAAGCATATCTTTAATTCCCCCTGTCGTTCCCCCCCCCCCCCCCACACTCTCTGCTTTCCACAGGAATTTCTCTCTCCATGACTCCCTTGTCCTTTTGACCTTCACTACTGATCTCCCTCTTGGCACTTATTCCCTCATCACCATTCAGAGTCCCAAACAGTCCTTCCAGGTGAGGTAGCACTTCACCTGTGAACCTGTCAGGATCATCTGCTGTATCTGGTGCTCCCAATGCAACCTCCTTTACATTGGTGAGACCCAATGTAGATTGGTGGACTGTTCTGCTGAGCATCTTTGCTTTGTCCGCAATAGGCAGAATTTCCCAGTGTCCAACCATTTTGATTCCACTCCCCATTCCCATTCCAATGTTGGTTCTTGGCCTCCTCAATTGCCAAGATGCGGCCACTCACAGGTTGGGAGAGCAACACCTCATATTCCGTCTGGATAAACTCTAACCTGACAGTATAAACATAGATTTCTCTAACTTCCAGGAATTTCTCCCCCATCCCCTTCCTCTCTTTTTCCGTTCCCTTTTCTGGCTCCTCACTTACCGTTTCTCTTCTCAACTGCCAGTAACATCTCTCTGGTACCCTCACCCCCTCCCTTCCTTTCTCCCATGATTAACACTACTCTCTTATTGGATTCCTTCCTCTTCAGCCTTTTCCACCTGTCACCTCCCAGCTTCTCACTTCATCCTAACTCCCCCACCCATCTGCCATCTCCTCACTTCACTTCACCTATCACCTACCAACTTGTACTCCTCACCCTCCCCCACCTTCTTATTCTGCCTTCTTCCCCTTTCCTTTCCAATCCTGAATAAAGGGTCTTGGCCTGAAACGTAAACTGTCTATTGCACTCTTTCGATGCTACCTGACTTGCTGAGTTCCTCCAGCATTTTGTGTGTGTAACTCCAACATCTGCGGAATCTCTAGTTTACTTTTCAATGGTTCAATTTTTTTTATTCATTATTTGATTCTGACTTTCACAGTCCTGGTCTGCAGTCATAGAAACATAGAAAACCTACAGCACAATACAGGCCCTTCGACCCACAAAGCTGTGCCGAACATGTCCCTACCTTAGAACTACCTAAGGTTTACCCATAGCCCTCTATTTTTCTAAGCTCCATGTAGTCATCCAGGAGGCTCTTAAAAGACCCTAACATTTCCGCCTCTGTTACTGGCAGCCCATTCTACGCACTCACCACTCTCTGCTTTAAAAAAAAACCTACTCCTGACATCTCCTCTGTACCTACTTCCAAGCACCTTAAAACTATGCCTTCTCATGCTAGCCATTTCAGCCATGGGGAAAAGCCTGTGACTATCTACATGACCAATGCCTCTCATTATCTTGTACACCTCTATCAGGTCACCTCTCATCCTCCGTCCCTCCAAGGAGAAAAGGCCGAGTTCACTCAACCTATTCTCATAAGGCATGCTCCCCGATCCAGGCAACATCCTTGTAAATCTCCTCTGCACCCTTTCTATGGTTGCCACGTCCTTCCTGTAGTGAGGCGACCAGAACTGAGCACAGTACTCCGTGGGGTCTGACCAGGGTTCTATATAGTTGCAACATTACCTCTCGGACCTTAAACTCAATCCCACGATTGATGAAGGTCAATGCACCGTATGCCTTCTTAACCACAGAGTCAGCCTGCGTAGCAGCTTTGTGTCCTATGGACTCGGACCCCAGGATCCTTCTGATCCTCCACACTGCCAAGAGTCTGAACATTAATGCTATTTTCTGCCATCATATTTGCCCTACCAAAATGAACCACTTCACACTTATCTGGGTTGAACTCCATCTGCCACTTCTCAGCCCAGTTTTGCATCCTATGAATGTCCTTTTGTAACCTCTGACAGTCCTCCACACTATCCACAACACCCCCAACCTTTGTGTCATCAGCAAATTTACTAACCCATTCCTCCACTTCCTCATCCAGGTCATTTATAAACATCACAAAGAGTAGGGGTCCCAGAACAGATCCCTGAGGCACACCACTAGTCACTGGCCTCCATGCAGAATATGACCTGTCTACAACCACTCTGTCTTCTGTGGGCAAGCCAGTTCTGGATCCACAAAGCAATGCCCCTTGGATCCCATGCCTCATTACTTTCTCAATAAGCCTTGCATGGGGTACCTTATCAAATGCCTTGCTAAAATCCATATACACTACATCTACGGCTCTACCTTCATCAATGTATTCAGTCACATGCTCAAAAAATTCAAGCAGGCTCGTAAGGCATGACCTGCCTTTGACAAAGCCATGCTGACTATTCCTAATCATATGCCTCTCCAAATGTTCATAAATCCTGCCTCTCAGCATTTACCGTTATTACCTTACCTGAAGGAAAGTGAAGATCATTCAAAAATAAAGATAAATAAGTGAAAGATAAAACTTGGCAATAATCTTTGAAACTATTAATGTCTTTAATGCTTGATACATATTTTACACATTTTTTGATAGGCGTGTCATAATAATAATAAGACACTGGTTTAAGATAACATATTTTTCAGCGTAGTTCATTAAAGTAGTCACACAATAATTGATCTTGTAGTGAAAGGAATGTAATAGCACAGAATTTGTTTTTGGATTCATATCCAGGGTCTTGGGTATTGATTTAGAGACATGAATTTTAATCCTGTTACTCCCTTCCTGCTCTCCTCTCCCCATAGAATATTGAAAGCATAAATTTAACCAGTCACATAATTCTCAAACCACAAGCAGATATTAACAATTATGACCATGAAATTTGCAGATTCTTGGAAAAGCACACTTAACTCGTGTATGTTCTTCAAGGAAAAAAAATCTTTGCAATCTCTGAATCACAGCAATGTATTTGATTCTTAAACTAATAAGCTACTTGGTTTGAGGGCACATCCTCTCAACATATAAAAAAAGAGTTACAGTGTTCCAGTTTTATTTCTTTCTTTTCTTAGTTGTAACTAAAGTAGGGTTTTAGTTCAATACAGAAGCTTGTTGGCAGAGCTCAAGGTTTACAGTGGGAATGGTCTGAATGGTTATTGATATTTGAGTGAATGGTTATAGGGCTAGTAGTCTGGAATGTATGAATAAACCTAAGGTTTCCTTGTAATTCTAAGGTGAATAAGAATTAAAATAAATGTGTGAAATTTGAAATTAAAGTTAAAAAAAGCTTGAAAATCTTAACAGAGCAGGTAGCATCTATGAAAGGAGAAACAACTAATATTTCAGTTGAATATTTTGTGTCAGAACTAGGTTAGAAAATAGGTTTAAAGTTGTAGAGATGGTAAGGGAGGAATGGATTAGACACAGAATATCTCTGATGGGGTGAGGCTGTGGTTGTAATAGTGATAAGTGATTGATGAAGCAATCTTTTTATTTGAGTACATCGAGAAAAAACAAACTAAGTAAGCAATCAGAGCTTGAGGAAATACCCAGAGATCAGGCAGTGTAAGTGTAGAGAGACCAACAGAGATAATGATGGAACGCTTATTACATTATTATAATGTAATGTAAATATTACTATTTATAATGTAATTTGGGTAGAATTGATCAGTTCTGATTCAAGCAGAGAAAATGAGTTGATTTAATTGATAGAATGGTGCAATATGCCAGATGGAAAATGAGATGGGATTCCTCAGGTTTACTTTGGACCTTGTTAAAAAAGTGTAGGAGAACACAGATGGATAAGCCATACAGGGAGTGGAACAGAAAAGTTAATGTGGCAGGAAACTGGAAACTCAGGATTGTCCATGTGGACTGAGAATGATTATATAAACTGCTTTTGATTTACCCAGTGTATAGTAGACCATGTCATGAGCACAAATGTAATGTGTTCATTTGGAAATACTGCAAGTAAATTGCTACTGCATCTTAAAGAACTCTTAGTGTCTCTCTGTGGTGCAAAGATAAAGGTGTTTCATCACAGCAGGTGAAAGTCATAACCTAAGAGAAGAGAGTAGGACTGTTACAAATGTGGGAGGTCCTCCTCAGGCACCGGAAGGGAAGAGGAGAGAAAGACTCATGCAATGACTTTTCCTGTGGCAGAAAACAGGAAGTTTTCGCTATAACTATCACAACCTGGTGTCTCCTTACTTGAAGCTAGTTATCATTACAGCTTCTCTAGCATGCTCTGTCTTTTAAATGTATGAGGAAAATGAGGTCATAGATTTGTATTTGGATTGCTTTTCACCATGTTTAACACTGCAGCATGATTTCATAGTGTTCAGTCCTATCTTTTCAGTGGTTGTACATCCTTTTAAACCTCTTGTTTGGGTGGGTTATGGTAGGATTGCAGAATGAAACATGCTGTAACATAGAGTTAAGGTCATTCACACAGTGTTTTTTCCAGTGGATGTTGACCTTGATGTATTCTGCAAGGTTATCACACAAACTGCTTTTGGTTCATCCATCCTTGTACTTCAGTGAAGTTGGTGATTGGCCCATATTTGGTCTTCACAGTATTGAAGAATCTGTCCTTGAATGCATGTTGATAAATATTGATCGTCCTGTATTTCAGGTCATCATTTTTCCCTTTTGATTCCAATAGGTTACTTCTTCCCCTAGAATTACAGTGGTTCTTCCAGTTCAAGAATGGCAACATGGATGATGCCAACAGGCTCAATAAACTGTTTAGAAAGGTTAGCTCTGTTATAGGAGTCAAACTGGACACTGGAGGCTGTGGTAGAACAAAGCACCCTCAGGAAAATCCTGGCAATTCTGGACAATGTTTCTCAGCCTCTGCATACCACCTTGGCTGAACAAAGGAGCACTTTTAGAATAGACTAAGACAACTGTGCTGCTCCAAAGAGTGCAATATGAGATCATTCTTACCCCCGGTCATTAGGCTCTATAACGAGTCAACTGCTTGATGGGGAAGTGATGACCCCCCACCCCCCCCCCGTTAGATTGTTTGAGGTAACTTATTTTTCTTCTTATATTTTTATATCTGTGCACTTGTAATACCACTGTGATACTGTAATTCCCTTTGGGATCAATAAAGTGTCTGTCTGTCTATCTATCTATTTATAATGTAATAGCCCAATTTCCTGGCTTTTCCTATCAAACCATACAGAATGCTTTTGGGTAGAAAAAAACATGAGCTAATTTGAGTAGAAAAGGCGAAAAGTGTACAACAGCCGAATTGATGTGTGAAAGATTAGTAACATTTTAAGATGTAACATTTTATCAAAACATAATTTTCATATGCATCTTGTCCATTGCCAACATTTTTGGCTTTTAACTATTTTAGGAATATTGCTGCTGACCTTCCTCTCATAATCTTAAATACTACAGCTGTTGGAACTGAAAGCAGGAAAACATTTTGCCTTTTATTTCGCTCAAAATATATTATTCATCAGTAGCCAGTAATTTGATGTACAATTAGGTGCCTGATGTCAGCTGTATGTGCCAATTGTGTCTCAGTGTTAATATTTTCACTTTTGATTCGAAATTGATTGGGTTTAGTCTTCATTCCAATTATTTAATTGTATAATCTGATCTGACATTTCAGTGCAGTACAAAGGGCAAACTGCGTTGTCAGTTGTCTTCTCCTTTGGAGAGCCAATACTTCCGATGGAAGCAAAAGAAAAGGTACTGGAATATTGATATCCAGGAAAGTACTTTTTCCACATTCAGTATTGAACAATGCATCATTATCATGACATTTATTACATTGCTGATAAGATCTACAATTCCCAGCATTACCACATTGATTAAACTTCAGAAATACTTCATTATTTGTGAAATGTTTTGTGCCACCATGAGGATACAAACAGCTGTAGACAAGTTCAGTTTTGATGTTTATCTTGGTTTATTTGGTTTCATCCTGAACAGCTGGGAAGTCAAAATGAAGCCACAAACTGGGTTTCCACATGGCAGCAGATGCCTGCAGCCCCAGAGTAACTCTCAAATTCATACAGCCAATCTCCCAAATGCTTATTCATTTAGACGGCTTGTACGTACATAAGTCGAGCTCAGGACAACTTGCATTCTCAATCTGTTGAACCCCACCAGTACTGAACAGTAACAGGTAGAGGATTAATTTAGGCTGTCATCAGTACATGAATTGCAAACCCAGAGGTCTCACTGTAACAGGAAAGAGAAACCTGTGCTCTGCTAACTTGGCTCAGAAAATTACAGAATTTACTGTACATGTGGAGTATTAACTACTTTTCAACATAAGTAACTACTTTTATTCATGCATAAAATCATAGTTTTTGTTGATAAAAACACTTTTAGTAGTAAAAATGCTGATTAAGTTTAGTTTATTGTTTCAATGTTTTCACCATAGGATGAACTGGAGTTACATTTCAATCAGGATTGCTGATAAACACTGGTATTTGATCTCTCAGTATGATAGCTAGTGAAGTGACACTTGAAATCTTATTTATGCATTATGATTCATGATCAACTTGCATTAATGTTTTTCAGCATTCACAATGCACTACATGTGTGTAGCTACACTGTTGTTACTCATAGTGTTATGTTATACAAATGTAATGTCTTAAATAGATACTGTGCAAGTTCGTAATTGTAGGTTTTTTTCAGAAAATTCATTGGTCTGAAGTGAGGAAAAAAACTTGGAAAACAATTTCTTAAAGTATCTTCCAATAAATGTTCAATTCCTGAAAATGGAATTTAACATCTAGAAAGTACAGAAACTGGGGAAAACAACTCAAGGCTTCATGCATGGGGGTAAGCTTATTAGGCACTACTTAGAGAAATGAGATAAATCATTTTACCAAATAACTACATAAAATTTCATGGTGATTTGGTTATTAATTTTATTACAATCCCATTAACAAAGGAAGATGTATGACTACAATTGTGTAATACTGTTTTGGGGAAATTTAGCTAGATTATCCCATAGCAATCATCTTTAATCAATCCAAAATATCCAGATCGTCATATCACTAGACTGAAACTTTGCTGAGATAAGTCACACATTTACACTCTTTGTGTCCCACCCATTGGTCAACTCACAAAATGGAAACTTAGTTAACTTGGGCCCTGAACCACAACCCAAGTCTTGAAGAAGGGTCTTGACCCAAAACCTTGACTGTCAATTCATTTCCATCGATGCTGCCTGACCTGCTGAGTTCCTCCAGCATTTTGTGTGTGTTGCAAAGATCTTTTCTACAGTATCATCTTCTGAGGCCCTATTTTCCTTTAGGTCCATAATGAAAGGTGTACCCAGCAGGTGACTGAAAAACTGTGCCAGTCAACTGGATGGACTGTTCAAGGGCATCTACAGCCTCTCACTGCTGCAGTCAGAGGTTCCCACCTGCTTCAAATGGCATCAATCATACTGCTGCCCAAGAAGAGCAGGGTGGATTGCCTCGACAATCATCACCCAGAAGTGCTCACATCTACTGTGATGAAATGCTTTCAGGGGTTGGTAATGGCTAAAATTAGCTTCTGTCTGAGCAAGGATCTGGACTCACTACAATTTGCCTAGCAGTACAATAGGTCTGCAGCAGATCCAATCTCACTGGCTTACCACTTGTCCTTGGAACACCTGGATAACAGCAATAACTATATCAGGCTGCTGTTTATAGATTACAGCTCAGCATTCAACACCATCATCCCCTCAGTACTAATCAATCGTACGGTACTAATCAAACCTGGGACTCCCTCTGCAACTGGATTCTTGATTTTCTCATTGGGAGACCACAGTGAGTGCAGATCAGAAATAACATTTCCTCATCACTGTCAGTCAAGACAGGTGTGCCTCAGGCATGTGGGTTTAACTCGCTATTCTGTCTTTACACTTATGACTATGTGGCTAGGCACAGCTCAAATGCTACCTATAAATTTGCTAATGACACAATTGCAGAATCTCAGATAGTAACAAGGTGGTGTACAGGAGTATGATTCAATGGCTGGTTAAGTGGTGTCACAACAACAACCTTGCATTCAATGCCAGTAGGACTAGAATTGATTGTGGAGTTCAGGTAGGGGAAGTCAGGATAACACCTACCAATCCTCATCAAGAGGTCAGCAGTGGAAAGGGTGGGTAGCTTCAAGTTTTTGGATGTCAATATCTCTGAAGATTGATACAGTTAATAAGAAGGCAAGCCAGTGGTTATATTTCATTAGGAGTTTGAGGAAACTTGTTATGTCACCAAACTCCAGCAAATTGCTACAGATGTACTGTGGAGAGCATCTAACTGGTTGCATCACTGTCTGGTATAGATGTGCCACTGCACAGGATCAGAAAAAGCTGTAGAGGGTTGTGCTGTGTTTACTATTTCAGTAATATCGTAAATATATTGTTTGATTAAGTATTCTTTATTTACATAATTCGTTATGGGTTATATGTAAGGAGTACTTGAATGGCATATGTCATTATGCTACCACGTCATAAGTGTGCACCTCATGAAAAGTAAAACTAGATGTACATGAGTTAACACAAGGAAATCTGCAGATGCTGGAAATTCAAACAACAACACACACAAAATGCTGGTGGAACACAGCAGGCCAGGCAGCATCTATAGGGAGAAGCGCTGTCGACGTTTCGGGCCGAGACCCTTCGTCAGGACTAACCAAAAGGAAAGATAGTTAGAGGTTTGAAAGTAGTGGGGGGAGGGGGAAATGCAAAATAATAGGAGAAGACCGGAGGGGGTGGGATGAAGCTAAGAGCTGGAAAGGTGATTGGCGAAAGTGATACAGAGCTGGAGAAGGGAAAGGATCATGGGACGGGAGGCCTCAAGAGAAAGAAGGGGGCGGGGGAGCACCAGAGGGAGATGGAGAACAGGCAAACAGCTAAATATGTCAGGGATGGGGTAAGAAGGGGAGGAGGGGCATTAATGGAAGTTAGAGAAGTCAATGTTCATGCCATCAGGTTGGAGGCTACCCAGCCGGTATATAAGGTGTTATTCCTCCAACCCGAGTTTGGATTCATTTTGACAATAGAGGAGGCCATGGATAGACATATCAATGGGAATGGGACGTGGAATTAAAATGTGTGGCCACTGGGAGATCCAGCTTTTTGTGGCGGACCGAGCGTAGATGAAAGCTACTGGGAGACTGTTTCACTGAACACCTATGCTCGGTCCGCCAGAAAAAGCAGGATCTCCCAGTGGCCACACATTTTAATTCCACGTCCCATTCCCATTCTGAAATGTCTATCCATGGCCTCCTCTATTGTCAAAATGAATCCAAACTCGGGTAGGAGGAACAACACCTTATATACCGGCTGGGTAGCCTCCAACCTGATGGCATGAACATTGACTTCTCTAAATTCCGTTAATGCCCCTCCTCCCCTTCTTACCCCATCCCTGACATATTTAGTTGTTTGCCTGTTCTCCATCTCCCTTTGGTGCTCCCCCCCCCCTTCTTCTGAGGCCTCCCATCCCATGATCCTTTCCCTTCTCCAGCTCTGTATCACTTTCGCCAATCACCTTTCCAGCTCTTAGCTTCATCCCACCCCCTCCGGTCTTCTCCTATCATTTCGCATTTCCCCCTCCCCCCACTACTTTCAAATCTCTTACTATCTTTACTTTCGGTTAGCCCTGACGAAGGGTCTCGGCCCGAAACGTCGACAGCGCTTCTCCCTATAGATGCTGCCTGGCCTGCTGTGTTCCACCAGCATTTTGTGTGTGTTGTTGTACATGAGTTATCCTGGGCTCCTGTGTTATTCTTTAGATTAGTTTTGTAGTTACAAAACGTAACAGTGGTGATGAGGATGTTTTAAAACTAACCCGAAACGACTACCTAGCAGGATTTTTTCTTCTCAAGTGGAGAGATATGTTCGAGTTTGGGGGAAAAAAAACACAGGATGTGTTTCTTTGGAAGGGGAGAGGGACAGTCGAGTTTAAAAAAAAAAGGTGGAAAACAGACAAAATTTACAAGCACTGTGAATGGCCACGAGTTCATAAACAATGTAATTCATTCATTCAGTATGTGCTGTGTCATGTGATGTAGGCTATCATGGTCTTGCCTATGATTGTTCTTCGCACGTTTTTCTACACAAGTGGTTTGCCATTCCTCCTTCTGGGCTGTGTCTTTATAAGACAGGTGACCCAGCTGTTATCAATACTCTTCAGAGATTGCCTGGTATCAGTGGTCGCAAAACCAGGACTTATGATATGCACCAGCTACTCATACGATTATCCATGACCTGCTCCTATGGCTTCACGTGACCCTGATTGGGAGGCTAAGCAGGTGCTACACTTTGCCCAAGGGTGACCTCAAGGATAGTGGAGGGAATGAGCACCTTAAACCTCCTTTGGTAGAGATGTATCTCTACCCCATAATCCAAAAATTTAAAAAAGCAGAAATGTCTGACCACATCAGAAAGATAGGTATGTTCAATTGCACAACAGATAACTGAGCTAAAGTGTTGATATGATCAAAATGAAAGACCTGAAGCTTTCTCAGATATGTTGCCAACAAAAACTGCTGTAGTCGGACCACTGCTTTTGTCACTTTCACGATTCCTCTGAGCAGCGTGGTCCTTACTTGGTGCAATATGCTTTCCAACCAGAGGCACAGATGTTGGCACCAACACTTGATGTCCTCTGTTGGACAATGGTTCATGGTATTTGGCATGGAGAGAATTGTGGCATCAATCAGTATCTTTCTTAATTCACTCTATATGAATCCATGAATTCCTCTGTTTTCAGACGTTTTAAAAAGAAAATGTGATGATTGCCCATTTGGTCATGTGAAATCGGGATTTCATGACTGGATATTGAAGTAACTACTTTATAACTTTTGAGCTTTGCCTCACAAAGTCCTTCAACAATATTTTGAAGTATCCAAATTCTCGGCCTGAAGAGTTAGTGTTAATTTCAATTAAGCCAAATTTTTGAAGGAATAGAGTTAGTAAATCGAATCTGTGGTTACTTGAACAAGTTGGAAGGAGGGGTAGAGGAGGGCCAATAACTTACAGAAGGTGATTATTAAATCTATTTACCGCGGTTTCAGAAAAATACGCAACTTTGACATGTAAACAAATAATGCTTGCTTGAAAAGACAACATTCACGTCTATTATGTTATTGTGCAAAGATTAAAATGTTTAGTTTCTGTCTTTCAGTGTATTTTCCCAATAATGCAATGTAGTTCTAGGGTGAACATTATTCTTTATCATTTGGATTTTGGATAATTATGCCAGTCTTACTTTCAGTCAAGGGTGTGATCAGTCAAAACTGTAATGTAAAATTGTTGGTGTTTTTAGTTCCATATTGTGATATATAATTGCTCCTGAGACTTAAAAATTGTTTTGTAAACCATTGAGATCCTCCAGGATACAATATATATAGCAATATATTTGAAAACTAATTTTGTAGCAAGGAAAGTATTTCATTGCCTTTTCTCTCTGCTCTCAAATGGTTACAAATGCATGAGTTATTTTGCAAGAAACTGTAAATGTGCTCAGTTTGTGACGAATCTTGAAATCCAATTTTAATCTAAAGGGGGGGGGGTTGCATTTATTTTGTATGTTCTTGGGACTTCCCAAAGAACAATTTTGCTAAATAAATGCATTTTGAGCATTATTGTTAAATGAAGAAAAACAAGAAAGGCCTCATGAGTGACAATAACACTAATCTATTTTAGTGATTGGTTTATTTAAAATTGTGACCATATGTTTGAGTAATATGAAAATGATCAGGGATCTTTCCAAATACTATCAATGTGGAGGTATTGTGTGCATGGAGTCTAACTTTGTGACTTCCAACTACAAATGTACTCTCCATCAATCAGAAGAAATAAATTAACCTTAAAGCTCTGTTTGGCTTGTTCAGATAAGAAATTGCAGTATTAGGTTATTGGAAATGTGGGCTTAGAAACTGTGCAGTACTTATGTGGGGCACCTGACTAGGCAGCGAGTATGTGAGCATTTGAATCAAAAGTAAACATGTTTCATATTCTTTATTTTTTAACGAGGCAAATTTTATTCACCTGTGACAAATGATCAGAATAGCTTTGTATTTGTACACTGCAGGCTCATCTATTTCTGCAGTAGACAATACAAACTAAACCAATTATGTTCCTAGATTAGAGTAATAAATAAATTAGGGTACTAAACTTAGAATGTTTATTGAATAAATGACTAACATCAAGTATTCAAGAAATGTGATTTAGCATCATGATTTAAATGCTATAAAAGGTCTGCAAACTGTTTAAATAGTTTAAACTATTTGTGCTTCCTCCACCAAATGATTTTAGCAAATTACCACAATTAATAAATGTAATTGTAATTTTTCTATTTTATCTGGTTCATCTTCAACCACAGCTTTTGAAATTTGTCCCACAAGTACGATGCAAAATTATACCTGGTCCCTATAATTGCTTTCCTTATCTCCTTGCATTTTAATCTTCTTTACCTTTTCTAAAAGGTCCATCCATAAAACAGACATTGTTAAAGTGCAATAATTGTAGATGACTTGCCTGGTAAGTAAAGAAAAATAGTCGCATTTTTGCAAAAATGAAAGCACCATCTGAGCACCTATCTGCCTGGCTGTCATGGAAACCTTTGTGTATGTGATAAACTGGGAGCTTTTTCTGCCTTCCTTTGTCGCTTATTTTCTCTGAAAGCTCTCATTATGAAGAATGGCATGGTACCATGATTCAGGATGAACAGCAAATCATCATGAATAAATACTTCAGGAATTGAAAAAGAGCATCATTTAAATCCGATATTTACGAGTTGTGTAAGTGAGTTAGAAATTATGAATTTTGTTAAATTGACAAAGATTTATTCAATTCTACAGCAAAACCCTGATAATTTTGATGGTTCTATATCTGCTTAGCAGTGAAATATTTTCCAAACTCTCTTTATACTTTCCAGGGTCTGGTTCCCACATCCCTTTTAAACCTACAGGTGCCCCGTTCCCACTGGGACCTCATTCTAAATATCTTTTTAAATTTACTGGTGTCCATTTTCCAAGCTCCTTTTAAACTCACCAGGTTTTGTTTGCTGCACTCTCTTTAAACTCGCCTTGATCATGGAACAATTTACTATACTATTATGTAGCATGAAAAAAATTATGTAGCATGAATTGTTTTAAAGTGGGTTGGAGTATTAACAGGAGGAGGGTCAATTGTCTGAAAAATCTGCTAGTCTGACACCACCAAAATCTCGAAGGTGCTGGATTATTTCTGTTTTATTATATTTCTGCTTCTGCTAATGCAAGTAGTCATTAAAATTGATCAAATTAATTAACATCTTGATCACAGGTGACACCTGAAACTGTGTTTAGTGAATACTGTGTATTATGGACAGACTGTTTTGAAAAGAGGATATCAAACAAGTTTTAAGTCCTAATTTGCATAAGGAAATGGTAGCCTATGTTTGAGTGGGAATCCATGCTAATCCATGTTTGGAGCTAGTATGCCCCTCACAAAATTTGTGTCTGGTATGTTTTTTCCAGGCCATGTGATATAATTTCAATAAACTTTCAATTGCAAAATTAATTTTTGGACTAAATGCAAGTTTCATTTAGTTCTGCTTTTCTTTCAGGGTGCTCTGTGTATCTGGTGCACTAATGCATGAATGATAATGAGCTATAGAGTCAGAATGGGTGGTCTAACTATGTTGACTTTATGAGGTCATGTTAGGGATTTCAGATTGTCCTGTTATAATTTCCTTAGTTTTAACGTTTTTCCTGTCACTGATGTTAGGCTTTTGGAATAGACCGAGAAAGAGAGATAGACAACAAATGGAGAATAACATTAGAAAATGTGGGGTATTCTGTCAGAGAATGATGAATAGAAAATCAGAATATTATGTTGGACGAATGTTAGGGCTTTTGTTAGGTTTCTCTTTTGACTACTAGTAATACTTGCTGTTATGAAAACAAGTTATGTTAAAATGGTCTTTTGCACCTAATACATTCATTGGATCAACAGAAATTTTTAAAAAAATGAACCACTGTTCTTATGAGATACCCTATTTAATCTCTAAACTCTGTTTCTCAGACTCGTTGGATGAATTTTCATCTGTGGGTTCATCTACATTGATTGTAATTGTACCCAGGCATGTAAACCATTCTACAGCTTGATTAAACTGTCCAAATTCATGTCGGCATTATCAAATGAAAGAGGTACCATATCATTGTCAGCCTTCATAAAACACGTTCCATGTAACGACAAGTGGAGATTCCACCTTCAGTCTCTTGCTCACAAATTCAAATTTTCATTAGCACAATCTCGTTAGAGTTAAATTAATTTTTTTTCATTTTGTCCTAATAAACCATCAAATCTAGCTAGAAGTTTCTGCAACATCATATAGTATATAAAATTAACAAATAATAAACTCTGGAATCATGATAGTCCTAAAATTCTCTTGTTTTTGAGTGGCTTTTTCAAATGTTTGTAGAAATTGCTCACCCATATTTTGTTTTAGGTTCTGATGCAACTTAAAAGCCAAGGTACTACAAATCTATCTCTCTCTCTCTCTCTCGCTCTCTCTCTTTTCCTTCCCCCCCCCCCCCCATGGAAGAGTCATCAGAACAAAACCTTTTTTTTTTTAGTTTTTTTTTATTAGTTTTTCAAAACATTTTACAAAATTAAAAACCCCAAATCCCAATGAGGAGCATTAATACAGAGCAAGGTTAAGCATACAATAACAATATGCTACAGAGGAAGAGAATTTAACAAAAAAGCACCTAAATTAAAGACAAGTGAGCTTAGTGTCCTCCCCAAACCCCACAACACAAGGAAAAAACAACAATTCCAGACCAACCACCACACAATATAGAGAGTATAAGTTCGGACAGTCAAACTCCCAGACTGTGAATACACTTAGCAACAGAGGATAATACTGCCTACTACCAGAAAAAAAAAAGGGAGCTGAAAGCAAGGGACCGAAAAGAAAAAAAAAACCCTAGTCAAGAGGAAGGTTATGAAAGTACTCGATAAAAGGCCCCCAGATCTTATGGAACTTTAAATCCGAATTGAGAACTGAATAATGAATTTTTTCGAGGTCCAAGCAGGCCATAATTTCGTTAAGCCATTGCGCATGAGTGGGCGGGGCAACATCTCTCCATCTAAGGAGGATCAAGCGTCTCGCCAGGAGAGAGGCAAAGGATAGTATTCGGCATTTGGTCAGACCCAGACATAAATCTGTCTCGCCCCAAAAACCGAACAGAGCAATTAAGGGGTTAGGTTCTAGGTGCTGATTCAGAATACCCGATAGTGTAGCGAAGACATCTTTCCAGAATTTCTCCAAGCTAGGAAGAACAAAACCTTTCCTGTGTCCTCACCACAAAATTCAGTGTCAGAAGTTTGCAAAGGAACATCTAAACAAGCCTGATGCATTTTGGAAACAAGTCCTGTGGACTGATGAAGTTAAAATAGAACTTTTTGGCCGCAATGAGCAAAGGTATGTTTGAGAAAAAGGGTGCAGAATTTCATGAAAAGGAGACCTCTCCAATTGTTAAGCACAAGGTTGGATCAATCATGCTTTGGGCTTGTATTGCAGCCAGTGGCATGGGGAACATTTCACTGGTAGAGGGAAGATTGAATTCAATTAAATACCAGCAAATTGTGGAAGCAAACATCACACCATCTGTAAAAAAAAAAGCTGAAGATGAATAGAGGGTGGTGTCTACAACAGGATAATGATCCTAAACACACCTCAAAATCCACAATGGACTCCCTCAAGAGGCGCAAGCTGAAGGTTTTGCCATGGCATTCACAGTCCCCCGACCTAAACAATATCGAAAATCGAAAAATATCATCGACCTCAAAAGAGCAGTGCATGCAAGATCGCCCAACAATCTCACAGAACTAGAATCCTTTTGCAAGGAAGAATGGGCGAAAATCCCCCAAACAAGAATTAAAAGACTCTTAGCTGGCTACAGAAAGCGTTTACAAGCTGTGATACTTGCCAAAGGGGGTGCTACTAAGTACTGACCATGCAGGGTGCCCAGACTTTTGCTTCGGGCCCTTTTCCTTTTTTTGTTATTTTGAAACTGTAAAAGATGGCAATAAAAAAAAATCTTGCTTAAAATAGTAAAGAAATGTGTCATCTTTAACTTTATGCCTTTTGGAAATTAGTTCATCTTTTACTCACTTAGCCATTCACAGTAACAGAAATTTTGACCAGAGGTGCCCAAACTTTTTCATGCCATTGTGTGTGTACACGCACACACACACACACACACAGAGTCGGCCCTCCTTATCCGCGGGGGATTGGTTCCAGAATCCCCCGCGGATACCAAAAAATGCGGATGCTCAAGTCCCGTATTTAACCTGTCTCAATGTAGTGGTCTTTAGGACCCAGCGGAACACCGGACCTTATTTAACATGTTTCAGTGCAGTGGACTTTAGGACCTGACGCATCTCTGAATCCGCAGGGTTTCTGTTCACAAAAATAATCACGATTGAAAATAAAGTGGAAGTAATAAAGCGATCGGAAAGAGGTGAAACTCCATCGGTCATTGGAAAAGCGTTAGACTACAGTCGGTCAACGACTGGAACAATTTTAATGGAGCATTTGAAAGGCCCTGCCCCGATGAAAGCTACAATTACTACTAAGCAACGCAGTGGTTTAATTATTGAAATACATATGTTTCTTAAGTTTTTTATATGCATAGAAAGGTAAAATATACACTATATACTAAGACAAACGTTTTACTAACTGAGGCTACATAATACCGGATGTACCTGTTCCGACTTCAAATCCGACTTAAAGACGGACTCAGGAACGGAACTCGTTCATAACCCGGAGACTGCTTGTGCTTTAAAATCATCCCTAGATTACTTATAATACATAATACAATGTAAATACTATGTAACTAGTTGTTATACTGTATTGTTTATGGAAAAATGACAAGAAAAAATAGTCTGTACATGCTCAAACTACGAGTGCTGGAGAGAAAACTTCTGGGTTTTCCTGATCTGCGGTTGGTTGAACCCGTGCATGCGGAACCTGCGGATAAGGAGGGCCAACTGTGTGTATATATAGGTGTGTGTGTGTGTGTATCACTATATCTCTCTATTTCTCTCTCCTCTATTAACTGAGTAAAAATAATGTCGTCCACTGTACATAGTTTATTTTGAGAGTGAACAAAACAGGATCACTAATGCCTCCCCCCCCCCCCCCCACACCAATCGATGAGTTAATAGTTTTGGATTGCTTAGCATTGCTGCCTCACATTAACCCATGTACATTGGACTGGTTCTTCTTGTCCTTCAAAATCAATGCCTCATTTAAAAACCTGAGCAAGAGACCCTTTCTTACTTCAACTCTTGATTGCTACAGCAGAACTTACACCTTCACCATTTTGGTAACATTATTCTGCTCATCATTTCCAAACTTTTCTTTAGTTGTATCAGCATTATTCTCCTCATGTTGCATTTTTCCAGCGGTGTTCACAGCACTGCTCTGACAAGCTGCCCTTTCCAAACCAGATTCAGCTTCCTGCATGTGGTCAAACACTGTAGTCTGCCTCTCATGTTGTATCTTTTTATTTATCTCGGTAGACAAATTGCTTATAATCAGAATATTAATATTCTTCTTTCCTAAAAACTTCTCAAGCTGTAACAATCTCTTTGTCGTCTATCTATACTTGATTTGACAGGGGCATTATTGAATTTCGTGGCCCCTGTGTAGTGTATTTCATTATTACTGATTGGTGGATGATTATGCCTCTTCTGCTGTCCTAATTGTATTTTAGAGACAAATGAAAAAGTTTCAAATTGAGCACATTGATCAATTTCACTAAGCCTAGCTACTTCTACATAATCAAATTTAACTAGACCACTCAAACACTTGGAAAAAAACAACTTGCTATTGTGTGAATTTGTTTTGCTACACTTGGATCATGTGTTTCCTCTCTGAGTATTTAACAAAAATCCTTTGTACATGTCACATAACAGCATTTTAAGATGATTAATGATTTTGCCATCAACTGTTCTAACACTGTCTTGTCCAGTACTGTGCTTAGTACCTATAATACTAAAATTTCCCACATTTCTATTATTGTCACTGTTGCCATTCCCACCAAAGGCTATAAAGGTCTTGGCCTGAAACATAGACTTTGTATTCCTTTCCATAGATGCTGCCTCATCAGCTGAGTTCCTCCAGTATTTTGTATATCAACTTTGTTTTGTTTCAAAATGCTTAACCTAATTGACCATCAATATCAATGCTTAAAGGCCTTAAACAGCAAGTCTAAAATCATCTTTAAAAAAGGTAAAACATTGATTGGCATTGCAGACAGGATAAAATATATACAGTTCAACCAGAATTCTCTGATTTTTCACAATCTTCAGTATCATTCTCAGTCTCAGGATAACAAATAAACTCAAATGGAGCTATATGAATGGTCAGGAGAACTCAAAATTTCTCAGTTAAAATAAAGTCACCTGATAAATTTGTAGCAACAAACTTAGTAACACCAGCCTTGCACTCAGTGTCTTCCTGACCAAGACCAAGGAATTGTTTGTAGACGAAGGAGAAGTCAGGAGACAACTGTTACATGGTGGGCAACAATGAATATAGAATTGAAACAACACACACAAAATGCTGGTGGAACACAGCAGGCCAGGCAGCATCTATAGGGAGAAGCGCTGTCGACGTTTCGGGCCGAGACCCTTCGTCAGGACTAACCGAAAGGAAAGATAGTAAGAGAATTGAAAGTAGTGGGGGGAGGGGGAAATGCGAAATGATAGGTGAAGACTGGAGGGGGTGGGATGAAGCTAAGAGCTGGAAAGGTGATTGGCGAAAGTGATACAGAGCTGGAGAAGGGAAAGGATCATGGTACGGGAGGCCTCAGGAGAAAGAAAGGGGGGAAGCACCAGAGGGAGATGGAGAACAGGCAAACAACTAAATATGTCAGGGATGGGGTAAGAAGGGGAGGAGGGGCATTAACAGAAGTTAGAGAAGTCTATGTTCATGCCATCAGGTTGGAGGCTACCCAGCCGGTATATAAGGTGTTGTTCCTCCTACCTGAGTTTGAATTCATTTTGACAATAGAGGAGGCCATGGATAGACATATCAGAATGGGAATGGGATGTGGAATTAAAATGTGTGGCCACTGGGAGATCCTGCTTTTTCTGGCGGACCGAGCATAGGTGTTCAACGAAACGGCCTCCCAGTCTGCGTCGGGTCTCACCAATATATAAAAGGCCGTACTGGGAGCACCGGACGCAGTATACCACACCAGCCGACTCACAGGTGAAGTGTCGCATCACCTGGAAGGACTGTCTGGGGCCCTGAATGGTGGTGAGGAAGGAAGTGTAAGGGCAGGTGTAGCACTTGTTCCGTTTACAAGGATAAATGCCAGGAGGGAGTTCGGTGGGAAGGGATGGGGGGGACGAGTGGACAAGGGAGTTGCGTAGGGAGCGATCCCTGCAAAAAGCAGAAAGAGAGGGAGAGGGAAAAATGTGTTTGGTAGTGGGATCCCGTTAGAGGTGGCGGAAGTTATGGAGAATTATACGTTGGACCTGGAGGCTGGTGGGGTGGTAGGTAAGGACAAGGGGAACCCTATCCCGAATGGGGTGGCAGGTGGATGGGGTGAGGGCAGATGTGCGGGAAATGGGAGAGATGCGTTTGAGAGCAGAGTTGATGGTGGATGAAGGGAAGCCCCTTTGTTTAAAAAAGGAAGACATTTCCTTCATCCTGGAATGAAAAGCCTCATCCTGAGAGCAGATGTGGTGGAGACGGAGGAATTGTGAGAAGGGGATAGCCTTTTTGCAAGAGACAGGGTGGGAAGAGGAATAGTCCAGGTAGCTGTGAGAGTCTGTAGGCTTATAGTAAAATGTGTGGCCACTGGGAGATCCTGCTTTTTCTGGCGGACCGAGCATAGGTGTTCAACGAAACGGAGATGGAGACAGAAAGATCAAGAAAGGGGAGGGAGGTGTCGGAAATTGACCAGGTAAATTTAGGGCAGGGTGAAAGTTGGAGGCAAAGTTAATGAAGTCAACGAGCTCAGCATGCGTGCAAGAGGCAGCGCCAATGCAGTCGTCGATGTAGCGAAGGAAAAGAGAGGGATGGATACCGGTATAGACTTGGAACATGGACTGTTCCACAAAGCCAACAAAAAGGCAGGCATAACTGGGACCCATATGGGTGCCCATGGCTACACCCTTGGTTTGGAGGAAGTGGGAGGAACCAAAGGAGAAATTATTGAGAGTAAGAACTAATTCCGCTAGACGGAGGAGAGTGGTGGTAGAGGGGAATTGGTAAGGTCTGGAATCCAAAAAAAAGCGAAGAGCTTCGAGACCATCTCGGTCGGGGATGGAGGTATATAGGGACTGGACGTCCATGGTGAAAATAAGACGGTGGGGGCCAGGGAACTTAAAATCATTGAAAAAATTCAAAGCATGAGAAGTGTCACGAACATAGGTGGGAAGAGATTGAACAAGGGGGGATAAGACAGTGTCAAAGTATGCAGAAATGAGTTCAGTGGGGCAGGAGCAAGCTGAGACAATAGGTCTACCTGGACAGACAGGTTTGTGGATCTTGGGTAGAAGGTAGAAACGGGAAGTGCGGGGTGTGGGAACTATGAGGTTGGTGGCAGTGGATGGGAGATCCCCAGAGCTGATAAGGTTGGTGATGGTATAAGAGACAATGGCCTGGTGCTCCTTAGTGGGGTCATGATCAAGGGGTAAATAAGAGGAGGTATCAGAGAGTTGTCGCGGTGCCTCGGGCAGTTAGAGGTCAGTACGCCAGACAACAACAGCTCCCCCCTTATCAGCAGGTTTTATAGTGAGGTTGGGATTAGTGTGGAGGGAACGGAGAGCAGAGCGTTCGGAAGGAGTGAGGTTCGAATTGGAACAGGGTGTGGTGAAGTCAAGATGGTTGATGTCCCGTCGGCAATTAGCAATAAAGAGATCCAGAGCAGGCAGAAGACCAGAGCGGGGTGTCCATGAAGAGGAGGAGGGTTGAAGACGGGAGAAGGGGTCATCGGTGTGGGTAGGAGAGTCCTTGTCAAAGAATTAGTATAGAATTAATATAGAATTGAGTCAGGTTTTATAAACAAGCTTAAACATTTATTAAACTCTGCTCAACAAAAGTGAAAAGTAAACAAACGACTAACTTAACCAGAAGTTTACTGCTATACAGCAATTTAACAGCCAAACTCTGGAATAGTTCTTAAAGTGGTAAATTCGAGCACAGTCTTAAAGTGGTAAATTTGAACACAGTCTTAAAGTGGTATCCAAGTGATTTATACAGTCAGTAAGGAGAGACTTCCCTGAAAACTGATTTCTTCGAAGACATGGCGTTACTGCTGATCCCAGCCGAGATATGTCTTGTCCAAAGGATTCACGATGAAGGAAATAAACAGCTTAAAGGATCTGACCTTTTTGCTGGAGGGTGAACACTGCACAAACCTTCCTGATCTTGCAGGGATTCTCTCAGATGCAGGCCATTATTCCTGAACGAAGATTCAATAAGGTCGATACTTTATAAAACTGCTGAATGACACCAACTTTACTCAATCCTTCGGGTTCCTGTACTTCAGTAAGGTCTTCACTCTCCAATACTAGACTGTAGAGGTAAAACAAAGGTGCACAAATTAAACCGGCAGCGATTGGTGAAACTGCCGGCACAACAGGTTTGCACCTTGCAATAGAAAGTAAAACTCCACTTTAAAATGAAACTGTGTCATGAGGCGAATACGTAGCAAAACTAACTCACGAACTAACCACATGACAACAGGGGTTTCCCCTTAATATACCTGTTGGAACATGCCATCACGTGAACTCACACCGCAGGAAAATTACATCATGTGACCCCACACTGGCGGGAAAATTATATCACCTCACCATCACAAGACAATTACATCGTGGTCATAAGACAGTCACAAGATACCTACAGGGTATGTAACACATCACACCAATCC
This sequence comes from Hemitrygon akajei, assembly GCF_048418815.1. Lineage (NCBI taxonomy): Eukaryota > Metazoa > Chordata > Chondrichthyes > Myliobatiformes > Dasyatidae > Hemitrygon > Hemitrygon akajei. The sequence continues at coordinate 31,949,303 of NC_133149.1, read as the reverse complement.
TCAGTGAAGGGTCAGCAGTGGAAAAGGTGAGCATTTTCAATTTGCTAGGTGTCAACATTTCAGAGGATCTATCCTGGGTTCACTATATAGATGCAATCATGATGAAAGCATGTCAGCGGCTATACTTCATTAGGTATTTGAGGAGATTTGGTATGTCACGATAGAATCTGTAGCTAATTTCTACAGATGTATCGTGGAGAGTATTCTGACTTGTTGCATCACTGTCTGGTGCAAGGCTCCAATGTGCAGGATTGTAAGAGGCTTCAGAGGGTTGTAGACTCAGCCAATTCAATCACTAGCATAAGCCTCCCAACCATTGAGAATATCTTCCATAGGCAGAACCTCAGGAAGGCAGCATCCATCATTAATAAACCTCACTACCCAGGACATGCTCTCTTCTCATTACTACCATCAGGGAAGAGGTACAGAAGCCCGAAGACCTATACTCATCATTTTAGGAACAGCTCCTTCCCTTTAGCTATCAGATTTTGAAATGGATCGAGAACACTAATTTTCTATTTTGCGTTCCCACTATTTATTTATTTATTATTATTAGAATGCATAGTCATTTGTTATGCCTGCACAGTACTGTGGCTACAAAACAACACATTTCAGGACTTATGTCAGTGGAAATAGACCTGATTCTGATTTGGATCCTGGCTTTAGTAAATCTTTCCATAATTAGTGTGTTTATTGAAAGATATCCCTATGGAGATCACAGCAATGGTTTTATTCATTTCGGTATAGCCCCACGTGAATTTGAAAGCTCCTTTGGGAATACAACTCACTGACATTTTTAATGTCAGGTTAGACAAAGCACTTACTATGCAGCAGTTCTCAAAGAAGTATTAGCTATTAAAAGCCATTGCCCAGGTGATCCATGTGAAAGTTGGAGATTGTGGCTTTAAAGTATAGTTTCCGGCAAGTCATTTATATAATTTCTAGTGGGTGAGGCCTCTGTTCATTCATATGTCCCAGTTGCTGAATATTATGATCTAAGGTCTCATAAGCTCATACTCCAGTATTTTGGCTTCTTGTTTCTTTTTACGTCCACAAAGCTGATTTGACTACCCGATCTTTTGAACTCTTGATTCCAGATTTTTTTCTCAGTAATGTCCTAATGTCATCCTTTATCATCAGATATAACCCAACCACTCATAACATGTCATGCTTATTAGAAAATTCCTTTTATGCACCTTAGGAAGAGGCTGGTCCATTCTTAGCACCGTATGTACGTGCCTACAATGCTGCTGCAAGATTTTCATTGTACCTCTATTTCATTGTACTTGTGCACATAGTGATAAACTTGACACTTTCTGATTTTGATAGACATTTCTATGTGCTATACAATTTCCAGTTTGTTGCCTAATAAAATTCTGAGAAGTTTACTTCATAGATAGTTTGAATTATGTGCATATAGTTAAAATGTCAAATTAACTTGCACTTACTTTGCTTCTTTAATGTAGCAAAATATCAAGGTGCTTCATATAATTCACACAAGTGATTAATTTCTTTTAAAGAATTTTCTTCCTCTTAAGCCCGTCACCCCTAATGAGGCATAAACTATCGATAACAGCTCACAAGAATTTTCTGTCCTTGGCCGATAGAAGGGTCATCGGCCCTGTGGCTTCTGCTTTTAGCACATGATTTCATATTTCGGTGAAGATCCTCCTTCTCCCAGGAGTGAAACTTTCAGAGCTTCTGTTGTTATTTTTTCTGTAGCTCTGGGTTTTCGCGGAATGAGATTGCTAGCCCCATGCTCAACCTTCCTTTTTCAGCCGGGCTCTGGATCCCCAAGGTGGAGTTTTTAAAAGAATACAAACCTTGACATGAAGTGATTGTCCATCAGCTTCATGGGAGCTTATGTTAATGAGGTCCATAAATATTAGAAAAAAGATAAACGTGAATATTTTAATATTCATGTCCTTGTGAAATAATAAGCAAATTATTTAAAGATTTATTCTCTGTGCATTCAGAATCTCATTTGATAATGATGTATAAAACTGTCTACTGATGATGATTAAACTATGTTTCATATTTCTATATTTCCATGCTGTGTAGTCATTAATTTTGTCCTACGGTTCAAAAGAATCAATTTGTCTTGTGTTTAATTATTCATATGGTATTAAAAGATGTTATTGGAAATAATGAGGCACTGGTTGAACCCACATGTTTTTATAAAGCGATGAATATTTTTTGTGGAAGCTTTATATTCTGATTGTTTGGTTGAGGTAGAGAACATGAGGACAAAAATAAATGGTAGTTAACTTAGCATTTGTGCCAGTTCATATGAAATAAAATGAATAGTAACTTGTTAATCAAGGTCACTTATTGTTTGCTTGCACTTTGTTCAAAGTCAAATGAGGGCAGTTTCATTATAATATTAAAATAAATGATACAAGAACCACATTTAGAATACCTCTCAAGTAATTTTCTGGTGTTTACGCTGAGCTGCAGCATTTCAGTGGCCACTCAGAAAACTGATGTCCATCAATGTTTGGCAGTGAGCAGCAAAGAGCATTAAATAAAAGCAGGGTAAAGGTCAACTCCTGAGTTTTTAAGGCCACTTTTTATTCTATGCAATCAGGTTTATAGCATTTATCAATGGGAGTACTTTTTGTTGTTTGGTAGTCCCTTCCGATCAAGGGTGACTGGTTTCCACTTTAGTTTTGTGAGCTCTGAAGTGGATAAAGAAGCCAATGTAGGAACTACAAACCCTTCCACAGATAGGATAGGAAGGTGGTTGACAAAGCAGTACTCCTTAGCAACTTCAATACATTAGTGAAAAGAGACTCAACCTTCTGGCAAGGAAGAAGAAGGAAAGACCAATTCCAACAGGATCCTTGTCTTGACAAAAATGCTTATAATAAACACACTGCTTCATCAGAGGGGTTAAGTATAAAAACCCATGGCAAGGTGGAGAAGAAGGCATATGGGATGCTTGCCTGCTTCGGCTGTAGCTTAGAATACAAGAGCTGGGGTATCATGTTACACACTTGGGATATTGTGTGCATTTCTAGTCACTACACTTCTTTTTCCATAGTGTGGATGTCTAAGACAAGAGAACATAGGTTTCGAAGTGGAGTCTGGAATGTGCTGCCTAAGAAGGTGATACACCTCCTTAGGTAGATGTACTGAGTCATCTAGTCAAAAACTTGAATCACCAAGGCATAGAAGGCTATGGACCTAATGCGGGTAAATGGGATTAAAATTGGTGGATATATTGAAAGAGTTGCCAGAGGGGATGACAGAGACATGTACAATTAAAATATTTAAAAGATATTTCAACAGGTACATGGATGATAGACAAAGTCTGGAGCTGGGGTTCTTAATTTTTTTTTATGCCATAGAGCACCTCGGCAGTGTGGTGAAGCCTTTGGATCCCTTCTTAGACTAATGTATTAAAATATATTAAAGAATACATTACAAAAGAAACCAATTATTTGAAATAGTTATCAAAATATTTTTTTAATTGTGTTAAGTAATGTGTGTTTCTTTATTAACATTGGTAACAAGACTATACATTTAAAAATATAGAAAAGCTAAAATTATTTTTTTAAAGGCATATCAGTGCGATGGCTGTTGTTGCTCAGCTTGAATAAGAACATTAAACTGTGGGGTGGTCTTTGACAATACGTCATATTTAACATCCAATTGATTTTGATTTTTTTTTTGTTTTAATGGTTATGTGTTGAAAATCACGATTCTCAAAGCTATGTTGTTATAAATGGAATTAAAGCTTCCATGGTTCACTTTACAAGGTAAGGACAGGCTTCCCTCAGGGAATCCCAGTATTCTCCAAGGCTTTTTGAGTTATCCTTTAATTAAAGTAAGTTTTTTGTCCTAAGATCAATGAGTTTATCTTTGGCTAGATCGACACCTTCGATACAGTTAATATCAGAAAGAAAAGGATTGTGGATCTATGGTTCAACTTTAATGCTGTCAAGATAGAAATAACTTGAAAGAGTTTCCAAGTGTTCACAGATGTCCCTCTTCAAAGAAATTGACAGAGAAGTTTGTATCTCAACTCCATTTTTGGTAAAGCATTTCCTGCAGCATTTCAAAGTTTGCAAAGATATCAGCCACTATTTTCTTCTTCCATATTGGCAGCTTAGCCAAGAAAGCTTGTTATTTTTCAGTAGCATCCATAATAGTGACTTCAGGACCTTGAATTGAAGGATTTCTTTCATTCATATGGTTAAAAATATCTGCCAGGTAAACCAACCCATGGATACAAACAAGAGAAAATCTGCAGATGCTAGAAATCCAAGCAACACACACAAAATGGCTGGAGGAGCTCAGTAGGCCAGGCTGCACCTATGGAAAAAAGTAGTTGACATTTCGGGCAGGCCTGCTGAGTTCCTCCAGCATTTTGTGTGTTCCATGGATACAATCCTTTTTTTCAAACTGCTCCAAGAGTGGGTTTTCTTTTTTTCAGGAAAAAGTGAAACTTCTATTAAGCGCTTCAAGACTGGTCCTCTTGAAAGCCAGAGAACTTCTGTGTGGTAGAGAAGCACTTCATACGCTGCACTTATTTCTCGACAAAGTCTTTCAAAAAGTATTCATTCAGAGATCTGCTTTTAATAAAATTGTTGACAAACCTTTCAAAGTTGTTGGAAGAGTCTTTGTTGCCAGTGCATGTCTGTGTAGAAAAAGCAATGAGGAGCTCCATCTGTGCAAAGAGTATGAAATTTTTCTCTTCAGTCAAAGTTTTCAGAATCAGGTTTAATATCACTGGCATATGTCATGAAATTTGTTAACTTAGTGGCAGCAGTACAATGCAATGCATGTTAATATAGAAAAAATCAATTACAGTAAATATATATGTGTGCACATGTGTATATTTATTAAATGGTTAAATTAAAAATAGTGCAAAAACAGAAATAATTAAAAAAATGTTTTGCTTGGAAAAAGTAACTTTTTACCTTTTCCAAGATGTCGACGGCCTTTGTAGTTTCCAAAAGGGACTCACAAAATAAGAATTCTTCTTTGATGGCGTCAGCATGCACATAATTAACAAAATCAAGGAGTTGACTACATTAAGAAATGTCTGTAGTTTCATCCAGTTGCATACTGAATGGGAATTGTAAGGCTACCAATTCCTCAATGACTTGCTTCAAAATGTTAAAAGAAGTATCAACTCTTCTAGAAGGTATCACATAATTTGATAAGGAAACTGCTTCCAGCTTTTCCCTCTGTTCTAGTCCACAAACCAGCTTGACTACTTCCGGTGCACATGACTTAACTAATGTCTCTCCAATAGTGTGGGGCAATACTGGTAAGCAATTTTATAGGATGCTTCAAGAAAAGGTATTTGTGAAATGGCAAATCCAAGTTTTGGAAGTGTTGCAACATTTTTGAATTGAGCTTTCTTTGCACAAAAAAACCCTTATCTTTAGATGTATTTTTGGGATGAACAGACATGAGGTGCTGTTTCAGTTTTACTGGCTTCATACTTACTTTCACAAGAATTTTTCTGCATAAAAACACCATGGCTTTTGTGTTCTCTTGTGTTCATTAATGCAAGTGAAACCATATAATATATAAAATAAAGCTAAAATAAAATAATTGATTCAATTAACATTTTTTGAAACTCAATATTTTTGTATGTTTCTTAAGTAATTTGATAAATCTGCAAAGAAATAAGTAATCAGAATCAGGTCTATTATCACCGACATGATTCGTGAAATTTGTTAACTTAGCAGCAGCAGTACAATGCAATACATGATAATATAGGAAAAAAACTAAGTGAATCAATTGCATTAAGCGTGTATGTATGTGTATATATGTGTATATATTAAATAGACTAAAAATGGTTCAAAAACAGAAGTAATATATATTAACAAAAAAAAAGTAAGGTCATGTTCATGTGTTCAGTGTCCAGTTAGAAATCGTAAGGCGGAGGAGAAGATACTGTTCTTGAATTGCTGAATGTGTGTCTTCAGGCTTCTGTACCCCCTTTCTGACAGTAGTAATGAGAAGAGGGCGTGCCCTGGGTGATGGGAGTTCTTAATAATAGACGCTGCCTTTCTGAGGCACCGCTCCTTAAAGATGTCTTGGGTACTGTGGAGACTAGTAACCAAGATGGAGCTGACTAATTTTACAACTTTCTGTAGCTTCTTTTGGTCCTGTGCAGTAGGCCCCACCGCCAATACCAGACAGCGATGCAGCCTTTCAGAATGCTTTTCATAGTACACCTGTAGAAATTTTTGAGTGTTTTAGGTGACAAACCAAATTTCTTCAAACTCCTAATGAAATATAGCTGCTGTCTTACCTTCTTTATAACTGAGTCGATATGTTGGGACCAGGTTAGATCTGCTACGACCTTGACACCCAGGAACTTGAAATGGTTGATGTTCTCCACTTCTGATCCCTCAGAGGATTAGTTTGTGTTCCTTCGTCTTACCCTTCCTGAAGTCCTCAGTCAGCTCTTTTGTCTTACTGACATTGAGTGCAAGCTTGTTGCTGTGACATCGCTCAACTAGCTGGTATATCTCGCTCCTGTACGTCCTCTCCTCTCCGTCTGAGATTCTCTCAACGACGGTTGTATTGTTAGCAAATTTATAGATGGCATTTGAGCTATACCTAACCACACAGTCATGGGTATAGAGGGAATAGAGCAGTGGGCTAAACGCACACCCCTGAGGTGCACGAGTGTTGATCGTCAGTGGAGAGGAGATATTATCACCAATCCGCACAGACTGTGGTCTTCCGGTTAGGAAGTTGAGGATCCAATTGCAGGGGAGGTACAGAGGCCCAGGTTCTGTAGCTTATCGATCAGGACTGTGGGAATGATGGTGTTAAACGCTGAGCTATAGTCATTGAACAGCATCCTGACATAGGTGTTTGTATTGTCCAGGTGATCTAAGGCCGTGTGAAGAGCCATTGAAATTGCGTCTACTGGAGACCTATTGTGGTGATGGGCAAATTACAATGGGTCCAGGTCCTTGCTGAGGCAGGAGTTCATTCTGGCCATGACCAACCCCTCAAAGCATTTCATCACTGTAAATGTGAGTGCTACTGGGTGATGGTCATTAAGGCAGCCCACATTATTCTTCTTAGGCACTGGGCACAATTGTTGCCTTTTTGAAGCAAATGGGAACTTCTGACCGTAACAGCGAAAGGTTGAAAATATCCTTGAATACTCCAGCCAGTTGGGTGGCACAAGTTTTCAGAGCATTACCAGGTTCTCCATCAGGGCCTGCTGCCTTGCAAGGGTTCACCCTCCTTAACGACAGTATAACATTTGCCTCTAAGACAGAGATCACAGGGTCACCTGGTAGTGAAGCATCGCTGCCATTCATGCTATTGGGTTTTGATTTGAAGGAAGTAATGTCCTGCTAACCCTGCCAGAGTTGACGTGCCCCCAATGTCGCTTCCAATCTCACTCAGAATTGCTTTTTCACTCTTGAAATAGCCTTTTTCAAGTCATACCTGGTTTTCTCATACAGACCTGGGTCACCAGACTTAAATGCCACAGATTTAGCCCTCAGTAGGTGACAAACCTCCTGGTTCATTCACAGCTTTTGGTTTGGGAATGTACAGCAAGTTTTTGTAGGCACACACTCACCCAGACAGGTTTTAATGAACTCGGTAAAGACTGCGGCATATTCATCCAGATTCAAAGATGGATCCCTGAATACAGTCCGGTCCACTGACTCAAAGCACTCCTGTAAGTGCTCCTGTGCTTCCCTTGTCCATACTTCCTTGATCCTCACTACTGGTGCTGCAGTCTCCAGTCTCTGCCTATACTCAGGGAGTAGAAGTACAGTTAGGTGATTAGACTTCCTGAAGTGAAGGTGTGGAATAGTATGGTAGGCATTTTTAGGTGGTGGTGCAACAGTGGTGTTGTTTGACTTGGTACTACAGGTGATTTGTTGATGATAATCATTTAGTGACTTTCTCAAGCTGGCCTGGTTAAAATCCTCCGAAAATGATGGTGAAAGTGATGGTGATCCATGAAGGGTGTGCTGTTTTGTGCATGTTGAGCCCATTGCTCAGATCGTCCAGAGCCTGTTTGACATTGGCCTGAGGTGGAATATACACCGCTATCAAAATGATCACAGAAATCTCCCATGGCAGGTAAAATGGATTGCACTTGCAAGGTATTCTGGGTCTGGTGAGCAGAATTGGGACTACACTGAAATACTTGTGCACCAAGAGGAGTTGATCATAAGGCATACACCTCCACCTTTGCTTTTGAGAGACTCAACAGCCCTTTCCTTTCCTGACAGTAAACACGTCAATCTGAATTGCTGCATCTGATACAGAAGAGGGTTAATCAGGATTCTATGAAACAAAGGACGTAAGCAGTTCCAATGTCGCTCTGATACAGCATCCTAGCTTGGAGATCTTCGATTTTATTTACCAGTGTTACGATCCAGCAACAATGAATATATAATTGAGACAGGTATTTTATAACAAATAAAACATTTATTAAACACTGCTTAAAAAAAAGCCCAAAAGTAAACAAACGACTAACTTAACCGGAAGTCAGCTGTGATACAGCAGCTCAAACAGTTCTTAAAGTGAGAAATGCGAACACAGTTCTTTAAAGTAGTATTGCAAAAAGTCCAAATGATTTACAGTCAGTTAGGAGAGACTTTCCTTGAGGTAATACATTCTCCTTCATGGCGTTACTGCTGATCCCAGCTGAAGTATGCTTTGTCGAGGGATTTACGATTGGAGGAAATAAAACGGCTTAAAGGCACTGACCTTTCCTTGGTGAAACTCTGCGTTCAACTCTTTCTGCTCTTTTGGCAAAACAGGAGTTATCTTAGACACAAGTTACTAATTCCTTGTACGAAGATTAAATAAAGGTCGAACCGGTTTTACCGCCGACATCAACTTTCCTTGATCCTTCAGCTTCCCGAACTTCGATAAATCTTCACTCTCTGACTGGACTGAACTGGCAGTGATTTCCAGAACTGTTGGCAATAACCTTTGAGACTTAAAACTCCAATTTAAAACAAAACTGCATCATAACATTGAATATGCAGCAGAACAGTCACTGGCGAATTCAACCATGAACTGCCCCGCGTCACAGGGAGGGGTTCTCCTTTTATACCCTGTTGAGAAAACTATCACGTGACCTCACTGGCGGAAAATTACGTCACTCCACCATCACAAGACCATTACATCATGCCCAGCATATAGCCTCAATTACATCATGGTCATGTGACAGGCACAAGATACCCACGGTTACGTAACACTAGAGACTGTATGTTTTCCTGCAAGATAGTCAGTATTGGGAGTTGAAGACCCCATTTTCTTAAATGTACTTGTGTCCCTGACCAGCAGCCATGTTTCTGATGAGGAGTCTGGCGAGAAGTACAGTACAGCCGCAATTGGCATTAAGACATCTTTATTAACTGTACAGACTGAAACAGGAATATTTAATCGTATTCATCGAGCTGTGCTGCATGAGATCGCAGTCTTCAAGGCGCCCTGGAAGTAGAAAATGTATCCTAATGAAGTGAAGTGTAAGGTATTCAAGAAATTTGTATGCCAAATAAGTAAAATAAGGCAGAGTTTATAATTTATCAAACTTTTAACATTTTAGTGACTTTTAGATACTCAGATAAACACAAGGATTACATCAGTAGCTTGTGTCCTTCCTGGAATTAGGCTATTGGTGCGCATGGAGTCGTGTGGTATTACAGAAGGTCATGCGGCCTTATGGAGAGTTAAGAATTCTCATTTGAACTGTCTCGTTTTTCACAACTTTAACAAATAATAAAAGCAACTCACCTCCTTCTATGCATTGATCCGCGAGTAATTGTAGGCAGGAAATAATGGAGAGCAATGTAGATGTCTGGGTCACAAATGTGAGAACAAGCGACTTCACTGTTTGTTGACTGAATGACTACTAGGTGCATGGCTACCTGATAGGTGGCCAGCTATGTTGCTTGAGCATCTGCAGACAGTAAGACTGCAATCACATTCGATCTAATGATGGGTTTCCTAACAACCGTACTTTTGAAGTAATGATGATCATGCTGTAAATGATATTTTGAGATATTTGTAACAACTGTAATGTGTGAAATTATCTGCGATTTCTATTGGTGACAAAGTCACAGGTACTGCTAATGCTACTGTAGTTTGTTGCCTACATTCATAATTGAAGGAAATGTTAAATTTCAGTTAGAGCATATATGTCAAACTCAAGGCCCGTGGGCCAAATCCGGCCCGCGATGGAATTATCTTTGGCCCGCGAGATAATATCTAATTACTATTAAAGCTGGCCCCAGTAATCGAAGCGCCTATGGCGTATGATATGGCTAATGCTGAGTTTATTCAGGTACCAGGTTTTCAGGGTTTTTAGTGTTTATTCGGCAGTCTTGCTCGGCAGTCTTCTTCATAAGAAACAGAATTTGTAAAGTGAAACACTTTGTAGTTATAGCAGAGACTGAGACACATGAGAGCAGGCTGAAAAAACGGAGGCAACGAAAGCTGCGTTCGCACGCATCCGACTGATCCGGCCCGCATGAAGCTGCATTTTGCTCAATCCGGCCTGTGACCTAAAATGAGTTTGACACCCCTGAGTTAGAGATTTGTGAAAATAAAGATGTAAATTTTAGCCCATCCAAGTTTATGAACCTCTGGTTTCGAGGAATATGGGGTAAATGCAGGTAAATGGGATTAGCACAGGTAGATTTGGGCAAGTTGAGCAGGAGGTCCTGTTTCTGTGCTGTGCAACTCTATGAATCTATCAGATCGCTGGCAGGTGGTAAGAGTAGGCTCCCTCAACTCTGCCCCTTTGACCATCAGCACAGGTGCCCCTCAGGGCTATGTCCTAAGCCCCTTTCTTTACTCTCTGTATACCCATGTCTGTGTCATCACCCACAGCTCCAATCAGCTAATTAAATTTGCTGACAACACTACACTGATTGGCCTAATCTCAAATAATAATGAGGCAGCCTACAGAGAAGAAGTCATCACCTTGACACAGTGGTGTTAAGAAAACAACCTCTCACTCAATGTCACAAAAAGAAAGGAGCTGGTTACGAACTACAGGGGGAGCGGAGACAGGCTAGCCCCTATTTACTTCAATGGATCTGTGGTTGAGAGGGTGAACAGCTTTAAGTTCTTTGGCATAAACATTACCAAGGATCTCACGTGGTCTGTACATACTGGCAGTGTGGTGAAAAAGGCACAATAGTGCCTCTTTCACCTCAGACAGTTGAGAAAGTTTGGTATTGGCCCCTAAATCCTAAGAATTTTCTACAGGAACACATTTGAGAGCATCCTGACTGGCTGCATCACTGCCTGATATGGGAACTGTACTTCCCTCAATCACAGGAACTGCAGAGAAGTAGTGCAGACAGTCCAGTGCATCCGTAGATGTGAACTTCCCACTATTCAGGAGATTTACGAAGAAGGGTGTGTAAAAAGGGCCCAGAGGATTATTGGGGACCCAAGTCACCCCAACCACAAACTCGTCATGAGGCATCTCAAGACCCAGCTGCCCCCCTCACTGGATCCCCTGCAGTTTGCATACAGTCCCAACCGCTCAACAGACGACGCCATTGCCATCATCCTCCACCTGACCTTAACCCACCTGGACAAAAAAGGCACGTACGTTCGAATGCTGTTCATAGACTTCAGTTCAGCATTCAACACAATCATTCCTCAGAAACTGATTGGAAAGCTGAGCCTACTGGGCCTGATCACCTCCCTCTGCAACTGGATGCTAGACTTCTTGATTGGGAGACCTCAGTCAGTCCGGATAGGGAGCAGCATCTCCAACACCATCACACTGAGCACGGGGGCCCCCCAGGGCTGTGTGTTCAGTCCACTGCTGTTCACTCTGCTGACCCATGACTGTGCTGCAACACACAGCTCGAGCCACATCATCAAGTTCGCTGATGACACAACCGTGGTGGGTCTCATCAGCAAGAACGACGAGTCAGCTTGCAGAGAATAGGTGCAGTGGCTAACGGACTGGTGCAGAGCCAACAACTTATCTCTGAATGTGAACAAAACAAAAGAGATGGTTGTTGACTTCAGGAGGACACGGAGTGACTACTCCCTGCTGAACATCGATGGTTCCTCGGTAAAGGTCGTTAAGAGCACCAAATTTCTTGGTATTCACCTGGCGGAGAATCTCACCTGGTCCCTCAACACCAGCTCCATAGCAAAGAAAGTCCAGCAGCGTCTGTACTTCCTGCGAAGGCTGAGGAAAGTTCCATCTTCCACCCTCCATCCTCACCACATTCTACAGGGGTTGTATTGAGAGTATCCTGAGCAGCTGCATCACTGCCTGGTTTGGAAATTGCACCATCTCGGATCGCAAGACCCTGCAGCGGATAGTGAGGTCAGCTGAGAAGATCATCGGGGTCTCTCTTCCCTCCATTATGGACATTTACACTACACGCTGCATCTGCAAAGCAAACAGCATTATGAAGGACCCCATGCACCCCTCATACGAACTCTTCTCCCTCCTGCCGTCTGGGAAAAAGGCACCAAAGCATTGGGGCTCTCATGACCAGACTATGTAACAGTTTCTTTCCCCAAGCTATCAGACTCTTCAATACCCAGAGTCTGGACTGACACCTTACTGCCCTATTGTTTTGTTTATTATTTATTGTAATGCCTGCACTGTTTTGTGCACTTTATGCAGTCCTGGGTAGGTCTGCAGTCTAGTGTAGTTTTTTTCTGTGTTTTTTTTTTACATAGTTCAGTCTAGGTTTTGTACTGTGTCATGTAACACCATGGTCCTGAAAATAAGTTGTCTCATTTTTATTATGTACTGTACCAGCAGTTATGGTCAAAATGACAATAAAAAGTGACTTGACTTGACTTCCAGCTGCTAGCATCTGGGAAACGGTACTGCAGCATAAAAGCCAGTACCAACAGGCTCTGGGACAACTTCTTCCACCAGGCCATCAGACTACTTAATTCATTCAGATGCCACTGTATTTCTATGTTATATTGACTGTCCTGTTGTATATAATATTTATTCTAAATTACTATAAATTGCAGATTGCATATTTAGACAGAGACGTAACATAAAAGTTTTTTTTCTCCTCATGTATATGAAGGGTGTAAGTAATAAATTCAATTCAATTCAACTCAGTCTTGATGTAGTGTAATTAATCTTGATATGGAATGTGTTCAGTTCTGACAGTTAACATGACAGTTAGGTTTACGCATGACTGAAGTGAATCTGATTTTGACTATTAAATTGTAAATTCAGATACTGTGAAACGGAGCAGATTAATGATTTTAACCAGGGTTCATCTTATTTAATGGTATGATTTTGCTTCAGTAAAACTGGAAAAAAGTATCTATAGGCACAGACTCTGAATTCAAGGTTGGAACATCCAACTATCATAATGAAAGTCCTTGGGTAACATGATTAGCTTGTTTATGCACATTACTGACGTCATTGTTTCTGCAAATGTATTTGTAATATACCTAATGCTTAAAAGTAATACTCTTTGAAGCAAACATTTGTAGAAAGTTATGTTGCTGGATCTGAATTTTAGGATGGGTTTGGTTGACTGGGGTATATAATTTAGGTAATTTGAAGCCACGCAGACACACAAAGGACACACCAGAACACATGAATGCAGTTTATAAAGCAAAATGTCAATTAGCAGTTTTCTTCCAAGAAAGTCAAGAGAGGAAATAAAAGTTAATTAAAATTCTCATATTTTACAAAGAAAACCTATTAGATAGATGTTATTTTGTTAGATTGTATTATAAATATTGTATAGAATAAATGTTTTTTATTTGGCTTGAACTCCTCAAAGGCAACATCATAAAAGCAAACTCATTGCTAGCAGGTATAAGTCATTCTGCTCCATGTGCCTACCCACCATTCAATACGATCATGGTTGACCTTCTTTCTCAATATCTACTCTAATTCTGTGTTGCTTGATTTCCTTAATAATCTAATGTACATTGATCTTGTTATTAAATATATTCGGTGACTTGTCCTCAAATTTCTTCTAGGGAAATCAAATAAGTTACTATTCTCTGAATGCCTTCTCCCTCATTACAGAATGACAACCTCCCTTTTATTTGAGACTGAACCCCTGGTTCTTGATACTGAAGACCGTGAAACCATTATCCCTATACTTAAACTGAAGAAGTCCATAAGAATCTTAAACACGAGAGATTCTGCAGATGCTGGAAATCCTTCCTTCTCATTTCATAACAAATTCAGCAATGTGTGTGTTCCTGTTGTGTCCTCCAGTATATCAGTGAGACCCGACGTAGATTGGGAGACTGTTTTGCCGAGCACCTATGACCCGTCCACTAGAAAAAAACGGGACCTCCCAGTGGTCACTCATTTTAATTCCACTTCCCTTTCCATTCCAACATGTCAGTTCATGGCCTCCTCTACTGTCAAAATCAGGCCACACTCTGGTTGGAGGAGCGATACCTTATATTCTGTTTGGGTAGCCTCCAACTTGATGGCATGAACAAAGATATCTCGAACTTCCAGTAATGCCCCCCCCCTTCACCATTCCCCCATTCCCATTTCCCTCTCTCACCTTATCACCTCCCACTGCTCCTCCCCCTTTTCTTTCTTCCATGGCTTACTGTCCTCTCCTATCAGTTTTCCCCTTCTCCAGCCCTGTATCTTTTTCACCAACTTCCCAGCTCTTTACTGCACCCATCCTTTCCCCCTACCACTCCTCATTTTTTTTTATCTCTAGTCCTAATGAAGGGTCTTGGCCTGAAATGTCTGTACTCTTTTCCATAGATGCTGCCTGCCCTGCTGAGCTCCTCCAGCATTTTGTGTCTGTTGCTTTGATTTCTAGCATCTAAAGATTTTCTCTTGTTTGTTTATTCTGTAGTTTACTTTTGCCTGTACTTATGACCAATTTTTCATTAAACTATCAATTCAATCTTAAAATGTGTATTCTATCATAGCATAATCACTGAATTGTTACTGGTCACTCACCCAGATCTAAAATAGTTTATTTTCAAGTTCGTCTGCATTCTTACCAAGAAAACTGTCCTGACATCCTTGTTTTAATTTCATTAATTAGTAATTAAATTTCAGCATGATTCCTTGTCCTGTGCTTTTAGATATTACAGATATTTTTTACATGTAATTGACGACTTGAAAATGACACAATGCTTCACAATTCAGAAAACTCTGTGTTTAGTTGAATAACTTAACAACTGCAGAAGCAGGTGTGTTTATGACTCTTATGACTACTGTGTACTTGGACATCGCAGGCAGCATGCTAGCAATTGCCACGATTTACTCTTTACATTCCTCTTTTCACTCTGGTGACTCCCTGTGGAACAATGCAGATAACAATGAATAATTCTGAATTCTGCTCATTGATCATAATGACTTCAAAGATACTTCAGCTTTTCACAGAAAATAATATTCTTGCATTTATTGAATGGAATTTATTCCATAATTCACTGATAGTGAATTTGTACATGTTTTTCAGTCTTAAAACAGAAATTTATAGTGCAGAAGGAAACCATTCTTAAAACATTTTTCCCATTGTACTCTTGTTCTGATGTATTAATATGCAGGAGCATTGTGTATTACCTGGAGACAAATTCAGCTACGAAATATGTAATTCATACTATTAGGAATGCCAGATGAGGTGTGTACTCAAAACATTTAGGCTGGTTTAACAAGTAGGTGGCATCAGAGTTTATTTTACTGCATGTGGTAATTGCAGATTGTTGAAAATATTTCTTTCTTTAAATCTTTACCTTTTTAATTATTTTAATTGTCACAGTAGTAGTCAGATTAGATAACTTCTTAGAAGCAGCATATTTAATTGTTCATTTAACCAAGTTAACTTCAGTTAAAGTTCTTTAAACAAAAAAAACACTTGTGACTTGAGAACTGCAGATGTCCTTGAAAATTCATTATTTTTGTAATGTTACTGAAATATAGTATTGGATAAACAATTGTTTTTAGCCAGCTATGGTTGCAATGTTGCCTCCAACTTTTGGCAACCTCAAGGAGGCGCTGTGGGTTAATATTTTACTGTGATTAAATATAAATTCATTATTTAGAACTATAATGATTTACCATAACCAACGAATGAGAGGTGTTAGTTCATCTTCATCTGGTCCTGTGTACCACGTGAATTTAATTATACCTCCTTGTACAGGAGTTCAAAGAAATGAAGAAAATAATGTCCAAATGAGACTGTCTTTGAGGAAGAATTCCTGTGAATCATAGCTAGGTAAAGTTTACCATATAGCATAGTTGAAGTTTAAATCATTTGTAGTCCTTCATCTTAAAATGATTCGTACATTTTGTCAACATGATACTCTGCTCCAATATGAAGATGAAATTGCATTTTCAGGTAGAAAAAAATGGAACAAATAGGTATAAAATGTTCTTCAGCATGAATCTGGAATGTATTATGTGTGGTTTGAAATCATTTGCATTAGATTCAAAGTATTATCACCAGTAAATAAGTGTGAGTACTTTCTTTCATTAACCTGCATACTCTGTTCATAATTCTAATGGAGTGTATTATGCATTCAGACTCATTCACAGGTGATGCTGTGGGATACATTGTCTGGTAGTTCTATTTATAACATGGCACAAGGGAGTTCATTTTTGTTCACTTCAGTATATTGCAGCTCATTATCTTAGAACTTCATAAAATATACCGTAATTCCATTGATCAGAATTTCTCCATATGTAATTGAGCTCTTGCAGTCCCCTTTGTTGAAAAGAAAAATTGAAAAAAGCAAAATTTGAAATGTAAAAACTGCTGTAAATTCGCTCTGTCTCAAAAAAAGTCTGTGTCAGTTGGGGGGGGGGGTAGAATTTTGTCAATTTTCTGTTTTAAAAAAATAGAATTAAGTCAACCATATTCATTTTTTGTTATGAATTCTGTTGATTGTCAAATAAAGGAATGTTTGCTGAGGAGAATGGCCTTCAGTTTCAGGGTCAAACTCATTATCTGTTAATCTATTTTGTACCATATAATTGAGTTCGTTTGTGGAATTTAACTAGAATAGCATAAGATGCAAGCAGATGTCAAAAAAATTAAGGAAGTGAGTTCATGCAACATTATTTTCTTATAGAAGTAACAATGTTTACTTTAAAAGAATGCTAGAATGTGAGCTGCTCACTCCTTATATACACCTTCTGCACCTTCTGTGCCTTTGATTTCAAATGAACTTATTGTGTAAGAAGTGGGTACAGACAGCACACAGATACTTTAATATTTAGTGCTAGCAACCAAGAGAACATTTTAACCCATAATTGTTAGCTCTTTTGAGGGAGAATATTGCTATTCTAGAGAATGGGAATTGTACCTGCCATTTAAAAAAAAATATTACAGTCATTCAGCATGGCCTTCAGAGCAGTGAATTGTGCCAGCCATCAAGCCCCTAATTACTCTATCCTTATATCAATTCTATTTTACTCTCCCACACTACTCTCACTTCCTCCAGATTCTATCAGTCAACAACATGCTAAGTACAATTTACAATTAACATAATAACTTGACACGTTTTTGGGATGTGGCACAAAACCAGAATAAACAGGAAACCCACATTGCTACAGAGAGAACATGGAAACTGCACAGGCAGCACCAAAGATGATCAGTTGCTGGAGCTGTGAGGTAAGAGCTTTACAAGCTGTGCCACTATACAGTCCTATTGAAAAGGTGCTTCGTATGATAGTCCATCTACTGCATTATAGAGTCCTGACTTATTTTTTAAGTTTCTTTTTCTGGTGATTCATTTGCATATCTGTGGAAACATTTGTCATTCTGCTATCATTGCTGAACGATCATGTCACTGGGATGATGAACAGAAATACACAATCAAAAAACAACTATTTTATGCATAATCTCTAAACTACTGTGATGTGATTTCTTCAGGGGTTTTCCTAAATTCTCCTTTATTGTAGAGAGAAAATCATTAAAAACTTACAGCTACAACAAATACCTTTCTTCATATGATTTCTTTTGCTGAAAACAATGAATGATCAACAAGCTTTGGTGCATTTTGTTTCATGCTGCCAAAGAGTAGTGCTTGCCATTCAAATTACGAGTTTCCAGAGCTTTGTCATCAGTAGAAGTTTCCTTTAGTTTGGTGTCTCTTCATGATATGTACAAAGTTTCTGATATACTTATGAAGAAGTAAATGAATGCCAAAATATAGCTGAAGTAATAATCATACTGAAAAATCTAAATTGTTATCAAAGTTTCCTGTTGTTAGCCTGTGCATATTTCATTTTTCATTTTTAGAATCTTTTTATTGATATATAATCTTCAACAGCGATAAAATGATACAAAACTTCAACAGATTAATATGTATACAATTAATAAAGCTGAAGAAAAAGACAGATCTTAAAATATAAAAATGGATTTTTTTTTATATATATAGGAAAAAGAAGGAAATGAAAAGAACCCCATCTAACTAGGAAAAAAAACCCCACTAACTACAAAAAAAACCCATTAGGAATCAACCCCCCCGGAGCAATACATTTGACCATTATCTAAATATATAAAAAAAAGTCATCAACTGCCATTTCATATTTATAAAAAAAATAAAATTGGAAGGATGCCATATAACTTAATTCAAATTAAATGATAATATTTAGCAAAAGAACCCCATCTTCTCTCAAAATCAAATCGAGGATCAAAAGTTCTACTTCTAATTTTTTCCAAACTAAGACATAACATCACTTAGCTATACCAATCACAGTGCAAACACCATTGATGCACATCATTTGTTGGTGATTTCTGGAGTCCCATGCATAATTGAATCCTATGGTAATTCATGTCACGCCTGTATCTTTTGAATGGGAGTAGTCACTGATTTCAACTACTGCTGGATGTCATGGCATAGGTTTGTGGATAGGGGTTGTTTTTAGAACAAGTTGCAAATGGAAACAGATATGGGCACCTGACTGAATAGATACAAATAGTGGCCAAAGAAATGAACACTCAAGAGAAATTTGAAAATCGGAGTTTTGGAAATCCATTGAGGGTAAAAATATTAGACCAAAGAGAAGAAGTAATCAGAGAGCTCAATTCTTGGATTGGTGCTTGAATTATCTAAAGGGGTGCAAGAAAAGGAGGAAAAATCCCTGCCATTGAAACTGGCACATTCATCCAGCATCTTAGATTTTGGCACTTTGCTGATGTAATCCAGAGGCTAATCCACATGTCCAGTGTGAGAGTAGTCTATAGCTCTCACCCTTCCCTAAAGTCTGCTGTGCCATTATAAGTTCATGGTAGATCTAATCCTGCCCCCAGTACTACTTTCTTATGCTTTCACTTGTCCTCCTTGACTTCCTTGAGTTTTAAATGTCTGTCAATCACTGCCTTGAAGATGTTCAATGACTCCATAACCATAGCTCTTGGATAGAAAATTTTAAATATTCAATTTCCTCAGAAAAATGGAAATCATTCTGATCTTTATCTGAAATAGATCTTTTTCTGGAACTGTGTCCAAGTTCTGGATATCCCAGTAGATGCAATCGACTCTCAGCATCAACCATGCCAATTTCCCTTCATTAATAATTTGGCCCACTCCAGTCACTCATCTCAAGTTTTGTTTGTGAGTCCATGCTATGTGGAAATTTGCTGCTCTATATGACAACATAATTTAGTCACACAGATATTGATCAAATTTTTAATTTCTAACTACAAAGGTGTTTGATTGTCAGCATTGAATAAAAGTTGTTTCAGTAAATGTTGCAGGTACAGAAGTGTAATAGTCAATGGAAAATATTAATCCAGCAAGTATGGACTAAAAGAAATAGTAGAAATTTCTGTGTAACGTTGACATGCTTCAGATGATCTTGATTTTGAGGATATTTTCCCATTAAAATTTGATATCGAGAACAACCCCACAGTTAAATAATTTATTTAACATCTTTAAGAAGCATTTTGCATAATGTGAGGAATATAAATATAGATAAGTGGATTAAATGTTCTCTAAAACATCTATCTGACAGTGGGAATATGGAAATGTCACTACAAAGAAGACTGCTTTCAAGATGACAATGTTAAAAAGCCATGTAATTTTATTAGGAAATGTTTTTGTTCATTTTCTCATGAACAACAGGAGTCTCTGATTATAGGAGATTTTAGCTTTTGCCTCTTCTGAGTGAGCGAAAGCTTGGGTGGGTGTGAGATGAGAAGAACATGTGGGTGGCATCATAAGTGTGTTTCTGATCATAATTTTAAAAATCTTGCAAAATGGTTGTCTTGAAATGGTTACAAATATTAATTTTCATTTAACGGGATCCAAATCCTTTCAACTCGGTATTATAATTACCACTCTGAAGAATTACCTCCCTTGTACATGCAACTTAAAGCTGTTGAAATCATAGCGGTACATGTACATAATTTCATTTTATTTCTTCAAAACATGCCTAAAGCTATTACTCCTAATTTTTCATTTTAAAATTCAAGGCAAAATTGTTTTAAAAAAAATGCCAGTTGTATTCAATAATGACAGTCTTTCTGGCCAAGTACAATTATTTCTAGTACAGTTAAACATATCTTCCATTCAGTGATGTATGGCTTTAACTCCATAATTAGACTGACAACTCACTGAGTGGATAATTGTTCCATGATTCAAAGGTGCAGAATTCCAATGTACAGTTCTTTCAAGTGTCAATATCTTGCTCTACTTCCTTTCCTCCCCTTTCCATTATCAACAGTCAGATTTCTATCTGCTCTAATGACAAGGGAAGCACCGGTGCAGTTATAGGGCTGGGATTTTTGCCACTTTTCCCACAAAGCTGTGTATATCAATGATGTAGTGAGCTATTAAAAATAATATTCATTTCTATTGTATGGGAATTTGAAGGCACTTGGATAAGATGCAATAATTATGTCTGCTAATAAAGCAGCTGAGGAAGTTAGCTTTACTATTCATAAAATATATTAATGATCATTGTAATGCATTTTGAAACAATTTCTAATTGAATAACAGCGTGGAAGGTAGGGTGGTGAACATATTTATAGATATTGTAGAAAAAAATTTGCTTATTTTGGAAATGTTATTCTGTATCAGGCACAGTGTTGGCATTGGATTTCCTGTATGCTGAAGGGTAAGATTGTTTGAGTTATAGCCCTGTATTTGTCAGGGAATACTCTGGAGTTATGTGGATATTGTTAAGTACCCCGTAACTGGGTGTCTTACCAGCAAAGATAGAAGTGTCCTTTGGAGTATGGTGGTACTATTTTCAACAGTGTTTATTAGTAAAAATATACAAATCAATATCAATGCAAATATACAGATAATACATGTTAGCAATAGTAAAATCTAAAAATAATAAAACAAGCTCTATCGTTGTCTAGGGGATAATGAATTGTCAGATGGAAATATAAAGTTCAGTTCAGTTCATGCAGGCTGTGGTAGTTGTCGGTCGATGTGTTGCAATTGTTGGAGAGAGAGAGAGAGACTAGAGAAAGAGAGCGCGCAAACAGTAACAGCTATGGTCTTTGCCAACCTTCCTTTACGATTTCGATCCGTCGATGTGTCGTTTTGTGGCCATTCAAGTGTGACCCCTCCGTCCTTTAGCTAGACCGTTCTTCCGTGGGGGACTCGTCACCCAGGCAAGGGTGGACACACACACAAGCCCCCACCGGTCTCGCTATAAACACTGTGAGTTAAAATTTACCGACCCTTCGTTCGGTCTCCGATGTCCCACACTGTCTCGTGGCTTTCTGCTGCTCACTAGCGTTTCTCCTGGTGCGTCTCAGGGGTGTCACCCCAGGCCTCAATTTTATCCCCACTCACGGGGTCTCAGGTGTCAATCAGGTTTGAATGACTTAACCCATCAAACCAGCCCACTCTGGCTGTCCCCTGAGGGATTTCAATGAATAGGACAGTACCAAGTAAACAATCCTTCTCCCAAAAGACAATAGCAGTAAATCAATGGTTCCGCTCCTCTTTTGTTAGTAGGAGCCATTCCACCATGGGGTACCTCTTAGCTGTGTCTCTCTCTCTCATTAACTTTCATGAGCTGTTATCAATAACAACTGCCCTGGCAGATTTCCTTTTGTCTCTCTTACTTCCTTGTTAGCAGCATCGAAATAGTAGCGATTTGCGATTCTCCAAAAAGGGTGGGGCATGGGCCACTCTGCACCCTTCTGCCCATCAGAGTTGTTCATCCTTCGTAACAATATATTATTAATTTAAACAATCTTTAGTTATTGTAAATGTTGAAAAGTTCAGGACCCTTGCAATTGGCCTTATTGTAAATTGCTAACAGTAAATCAAAGTTAAGTTGGCCCACAAACTAAGAGATTGCATATGCAACAGACAAACGTTAAGACAATGTAGTCGTGTTAATTGACTTGCATCAAACCAGGCAACATGGGCTAATTTATTTGCACCATTGTGACTTGAGTTCAAGCTGGCAGACCAGACAGAGGGATGTTGTTGTGTAGCATATCAAACATGGCCGCAGATATAGGCAATTAACAGTTTTTGTGTACTTACAATATTTGTGTACTCAGAGACAGCCCTGACATTAATTTTGGGTGT
Source organism: Hemitrygon akajei (assembly GCF_048418815.1). Classification (NCBI taxonomy): domain Eukaryota; kingdom Metazoa; phylum Chordata; class Chondrichthyes; order Myliobatiformes; family Dasyatidae; genus Hemitrygon; species Hemitrygon akajei. Next base: position 31,926,833 of record NC_133149.1, on the reverse strand, counting down.
CTGCCTGTCGTCAAAAGGTTTGAGAATATTGGTGTTAATTAGTTTCTTCCAGAGGTGTTCAATCTTGAGAGGAGTCTTATCAATTACAAAGTGTTTCCACTATGTATCTCAAAGGAACCATTTGTCCACCAAAGTACAGAAGTAAACAATGCCATTGTAACTATTGAAATGGTATTGAATCACTTACAGTGAGTGATTAGATCTTACGGGTGTAAAAATGTGATGTTCTTTCGGGTTTGTGAGCCTGTACCGAGAGTGTTACTAGAATGATGCCTACTTGTTGTGCTGAATAAAGACGTGGATCACCAGCTTCAGTGCCTCTCCAGTGACTTTGATCACAGTCACAGCACTTGGGCTTGTCCCCCGGGATATGTACTTGGTCCACTGTGTGGCCAGTGACTTTAGCAGTCTAAGGGGAGTGAGTATTTTTTTAAGAGTCATACCCATACCCCTTCCCTTCACCATTTCTCATCCCCTTGCCCACCACTCATCTTATCTCCTTGCCTGTCCATCGCCTCCCTCAGGTGCTCCTCCCCACCTTTCTTCTTTCTTCATTGGCCTTCTGACTCTTTCACCAATCAACTTCCTAGCTCTTTGCTTCATCCTTCCCATCCAAGTTGTTTCACCTATTGCCCCTCCCCCCACCTTTCAAATCTGCTCCTCAGCACTTTATCTCCAGTCCTGCCGAAGGGTTTTGGCTCAATACGTTGACTGTGCTTTTTTCCATAGGTGCTGCCTGGCCTGCTGAGTTCCTCTAAGATTTTGTGTGTGATGCCCATACTTAGATCTGTTTAGGATCACAAAGTATCAAAGGACACGGGTGGGGGAGAGCTGAACTGGTAGATATACAAATGTGGTGTGTGTGTGTGTGTGTATGTGATTTTCTGTGTTTGTGTAAGAGACCAGCTACCAGACCAATGTTCCCTCTTTTTTTTAACAGCTGCACAGACCAACCATTGCTTTGAGCAGGAAATTTTTACACGGCCTGAAAACTCCATGGCACTTTAATAAAACATTACATAAAAGAAAATTCCAACTGCACAATGCTGGGTAGTTTATTGATACAGGGCTACCAGTTGCAAATGATGGTTACTGTTTGGGATGCCAGAGAAGGTGTGTATATTTGTTCAAGGAATCATTTGTGTGTTTCTGACTTTGGGGAAACCTGAAAACCAAAGCCCAAGACAGGCAATAGTGCAGAAACATTTAACTTTCTACAGAAAAGGGATACAGCAACATTATGGGCATAATTGTGAAGAGGGGAGAACTCAAAAGAGTGTATATTCCATAAACTTGAGGAGGTTGAACAGGAATGGACAAAACTGGGTGGGCTAAGTCCTGGAACATGGACAGTAGTGAAAAAGCCAATCAAAGAGGAAGGGAAGTTGTAAGGTGGCTGTAGTGAATGTAGCTGCTATGACGATGCAGAAGACTTGCTATGTGTGCCAGCAACCAGGACATCTAGCAAGGGAGGGCCAGAATAGATGTGGAAGGGTAAAGGAGATTTTTTTAAACAGCTGTGGCCTATTGGGCCATCGTTGGAGGCACTGTCCTAAACAGGGAGAAGGTGTGAGAGTAACTCACCAAAATTTTCAGAATTGACAGCAGTGCCCTCTCTGTCCAGTTTAATTGCTGACCAGATTATGGAGCTAGAGAAGACAAGATCAAGGTCAGACAAATGGCTGACGGCAGCCTCCATCGGCAGTACTTGTCACCCATGGATATATACAAGAGGTTTATTCCGGGGCTGGCAATGTGAAATGTAAGTAGACACAAGGATGTCAGTATTGATAATATTGGACAACAACGATTTTGCTTCCTGAATACTTTTGGGTGTATCTTATGGATTTTGGGCTACTGATCATGAAAATCAACATGAAATTTCCCTATCATGCACCTTTTTTTTGAAATTGCCAGTGTTTGTTATTTCAATTCAAAATTCAGATCAGAATAACTGATGCCAAGATTAAGGAAGGCATCTTTTTGAAGTCATCATCAACGACAGGCAATTTGAAGAACTCGTGGGACCAGAAAAAAATCACTTGGACACCATTCAAGGATGGTGTTGAAAATTTTCTTGGCAACTGCAGAGCACCAAACTATGTACAGCTGGTTGTCAACATGTTCAAACATACAAAACCATGAAGTGCAACATGTGACTAAAGATTCATTTTCTGCATCCCCATTTAGACTTCTTCCCTGCAAATCTTGACACTGTCATTGACGAGTATGGTGAAAGGTTTCACCAGGACATGGTGGTGATGGAGAAATGGTATCAGGGCAACTGGAATCCATCAATGACGGCTGATTATTGTGGGACATTTAAGTGAGAAGCCTCAGATACTGAGTACAAACGGAAATCATCAACAATCATTTTTAGCTGAGTTGAACTGTTACAAAATGTCAGCACCTTTTTTTTTAAGGCATCCGTTAGTATCGTGAGACCATGGATTTGCGCCTTGGAAGGTTTCCAGGGCGCAGGCCTGGGCAGGGTTGTATGGGAGACCGGAAGTTGCCCAAGCTGCAAGCCTTCTTGTCTCCATGCCACTGATGATCAAGGGAAGGGCACTAGGACCCAAGCAGCTTAGCACTGGTATTGTCGCAGAGCAATGTGTTGTTAAGTGCCTTGCTCAAGGACACAACATGCTGCCTCAGCTGAGGCTCGAACCAGTGACCTTCAGATCACTAGACCGATGCCTTATCCACTAGGCCACGCGCCAACACTCAAATGTCAGCACTATTATGCAATTAAACGCATCATATTCAATAGAAGTTAATTTCTAGTTTCTCCAAATTCCTACGTGATGCATGTTGTCTAAAATTATTTTTGTGTTCCACTTCAAGTGGTCTATCATAACCAAAAAAACATTTCTGAGGAAGCAACACTTTTGAAAAAATTTGTTGTCCAGTGTAACTGATCTACCCTTGCCCACAACTGAAGAGGCCACTTACATGAACAGTGCAGGAGGTGAAACAATGAGAGCTTCTGGTACTTGAGATTGAGGGGATACAGCTTCCTGTAGATTTCTGGGAGTGCCCAAACAATGAGGGCACTGTCCTGGGGATAGACACACAAAGTAAGACAGTGGCTACAATCATAGATTTAGGAAAAGGAAAATAACATGGATAAAGACAGGGACAGGAAACATGTATGATCCCCTGAACAGACAACACAGCCTACAGGGAGACAGCAGCCCCAAGCAGGGGTAGGAAGTAGGACCGTGATTATGAATAATGTCAGAAGGTCCCAAGGGTAGGGACCCAATGTAGACAAGAACTGTTAGAAGCAGTGCAGCTGCCTGCAGAATTAGCAGCAACTAAAATAAAAGCTCACTGAAAAGGGGAGAGTAAGGAGCAGAAAGGGAATGAGTTATATAACTCATTAATTCAGTTGATGAGTTATATAATTGAAGTTATGTCATGGGGTTGATGATATAAGTAAGGCACAGCATGATTATGACCCTCCGGCAGGCCTAGTGGTGGCCAGGGATGGACAAGAGATGTTGCAAAATTCTATCGCTGTTGTATCATTTGTGCCCAGCATAACTCTGGTTAAGGCATAAAGGTGCAGCTGGCAAACCAGCCATGGCTGAGGAGGCCCTGGGGAAACATCCCGATGGACTTTATGGGGCCATAGCTACAATCTGGTGATCATGGATCACTTCACCTAGTGAGTAGAGGCTTTCCCAATGAGAAATTGTACTGGCAGCATAGCAGCACGGATTTTGGCTCAGGAAGTCATCCCCAGGTAGGGAACCCCAGCCCAGGTGGTTTTGGATCAGGGAGCACATTTCACAGGGAAAGTGATGAAGAAAATATGTACAGTGTTAGAAATTCAACAAAGATTCCACATATCCTACCAGCCTCAGAGCTCCGGGATGGTAGAAAGGATGAACCAACCAATCAAAATTGCCTTAGCCAAAGCTATTACATAGGCAGGAATGACATGGGTTGATGTATTGTCAGGAATCCTGATGAGATTGCAGGCAATCCTGAATTGCATGTTGGGTCTGAGATCGTACAAATTACTGATGGGGCAGGTAATGTGACTCTCTTAGGGGGTGACTAGAAGTTGCAATGAACCTGAAACTTACAGGGGTAAAATGACCCAGTGTGTAAAGGTCCTCTGTAACCAGCTTAAAGTGTCGAGGGACTGCACAAGAGCAACACATTGCTGATCAGAGAGACCAGAGGGAGAGAAGATAATCCTCCCACAGCTGGGAGACCAAGTCATGGTAAAAGAGCTTCCTCAACAATCATTGTTCGCTCCCATGTGGTGCTTCTGACAGATGACAACTGTGCTTGTGTGCAGACCCGGCGAGGCAACCAGTGGAAACACTGGACTCAGGTTAAACCATGTGACTCACCTTGTCACCTTCACAGACAGAACAAGGGATCAAGTCCACCCATTAACAATGTCATTAAAGAGATCTTAAGTGATGGTCACCAGCCTGATGCATCACATCTGACCACACCTGATGGAAGTAGGCGCACAAATGAAAAAGAACGGAAGCGCAAATGCAGAAGACGGAGTGTGTCAGTGAACCATAAATAAAAAAAAGTTTAAAGTGTAATGGTAGCTATACTTTGTAATGAAGTCTGGTTCTTGGAGATATATGATTAGTTGTATTAATCAGAACAGAAAGGTATTGGGGAAAATGGAATGGAAGGGATCAGAGTTCCGGCTGAGACATCAAGTTCCACAACCTCCATGGCAAGGCTGACTGAGAAAGAGAGAAAAGTTGCACACAGCGTCAGAAGGCAGCCACTCCAGCTGAATGGGGAGTGACAACAAATAAACTGGACCCTTTCAGTGGTAGGGCCAGTGATTGAAAGGACAGTCTGGGAGGAGGTGCTATTGGGACGAGGTCCTTGCAGTTATGTGAATAGAGACCACCCTTGACCTTCCTGAAGATCAATCTAAAAGACTGGTTGTCAAGATCATTCTGATAATCCGTCATGGCATGGAATGTGAACTGTTGCCTGTGAACCTGAAACAAAGTTACTTTGCTGTGACCCTGCCCAAAGAGTGACTACTGATGGTCACTACTGACAGTTTTAGCTATCAGCAATAGAAAGGCCAAAGAGGATGTGATCAAATTTTTGGAACATTTTCTTGCCATCTCTGCTCAGTCTTGTAGATATCCAATTAGGCATGTTAAGAAACTGTATATGTAGGTACACATAGGGACATGATAGTTTAGAAATTGGGGAAGGGATCCTAAGTGAAAGGCATTTTTGCCACCCTGTTTAAAGTTTCAAAAGTTCCAAGCACATTTATTATCAAAGCATATATAAATTATACACCTTGAAATCTGTCTGCTTAAAGGCAGACACAAAGGAAGAAACCTGCAATAACCCAATTAAAAGAAGAAAGACCAATAACCATTGCTCAGAGAAAGAGAGAGAGAGAAAAATACAAATCATGCAAACATTAGAAACAAGGCAACAGCATTCCAAACCAGACCGAGTCCCAGATCCACTCCTGGAGCAGCCAGAGAAGGGCTGTGCCTCAGTCCCAGTTCACCATACCAGTGGGGCAAAAAAGCAAAGCAGACAGATCAGTTCACAGCCTTGGTGCTGCAGAGAAAGGAATAAATATTTGTGGGAGAGTGAGCGAAATTAGCCTGACCCTTGCCTCCATTCCCTACATTCAGCTTCCAGACTCTATGTGTAGGCGTTTAAATTGCCTAAGGTAGTGTCTTGCTCTAGGACCTGGACCCCAGCACCATGATACACTTGGGCAGCCTAGACTGAAGCTATTCTCGATCTCACCAAATCAGCTTGGTGCTTGGAGTGATCCGGGCTTGTGCCGGGGTTGGGTGGATGAGCATCAAAACTCTTCCGCATCAACTCCTTTCCAAATTGCTCACTCGATCTCTGGCAGTGATAGGAACTCTGTCTGCGACCCTGGCTCAAACGTGTTGCACCTCGCAATGCTTGTACACAGCTCATTCCCCGAACCACCCTCACAGTCTGTGGTGACAGTTCATCACAATTTGCTTTAGAAAAGATATTATAAGTAATGTTTTTAGTTGAATCTCTTGCCTTTTGATCTACCAGTAAGCTGTCACATGCCTTTGGTAGCGCTATCTTTTTAGATCTTGAACAGATCTTCCTTAAGGTTGGTCTTCAGAGGATGGATTTCTGTCCAAGGGCCAAGAGGAGGGTATGTTAGGAAGTATTCTGGAGTTATGTGGATATAACAGATATTAATTCAAACAAGAACCAACCTTCCGTTCTTATTGTAGGTTGCAAGCAGTAACTTGAGATTAAATTGACCCACAAACTAAGTGATTGTATACGCAACAAATAAGTGTTAAGACAATGATAGATAGATAGATAGATAGATACTTTATTCATCCCCATGGGGAAATTCAACATTTTTTCCAATGTCCCATACACTTGTTGTAGCAAAAACTCATTACATACAATACTTAACTCAGTAATAATATGATATGCATCTAAATCACTAACTCAAAAAGCATTAATAATAGCTTTAAAAAAAGTTCTTAAGTCCTGGCAGTTGAATTGTAAAGCCTAGTGGCATTGGGGAGTATTGACCTCTTCATCCTGTCTGAGGAGCATTGCATCGACAGTAATCTGTCGCTGAAACTGCTTCTCTGTCTCTGGATGGTGCTATGTAGAGGATGTTCAGGGTTTTCCATAATTGACCGTAGCCTACTCAGCGCCCTTCGCTCAGCTACCGATGTTAAACTCTCCAGTACTTTGCCCACGACAGAGCCCGCCTTCCTTATCAGCTTATTAAGACGTGAGGCGTCCTTCTTCTTAATGCTTCCTCCCCAACACGCCACCACAAAGAAGAGGGCGCTCTCAACAACTGACCTATAGAACATCTTCAGCATCTCACTGCAGACATTGAATGACGCCAACCTTCTAAGGAAGTACAGTCGACTCTGTGCCTTCCTGCACAAGGCATCTGTGTGGGCAGTCCAGTCTAGCTTCTCGTCCAACTGTACTCCCAGATACTTGTAGGTCTTAACCTGCTCCACACATTCTCCATTAATGATCACTGGCTCCATATGAGGCCTAGATCTCCTAAAGTCCACCACCATCTCCTTGGTCTGTTATTTGACTTGCACCAAACTAGACAACATGGCTAAGTTATTTGCACCATTGTGACTTGAGTTCAAACTGCCAGACCAGACGGAGGGATATTGTCACTTAGCATATCAAACATAATCACAGTTACAAGCAATCAACAGTTTGAGTGCTTGCAATATTTTGTGTACTTGGAGACAGCCCTGACAGCATTAATTTTGAGTTTCTGGCTCTCTGTCATCAGAAGTTTTCAGAATATTTGTGTTAATTAGTTTCTCCCAAAGGTGTTTGGATCTTCAGAGATGTCTTGTGAACCCAAAGTATTGAAGTGAACAATATTGGTAACTACTGAAATTGTATTGAATCACCTGCTGTTACCTTTGATCCTATGGGTGTAAAAATGTGATGAATCTTTGGGTTTGCAAGCCTGTACTGAGAGTGCCCCGGAATGATGCCTGCTTGGTGTGCTGAATAAAGATTTGTATATCACCAGCTTTGGTATCTCTCTGGTGACTTCTATCACGGTCACACCACTCTTCATTGCTGTTGATGTGGTTAATGTGCTGTTAATGCCTTGCACTTCAGATATGTGAAATTAAGTTTCCTTTTGTATCTTCTTTCTTTTGTATTATGTTAGCATTTATGGTTTTCTGGGCTCTTGCAGAATAGACCATGGAGCAAGAGCTTATTAACTACAGAACTACAGTTCACTGTAGTCAGGTGTGTGTTCAATTTTTAGCAATATGTTACAGTTTTCTTCTTTCTTCGTTGATTGGCAGATATATTTGTAATAGGAGATATCAGGAGTATAACAGTGGGTAGGGTGGTGCTAGAAATAATTATTTCAAAACCAGGCTTTGCAATACCAATTCTACTGCTGTTGCACAATTGAATTGCAAACAGAAGTGTTACCATGACATTAAAACTTATTAAATTCTGAAACACATTTTGGTTAACATGTATCTTGACATTTCATTTATTTTCCTGTCACAGGGTAGGAAGTATATGTTTGTTTCAGCTTTGCTTGAATGGACTGCAAGCAATTATAGGTGGTTTTACTTTGTTGTATCTGTACAGAAAGGTCACAAGTACATATTTTATATTGTATTTTGACTGAAGTATTGCAGATCACAAATGTCAAAGAAAATAATGGGCCAAATTGTAGAGGATGCATTCCACACATCATCCTGGTCAGAAGTGATTATAGTTCAATATATGTAAATCAATCAATACTCTGCCATGTGCAGAAGTTCGCTGATGACACGGCCATAGTGGGGTGTGTCAGGAATGGACAGGAGGAGGAGTATAGGAAACTGATACAGGACTTTGTGATATGGTGCAACTCAAACTACCTGCGTCTCAATGTCACCAAGACCAAGGAGATGGTGGTGGACTTTAGGAGATCTAGGCCTCATATGGAGCCAGTGATCATTAATGGAGAATGTGTGGAGCAGGTTAAGACCTACAAGTATCTGGGAGTACAGTTGGACGAGAAGCTAGACTGGACTGCCAACACAGATGCCTTGTGCAGGAAGGCACAGAGTCGACTGTACTTCCTTAGAAGGTTGGCGTCATTCAATGTCTGCAGTGAGATGCTGATGATGTTCTATAGGTCAGTTGTTGAGAGCGCCCTCTTCTTTGTGGTGGCGTGTTGGGGAGGAAGCATTAAGAAGAAGGACGCCTCACGTCTTAATAAGCTGATAAGGAAGGCGGGCTCTGTCGTGGGCAAAGTACTGGAGAGTTTAACATCGGTAGCTGAGCGAAGGGCGCTGAGTAGGCTACGGTCAATTATGGAAAACCCTGAACATCCTCTACATAGCACCATCCAGAGACAGAGAAGCAGTTTCAGCGACAGGTTACTGTCGATGCAATGCTCCTCAGACAGGATGAAGAGGTCAATACTCCCCAATGCCATTAGGCTTTACAATTCAACTGCCAGGACTTAAGAACTTTTTTTTTTAAAGCTATTATTAATGCTTTTTGAGTTAGTGATTTAGATGCATATCATATTATTACTGAGTTAAGTATTGTATGTAATGAGTTTTTGCTACAACAAGTGTATGGGACATTGGAAAAAATGTTGAATTTCCCCATGGGGATGAATAAAGTATCTATCTATCTATCTATCTATCTAATTATAAGTAATATAACATTAAAAGATAGAAAAGCATTGCCATGCAAGTAAATGGTACGGCCCTAAAAACTTCATTGAAATAAAGTGGTGGGACCAAATATGAAGTGTACTTCCCTTTCATGTTGTGAAACTGCCATTAGTTCAGCATGTTGTGAGACTGCCATTAGACTTGATAATGAGTTCAGCATCGAGCAAGCATGGAACAAAGATCAAATACACTGCTATCGGAAGTTTGGCCCATTTTGTACCTTTCTACTGCAGGAATTAGGCATACAACACCAAAATATGCAGATATGTAAACAGAAAGTACACTGCGGATGCTATGGTCAAATCAACACGTACAACAAGCTGGAGGAACTCAGCAGGTCGGGCAGCATCCGTGGAAACATTGACTGCTCGTTTCCACGGATGCTGCCCGACCTGCTGAGTTCCTCCAGCTTTTATGCAGATATGTGTTGTAGCTAGCCTAAGATGTTTTACAGAATCTCTGGCTAACTATTAGCATGACTTGGCACATTGAGCTGTCTCCATATAAGTAAAATGTAGAAAGTGATGCTAGATTCAAGGCATCAGACATTGCAGGAGTCTTCTGATTAGATGGTTGTCTTGCATTGAATCTTAAATTCTGTCCAGAACATCCCTAAGTGCAATTTTTATTATTTTCACTTTGGTACATTTCACATCATAAGAGTGGGACGATTCACTGAGTGTGAAATTCTTTTGAATACCCAAAGTATGAACTAAGTGCTTTATTTATTTTGCTTCAAAATCAGAATGACCTGAATCATTAATTCATAAACTCCTGTAGGGCCTGTGTTTCCTGATGAAGTATGTTGCAACATAGTTTTCATATTATGCTGGTTAATTGTCCAAAATTCAAAGGTGTTATTAACAGCTGATCTCAAGTTGTGAAAGCACATGTATGTTTTGCAAATTCAAGTATAACTTAACCATGAGAAAGTTGTTCAGCCATGTAGTCAATTAAAAACATAATACTGTAGTAAAACCTTCTATAATTTTTCATTGTTCGTACTTGTGCATATGGCAATAAACTCTACTTTGACTTTGAGATATGAAAAAAAATCTTTGAGTTAATATGGGTCCCTTACAGACTGGGATGAGAGAAGTTAGTTGAAGAATAAAGTAAAGACAGAAATATTTTCTGCCTGAATGAAGACAACAGAGAATCTCCTAGAAATAGTGGAGAACTATGTGTCTTGAGTGAAGAAAAAACATAGAAAAGTAGGATTATTTAAAAATTAGCTTTCGAAATGAATGGGGCTGAAAGGCATCAAATCCACTGGACCTGATAAAGGTGCCATGAAGTTGGTGGATGCACTGATTGTCATTTTAGAAAAGTCTATAGATTCTGGAATGGTTCCCACAGATTGGAATGTAACAAATCTACTATTTAGAAAATGAACAGAGAAAATAGAGTGGATCTATAAAATCATTAGCCTGACCTTAGTAGGCAGAAAAATACTGGAATGTATGATTAAGCAAGTGATCAAAGGGAATTTAGAAAATAGCAGTTATCTCAGGCACAATCAAGGTGAATTTATGAAAAGAATATCATGCTTGTCAAAACAGTGAATGTTTTGTATTTAGACTTTCATTAAGGTGCCATGCAAAGATTGTCAAACAAATTTTAAGTGCATACTATTGCAGATAAAATACTGGTGTGGAGTAAAGATTATAAACCAAACAATGAGTAAATAGATCATGCTTGAGTTAGGAGGTTGTGAGTCGTAGATGCTAAAAGGATTGTTGCTATTGCCCAAGCTTTTTGCAATTGATGTCAATAATTTGGACTAAACTATTTAGTGTAATATATGCAAGTTTTGCAGAGGATCCAAAAATAAAGGTTTTGATAGCAATATTGAGGATATAGAAAGCCTTCAGGGGAATAAATACTGGTTAAATGTATGGGTTGGGATGTGGTAGATGGAATATTATGTGGGAAAAATATGGGGTCATCGACTTTACTGAACAAAATAGAAGCTAGGAGTATTTTTAAATTGTAAAAGATTGAAAGGTGTTGACACTCAGAAATATCTGCATGTCTTTGCATGTGGTACTTGGCACATGGAGTACTGCTGAGATTACAATTCCAGAGGTCCTTCTTTTTAAGACTCAGCCTAACTCCAAAAATTCTCTTTTCAGGACCTTCCTTCTTGCCTGTGTTTTTACTACAAGTATAGAGAACAACCTCTAGCTGGTCACCCTCCCATTTCAGCATAGCCTTTGCCCACTCAGAGACATCTTTGTTCCTGCACCTGGGTATCAACAGTCTATCTTGGAATCAGTGACTATAGAAACCCCTCTTGGCATGGCTTGCCCAGACTTTGCCCTATCCCACTGTACAACATAGCTAGTCATAGTTCCACTGATCTAGCTGCTGTAATTTCTTCCTGAGACCCGCACCCACCATATCCAATGCAGTATACTTACTTGAGAGTGGAATAGCCCACAGGAGAATCCTGTACTATCTGCCTTTACTTTCTGGTGGTTAGCGATTTTTCTGGCTGACCCTTCGGTGTGACCATCTCCCTGAAACTCTAACACTATCTGCCTCCTATATGTTTCTCAGTGTGTCCAGTTGCTGTTCTAACCAATCCAGTTGTCTGAGAGGAGCTGTAGTTAGATGCACTTCCTGCATAGTCACCTGAGGTATTTGAATTCCTTGCTTTTTACAGGCGAAACTACCACTCCACTGACTGCCATCACTATTCCTTTGAACAACTTGTGGAGCCAAGGAATAACGAGTTGATTCAGAAATTCAGTCTTGCATCAGTAAAAAAAATCTGGGCACTAGTCTGTTTTGCTCGGATGAAATTACTCTTAAATTTGTGAACAGACAAATTTAAATAATTCTAAGAATTGAGGTAAACAATAAAGTTTTCTGTAATAGCGCCCTTGTCCCACTGCTGGAGCCATTGAGAAAACACTCTATTTGCTGTGCAAATCATAAGGAAAAAGCTTTGAAGGCCTGAATATATTCTGTTGCTTGTGTTTACTTTCATTGCAGTTGGACTCGGCAAATGGACATTTTAAGCACAATCATCAGCTGTAAAGATGCCATTTAAAACTAAATGAAAACAACATTTTCATATATTTCAACTCGGACGTATGACTAGTTCATGCAGAAGCTCATGGAGCCAGTTATGTGATGGTTCACCACTTCTGTCTAGACCACTCTCGCAAAAATTAATAACAAAATAAATCCTGTGCCTGTGACGTTGTAGTGCGTTTTTAATTGCTTGCCCATCAAGTAGCTTTGACTTGCTGATAGGCTGTTTTCAGTGGTCTGCTACATTTTTTACGCACACCATGTGAGAGGCAATGTTTCTAACGGGATCGTCTTAGCCCTGCCTCCGACCTGAAATAATTGGTGCTCTGTTGGGACTTAGTATATACAACCCGTTATGTGATTGGTAAACAAAACTGTCAGTCAAAACCTTGAGCCCGCACTGTTCCTCTAAGTTGAGCTGGCTTGAATGGAGGCAACTACTATTCATGTGGGGGCAGCTACTTAGGTTATGATTTTTAATTTTCACAGAAACATATTTTAAACCTACTGTTCTCTCATGTTTACTAAATTACTTCAGTACCGGTTCTAACATGAAATATAGGTATTGCGTGGTTGAAAAAGTTAGAGAAATTATGTGAAATAGTTCAGAGACTTTGCTGTAACCCCCTAAACTGCTAAATGTTTGCTGTATTTGACAGGAAATCTAGAGTGGTGAGAAAAAGAAATCTCGAAAGTAGAAGGAACTGGTGTTCCGGTTCTAAAATATTTCAGAGACCAAGTGAGGATTAATATCTAATTTTGTGTTTAAAGTGTAAGGTAAGTGAAATAAGTGGCGATTTTGGGAAGAGGGTTAGTGTAAGGGGAGTTTTAAAAACATATCTGTTTGGATGATATCATCAATTTGACACACTGTTTTCGCGGAAAGTTTTGGAAGAACAGTTATTCCAAGAGTTAAAGGCCGTCCGAGCATCTTGAGTATATATAGAAGTAGGACAATCCGACCTCCCCGCAGGAATAATCGTCATTCTACGTGCCCGCGTTGTGAAGTAGCAAATACTGAAGTCGCTTGAAACTTTATTATGTGCAATTATTTTTCCGAAAGTGTTCTAGAAGTATTTGATTGAAGTACTGTTTTATTTCGGAGTAGGGTCATTAACAAGATCGTGAGACCATACTCAACTATTTTTAAGTAGGTTTGAATTCTTTGCAATTATACTGTACATTATTTCAATGACATTATATACTCGCCTTAGAACAAGAATAAATATATATATACATATATATATCCTAGTTCTAAGTGATGTAGAATACTGCCATGAATGTTTGATTTCTGCTTTGTCAAACTGGGGAGGCAAAGTGATGAGTGACGTTTCAGATCAAGACCCTGCATCAGGACCTTTGTGTTCTGTGTATGTTGGTTAAGATTATGTATATGATACTGCAGTTTTAACAGTTTAAACCTTTTAAGATTGCACATTATAATCATAATTAGATTTATTTTTGGGAGGTATAATGTGTGGTGCCAATTTTATAATAGTAGAAAATATTGGAATTGGAAACTAATGATTAGAGTGAATTGTTCACATGAAAGGGTCAGATAATAAAGGATTATAAATTTAAAACTTTGGTAAAAGAAGACCATCCTTTACTTTTATTGTAGTATAAGATCATATTGAAGGTGTTTGCAGTAAATAGATCCCATATATAAGTAAATACACCCTTACGGAAGAAGGCATCAGCAAACGTTGGGAGAAAGTTTTGAGACCAATCAAAACATCTTTTTTACTGCTTCTAGAAAATTCTTCATTCAGTTTCATTTATTTATGGTAATTTGCTGTGCACTTTTATTTTATGCTGCATCCTAACAAAAAATTGTAACACATCAATCAAACTTCTGAAGAAGAAAGTAACTTTCCAGTAGAATCTTTTCTGTGACAGAAGTCAGTGTCATTTGAGCCTCATAATGTAGTAAATGCTGTTGCCATTTATCTCCTGACTGTGAAGCAAAAACTTCCTACTCCTTTCTAGGCACTTTGTCTCTAAATTAAAACCTATAATATTGTTTCATCAAATTAAAAGACATTTGTTGAAGTTGGCTCCCCTTCCCCACACTTGTATCCCATGTCAAGTACAAGAGGCCTTAGACCATGAATGGCATGGGACTAGTGTTAGAAATAACCAGTGATATACTGCCTAATCCAGCTGAAGGAAAATATCTTAATTTCCCATGCCATACATCCTTATTACTTATGAGTCATTGGGCTGTAAAACATTTTTTTGCAATTACACCACACCAAATAATGGGCAGTTTTGTGGACTGATCACCAGAGACAAAGCAGTTGACAACCCTAATCTGGGCTGCAGTCAAGTTCTAAGTTTAAAGGAGACAGGGTGGAGTATACCAGGCAATTCTCACCTCAAGAAACGTTTCATCAAATTTTATGGTTACTTCTAACCCTATTGGAGGATTTGGTTTTTGTTGCCCTTAGCAGTCTCTTCAGAGCATTTCTTTATGTTCACATAACAAAAATGTGGTGATATAGTAGTAGGGCATTTTGCTGTTATTTAATTTCAATTGATACATGAGAGTGGAGGTGACTTAAAACCCAGGAGTCTGAAAAATTCACAGAAAGTGTTTAACTTACAGGAGCATCATCCTGAGAATGGCTTCTGTTACTTTTAGATTTCCTCATTAAAATTGCTCAATGTTTTCCAGAAATAGATCATGTCAACAGAATTCTATCACTGGTGCACTGCTTATATGTGCCAAGATATTCTTTATGTTGTTAGCCAACTTCCTAAAATTAGATGCGAGACCACCATGCCCATGATGCACACAGACAGAATTTCACAAAATTGCATTGTGCATCAAAAAAGCTGTGAATGTCATGGACCTTTCACAATAAAGCAACAAAACATTTTTTATCTGGAGAGTTTATTTAAAGTAGTTGACCTTAACCTGGGCTGTTGACATTAGTGTTGTCAGTGGGCTCATATTGCACAGGGTGCCTGTTATTTAAGCAGAAGCTTAGCTTCCCAATATGGTATCAGTATGGGATATTTGTTTTCCTCATATAATTTTCCTAAACTAGATTTGGCCTTTGGCGAATAGGTCTTGAGCTAGTACCAAGGCAAATGGGTTTGATTTGGTATTTGTCTCTGTGTCACTCTAGTCACTGTTGCACGCAGTTTTACAATCACCATTGTCAGTTGGCCATTGTCCTTTCAAAGAAATTGAAACCTGCCTTGGAGTGATTATCCCAATTTGATTGCTGCTATGATGACTCCTTTGTGAAGGGTTAGATAAAACCCTGCCGACAAAATAATTTTGTAGGTAGCTTAAATAAGCCAAACCTTGATAGAGTCGATTATTAAATTTACATTTAAGTACTGCTGCTACAAAAGAATGTGATGTGGAAGAAGTTGAACAATCAGCAATTTGCAGATCCTGGAAATCCAAAATTAAACAGAAATTACTTAGAAAAACTCGTAGATCAGGCAGCATCTTTGGAAAGAGAAACGTAGTTAATATTTCAAGTTGAAGGTCCTTCATTAGAATGTTATTGGGTAGGATAGACGGGATGAAGAGAGGCAAGAGAACAACAATGTCCGTTGGAGACGCTTAAGATCATTCTTTAGGTTCCTCATAAGATTTCTTTCTTTATGACTATTCTTAGCTCTATTGCTGCCAGCCTTTTTTAGACCTCAATAATCTACTAAATATCTCCATGATGAAAATAGGTCCTCAAACTTCACCTTGACCTCTCCCTGCCCTGCTTTTACCCCCAACCCCAACTATAATGCAGTGCTATCTTTGCCCTCTTCCTGCCTATGCTCACCCCAAACCCACCTGCAGTCCTCAATTTGCTGCATCTTCCTCTCTGTCCTTTCCATGTCTTCCTTTCTATTCCCTTCCCAACCCCCGCCCCACCTTACTTACAATATCCTCCTTGCCTTTCCAATCCTTAACCCTAACCATGAGCCTTCTCTTTTTTCTGAAACTCTGTGATCCCTTTCTCTTCCACTTCCTGGGGTATTTTCTATTCACCTTTTGGATCTCTTTCCCTCTCTGGTACAAATTCTACTGTATGTACACAAAGGAATAGTAAGTACCTTGTGTGTAATTTCCATTTAATCTCTGTAACCCTGTTTTATCTTGGATTTGTCATTAACTGTGATTGACTGTAAATTGAACAACAGAGTTTAAATTAGACTGCCATTTAAGTCTTTAGACTTAATGTGGAAATATTTCACATTAAACTTAATTGTTCAGACTAAACTAAAAATAGTATTTTAAACAAAAAATTACAACATTGAATGCGTGATACTGTATTTCAAAGATAAATGTAAAACTACAAGCTCTTTGAATTGTCAGCAACCTTTGCCCAGTTTTTAAACTTGTTAAAATTGTCAGTAAATATTTTCATTAAAAATGTCACATAAAAGTATGTAAACCAAACAATGAAAGGACTAACAGCTGAAGTACATTTTAGTGTCCTGTTGCAAAATTGAACAGTTGAATGCTTGGTCTTAATCTCATATTATTTTTTAAATTTTGTTTACTGTCCATTTATAAATACTGTGATAAATAACTATTGTCTGAAATCTTTCTTTCACTATACATCCAGGCATCAATAGCCGAAGAATTCTCAAAGGCCAATATATTAGTCAGTCATCTCACAAACTAAAATATGTGCAGTTTACGAGGGGTGATTGATAAGTTCGTGGCCTACGGTAGAAGGAGTCAATTTTAGAAAACCTAGCACATTTATTCTTCAACATAGTCCCCCCTACGTTTACACACTTAGTCCAGCGGTCGTGGAGCATACAGATCTTGGACCTCCAGTAAGTGTCCACAGCATGGGTGATTGATAAGTTCGTGGCCTGTGGTAGAAGGAGATGAGTTATACAGCTCTCGTTACATGCACATGCAGTTCAACTCTTTGAGTGATTATGCAGAAAGTTTGAAATTAACTCATCTCCTTCTACCTTAGGCCATGAACTTATCAATCACCCCTGCTGTGGACACTTTCTGGAGGTCCAAGATCCATATGCTCCACGACCGCTGGACTAAGTGTGTAACTGTAGGAGGGGACTATGTTGGAAAAATAAATGTGCTAAGTTTTCTAAAATTGACTCCTTCTACCTTAGGCCACGAACTTATCAATCACCCCATCGTACATCAAGATTAAGAAAGTAAATGTATAAATCTTGTTTGTTTTAATATTAGATGTTAATGCAGAAATCAATGACTGTGAGCTAAATCATCTTATCAAAATAGTGGGTAATTAATTTTAGCAGTTTTTATTAACATGGCATAAATTCTCTTCCACTCAGAAGCTTTTTGTTGCAATTACTTTGAACTGCAAAAGCTTCATATAAAATATGGACAACAGTCATTCTAATTTTCTGTGGTGGCCTTTGTTAACTAGAATTGAATATTGCCTGGATGCCATTATAGGAAGAATGTTGCATGGTGGAACTCTGAATATTAAAACAAAAATAGTGAGGTAGTGTTCATGGGTTGGTTCTTTGAGAAATCTGATGGTGGAGGGGAAGAAGCTGTTCATAAAGTGTTGAGTGTGGGTCTTTAGACTCCTGTACTTCCTCCCTGATGGTAATAATGAGAAGAGGGCATGCCCCGGAGGCTGAGCATCCTTTGTGATGGATGCCACCTTCTTGAGGCACCACCTTTTGAAGATGTTTTTTTTTGAGGCATCCATCATTAAGGATCATCGCCCAGGACATGCTCTCTTCTCATTGCTACCATCAGGGAGGAGGTAGAGGAGCATGAAGACATAGACTCAATGTTTTAGAAACAACTTCTTCCTCTCCACCATCAGATTTCTGAATGGACAATGAACCCATGAACATGACCTCACTATTTATTTGCTCTCTTTTTGTACTACTTATTTAATTTTATTTTTAATTCTTATTGCACAGTATTGCTACAGCAAAGCAGCAGATATCACAACCTCAACTCAAAGTTCAAAGTAAGTTTATTATCAAAATATATAGTGCCAATAAAAAGTATTAATCCCCTATGGAAGTTTTTATGTTTTATTGTTTTAGA
The DNA here is from genome assembly GCF_048418815.1 of Hemitrygon akajei. Taxonomy (NCBI): domain Eukaryota; kingdom Metazoa; phylum Chordata; class Chondrichthyes; order Myliobatiformes; family Dasyatidae; genus Hemitrygon; species Hemitrygon akajei. The sequence goes on along the minus strand of NC_133149.1, from coordinate 31,908,533 downwards.
ACATTGAATCACAGTGGATTTAATTTGGCTTTTTTGACACTGATTAACAGAAAAAGACGCTTTCATGTCAAAGTGAAAACAGATTTCTGCAAAGTGATCTAAATTAATTACAAATATGAAACACAAAATAATTGATGGCTTAAATATTCACACCCCCCCCCCTTTTTAATATGACACGCCAAATCATTGGTACAGCCAATGGTTTTAGAAGTCACATAATTAGTTAAATGGGGATCTGATTTTGGAAGGGTCTCGGCCCGAAACGTTGACAGTGCTTCTTCCTATAGATGCTGCCTGGCCTGCTGTGTTTTGTGTGTGTTGTTTGAATTTCCAGCATCTGCAGATTTCCTTGTGTTTGATCTGATTTTGGAAACCTGTGTACAGTCAAGGTGCTTCAACTGATTGTAGTAAAAGTACACCTGTGTCAGTATCCTGGCAAAAACTACACCTTGAAGACAAAAGAACATTCCAAGCAGCTCCACGAAAAGGTTATTGACGAGCACAAGTCAGGAGCTGGATACAAGAAAATTTCCAAGTCACTGAATATCCCTTGAAGTACAGTTAAGTCAATAAATACTGTAGAAAGAATATGGCACAGCAGTAAATTTGCCTAGAGCAGACTGTCCTCAAAAATTGAGTGCTTGTGCAAGAAGGCGTCTAGTGAGGGAGTCCACCAAGAGTCCTTTGACAACTCTGGAGGAGCTACAAGCTTCAGTGGCTAAGATGTGAGAGACTGCACATATAGCAAATGTTGCCCGGGTCCTTTACCAGTCACAGCTTTATGGGAGAGTGGCAAAGAAAAATCTTGGCTAGTGTTTGCCAGAAGGCATGTAAAGAAGAATGGGAAAAAATTTCAGTGTCCAGGTGTGCAAAGCTGACAGAGACCTGTCCACACAGACTCAAAGATGTAATTGCTGCCAAATGTGCATTTGATAAATACTGACTTGAAGGGGGTGAGTACTTATGCAATCAATTATTTTATGTTTTATATTTGTAATTAGATCACTGTAGAGATCTGTTTTTACTTTGACATGAACGAGTCTTTATTTCTGTTGATCAGTGTCAAAAAAGCCAAATTAAATCCACTGCGATTCAATGATATAAAACAAGAAAACATGAAAGCTTCTGGGGGAGGGGGATTGAATACTTTTTATAGGCTCTGAATATGTTACCATATACAACCCTGATACTAATTTTCTTGTAGGCATACTCAATAAATCCAATAACCATAATAGAATCAATGAAAGACCATGCCAACAGGGCAGACAATCAGTGTGCAAAAGACAACAAGCTGTGCAAATACAAAAAGAAAGAAAAAAGATAATAATAAATAAGCAATAAATACTGACAACATGAGATGAAGAGTGACTGGGTGAACAAGAACTAACTGGGATCTGCAAGTGAGGAAATAGAGGATCCAATTGCACAAGGAGGTATTGAGGCCAAAGTCTTGAATCTTATTCATTAGCTTTGAGGGGATGATGGTATTCAATTTTGAGCTGTAGTTGATAAAGAGCATCCTGATGTACGCACCTTTGCTGTCCAGATGTTCCAGGGTGGAGTGAAGTGCCAATGAGGAAGTGATGAAGTTGATATGATTCATCACTGACCTCTCTTACTTCACCAGTGTGCTACTAAGGGCTACTGGATGATGGCCATTGAGGCAGGTTACCATGTTCTTCTTAGGCACTGGTATAATAAGAAGCCTGCTTGAAGCAGGGGTACTTCAGTCTAGTGAAGCAAGAAGTTAAGGATATTGGTGAATACTCCAGCCAGTTGATCAGCACAGGTCTTCGGTACTCGGCCAGGTACCCCATCTGAGCCTGATGCTTTCTGTGGGTTCATTCTCCTGAAGGATGCTCTCATATCGACCTTAGGGTCTGAAATCATAAGATCATTGGGGCTGTGGGAGTTCGTGATTGCTCCTCCATGTTTTGACAGTCAAAACGAGCATAGAAGGCATTGAACTCTTCTGGCAGCGAAGCCCTGTTGTCATCTGCATATGTCACCACTTTGTAAGATGTGAAAGCATTCAAGCCCTGGCACAGCTGTTGAGCATCCTTCATTGATATAAGTTTAGTCCAGAATTGCCACTTTGCCTGCAAGACGGCTTTCTGGAGACAGTAGCTGGACTTGTAATTTTGTTGGGCACCAGACTTGAATACCTCTGGTCTGGCCCTCAGCAGATTACAGATGTCATGGTTCATCCAGACTTCTGTTTGGGGAAGACTGAATGATTTTGTGGGGACACACTCATCTACGGCTGTTTTTTTTTATGAAGTCTGTGATAACTGTGGTGTATTTATTCAGATCCACAGATGAGTCCTTGAACATGGTCCAGTCCACAGACTAGAAGCAATCCTGTAGCTGCTCCTCTGCCTTCCGCGACCACCTATTTGTTGTCCTAATCTCTGGATCCTTGCTCTTTAACCTCTGCCTGTATGCAGGTAGGAGAAGCACAGCCAAGTGATCAGATTTCCCGAAATGCAGTCTGGGCATGGAGAGGTAGGTATTCCTTATCTTAGTATGACAGTGGTCCAGTGTGTTGGGACCTCTGGTGCTACAGGTTAAATGCTGATTGTAATTGGGCAGGTATTTCTTCCATCATGCTTGTTTGGTGACATTATCATGCAGTATCTCAAGAGCTTGATTGGGGACAGCCGCAGATGGTATGTAAACTATGGTTAGGATCATGGAGGAGAACTCTCTTGGTAAATAGAATGGTTGGCATTTGATTGTTAGGCATTCAAGGTCTGGGAAACATGAGTATGCCAAAACTGCCTGATCAGAGCACCACAGAGATATGCCAGTGATATTAAACCTGATTCTGATTCTGGTGGGGAGGGTTGTGCCTATGACAGAGCTGGTTTAGTCTACAACACTCTGTGGCTTCTTTTGATCCTATGCGTTGGACCCTCCATACCAGGTAGTGATTCAACCAGTGAGAGCGCTCTCCATGGTTGTTGTTGGTAGGTCACATCTGGAATTGCCAGTTGGCGGACGATTGCCCTCCATGCCACTCTGACATATATTGGGAAATCCTGTTTGTGGCAGGTTACAGCAGTGCTTTGCCTTCTGCTGGGTGAGTTTAAAGAGATCACCACCTCTAGCAGTGGATAACCAGGACTTCTAAGTGCCTTGTTGTGCTCTTAGCGCTCCACAAACGCCTGCTGGCCTGCCTTCTTGACCGTTGGACCATTAATTGGTCTCTTCCACTGAATCCACCATGGCTAGACTTCACACGCTGGGACAGACAAATCCCCTACCTCACTGAGGGTTGAAGACCCATCAGCTACCCTCACCTGGTTTGGCCCGTCTGTCAAGACGTTTTACTGGGGTGCGGCTGCTGCGCATTACAGCTACTTGGAGCCATAGGTGAGAGCTGAGCACCAGGTGGGGTCCAAATGTGGATGAGCTGCCCTGAAAAAGGGCATAGCAGGCCCTCTCCCTGCCATAGGTGCTACCCCTCCCTAGACACCCCATACACCCCATGATACATCTGTAAAAAATTTGTTGGTCTTTGGTGACGTACCAAATCTCCTCAAACTCCTAACAAAATAGAGCCACCGGTGTGTCTTTGTAATTGCACCAATATGTTATACGCAGGATAGATTCTCTGAGATATTGATGCCCAGGAACTTGAAACTGCTTACCTTTTCCACTGCTGACCCCTCAACGCAGACTGTTGTATGTTATTCTGACTTACCTTTCCTGAAGTCCATGACCAGTTCCTTGATCTTGCTGACGTTGACGGCAAGATTGTTGTTGTGACACCATTCAACCAGCCAAGCTATCTCACTCCTGTAAGCCTCCTTGTCGCCATCCGAGAATCTGCCAACAGCAGTGGTGTCATCACCAAATTTACAGAAAGCGTTTGAGCTGTGCCTAACCACACAGTCAGGAATATAGAAAGAGTAGAGCAATGGGCTAAGCACACACCCTTGAGGTGAGGCAGAGACGTTATTACTGATCCACATTGATTGTGGTCTTCCAATGAGGAAATCAAGAATCTGGTTGCAGAGGGAAGTACACAGGTAGACTTTTACCTACTTGGTGTAGGTAATGGTTGCAGAAAAGGAGAAAGTCATAGAGGGATGATCTACTGAGTCAGTGTGGTGGAAGTCAGAAACAGGAAAGGGGCAATAACTCAATTGGGTGTTTTGCATAGACCTTCCAATAGTAACAGGGATATTGAGGAGCAGGCAGGGAGGCAGATTCTGGAAAGGAGCAATAATAATAGGGTTGTTGTGATAGGAGATTTTAACTTTCCTAATATTGATTGGCATCTCCTTAGTGCAAGGGGTTTAGATGGGGTGGAACTTGTTAGGTGTGTTCAGGAAGGTTTCTTGACACAATATGTAGATAAGCCAACAAGAGGAGAGGTTGTACTTGATCCGGCATTGGGAAATGAACCTGGTTAGGTGTCAGGTCTCTCGGTGGGAGAGCATTTTGGAGGTAGTGACCACAACTCTATCTCCTTCACCATAGCGCTGGAGAGGGATAATTTGGGAAAATATTTAATTGGAGTAAGGGGAAATATGAGGTTATCAGGCAGGAACTTGGGACCATAAATTTTGGGAGCAGATGTACTCAGGGAAATGCACAGCAGAAATGTGGCAAATGTTCAGGGAACATTTGCATGGAGTTCTGCATAGGTATGTTCCATTGAAGCAGGGAAAGGATGGCAGGGTTAAAGAACCATGGTGTGCAAAGGATGTAGAAAATCTAGTTCAGGAGAAAAGGAAAGCTTACAAAAGGTTCAAGAAGCTAGGTACTGTTAGAGCTCTAGAAAAATACAAGGTTGCTAGGAAGGAGCTTAAGAATGGAATTAGGAGAGCCAGAAGGGGCCGTGAAAAGTCTTGGTGAGCAGGATTAGGGAAAACCCCAATGCATTCTACAAGTATGTGAAGACCAAGAGAATGAGCTGTGTGAGAGTAGGACCAATTAGGTGCGATAGTGGAAACGTGCATGGAGTCGGAGGAGGTAGCGGAAGTACTTCGCTTCAGTGTTCACCAGGGAATAAGACCTTGGCAATTGTGGGGATGACTTACAGTGGACTGAAACTCTCGAGCATATAGACATTAAGAAAGTGGATGTGCTGGAACCTTTGAAAAGCATTAAGTTAGATAAGTCACCGGGACTAGATGAGATATACCCCAGGCTACTGTGGGAAGTGAGGAGGAAATTGCTGAGCTTCTTGTGATGATCTTTGTGTCATCAGTAGGGATGGGAGAAGTACAGGAGGATTGGAGGGTTGCAAATGTTATTCCCTTGTTCAAGAAAGGGAGTAGAGATAACCCAGGAAATTTTAGACCAGTGAGTCTGACTTCAGTGGTGGGCAACTTGTTGGAGAAGATCCCGAGAGGCAGGATTTATGAGCGTTTGGAGAGACGTAACCTGATTAGGGATATGAGCCCGATTGAGTTCTTTGAGGATGTAACAAAACACATTGATAAAGGTAGAGCAGTGGATGTAGTATATATGGATTTCAGCAAGGCATTTGATAAGTTTCCCCATGCAAGGCTCCTTCAGAAAGTAAGGAAGCATGGGATCCAAGGAGATCCAGAATTGGCTTGCCCACTGAAGGCAAAGGGTGATTGTAGATGATTCGTATTCTATATGGAGGTCAGTGACCAGTGGTGTTCTGCAGGGATCTGCTCTGGGACCCCTCCTCTATGTGATTTTTTAAAAAAATTTTTTGGATGAAGAAGTAGAAGAGTGGGTTAGTAAGTTTGCTGATGACACAAAGGCTGGGGATGTTGTAGATAGTCTGGGGGGTTGTCAGAGGGTAGAGTGGGACAATTGATAGGATGCAGAATTGGGCTGAGAAGTGGCAGATGGACTTCAACTCAGATGAGTGTGAAGTTCATTTTGGTAAGTAAAATTTGAAGACAGAATATAATATTTGTGTAAGACTCTTGGCAGTGTGGAGGATCTGAGAGATCTTGGGGTTTGTGCCATTAGGACACTTGAAGCTGCAAGGTTGACAGTGTTGTTAAGAAGGCGTATGGTGAGTTGGCCTTCATCAACCGTGGGGACGAGTTCAAGAGTCATGAAGTAAAGTTACAGGTAGATAAGACCTTGGTCAGATCCCACTTGGAGTACTGTGCTCAGTTCTGGTCACCTCAATACAGGAAGGATGCGGAAACTATAGAAAGGTTGCAGAGGAGATTTACAAGGATGTTGCCTTATGAGAGCGATGGAAGATGAGAGGTGACCTGATAGAGGTGTATAAGATGATGAGGGGCATTGATTGTGTGGATAGCCAGAGACTTTTTCTCAGGGCTAAAATGGCTAACACGAGGGGGCATAGTTTTAAGGTGCTTGGAAGTGGGTACTAAGGGGACGTCAGGGATATGTTTTTAACACAGAGAGTGGTGGGTGTGTGGAATGCACTGCCTGCAGCGGGGGTGGAAATGGATATAAAAGGGTCTTTTAAGATCCTCTTAGATAGGTACATGGAGTTTAGAAAAATAGAAGGGCTATGCACTTGGGAAATTCTGGGCAGTTTCTAGAGTAGGTTACATGGTTGGCACAACATTGTGAGCCGAATGGCCAGTAATGTGCTGTAGATTTCTATGTTCTATGGATTTGCCATTTGGGGCACACTTCCTTTATCTTGTCATTATCGTTTTTTGAAAGAATCCTTCCCCATACTGGCTCTTTAAATTTCTGTTCCAATACTTCTTCCTCTCACTATTTGCTTAAGAAAAAGACTGAAAAGAGTGACATTTTGATTGAGAAGCAAACTGTGATTTTGTTTTTTAAAGAAGCAAAATATGCATCATTGCACAGAAGTGGAGAGATATTTTGTACAAAATATTTCACCAAAAGTTACCTTGACCTTCAAACATGATTTTTTTTTTGAGGATGTGACTAAACACATTGATGAAGGAAGAACAGAAGATGTAGTGTACATGGATTTTAGCAAGGCATTTGATAAGGTAACCCATGCAAGGTTTATTGAGAAAGTAAGGAGGCATGGGATCCAAGGGGACATTGCTTTGTGGATCCAGAACTGGCTTGCTCAGAGAAGGCAAAGAGCGGTTGTAGATGGGTCATATTTTGAATGGAGGGCCAGTGGGGTGCCTCAGGGATCTGTTCTGGGACCCCCACTCTTTGTGATTTTTATAAATGACCTGGATGAGGAAGTGGAGGGATGGGTTAGTAAGTTTGCTGATGACACAAAGGTTGGAGGGGTTGTGAATAGTGTGGAGGGCTGTCAGAGGTTACAGCGGGACATTGATAGGATGCAAAACTGGGCTGAGAAGTGGCAGATGGAGTTCAACCCAGATAAGTGTGAAGTGGTTCATTTTGGTAGGTCAAATATGATGGCAGAATATAGTATTAATGGTAAGACTCTTGGTAGTGTGGAGGATCAGAGGGATCTTGGGGTCCGAGTCCATAGGACGCTCAAAGCAGCTGCGCAGGTTGACTCTGTGGTTAAGAAGGCGTACGGTGTATTGGCCTTTGTCAATCGTGGAATTGAATTTAGGAGCTGAGAGGTAATGTTGCAGGTATATAGGACCCTGGTCAGACCCCACTTGGAGTACTGTGCTCAGTTCTGGTCACCTCACCACAGGAAGGATGTGGAAACCATAGAAAGGGTGCAGAGGAGATTTCCAAGGATGTTGCCTGGATTGTGGAGCATGCCTTATGAGAATAGGTTGAGTGAACTCAGCCTTTTCTCCTTGGAGTGATGGAAGATGAGAGGTGACCTGATAGAGGTGTAAAATAATGAGAGGCATTGATCGTGTGGATGGTCAGAGGCTTTTTCCCAGGGCTGAAATGGTTGCCACAAGAGGACACAGGTTTAAGGTGCTGAGGTGTAGGTACAGAGGAGATGTCAGGCTGTTTTTTACGCAGAGAGTGGTGAGTGTGTGGAATGGGCTGCCGGCAACGGTGGTGGAGGTGGATAAAATAGTGTCTTTTAAGAGACTTTTAGATAGGTACATGGAGCTTAGTAAAATGGAGGCTATAGGTAAGCCTAGTAGTTTCTAAGGCTGAAGGGCCTGTATTGTGCTGTAGGTTTTCTGTGTTTTTATGATATGCTGTATATTTTTATACATGTACTGTCTCCAATGTAGCCTTATTCACTGTAGCTGTTGAACCACATTTTTTGAAGGTGGAAATAATTCAAAATTAGTTTTACATGCTGCTTTAATCTGTTAACTGAGCAGAGCCTCCTTGTTTTTAAGTCCATCTGATTAATTGGCATTTTATTTTATCCCTTCCAATCTATTTATACCAATATATGAGAGATGTACAGTACAGTGCATATATAACATACTGTACATATATAAAAGGTGTGTATGTATATAATTTTGGCTTTCACAGTACTGTAGTAGTTTTATGTATTGCATTGTACTGCTGCCACAAGGAAAAAACATGAGTGATGTTAAACCTAATTCTGATATAGGCCTCTATTGTGGACTGAGAGTGGGAAATCATTGTTGGGTAAGGGGAAGGAAGTGGGGAGGGAGCGGGAGGCACCAGAGGGATGTTCTGTAATGATTACTAAACCAATAGTTTGGAATCAGATGACCTTGCCTGGTGCCTCAGGACTGGTTATGCCTGCTGCTGTGTCAACCCCTGCCCCTGGCACTCCTTCCCTGCCACCTGTCCCACACACTTCCTGCAACACTCAACCCTCACTATTCCTAACATCCTTTGCTCCTGCCAGATTTACAAACTCACTGTTCACTGCACATTGACAAATACAGTACTGTGTAAAATTCTTTGGCAGCTTAGATAAATGTACCTAAGATTTTTGCACAGTACTGTAAATGTTATGTAGATTCTAGCGATACTGTGGTATAGTAGTTAAATTACTGTGGTATAGTGGTTAAATTACTGAATTGTCAGTTCAGTGTTGTTGTCAGTTCATCCAGAGAACTTAGTACTAATTCCTCCATCAAAATTTAATTGAGTTACTTGGCAGGAGGACTGATTTCTTTTAAAAATCTCTTGAAAATTGATGACCTCGATGATGGAAAACATTGGGCATAAGTTTTGGAATCCACTGTGCTCATTTGTTCTATTGGAGCAGGTGTTGAGTAGGGATCTTCTGCTAAGTAGAAAGATGTGCTTTCCCTCCCCAATGAGCCAAAGTAAATGGAGGAATGGCTGGGTCAAGATGAGCAGAATTGAAAGCGCAGAGCAGACTTAACAACTGAGTCAATTAAGCCACTTTTACTGTGCTTGCTTGCTCTGCTGTGTTAGCCATTTCAGAGATCTTGGTTTTTGTTCACTTTAGACTTGCAAACAAATTGGATTATTAACAGTTCTCAGGAACTGAATCTTTGTATCCTGGGAAATGACTGTCTAGGCAATAATTTCTATTAAAAATTATGTACATTTATGCAGTGCCTTTCATGGCCATTTGAGGAAATTCCAAACTCCTTGCAGTAAAAAAAAACAACAATCAATCTTAACGACCAGGTATAAAGACTGTATAAATCCAATTTTTGTTGGCTTAAAGATAAAAATATTGACCAGCAGTAACTTCTTCAAAATAGTGGCATGGGATTTTTTACAACCAGATGAGCGCACAGAGAGCATTAGTTCACACTCCAAGCATTAGTTTTAACACCTCATCCAAAAGAAATTAAGCTCTTGTCTCACCTAGGTGTAAAACAGATTTTCTATGTTGATCGTTTAAAATCATATTATAGCCAGTCTTTTATTAAATGCCCTTTCTCACCACCATATCAGAGACAAGACACCTATACTGTTTCTTCAACACACCTGCAAATAATAAATGCGCTAGTACTTACCCTAAAGCAACTAACATTGAAAGCTCATTACAGGTTAGCATTTACATTCGACCATTGAGATGCTAAAATAGCAAAGTTATATTTCAAAGTTTCATAAATCTCAAACCACATAAAAGTAGCTTATTATCCTAAAAGGTGGCAATAAAAATGCTGTAAAATATTTAAACAATATTTCAGTAATGTTCTTTCATATATAAGCCGTAAATTCAGAAATGAATGTTGAGTTAATAGACGAAAATAGATAATAGTTGAATATTCCTCTTCACGATCAAGAATGTGCCTCTACTCATTTTGGCGAATGGAATTAAGTAGCAATCACAATCAAGAGTATTCTACTTGATCTGCCTTAGATTTAGCAACTTAAATGCTTTTAGTTTTGATGCTGGTTCTTTTTTCCAACATAATTGCACATGAGGAAATCTGAGTGATGAAGGTGGAACTATTTATTTACACACAATTTGAATTGTGTATCACTGATATAGAGAGTGGTACTAACGTTTTGATCATTGTAACCAACTTTCATTAGAAGATTCAACAGGTAGAATTCACTCTCCTGATTCCTGATGCTATCATTTTCTTCCATTTGTTGTACAGCAGGATTTTTTGAATCTGTTCTTGCTGCAAACAAAAATGTTTTACTGATGAAGCTTTTGAATACTTTTTCATATAGATAGTAACTTGTGTATTGTTTCTATATGTAATAGTTACATTTAGATTGTTTCTATGCTTATTAGATATTATCCTTAGTTACATGCTATTGAAAAGCATTTTGTGTATACAGTCAGTCCTCCTTATCACCTTATTGCTCAAGTCCCTTATTTAACCTGTTTGAGTATCATGGACTTTAAGACCCGGCAGTGTTCCGGACCTTATTTAACCTGTTTCAGTGCAGTAGACTTTATAGGACCTGGCAGAGCTTGGGACCTGCCGCCCACAGTGTTTCATTTCCGTTGACGGAAAACGATCACAATTGAAAATAAAGTGGAAATAATAAAGCGATCGGAAAGAGGTGAAACGCCATTGGTCATTGGAAAAGCGTTAGGCTACAGTCGGTCAATGATCGGAACAATTTTAAAGGATAAAGTGAGAATAATGGAGCATGTGAAAGGCTCTGCCCTGATGAAAGCTACAATTATTACTAAGCAACGTAGTGGTTTAATATTGAAATACATACGTTTCTTAAGTGTTTTATATGCATAGGATGGTAAAATATATACTATATACTAAGACAAATGTTTGACTAACTGACGCTAAATAATACCGGATGTACCTGTTCCAACTTAGAGAACTTCTGGGTTTTTTTCCGATCCTGATCTGTGGTAACCTATGCACATCCTCCCGTATACTTTAAAACTTCTCTAGGTTACTTATAATACCTAATACAATGTAAATGCTATGTAAATAGTTGTTATACTGTATTGTTTAGGGAATAATGACAAGAAAAAATAGTCTGTACATGCTCAAACAACAAGTGCTGGAGAGCGAACTTACGGGTTTTCCCGATCCGCGGTTGGTTGAATCCGCACATGCGGAACCTGCGGATAAGGAGGGCTGACTGTATTTTATTTGAAATAGGGGGAATCCATCAGAGATGTTGCATAATGTTGAAAGGGTCAGTGATATACAATTTTAGGACATTGTATTGTTTTGAAAATTAACAATAAATGTTAAGGCAAATAATTTTCCCCAGTTTTTCTTATAACTGTGGGGAACACAATAAAAGATCTGTTTTGTTATGCAGTGGAAGATGAAACCTCAGTATCGATTAACAATCTGTTCAGGAGCAAAGATACAATATAGCCTTTATGCTGGAAAAACAATGATGTCATATGTCATTTATTATTCATTTCCCAAATGGGTCACATTGTTCCTATGCGGATAGTTAGTTTCTGCATGTTGCTAAGAAACTGTCATCAGAGCATCTTTACTATTGCATCATAATAATTACAAAATCTAATAAAAATCATAATATAAATGTTAATTTTGAAATTATGTTTTGTTTCAGTGCATTTCTTGTGCAATTCTTTGTACTTGGTAAGGTTTGCTAAAAAGTATAGAGGCAGTAGCATTCATCAATAAAAGAAGTTCAGCCTTTTTGGACCTAAGAGAGGAGAAGAAAGTGGTTAATGTGTAATGATTTCTCAGCTGTTACATTAGTGGTGAAAATACCAGAGTAAATCATGAGCTATCCAGTCAAACGTGATTGCAATCTGAAATTGAAATTGAGGGTCCATGGCAGTGTAATCAGTATCATTAGCTGAAAATTTTGTGGATATCTATCACTACAGACTTTGGGGTAGTTTTGTTTGCTTTATCTAATTTTGAAATTAGTTGTGGTTGCTATGATTTCCATGAAGGTTTACAGGATAGGCCTATTGTCTCTGCCTGCTCCTGCTTCACTGAACTCGTGTCCATATAGCTTGACTCCATTCAATCCCCTTTGATACAATCCCTTCCCACCTCTATCCGCAACCTTTCATGTGCCCTCAATATCCTCAACAACTTTCAATTCCCAGGCCCTGACCGCCTCATTTTCACCATGGATGTCTAGTCCTTATACATTTTTATCCCCTGTTATTAAGGCTGTAAAGCTCTCCACTTCTTTCTCCACAAAAGAGCCAACCGGTTCCCCTCCATCACCACCCCTTTCTGTCTGGCAGAACTGGTCCACCCCCTCAACAATTTCTTCTTTGCACTTTACACAAACTCAGGGGATAGCCATGGGCACTTACATGTGCTCCAACTGTGCCTGTGTTTTCTTTGGTTACCTAGAACAATCCATGTTCTAAGCCTTCCCTTGTAATGTTACCCAACTCTTTCTGCACTACATTAACGTCTGCATTGATGCTGCCTCATGTACCCATGCTGAGTTTGTCAATTTCATCAACTTTGCCTCCAACTTTCACCCCTGCCCTTAAATTTAACTGGTCCATTTCTGACAGCTTGTTCCCATTTCTTGATTTTTCTGTCTCCATTCCTGGAGACAAACTGTCCAATGATGTATTTTATAAACCTACCTACTCCCACAGCTATCTTGTCTATATCTCTTCCCACCCTGTCTCATATAAGAATGCTATTCTCTTTTCTCAGTTCCTTCGTCTTTATCGCATCTGTTCCCAGGATGCCGCTTTTCTCCTCCTTCAAAGAATGGGGTTCCATTCATTCACTATTGAAGCTGCCCCCACCCGCATCTCCTCCATTTCACAGAAACCCACACTTAGCCCTTCTTTCCAACACCTTGACAGGGATAGAGTTCCTTATGTCCTCACTTACCACTCCATGAGCCTACCCATCCAACACATTATTCTCTACAACCTCTGCCATTTTCATTGGGATCCTACCACCAAACACATCTTTACATCCCTGCTCTCCACTTTCTGCAGGGATCATTCCCTCTGTAATTCCCTTGTCCATTTGTCCCTCCTCACTAATCTTCCTCCTGGCACATATCCCTGTGAGCGACAGAACTGCTACACCTGCCCATTCATCTCCTCCCTTGCCTCCATTCAGGGTCCCAGACAGTTAGACAGCACTTTGCCTGCAAATCTGTTGGGGCAGTCTGTTGTATCCGATGCTCATCTACATTGGTGAGACCCAATGCAAATGGGGGGGGGGGGGGGGACCTCCACTCTATCCCAAGCAGAATTTCCTGGGGTCATCCATTTTAATTCTCCATTTCTGTTCCAACATGTGGACCCATGCTTCCTCTTTTTGCCATGATGAGGAGCAACATCTCTAATTCCATCTAGGTAGCCTCCAACATGATGGCATGAATACTGATTTCTCCTTACAGTAACTTTATTCTCCTCCCCTTCTATTCTTCTCTGCTTCTATTCCCCACTCTGGCCTCTTAACATTTCTCCACACCTGACGATCACCTCTCCCCAGTGCCCCACCTCTTTCCCTTTTTCCCATGTTCCACACTCTTCTATCAGATTGCTTCTTCTCTCCCCCCCCCCCCTTTACCTTTCCAATTCACCTGGCTTCACCAATCATCTTTTAGCTTGTCCTCCTTCCCCTCCCCTATCTTATTAGTTTAGTGTCTTCCCTCTTCCTTTCTAGTAATGAGGGAGGGTCTTAACCCAAAACATAAAGAAGTTGCCTGACCTGCTGAGGTCCTCTATTATTTTGATTGTGTTTCTTTGGATTTACAGTATTTGCAGAATCTCCTCCGTTTAAGGTTTACAGGGGCTTTTTTTGGTGGACCATATCACAATTTCGAAGAAGCGTGGGGTTTAGATGGGGTGGAGTTTTGTTAAGGTGTTCAGAAAGGTTTCCTGAAACAATGTGTAGCTATGCCTACAAGAGGAGAGGCTGTACTTGATCTGGTATTGGGAAATGAACCTGGTCAGGTGTCAGGTCTCTCGGAGAGCATTTTGGAGATCATGATCACAATTCTCTCTCCATGCATTGGAGAGGGATAGGAACAGACAAGTTAGAAAAGTGTTCAATTGGAGTAAGGGGAAATACAAGGCTATCAGGCAGGAACTTGGAAACGTAAATTGGGAACAGATGTTCTCAGAGAAATGTACGGCAGAAATGTGGCAAATGTTCAGGGGATATTTGTGTGGAGTTCTGCATAGGTATGTTCCAGTGAGATAGGGAAAGGATGGTAGGGTATAGGAACCATGGTGTACAAAGGCAGTTGAAAATCAACTCAAGAAGAAAAGAAATGCTTACGAAAGGTTCAAAAAAACTAGGTAATGATAGAGATCTAGGCAATTATAAGGCTAACAGGAAGGAGTTTAAGAATTAAATTAGGAGTGCCAGAAGGGGCCGTGAGAAGGCCTGGGCGAGCAGGATTAAGGAAAACCCCAAGGCATTGTACAAATACGTGAAGAACAAATGGATAAGACATGAGAGAATAGGACCAATCAAGTGTCACAGGGAAAGTGTGTATGGAACCAGAGGAGGTAGCGGAAGTACTTAATAAATACCTTGCTTCAGTATTCACTACGGAAAAGGACCTTGACAATTGTAGGGATGACTTACAGCACACTGAAAAGCTTGAGCATATAGACATTAAGAAAGAGGATGTGCTGAAGCTTTTGGAAAGCATCAAGTTGGATAAGTCACTGGGAGCGGACGAAATATATCCCAGGCTACTGTGGGAAGCAAGGGAGGAGATTGTTGAGCCTCTGGCAATGATCTTTGCGTCATCAATGAGGATGGGAGAGGTTCTGGAGGATTGGAGGGTTGAAGATGTTGTTCCCTTATTCAAGAAAGGGAGTAGAGATAGCCCAGGAAATTATAGACCAGTAAGTCTTACTTCAGTGGTTGGTAAATTGATGAAGAAGATCCTGAGAGGCAGGATTTATGAACATTTGGAGAGGCATAAAATGATAGAAAGAGTCAGCGTGGCTTTGTCAAAGGCAGATCATGCCTTACGTGCCTGATTGAAATTTTTGAGGATGTGTCTAAACACATTGATGAAGGAAAAGCAGTAGATGTAGTGCATATGGATTTCAGCAAGGCATTTGACAAGGTACCCCATGCAAGGTTTATTAAGAAAATAAGGAGCCATGGGATCCAAGGGAACCTTCCTTTGTGGATCCAGAACTGGCTTGCACACAGAAGGCAAAGAGTGGTTGTAGATGGGTCATATTCTGCATGGAGGCCGGTGACCAGTGGTGTGTCTCAGGGATCTGTTCTGGGACCCCTACTCTTTGTGATTTTTATAAATATCCTGGATGAGGAAGTGGATGGATGAGTTAGTACATTTGCTGATGACACAAGGGTTGGGGGTGTTGTGGATAGTGTGGAGGGCTGTCAGAGGTTATAGCGGGACATCGATAGGATGCAAAACTAGGCTGAGAAATGACAGATGGGGTTCAACCCAGATAAGTGTGAAGTGGTTCATTTTGGTAGGTCAAATATGATAGCAGAATATAGTATTAAAGGTAAGACTCTTGGCAGTGTGGAGGATCAGAGGGATCTCGGGGTTCGAGTCCATAGGACACTCAAAGCTGCTGCACAGGTTGACTGTGGTTAAGGCGTATGGCGTATTGGCCTTCATCCACTGTGGGATTGAGTTTAGGAGCCGAGAGGTAATGTTGCGGTTATATAGGACCCTGGTCAGACCCCACTTGGAGTACTGTGCTCAGTTCTGGTCACTTCACTACAGGAAAGATGTGGAAACTATAGAAAGGGTGCAGAGAAGATTTACAAGGATGTTGCCTGGATTGGGGAGCGTGCCTTATGAGAATAAGTGGGGTCTCAAGATGGCGCTTATGGAGTGAAGAGGTTTTAGGCTTTGCTCCAAACCTTTTACTCTTTTTTAACCTACAAACACCCCCTAATTGATCTTTTTATACCTATTCTAAAGGGGTTTAAACATATGAAATTTTTTTCAACTCTTTGAATTACTTTCAACTTGCTGAAATGTCTAAAACAAAGGAATCGAAACAGACGAAAGAACCGGTAACTTTAGAAGCAATTGCGAATCTTATGGACGACAGACTTGGAAAACTGGAGAGTAAATTAACGCAAAGCTTTCTACGTTTGATGAAATTTTAAAGTCACTTGATGTAAAACTTCAAGCGCTTACACTGGAATCACAAGAACAACAAGCAAGTATTTTAGTTCTTGAAGAAGCCGCTCGCCAGAGAGATCGTATTATTGAAACTTTGCAACAACAGCAAACTTCGACTTCTCAACAGATGGATCGTTATAAATCTAAAATCACCGATCTTGAAAACCGCTCTAGAAGACAAAATCTTCGGCTAATTGGGATTCCGGAAAAATTTGAGAATAGCGATCTTACTGTTTTCTTTTCCAAATTTTTAATGGATGTCTTTGGCTCAGAAGTACTGGATTCCCCTCTAATAATCGACCGTGCACATCGCATTTCTCGTTTTCATTCAGATTCAAGTTTGAAACCACGACAAGTTATTCTCCGGATCCATTACCCCCATACCAAAGAACGTTTGATTCGGGCTGCACGGAAAAAGGGTATGATCAGCTTCCAAGATTTTAAATTCCGTATTCTGGAAGATTACAGTCCCGAAGTTTTAAGGGCAAGAATGGCTTTTAAATCGGTTATGTCGGAAGTTCATCAGAAAGGCTACAAGCAAGCGCTGTTATTCCAGCACATTTGAGAGTTTTTCTCGAAGACGGAACTTATCGGTTGTTCAAATCTCCAGCGGATGCTCAAAGATTTCTGGAAGAATAACATTTTACCGGGTTGACTAATATAATAATTAGTCTATAGATTTGGATCTTTTATAAAATGATGTTTTTCTTTACTATGTATGGCTTACATGTATTTTTTATACATGGTAAAAGTTTGATTTTGGTTTATTCTGAGTTTGTTATTTTTTCATATTAATCTGTTAGTTTTGATAGTAATTTACTAGGGTTTTCTTCTAAGTTCGTATATACTTTTTAATATTTTTAACATTTAAATATTAAGATTTTTTAAAAAATAAAATGTCGTTTCTTCTTCCCGAAAGGCTTTAGTGCTTGGAACGTCACATCCGTTTTGATGTGTTTGAATAAGTTTTAAACTTTCTTTTAAAACACTAATTCAGTATTATTCATTTATGGGTTTTATCATTTTAATTTTTATCTTTAAAAGTCCTTTTGTTTTATATATATAATACTAACTTTATATTTTAATTTTTGTCATACCAACCCTTTCTTATAATATGGGTGGTTTGTATCTTTTATTCAACTTTTTTCCTGTTTGAGTTGCCGTCTTGAGACATGGGGGTAATTTTAGTGTTAGATTGCTTGCTTGCCTCTTTTTGGCTTTTTTCCTGGGGTTTTGAGGGTGGAGGGAGGGGGATTTTTTTTTCTTTCTTTTCTTTTTGCTTGCTTTATGCTTAGTTTTACTTCATGGGCTTATATGAAACTACAAAAATGGTTGCAGTGTCGTGACTTCTGGTTCATCCTTGAACTTACTTTCCTCTTCCGGATTCATGAGTTCATCTTTTCTTTAACCTTATGTGTTAATTGTAATAAATATTGTCAATATGGATAGGGTTATTAATTTTGTTTCTTGGAATACTAATGGTTTAAATCATCCGATTAAACGGAAAAAAATATTCAAAGTATTCCATAGAATGAATGCTAATGTTATCTTTGTACAAGAGACTCATGTAAGGAAGGTGGATAGTCAACGCTTTTTTAGGTTTTGGAAAGGCCAACAATATCACTCGAATTCTCAAGCCAAAGTAAGAGGCGTTTCCATTTTTATAGATTCTTCAACCTCCTTTATACTTCATGAAACAATTTCAGACCCACAAGGTAGATTTTTGATTATTACTGGTTTACTTTTTAATCAAAAAGTTGTTTTAGTTAATGTTTATGCTCCAAATACTGATTGTCCTGAATTTTTTAAGTGTCTATTTACATCCTTTCCTAATTTGAATCAGTACAGACTGATAATGGGTGGGGATTTTAACTGTTGTTTAAACCCTTCGATGGATAGATCCAAGCCCATACAAGTTCTTCCGAATAAATCGGCCTCTCTTATCAATTCCTTTATGACTGATTCAGCAATTTGCGAAATTTGGCGTTTTCTACACTCCAATGACAAAGAGTTTTCATATTTTCCTCATGTTTATCATAATTATTCAAGAATTGATTACTTTTTCATTGATCAATGTTTACTTACAGATGTTATCGATTGTAAATATGACTCTATTACCATTTCTGATCATGCACCTTTGAAGTTATCTATTAAGATAATGGATTCATCTATTAGCGCTAAATCATGGAGGTTCAACTCTATTTTATTGCAGGACTTAGACTTTGTTAATTTTATTAAACAACAAATTCTACAGCAGAGATCTCTAGTGGAATTTTATGGGACACTTTTAAAGCATTTATTCGTGGACAGATTATTTCATACTCTGCTGGAGTTAGGAAACGAACTAATTCTAAAATACTAACATTGGTTGATAAAATCAAAGCAATTGATAAGATTTATTCAGTGACCCCCAGCAAAGAACTTTATAAAGAAAGAGTGGAACTTCAAATGGAGCATAGTTTGTTATTATCCTCTTCGATTGAAAATCAGTTAATTAAGTCTAGAACCCAGTTTTATGTATATGGAGATAAGTCTGGTAAATTATTGGCTAATCAATTGAAAACTGCTTCGGTTAAACGACAGATTACTAGGATTCGTAAACAAGATGGCACTTTGACGATCGACCATAAAGAGATAAATAAAGCCTTTCAAGATTTTTATAATTCCTTATATCAATCAGAATTTGCTGAGGATTCTTCTATAATAGATGAATTTTTAAGGAAATTGAATATTCCAAAATTAACATTAGAGGATAGTGTATTCTTAGGTACACCTATCACGGAAACTGAAATAAAAAAGGCTATTTTTTCAATGAATTCCGGTAAAGCTTCTGGTCCAGATGGTTACTCTGCAGAATTTTTAAAATCCTTTTCCTCTATACTCTCTCCTTGGCTTTGTAAAATTTTTAAAGATGTGTTAATTATAGGCAAATTGCCACAATCTTTTTATGAAGCTTCTATTTCTTTAATTCTTAAAAAAGATAAAGACCCTATTGAATGTGCATCCTATCGGCCTATATCCTTGTTGAATACGGATTTTAAGATTTTTAGTAAAATTTTGGCTACTAGATTAGAAAATATATTACCTCGAATCATTTCTGAAGATCAGACTGGATTTATTAAAAATCGCTATTCATCTTTTAACATTAGAAAATTAATTAATATTATCTATACTCCTTCATCCAAAATACCAGAATGTGTCATTTCTTTAGATGCTGTAAAAGCATTTGATAGAGTTGAATGGCCATATTTATTTAATACGATGCAGCATTTTAATTTTAGTTCAAAATTTATATCATGGATTAAATTAATATACTATAAACCCCTGGCTTCTGTTTTTACCAATAATCAAAGGTCTCCTTTTTTTCAGTTATTCCGTGGTACAAAGCAAGGATGTCCTTTAAGTCCTTTACTATTTGACATTGCTTTGGAACCTTTGGCTATAGCTATTCGTGAATCACCCAATATTTTAGGTATTACTCGTGGGGAGGGGACGTATAAGTTATCATTGTATGCTGATGATTTGTTACTATACATATCTGACCCTGAAAGATCTATTCCTGCTATTTCGTCCTTGCTTGCTCAGTTTAGTAACTTTTCTGGTTATAAATTGAATTTTAATAAGAGTGAATTATTTCCATTAAATATGCACGTTCCAATTTATAAACATTTACCATTTAAAGTTGTTACAGATTATCTTACTTATTTAGGTATTAAAATTACTAAAAAACATAAAGATTTATTTAAAGTTAACTTTTTACCCTTAATTGACCAAATTAAGCAACTTGCTATCAGGTGGTCTCCGCTATCTTTGTCATTGGTTGGTAGAATTAATGCTATTAAGATGATGGTATTACCCAAATTCTTATATTTATTTCAAGCATTACCAATTTTTATTCCTAAATCTTTTTTTGATATTATTGACTCCAAAATATCTTCTTATCTATGGCAGAATAAAAATCCTAGACTAGGCAAAAAATATCTACAGAAGCCTAAGAACGAGGGCGGTTTGGCTTTGCCAAACTTGAGATTTTACTATTGGGCAGTTAATATACGATATTTAATATTTTGGACACAAGAATTGACTACAGCTGCTTGCCCACAATGGGTAAATTTGGAATGTAAATCTGTACAAGACTTCTCATTGTTTTCAATCTTAGGATTTTCACTTCCTTTTTCTTTATCTAATTTGAATAAACAAATAACTGATCCTATAGTCAAATATACATTGCGAATTTGGTTTCAATTTCGTAAATTTTTTGGTTTGAATAAATTTATTTTATCATGCCCTATAATATCTAACTATTCTTTTCGGCCCTCTCTTATGGATCAAGCTTTTCTTTTATGGAAAACAAGAGGTATAACATGTTTTCGTGATTCGTTTTTGGATAATAGCGTTATGTCCTTTGAACAGCTATCTAATAAATATAATTTACCTAAAACCCATTTTTTTAGATATTTGCAAGTTAGAAATTTTTTGTACAATGAGTTACAGTCTTTTCCGAAATTATGTCCATTGGACATTACGGAAAGAATTTTAGCTCTGAACCCTTGTCAAAAGGGTTTAATAGCTGTTATTTATAATATGATCATGAAAATACAGCCAGAAATATCAGGAAAAATTAAGAAAGAATGGGAAGAAGAACTTCATTGTCTTATATCCACTGAGCAGTGGGAGAAAATTTTACTATTAGTCAATTCGTCCTCTATTTGTGCTAAACATACCCTAATACAATTTAAGGTTGTACATAGAGCTCATATGTCTAAGGATAAACTTGCTCGCTTTTACTCTTATGTTAATCCAACCTGTGACAGATGTCACTCTGATGTTGCTTCATTGACCCATATGTTTTGGTCTTGCCCTTGTTTACAAAACTACTGGAAAGATATTTTCAGTATTATTTTAAGAGTTTTGAATATCCATCTCCAACCACATCCTTTTACTGCAATTTTTGGTTTACCAATGGTGGATAATAGTTGTTTATCCTCTTCATCTCGACGAATGATTGCATTTGTTACATTAATGGCTAGAAGATCTATTTTATTGAATTGGAAATAAATTAATCCTCCAACTATATTTCAGTGGTTTTCTCAAACTATCTCTTGTTTGAGCTTAGAAAAAATTAGAAGTGTTGTTTTTGATCCTTCAGTTAAATTTGAAGAAACTTGGAGACCATTTATTCAACATTTTCATATGAGTTAAATTGTCTTTTCCTAAACCTCACTTTGATTATCCTTAATTATTTGGATGGAGGTTTGGAGTTATTGGCACTACTGTATGTATTTAACATTATGCAATGGCCCATGTTGGTTAGTGTTTTTTTCTCTCTTTTTTTTGTTTTTTTTTCATTTTGTCTCTTTTGTTCATAAATACCATGAGTTTGGGAGGCTATATATATTGATTATTATATATTTGAATGTCTACTTAAAATATTAGTTATGTACTCTCAAACACTTTGTATTCATGTTTCATTTATGTTTGTTTAAAAAATTAATAAAAAGATTTAAAAAGAAAGAAAGAGAATAAGTGAGTGAACTTGGCCTTGTCTCCTTGGAGTGACAGAGGATGAGAGATGACGTGATAGAGGTGTATAAGATGATGAGGGGCATTGATTATGTGAATAGTCAGAGGCTTTTCCCAGGGCTGAAATGGTTAACACAAGAGGACACAGTTTTTAAGGTGCTTGGAAGTAGATATAGAGAAATTGTCAGGAGTAAGTTTTTTATGCAGAGAGTAGTGAGTACGTGGAATGGGCTTTTGACAATGGTAGTGGAGTCGGATACAATAGGGTCTTTTAAGAGTCTCCTGGACAGGTACATGGAGCTTAGGAAAATAGAGGCCTATGGGTAACCCTAGGTAATTTCTAAAGTAAGTACATGCTCGGCACAGCATTGTGAGCCGAAGGGCCTGTATTGTGCTGTAAGTTTTCTATGTTTCTTACTCATGTAACAGTAGTTCCTCATGTATTGATTGAATGGGCGTGTAGCTAAACCTCATTAGCCCTATATAATCTGAGACATAATTGATACTTTCCATTTGTATATAGTTTGTTTTGCATACCTTTATTAACCCTCTTGATGAAGGTGTTCAATACCATTTATTGATCTTTTATTCAAAAAATTTTGTTTTTTATGTAAGAATAAAAGAAGAAACATTGAAAGACAAGTTCTGATAATTGATCAAATTGGCTATTCAGCCCTTGAGCTTGTTCTCTAAGGTTAAATGTCTGTTGGCTGTACATGATCTGATGCAAGGATTTACTTAATGATAGCAAGGTGGAATTTCTTTGTCCCTGGTGACCTACCTTTACTAAAAGGAAAAAGTGCTTGAAGTCCTCAGTGTATCTGGCATGATCCTTTGAAGGGAGAAATAGAGTTAGAACACTTCAGGGGCAACAGTCTTCAATTGAGTAGACCATCTAGAACTGAAAGGGACGCAATTCATTTTCTCTGAGAGATGAACCTTAGGACCACTCTATTGTGGATGGCTCTGATAATGCAGTAATTGAATACATTCAAAACTATAATTGATCGATTTGTCAATTTTATGGAAATTAAGAGAATTTTGTGCAGGAAAATGAATCAGAATCAGGTTTATTATCACCAGTGTGTGTCTTGAAATTTGTTAATTTAGCAGCAGCAGTTCAATGCAATACATAATATAGACGAAGAAGAACAGAATTAAAAATTTAAATCAATTACAGTATACGTATATTGAATAGATTAAAAATCGTGCAAAAAAACAGAAATAATATATATTTAAAAAGTGAGGTAGTGTTCACAGCTTCAATGTCCATTTTGGAACTAGATGGCAGAGGGGAAGAAGCTGTTCCTGAATCACTAAGTGTGTGCCTTCAGGCTTCTGTACCTCCTACCTGGTGGTAACAGTGAGAAAAGGTCATGCCCTGGGTGCCAGAGGTCCTTAATAATAGACGCTGTATTTCTGAGACATCGTTCCTTGAAGATGTCCTGAGTGTTTTGTAGGCTAGTACCAAAGATGGAGCTAACTATATTTACAGCCCTCTGCAGCTTCTTTCGGGCCTATGCAGTAGCCCCCCCCCATACCAGACAATGATGCAGCCTGTCAGAAAGCATCATGGTACATCTATAGGAAGTGTTTGAGTATATTTGTTGACATACCAAATCTCATCAAATTCCTAATGAAGTATAGTTGCTGTCTTGCCTTCTTTATACCTGCATCGATATGTTGGGACCAGGTTAGGTTCTCAGAGATCTTGACACCCAGGAACTTGAAACTGCTCACTCTCTCCACTTCTGATCCCTCTATGAGGATTGGTAGGTGTTCCTTTGTCTTACCCTTCCTGAAATCCACAATTAGCTCTTTCGTCTTACTGACGTTGCGTGCAAGGTTGTTGCTGTGACACCACTCCACTAGTGATGAACTATAATAACAGAAAATCAACCATAATCTTGACTAAAAGTAGAACAGTGTTAAGGCTGATGACTTAATCCCACATATAATTATTATGTAGGGGGCTCCACGGCAAAATTAACTCAAGGATCTTGATGGGAAATTCATCTGTTTTGTTTTTGTGAAATGTGCAATTTGTTGTCGTCACTCCATTGTAATCAGGTTACAAAATGCACTTCATTTAGTTTACTGGTACTGCAATACTGGTACTGCAACCTTGTGTGAATGCAGAGTAGACCAGAGGTTCCTTAAGGTTGTCATAGCTGAGAAGAGCAATGGGGATAAGCTCCCAATCGCTGTTAAGTGCTCTCAATAGCGTATGTCTCAAATAGCCTCTGAGAACCAAGTGTAGCTCCTGGCCTTATTGTGTGGCTTAGCTACTAAGCCTGGCAGAACTGTTTCTACTTGTCGGGAGAAAGGGCAAAGGCAGGTCATTGGCACCTTAGAACCAGTCGCTCTGGACAGATAGGGCTTATTAACTGTGGTTGGTAGCTGA